>NC_088349.1:1207500-1842916 GCF_036884655.1 Musa acuminata AAA Group
TATATTGCATAACTTTCAAGTTGAAGCAAGCATTAGTATAACGGTGAGTGCTCCCTTGCATCGGGATAAATTATATTGACTAAAATATCATGTGTGTATGTATGTATATTAGCAAAATTTTTCTTAAAATATTTTTTTTTTACTACACGATTTTTTGCATAATTCTTAAGTTTATCAAAACAAAATTTAATTATGAATCGTCATCTAATACGTGTAACACAAGCTTTCGTACGACGATAAGACTACTCATTTGCATACCGATAAGACTAATAGCGACAAAGGCACATCCCATTTTCTTACTTTTTTTATCTCAACACGAGTTAGATATGCACAACAATCGATGATGATATCGACTTATCGACCTTTCGCTCTCTCCGTTATAAATAGTCCAGGACAATGAATACATGAGACATATGCATCAATAATTGTTATATCTAGTAGTAGGAAAATAATACTCCCCCGTCTCATTCCCAATCAAAATCCATCGGTTCCAATCTAACTAGGCCACATCAGATTCCAATCTAATTAGGGGGAAGAAGGCGTATCCATGTCACTCGCCGACACGTTTGGAGAAGGTGGGTGGGTGTCTTAAGCGACTCTTCCGAGCCATTCACGTGTCCGTACCCAAGAAGCATGGAGTCGACGTCCGACCCAAGGCGGCCCCATCGCTCGGCTACGCACAGTGGACGTGCGTCACGTTCAACGCCGGAGGTTTCACGAGATAAGAGAGCGGGAGCGGCGTGGGAAAGACCGCACACCACCTGTTCGTCGAAATGTAGTAGCACCGAAGGCTTCCGGTCGGGCGCGCGCGCAAGAGAGAGAGAGAGAGAGAGAGACACCGAACACCAGCTGTTTGTCGAAATGTGCGTGCTTGTCGTTTGCTGCTAATTTTCTACCGTCACGACTAGTCGTCGTCGACACGGATAACCACGTTTGACTTCGACTCTCTTCCTCGAGTCTTGGTGGTGAGCGAATCACGTGTTAGAGATGGAGAAATAAGAGAAGCAACTTCACGGATGGATGGTTGATGTTTTTTTCTCACCTTTACGCGAATATAAATTTATATAAATGCACAGGTCATTGTTCTAACCGTTACTCTAATGTCAAAGCAGGAAGGGTGGAGGAGATGGAGAGTTCTTCCTTCAATCAAGGCGGAGCCTTCATTTCCCATTCACATTTCGAGCCGGACGCGTTGGTTGGTACGTGCGGTCGCTTTCGTTGCTGTTACGCAATGGAAGAGGGTCGTCGGGTGGAGCAGACGAATCCAAGTGTGGTTGGGGGGGGAGGGGGAGGGATTGGGTGAGAGTTGGACACGGTTGGGCACAAGTCACATTGTAGTTTACATTTGGTTCCCTTCCCCTCTTAGGGTTGTTAGTCCTTTATATTTAAGTGGGACTTTGGAAGTGTGGTGGGTAGTGTGTCCGGATCAGTGGAGATGATGACCATGCTTTTCTTTTTCTAGAGATCGATTATTTTTAGTTCCTTGAAAAAAATATATATAATTCATCCTAAATATATAAATATTTAAGGGTGATTTTGCTGAAAACACTCTTCTTTTTGAATTTTTTTTTCCATACTCATCATTTTTTTTTCTTTGGTGTCTCGATGGAGACACCGTGATGGAGACATCCATAACGAGATAAAAGCGATAGGACTGAGACAACCAGGGTGAGCGATGGGAGCCTCGTGAAGGATAAGAAGGTGCTCATAGCGAGGCAAAATTGACAAGGTCGATGCGATGAGACGAAAGTGGAAAGCAAAAGTAGAGATACCTCGTGATGGGACCTCACGTAGAGGAAGGATGTGGCTATAGTAGAACCTCGCAAAGAGGAAGGAAGCGACCACGGTGAGCGAAAGCGACTTAGATAAAGCGGTGGGGTGAAGGCACTCACGGTGGGGTAGAAGCGAAGATATGGAAGCATTGGGTTGAAGCGATAGGGCCTCGCAAAGGCGGCCACAGTAAAGTGGAAGTATCGAGTCAAGCGATAAGACCTCATGACAGAGCGAAGGTGACCACGATGAGACAAAAACTTGGAAGTTACACTCCAATCAAAGCAGTAATAAAAATTAAAATATAACATCCTACTTTAGTTATATATATAGGGTATGGGTGGAACTAAGAGTAAGGTATTATAGTTGTGATATCATACTCTTTATATCTACAAAAGTATGGGATGCACCGCTCAACTATCGTTCAAGTTTTAATAATTGAGTTATATTATTTTTTATTACTATTTGAAACTCTTATATTTGACAGCTAATGTGAATCCAAAGGATTTGCTGGTTATGAAAGAATTCTTTCCGATGTTTATCGAAGACCTCGACAACGATCATATATGAATATTGAATTTGTCATAGATTTAATAGACTTAATGTTGGACACTAAATGTATTTCCAAAGCACCTTATAGATAATATGACTATTAAGAACAAATATCCATAATCTTTCATATATTAACGTCGCATATAAAATCAGAAACCTATGATTTTTCACATAAGAAAATCCTTATTAAAGAACTATATAAAATATATCAAAGGTTGCTAAGTTTTTCACCTTTTTTTTTTTTAATAGTCGAAATATTTTTAGTAGGATAATTAGAGGGAAGTAAGAAAGGCTTTTAGTACGGTAATTAAAGGGAGTTGGAACTTAGCGTGAGTGCACCTAATAATAAAGGTTAGGTTGACGGTGGCGTGGCATGCTTTAGCTCATCGACTGCATCATCACAGTCAAATCTACTACTCTATTCTTTACCATTTTCATGTACTACAGTGAACAGTACCCAACTACAAGTTGAATGACCACAACTACGAAAAAAATAACCTTTAGCTGATGGAACAGTACCCAACTTATATGTAACACCAACATTTGCAGTTCTAATATATATAATAAAGATCTTACAAAGGAACAGTTGAATGCAATCAATTTGTGGAATCCTTCTTTTCTGTGAATTTTCATTTTATCTTTTGCAGTTCGAAATAAGCAAATATACAGAAAACACGCGAATGTGCATTAAGAGAAGAAGGAACACAAGTTGATGCAGATGATAAGCTTTGGAAAATTTCAGAAACTGGGTAAAATGGGTACTGTATTGCCCCTGATGAAAAATTTTCATCTGGCAACACAATGTATCAAACCACTACATAGCCAGAAGGATTTTCAACTATGAACATCTGAGCTCAAAGCTCTTGTTGTGCATGAAATATGCAGGAAATAGAACATTACAGCTTATGCGAGTCTGTACAGTTCTGACCTGTTTGCTTTTGGTGGACAAGAGACGATCGGGCCTCTCTTAGTTCCGTGCTACTCTAGCTGTTTGGGAATAATGTAAGTTTCGACTTTGTTGCATGTAATCCCTCAGCAAACAGAAAGCTGATGAGACTGCCAAATCAAAACTATATGGCAGAACAGCAATGTCATATGTTTGCTGAGTCAACTACCAGATTCTGTATACCAGGAGCAGAGGTGTACTCCACTTGGGATGAAAAATCAAATAAAACCTGTACAAAATTGCCAAGGCTCCTGTTGCATCAAACGATGAGAAAGATTAGTTTCTCTCCAAGTATGTCCTAGATAATGATGCTGAATAATGCTATTCCTAAAGATTTAGAACATAATCATGAAATTGAATGAAATAATCTGCAACAATTCAATGATGGATGAGGGATTAAACAATGATGAATTTAGTGTGGTATTCAAAAATATGAATCATTATACTCGTTTGTAGCTATAAACACGACAGAAAAGACTCAAACCAGTTGCATATTTAAGCAAGTGCAATAAACCTAAAAACATATAAGTCGAACATGCAAGACATTCTCAATAATCTGTTATCATATGTAACATTGTTCATCTAATGAGAACAAGGGGAAAATATATGCCAGTGAGACATTGAAGTTGCTAGCATTTAGCATCTACTTTCAGGTTTCAAACTCATTGCGGTGGCAGTTATTGGGCATGACACGGCAGGTTAAGTCAATGGATAGATAGTTACCAAAAATATTGGTGTCATACTTCACTGTGATAAGGTATATGCCCCTCCGAAGCTCAAGTTTCTTCATTGCTTACATAATTCCTCTGCAATTGAAAGCTGATAGTCTTAATTATCCTATTTCAAAGCATAAAATCAAGCAAACATTCCAATCCTACCTACAATATGTAAATAAAATAAAGCAAAAATATTCAGCCAATGATGTCATAACAATATCATACCATTGCTATTTGTGTACAACGCTGATCAAGTTTTCTTTAGAGTCCTTGACAAAATTAGTGCAAGAACTAGTAAATAAACTTTAATACAAGTTAGTGCAATTAAAATGCACAGTTGGAAGGAAATACTATTAGATTAAACAGACTAAAATACAAGTTGGAAACCTTTGCATCTAAATGACTTGGCAATGGGAACTTCCTCTGAGCAGTAGCTTTTTGTGCTTCAGAAGCCAAGGAGAGCTACAATATAAGAGGTAAGCAGTCAGAAAGATAGGCAGATTCATTAAATAACCTATTGGCTATAACAGAGAAACCATTTCAGCTATAGGCAGATTCATTAAATAACCTATTGGCTATAACAGAGAAACCATTTCAGCTACATATACATCCTCAATAAATCAAGATATTTTTAAAAGACCAGACTAAGTACAGCAGCAAATCATCTCTTGTGGTGCATGAATCTACCTTGTTGAAAAGCTCATTTAGTGGATTCTGCTGAAACCTTTTTGTTGTTAAGAAGTTAAATTCCTATAAAAAGAAACAAAATAACAAATTCAAACTCAAAGCAAGAAACAAAAGAACTACTAGATATTTCAAAACAAAATACTCAAACCTTGGGTATTGTTGTATCCCGCTTGGTACTTCGGAAAACTCCAATGTCTCCTTTGCTTGCAAGAATCTGTTTAACAAGGACATGATGAGAGAAGCTTGTCGAACAGCACCAACAAGAACTTCTAAGTTTCCAATTATTATATTCTGCATCTGAAATGGGTTTCATAGACTATGTAAGCATAAAGCTACCGTGAGAGTTAGACGTCCATGGCTTCTAGTTAGCTAATGGATAGAAAAACAACTAGAATATAGAAAAACATACAGAGGTCAAACTAAGCTTCTAACTAAACCTTTATTGTGCAACCAGAAAACTTAAACAGTAATCACTGGTTACCTTTTGATTTAAGGCTTGAGGCCTGAATTTTGTTGAGATGTCTTTAACTTCAGCATCCCTTTTACACTCACTAGTGTGCACAAAATAAACAATACAGGTCAGTACTATAAAGCCATAAATCAAACTAATAATCAGCATGCACATTTTTTGTTCCTGTCAAATTCTATAAAAATGGCCAAGTCATGATTGGCCAGCCCAAATCTGGATTGGGATCAAATGGACCTACATCCAAGTCAGTTGAGAGCAGTTAATCCAACTGACTTATAGTGAAGCAACAAACATTAGGTAGTGATGAAACTGAGCAGATATATTCTCTGTTTGGAAAGTCGCAACAAGAGACCATGTATGATTCCACTTGGAAGAGCTATGGAAGCACATCTGGAATTGCCTCAACATAATCTAGTGAGTTTGGGTTATAGAAGATCAAATACAAACCACTACCTATGATTGTGTTTCTGAGTATGATGCATACAGTAGAGTGCAACGATAAGAGTCAGATGGTATTCCCATTATGATACCATACCATTACATTATGTAAATACATAAAGTTGCATCAATTGCATCACCCATATTCTCTGAATGTTGATGAGGATGGTGACAACCATAATGTATCACATAAAAGCATCAGAATCTATAGTATTAAGCTCAAGGTTTTAAATATACTACTTATGTACTAATATTACTCTTCTTGTTTGGAAAATGATGCTTTGATAATGATAGTTGTTCATGACATTTGCATTTAATATGGAATTCTTCTACCAAACTAAATCATCTACGACATACAACAACAACAACCAAGTGTAAATCATCTACGACACGTTTTATTCAATTTATCGTCCTCCTGAGCCAACTTTGTTTCTGTTCATATGGATTTTTGGCAATTTGATATATGTTTTTTATTGTGTTTTCTTTTTTTGACAGAATGATATATTTATTAAATTTTAATTTTTTTGATAAATTTTCTGACAATGGAATCCAACAGATCATGCTGAACTGATGTTAAAACTTTGAACATTGACAAAAAGAATACCTACGTGACCGAAGAAGAAAATAATGGACTAGAGAAACCTTCATAATGTTATGTTCATCAAATAGTTGATGAACATAATGTCCTATTATTTTATGTATGAAATTATAAATAATGGTCGGACGAATAAAGCTTGGTATTTACTGGTCTGACCAAGAACAGAATGGTACATCTAGTTGGGGTTACTGCTCAATGTTCATTTTTAAGTTTATCAAGCAGTTAGGCGGCAAACTGCCAATATATTGGTACTGTATCAGTCTGATAAGTTGTTGACTGACATCTAAAAACTTGAATTGCATGTATATATTCTAGATCTACTATGGACTGAATATAAGCTTAATCATCAAAATGTCAAAGTCATAGTCACGGAGAACGTTAATGCCCATCCATACCAACAGTCTGCCTGCTATGCTAACATCATGTCAGATAATGGCTGCCACAGATGTGACAAGAGGTGTCAAGGTCCTTATTTATGATGTCACAAAAAATTGCCAATCATTCACTTATTATGCATACACAATCCATGGCATTATCTGAAGCATCAAGAAAAAAAATCTCATATTTGAATCTATTAGACGTACATTAATGGAAAAGGAACAGAAGTAAAAAAATTCCGGAAGAAATTGTGAAAACAAAGACTCTTAATAAAAGTCTGAAATACTCACTTTTGCTGTAGCTGGTGACCACAGGTCTGAAATTGTGCCCTTACTGAACTTTTTACATCTCCTGTAGTAGTAGGAATATGACTGCCTGAAGTCTGCAGTATTTGCATACATAGGATTTACTCTTTAGATTGGCATATTGTATGCTATTAAATTGAGTAAGTTTATTATCATTCCAAAGCTTAGATAACTTAAAACTAAAAGAACTCAGTTGATATTTTCCAGCACATATGAACAGTATTGTATTTCATAAGAGAACAAAAATCTAAATTTATGGAACCTACCAAAGTTGATGAAGTTGTACAGTGTAGCAGAGCCCTGCTATGAGTTCTAAAATTGAATTCCTGAAAAGCAAGTGGAGCAGAAAAAATGAGATTTTGAAAATTGAATATTCCAATTGCCAAATATCCTGCAAAACTATTGTAAGATTTAATAAGTTCAACTTAATGCAAATTTCAGGTACCTACTTTAAATTTGGGCAATCTAGGAGTGCTCTTCTGAGGAAGGGGCAGCGAAGGAGCCTCAAGAATCTGCAAACAACTAAGTCCATGACAAACTGTTTCATGTATCTACTGCTTAACAATTTTAGGGTACTTACTTTTCTGTTTAAAGGGTGTGCTTTAAATGTGGAAGTAAACTGTGGCATTCCTTCTACAAGACATTTAGCATCAACCAACCTGATTTGTTGATCAGTTCAGTACATATTCATGCAATATTCCATTTAAAAATAATGGAATGTATTTCAAGTACATCACCTTTGCCGTTGAGCTCTAAAACTAAATGCCCTTCTGGCTGTTTCTAACTCAGGCTCCCTGGGTATTGTGAGCCTCAATCTAGGAAGTTGATTATTGGCATCAGAGAGCCCATTTTTCTGGATATCCACAAAATGCAATAAAATCAAATACATCTTAAGAAGATACTTACTAAGTAAGGATAAGAAGTTAAGGATACATTAAAAATACATCTTAGACATCAAAATATTTTGGGAAACAAGAATCATTATCCAAAAGCATGTCTTTGCCACCATGAAAGAATACACACACACACACCCAAATGAGGCAAACATCAGCTGTTCGAGCCAGGGTTTAAGAAGACATTAAAATTCATAACTCAAAGGACCATATCAGGATTTGCAGCAAAAGAATTACCTTTTCTGGGACTTTGTGAAACAAGTTGATTTGCTGCTTTGCATCAGTAACCTGCAAAGAATATAAAAACTTTATTGGAAACATACCACTTAACACCTACATATCACACTTACATAAATATTTCACTAACAAAACCAAAGGAATCATATTGAAGTATGTAACAAAATCAACAAGTCTTGATATTTATCTATTTTATACATCCCGTCGAAAAATATATAGCTCTATTTTATCAGAAACAACTACACAAAGATCAGAAGGATATACCAATCCTGACAGCATAATTTAGTAATACAGGGAAGAAAATGTGGTGGATATGAAAGCTGCTGGTTAATTTATGAGCAGTGATTAAACAGAAGATGAGAAGAGACCAATCACTAAATGCACTAGATTGTCCATTCCCCCATCACAAACGAGTTCTAATTCTAGAATACCAGACCTGTTTTCAACAACAGTAATTACCAAGCTGAAAGGTTTGAATTTTATGTCAGTAACTAACATGGTGACAGTCAAAAATAATTTGTTGAGTTGCAACCGATAAGATTAAAGTTCTAAGAGTAGCGTTTTTTTTCCTTTACCAAAAATTAATTCCAATATAAAATTTAATTTATTTCATAGCACCTCAAAGATGAAGTTTTAGCATTACTAAATAGTACAATATGGTATAGAGAAAGCATAGAATAAGAACATAAAGGTTCTCCAAAACAACAAGATCCTATGAGAAACGACATTAGACCATTCAGGATGAACCAGAACTGTCTGCTTTAGTTATAAACTTATAGGACTAGATGAGGTATGGGAAAAAAATTACCTCATGGAGCTTTTCATTGGTTATTGTTTCTTCTGAATAAATTTATGCATACTTAAGAGAGATAGAAAGACCTAACAAAAATTTATATGTAGAGTACGTTTGAAAGTCTTATTTTATATATATATATATATATATATATATATATATATTTATATATATATATATAAAGCAAGGGAAAGAGACATGATAAAAAAGACATGAAGAGTGAGAAAAGCAGGAAATCACATTATATGATGTATGGAAATTGCAGACGTTATATAGCTACCAGTTCAAGTGAACCACTTGAGAAGCAAACATGCATAAAACTCAAGTATTTTAGTGAATTCATTTTGATTTTAGCAAATACATAGGTGCCTTCTACTTATTTGATCCTCAAAGGTACCAGTAGGATACTGGATAAAACAGAGATCATTCCTTTTGCTACCCATGCTAGCTCATAGCTCACAACAATTACAATAAATGATGGCTATGGACACCAACTAAAATGAAGTCGTAATGTGGTTCACTTTTCGATCTTCTCTTAAACTAGGAAATGTTGTATTTTTTATTTCATCAAAAATTTAATTCATAAGTGCATGGACAGTAGTTCTTTGCTTGATGCTGTAGTTGATAGCAAATTCCTGTCAGCACATTTTTTGCTAATCTGAAGTCAGACCTAGGACATCTGAAGAGTTGTTTGAAGTTATATAATGATGTTCTAAGAACAGGAGAGCATTCCTTATAGTTGGTTTGATTTAGCTCATAAATGAATTCTCCATTAGATTCATCTAACTTATCGTCTCTATCTAAACTAAGCATAATGCAGTTATGTTGTGTTTCAAAATTATAGTTGAGTTTTGCACCTCTGACAAAGTTTTTGTTATTTCATCACTAAGCAGGAACCACATGAATATTTCAGATCACAGAGGGGGCTATCCAAAAAGATGCGGCTGGAAATATGAATGATTTTTGGAAAAGGTTTAGGGAGGATACCTGCTGTTAGAGCCAGTTGCCATATGACAGGGCTCTCACTTTCTACTAAAATTGCAGTTGCATTAAAAGAACCAGTCAAATGCCCACTTTCTCATGGAAATTTGTGTACTGTAATGCATTTAACTATATACCAATATCTATTACGTTTAAGATTTTGTAATTCAGATTCCAACATTGATATGCCAAGGATACAAAATATCCAGCTCCATCCAGATGTATAATTGAATAAAGACCAATATAATTAAACCAAATTTTCAGGCTTGCATAGTTAGGTCCAACAGAAAATGTACCACACTCTTAGTTTATATCATGATGTCGTTTTGGTAATTTATCTGAAAGCATGTTAAGAATGAATTTGTAAAAAAAAAAGGAAAATTGTATAGCACCTTGCAGCAATGTCCTTTTTCCAATCTCTGCCTTTTGGCAGCTTGATGAATATAATCATTTGAATCTTCAAATCTCTGTTCTCTTTTAACTTCTAAGGGCTTCTGCAGCCTGAGGAAGGATGAAATACAAATTGAAACTTATCTTGCACTGAGGGATATAGTCTGAGATATACAGTAGATGACAAGGAAAAGGATTATTACAGAAATTTATAGCATAAAGAATAATCAGAACATAAGAAGGAATACTTGAGAGACCAATGGGTATTAAGAGTGAGAAGAAGCAAAAGGTTGAATCTTGTATAAAGGTGAGTGTCATAGTTAACAGAGTAGTAAAGGAAAATCAATGATGACTCTGGACTATAATATTGCAAATTACTTCAAACTGACATGTAAACATCAATAGAGAGCCTACCTGCTGATTGACTTCACTTCACGTGGCCATTTTTTTTTGGCCAATTGACTTGCAGTAGGCTTCATTAAAGTTGATCTTTTTGAGAAACAGTTATTAACGGTAGATATATGATCACCTTTTGATACACCTTGCAGTATAGAGCTGTGGAATGTACATCCTACAGGACAAACATTAAAACATCTTATTAAGCATACTGATAACTAATAAAATAAAGAAAACAATGGGAACATGATTATGTTAACTAAATTGTTAACATGAAAACTAGGGATAATCAAATGAACCAGTCAAATTAATATCTCCTTTTTTTTTAAGTTGTAAAATACCAATGTGATGATCATGAGACTAATCATTATTCTTCCTTACTACTTCAATCTGTCCACTCACATTTAATGTGTATATTAAATATTGAGGTGTGTACTTAACTACTTATATTCAAGTTCTAATGCTATACTAATAACATAGTTTTTTGTTTATATCCTCTACTATAAATTCTTTAAAGTTCTCATAGTCTTGTAAAGTAATTTTAAATACCATAAATTGTCAATGAGTGGCTAAAAAACATAGCCTTTGAAAGAAAGAAAACTAGAATACTTGTAAATCCTAACTACAAGCATTCATGGATAGAAGTACCTTTCTCCATTTCCTGAACTATAGAGAATCCAGGAGCGGCAGCATCTGCATGAGCAGCCTCAGGATTTGTATACACCAAATCTTCAAGATTCGGAGCAGTACTTGTATTTGCTACATTGGTATCTTTTTGAAAAATTAACTTTGCTATCAAAGCTGAAAAGAAAGATATGGAACCAAAAAATCACATATAAAACTTTATGGTACCAATTAGAGAATAGAGAGAGAGATGAAAATATACAATAATGGACACATTACAGAAGGAACTTGTATTGAAAAATCATACACAGTCTTTTACAGAACCAAAATATGATATGAAATTGAAGATATTTAAGAGAAAATAAGCAGAATATACCTCTGGAACATGCATGAAACACATACTGCTCAAAAGACAATGATGCTAGTGATCAGTTGTACTAAAAATTGAACCAAAGCATTTTGAGTAGTTAATGATCTAAGAGCAAATTCATTAAATAATTGAAAAGACAAAATGATATGATCAAGCTATGAAAGACTGAAAAATCTCCAGGTAAAGTAGTATCATAGATCTTTGTGAATAAAACCAAGCAGCAGCAAAATGCTCATGAAGAAGGCTTACAACAAAAGGTGCTGTAATTTTTTTATGGCTGTCATGATCAAGGAAAATAGACAGGGAATAATTAAATCAAATGCTTTACTGAAGATATAAACAATTGGTCATAAGATAAGCCCAAACCATGGAGATTCATTTACAGAAATTTTGATTATTTTAAAAGTGCCAAAATCACTTTGGGAGTTTCAACTGCAAAAGCTAAAGAAGTTTAAATAAATCATAATAATTTAAAGCAATAAATGTTAGAAAGAGAAGATAATGGAAAATGATGAAGTCTAATTCATCAAAAGATAATTATAATATATTTATTGAAAATAAATAATAATCATACCACACAGAGTTGAATATGATAAACAACTATTGTCTGTCAAAACTTATCCTTTGCAACTTTGAAGATAGTGATGGATGCTCTAGTGCTTCTCTAAGAATGATGCATATGAAGAGCAATGCAATACAAAGGTAAACAAAGAAAACAAAAATTCATGTGAAGGCGATATTTCTTTAATCAGAATCAAATAATGAAATAATGTTTGTGGGACTAACCAAACATATGGACTCCTGGAACTTAAAAGAGGAAACGGATTGACAAAGCTAATCCAGATAGTTGTTCTCATGCTATGTCAGTAAATTGTGAAATATAGAACCAGATGATGTAAACTTCTCCCAGAGATTGGCTCTCTTTTAGATTTTGAGCATCGGGTATAAGGATTAGGAAATGATCGCTAAACTTGGCACCAAACAGACATGAGAAATCATTGAACAAATTTATCTTCAAAGAAGAGACATGAGAAATCTTTGTCCAGATGTAATTACACTTGCTTTCTGCCACAAAAAATATAAATGAAAAATTTGCGATAAAAAACAAATTAAACATATGGTTATTGTTCGAAGGAAGCCTACATGTTACTCAGCTAGCATAAACATAAATGTGCCATTACCGACTCAAACACATAACCATGTCATATTGAAAGTGGAACACTCAGATAAGTTTATCGTTGTATCCAATTTAGATGGGTTCATTAGGAAGTAAACTAAATGTCAACAAACAAAGACAGAAATCCTTCTCATAATGCTAATGGGATTCAAGCCATAAGCAAAACTATTGTTCCATCTACACTCTGGCTCTTGGTCATGTTAAACATAACTATTAGGGACGTTTTCCTAAGTGCATCTATGATATCCTTGAAATGTTCTAAGTAGATCAAAAGCTGGGATCAATAGGAAAACCCCCCAATACATGCCAAACTCTGATGAAGCTTGACAACCTACAACTCCCAGATTAAGCTATTTCAGCTATCATCACATCATTGGCAAGAGAGTCATTCGCATCAATCGATAGAACTGACCAAGCAGCATATGGAAAGAACCAAAAGCCGCCAAGAAACGAGAAACGGATCAAACTACGAGGGTTTCGCACATCCGGTAAACGATACGTACGAGAGGGCGGGTAGCTTCCAGCGGTATCGAACCAGAGCTCCGCCGCCCGGGCCTCCGCCGGCGTCTCCTCCCGGCCGAGGTCGAAGTACCTTGGCGCGTCGAATTCGTAGTCTAGATCGACCTCGAAGCAGACAAACACTTCATCCGTGGCTTCCGCCATCTCGTGGTCCATGGCTCCGCCAAGAGCGGAAGGAAGAAGGGATAGCAGGAGGCTAGATAGAGGACTGACACCGGCCAACGTAGGGATCCGCTTGTCTGGATGAAGACCGCCGAGAGAGCGGCTGCGAGCGAGGGGGAAACGCAGGGAAACGGCTGAGGGACGGGTGTGGGAAACGCGGAGGAGAAGTCCGGGGAGCGGCACCTGGTAAAATGCGGAGGCGGAGGAATTTGAATGCGGGGTCGGGAGGAGGATAAGAAGGATGGAGACTAAATGACGTATTTACCCCCACTTGGCCTCGGGAATGCCACTGGCTCCCGTGGTTTCTCCTTGAAACGAGGTTTCTGATGGGGACATGTCGGTCATTTCGAGGAAGAGTTGAACCTTCAAAAAAAAACGGAAGGGGCTCTAAATCATAAATAAAAATTTCTTAGGCGAATTTTCCGAAAAAACATTTACTTTTTAAAATTTTTCATAGAGAACCTTCTAATTTGAAAAAATTATAAAATATTAATTTTTTAAATAATCCTTTTATACCTATCAACTATCGCTCGTCCTTTTGCCCCAAACAATCATAGGCAAACCCTTCTCATTGACCATAGGGGAGTAGGAGGGGAGCCATGGATTTTCATCATTGTCTAGAAACCCCCGTCACACCATCAACTATGGGTGAGGAAGAAAAGGAGATAGCCATACGCCCCCATCGTTAGTCGTAGGCTTCCTTCGTACCTTTATTATTGGTCATACGGGAGAATGGAGAATAGGGGCGCACGCCTTCATCGTCATCACCTCGTGTGAGGGTTACGAGCGAAATATACAGTGACTAGACAGGTGGAGTTAATAGAGACGATCCTCATGGGCTGCAAATGCTAATAGATCCGATGAAAGAACGAACAAAATAATCTTTTTACACGGTCAAGGTCAGGTCATTGTATCAAAAATTTTCAAAGTAAAAGTTTTTTCCAAGAATTCATCCAAATTTCTTTCCCTACACACATATTAATAAGTAATAAAATCCTAAATGACACTAATATTTTTAAAAGCATATATGATAGCTTATAAATAATTTTAATAAGGTTTGATCAAATAAAATTTTGTTAGATAATTATGAGATCATAGGATCAAAGATCATCTTTATCTTTTAAAATTATATAATTTATAAAAAAAATTTAATGTTTGAACTTTGAATGATATACATATGCTAAAATTGTATATTAATTTATTAATTAAATGATATACATAAGCCATTATCAAGATTTGTAATTGTAGATATGTTATTTTCAAACTTAGAAGAGGTAGATTTGTGATATCCCCATTTTGTTTTTTTAATAACATTACAAATATCTTACATTTTAAACTTAAATTCAAAGTGTTCCTTTGAACAATAAACAAAGCAATCTCTACATCAAAATTGATAGTAACAGTTAAAAATAAATAGTTAAATATAAAATAGAATGGACTAAATTCAACATAACAACCAGTGTTTTCTGAAATGGTGTTGCATTCATATGTCATGTCTTTATCAAATGGTATAAGAACTAGTATTGACTGTCCAAAGGAACCTATTAAAAAGGTTGTGATGGATATAACTATTTATCTAAGCAGATTATTTATTAAATTGATTGCTTATAATATTTTAGTTAGGAACATAAGAAAACTAAGCCTCATTAAAACCATAAACTTGGATTCAAGTTCTCCTTTTCAGACAATGTTATCTTGGAATCTTCTGAGTTGGTATTAGGTAGCTCAGTTTAATAGAGGTGTAGAAGATGTCATGTTTAATTAGCTCATGGAGAGTAAAGGATTCAGACTTTATTTCTTAGTTTTAGCAACATAATTGACTGTGCCATCATGATGTCACACATTTTATTTATCTTTTAGTGGTTGATTGGTTGGTTGGTTGGTGTGACAACACTTGTGAATTATTTATTCAATACATGTGAGTCTAAAAAAGTGATTTTGTTTAAACATTTGTTTGAACATTTTGCACATTAAATAATGGGTCCATTAATTATACTACCATAGAAATATGTATTTTTGTTTATACCCATCCTGTGTTTGAAATTTTCATTGCTAAGGCTATAAGGATTTCCCAAATTCTTATAGCATGGTGATTATTTGATTCACCCCCCCCTTCTGATTTAAATATGTAATTTTGATGGGAAAAATAAAGGTAAAAATAGTCATATGAAGAAATCTTGAAGCTCAAATTTATGCAAATAACACTAGTCCAATATAATTCATGTTACTCTTATGATAATTAAATAAACATAAAGGAAAGAAAGTTAAGTCTGAAATTTCTTTATGATTTCATCAACATCATATAAGCCTAATCCAAAGAGCACATCTATGATAAGCTCAACAATAATCCAATTATCAATACATTGATACATTGCTGGGCAATAACATCCATGTCAAAAGCCAATATAAATTATGTATTCTTTCAAGTCCTTTCCAGCAAACTTCATCATACACTCCACCTAATTTGTTGTCCTTATAAGTATATTTATATTTTTGTGTGTGTGTGTGTTTTTTTTTGTAAGGCTGAGGGAATGCTCAACATCTGAATGATAACAAAGTGAAACAAACAGTCATTTTCATCTTCCCTGACTTCATCTTATCTACCAAATTGGTGGTGAAGCCCACAGCAGTGAAGTCACTTCCAAACTTTCTTGGCTAATAAAGCCTTTACATAGTTCCTTATGAGCCATATTTGTATGAAACATCCACATGTAAGTGTCACATTCCAACTATATTCCTTGGCCTAGAACTATTTTGGAGCATGACATAGATTGGGGGTTTTTATCTTTAATCTTGTTTGAGCCCACATAGCAAAAATTATCAATGCTTTATAACTTGCACTAATCATTTCCTGACCTAGTGCATGATTCCTGGATCATTCCATCCATTGTGTGGTATATGCATAGGGGGAGAGAGAGAGAGAGAGAGAGAGAGAGAGAGAGAGAGAGAGAGAGAGAGAGATTTCACATGCATTATATGAAACAAATACTATACTACATGCATATTGGTTATACTATATGGGGGACAGGGTGGATTAGTATATTGGCTACAAAGATTATCCCATGAGAAGGACAAGATTGATCCAAAGTTCCAACATCCATTAGAGGCATCAATTTGGCTCATGACCTCCTACAAAATCTTAGCAATATTGTAGCTACCAATTATAAGGAAAGGAGGACCATGACACTAATGCAGCAGGCAGTATAAGTGCTAATTGTAATTAAAATAATATTTGTAAAATCATCAATTAACCAATACAAACATCAAAATAAAATTTGAGTTATTAACCTACCAAAAACTATGACAGAGAATAAGAATATTAAAGGAGACAAGAAAACTAGAGAAAGAGCATAATATTAAAATCTCATATGGACTGAGTTCCTTAGAAAAAAAAAACTCTTTTTTTTTTGCCAAAAAAATGATATAGTTTGAAGGGTATTTTCGTACCATTGAAAAAATAGGGCTCTGCACTAAGATAAGATCAATGATTCACTAAAGCAATAATAGTAAGCTGAATTTGCAAGTAGATTAGGTTGATCTGACCCATTTAATCCAATCGAATGTGATCCAAACCCATTTGCAGGTAGATTAGACTTGCAAAATTAATCTGATAGGAGGATTAGATCAAGCTGAATATGAATCTCCATACTTAAAATTTAATCATAGTGATTAATAATACAAACATAGGAAAAAAATTTAAAATATTTTTATTTTTTTAAATTTTATATGACTACAATAGTAAAGTGACTCTTTTAAGAACTAAGAAAGTAAGGTTTGAGTGATGAAAACAACTTCTCAATATTTAGAGATAGGGAATTACTATTTGTGACCCATTTTCATTATTTTATCATTTTTAAAATTTTAATATATTTAAATGATCATTTTTGTAAATAAATATAAATATCCTTTCTTTTTCTTCTCCCTCCTCCTCTTTTTTTTCCTCTTGGAATTAATTCGTTCAACAGAATTTGACCGATGAAACCTGCAAAGATCAATTAAGATTACTTGTGCATCGAATTACTAAAGAGACATCAAAGAGGTCGATGGTGATGGCGTCTACTGGTTGTAGGGTTGATGATGATCGAAGAGGATCAATAGCAAAGTGCAAGATAGTAGAAAGTAACAAAGGGAGAGCGTCGGTGAAAGACGAGATGGTGGGGAGCACTAGAGAGGGTGGCATCAGTAAAATATGGGATAATGATCACAATGAAAGAGTATCGACAAAACATGGGACGAACAGGAAGCATTAGTTAGGAGAGCATCGATAGAAGGATGCATGGGGTGAGGATTACAAGGGTTGTGGGGAAGAAAATAAGTCAAATCAATATTAATAAGATTATAAATAATAAAAATATTATTTTATTATTTTTAAAAATTAATAATAATAAAAAATAACTCTAAATAATAATTTTTTTAAAGATAAGATTATGTACATCAACTTTATTCAGATTTCACGTTGGCAACTCTTATATATACATATATGGTCATATATCTTTTAGGGAACATAATTAATCATAGTGATTAATAACTTTCCAATATTTAGAGATAGGAAATTATTATTTATGACCCATTTTAACTATTTATATTTTTAAAAAATAATATTCCTATATTATCACTTTTGTAAATAAATATAAAAATTATTTTCAATTCTTCCTCATTTTTTTCTTTCACCTCCTCCTTCTCTTCTTCTTCTTTCACTTGGAATTAATTCGCTCGATAGGATATATGACCAACGAGGCTCATGGGGATTAATTAAGATTACTTGTGCATGAGTCATCCAAGAGGCATCAAAGGAGGTTGATAGTGATGGCATCCACAACTAATAGGGTCAATGTAACTAAGGAGTAATAGCAAAGTGCGAAGTGGCAGGGAGCGATGGAGGGGGGAGTGTCAGGAAAAGATGAGATGGTGGGGAGCATGGGAGGGGAGTATTAGCAAATTATGGGACAACGATCATAATAGTGAGTGTAGAGCATTAGTTAGGGAAGCATCAACGGTAGGATGCGTGGGGTGAGGATCGTAGGGATTGTGGAGAAGAAAAAAATAAAATAAATATTAATAGGATTGTAAATAATAAAATATATTTTTTTAATTATTTTAAAAGAATTATCAATATAGAAAAGATCTAAATAAAAAATTTCTTAGAGATAAGGTTATATACATTGACCTTGACTAGGTCTCGTATTGATAAAATCTCATACATTAATATATATATAAGTCAAAAAAATTATAAATATATTATTTTAATCTATCTTTATCAATCGATGATAATGATAATACATTGAAACTCAATTTGACTTTAATATAGCTTCATAATCATCGAAAAACCTAAATGATCAAATAAGTAACGAAAGTAATATATAAGATTTTAAGAATTAAAATTTTAATATATTTTTCAAATTTATGCAATATTTAATATAAAAGAATTTTTTAATATATTCCTTAAGCAATTTTTATCCTTTATCTATGTCTTCATACAATATTAATTGTATGATCTTTGATTACTCTCCATAAGCTCCTAGGATCCCTGGGTCACATATCGAAAGAAACAACACATATTGTCGCTGAATTATAACTTATAATTGCACAACGAACAAAATATTTCATTCATGATCACTCGAAATAGTACACAAGTATTCATGTGACATCAATTACAAAAATAATGCTTGATATTACCAACCAAAAGCCCAATCCGATCCTATACCAACCACTATAAATTTCCAAGATCATAAATTCACGTATTATTCTTCTCCCATACGAGTGATCGAGACTTCTTCTGTAAGCTTGTCACATACGATTCATGAACGACCGTGACATTGCCATTGCCTGACGTCGCCCAATGTTTAGAAGGAAACAAATCGACATGGAAGAAGACATGATTACGAACGATCAAATCTGATCTAATCTTGTACCGTATCAGAGCAGTGATGAAGGGTCATCAATGTGCCATCTCATCCACCATGGACCCCAACTTGCATGGATGGAATCACGGGCTTGATTGCCCGTTTATGCTATTGCCATTCCGTGACTTGCGGCCCCCCCTATTTACTCTTTATTAGCTAGTTGAGAACAAAACCGGCAGCTCACCATGTGCTCACTCCGTAACCTGCGGCGAAATTGGACCGAACCGAACCGAACCACGCCGGGATATTAAACGGTTTGCTTCTCAGAAAAGAATTTTGACCGGACCGGTCCATTAATGTCAACGGACTCATCTCCGGAATCAGATTACGGTTCCGAAATGCACGCGGGATGAGACGTAAATGCGCAATTTCATCTCGCGGGGGTTTCCGGACGTGAAGTGGCCGATTACCCGAGCTGTGATTGGAACTTACTGCGGGACCCATTCTTGATCTTCAAGTTTTGGTTGGGTAAGTCAAGGACCCCATCTCCTCTACTTTCGCGTTGCTGCCTCGAGTCGAACAGGGTTTTAGCTACGATCGCCGTATAGACAAAGCCCACGTTGACGGGATGCGGTTGAAGGTGGTGGCTCGCTAGCTAAACCCTGTCGGCGTCCGCTTCCCACACGAAGTAAACGACACGACTGCGGCAGCGACAACAGCAACGACGACATTAGAACTGCCTCCGACCTCGCTTCGGCTCTTCCGCCTCCCCAAGTCATCTCGGCCCAACTCCACCTCTGCCGCCCGCTGCCCGCAGGCCCGCCGGCCATCCTCTCCATCGCCATCATTCCACAATTCTTCGTAGTTTTGTTGTTCTTCTACTGTATTTTATATATACACCTCCTACAGCAGCAATAGAAGCTGGAGTGGAAGATATGGAAGATAGACGCAGCGGCATGATGCAGCGCTTTCAGTCCTCCTCCAGCTCCTCTGCCGCGGCCGCCGCTGCCCCAACGTTGCCGTCTTCTTCCTGCTCCTCTTTTTCCTCGAGGCTGCCGAGCCCTTTGGATCTCCCAAATTTCGCTCTTCCGTTCCGCCACTTCTCTGCCAGCTTCAGCCCCGACGCCTCCACCGCTGCCAAACGGCCGGGCATTCCGCCGATTCCCCCTTCCCCGAGCTCCTCCCCCGCTGCCGCCGTCGCGTCACCGTTTCACTCCCGCTCCCTCTCTCAACCCCTCGCCTTCGACTCCTTGCCCCACTTGACCCCTCCTCCTCCTCCTCCTCTCCCCTTGCTCATCGACCCCATGATGGTCGACGACCGGCCGCCTGTGGCCCGGACACCGGGCCCCCGCGACGGCTTACCCCCTCGCCGGGCCCACCGCCGCTCAAACAGCGACATCCCCTTCGGCCTCCCCCTCCCCTCGTCCCCGGCGGCGCAGCCTCCGCTTCACCAGCGGCCCGCGCCCTCCCCCAAGCAGGCGGAGGCGAGCTGCGTCGAGGACGATCTGATCATCACCTACATGGATAGCTTCGACACGTTGAACTCAGGGACGGAGGAGAAGCAGGAGGATGTTGTGGAGAGCAGCAGGCTGAGCGGCACGAGGACGAGCGGGGCCGACAGCAGCGAGAACGAGGCGGAGAGCAGCGTCAACGAGAGCGGCGGTGATGGCAGTTGCGGTAGGGAGAGGAAGGAAGGAAACAAGAGGAGCGCAGTGGGGGATTTGACGGCAATGAATCCACGGCACCGCAGGAGTCTTTCCATGGATAGTAGTTTCATGGGCAAGCTCCATTTTGGGGATGAGTCTCCCAAATTTCCAGCTTCACCTGGAAACCAGATGGGGCAACTATCGCGAAGTGGCTCAATGGATGAAACAATGAATACATTCAGCTTGGAGTTTGGAAATGGCGAGTTTAGCAGTGCCGAGATGAAGAAGATTATGGCAGATGAGAAGCTCGCAGAGATGGCATTAGCAGATCCTAAAAAAGTCAAAAGGTGCTCTTTTTACTTCGAATGCCAAGCTCAAGCACGAGTCGTGAATGTGGATTTTGTTTTTACTGACATTTGTGCTCTGGATGCAAGGATTTTGGCAAACCGCCTGTCAGCTGCCCGTTCTAAGGAGCGCAAGATGCGGTATATCACAGAATTGGAACATAAGGTGCAGATCTTGCAAACAGAAGCTACTACACTGTCAGCACAATTGACCTTGCTACAGGTTTGCTGCCTAGGACTTTCTTCAGACTGCCTGCATTTATTGTTAGTTGCTTGTTGGGGAATACAATCATCTGTTTATTTCTCTTTTACTGAAACCTGTTTGCAGAGGGATTCGGCTGGACTGGCAAGTCAGAACAATGAACTAAAATTCCGTCTTCAAGCCATGGAGCAACAAGCACAGCTGAAAGATGGTAATTTTCTTGTCAACAACTTTTGGACTTAATTTTAAATTAAAGAAAAAGAATTTTGAAAAGCCTTTCCCATGAAAGATGAATGCTGACTAGATATGCAGTTGTTGAGGTAGTGTCATGCGGTATGTTTCCTACTGAATGACTCATGCTTTGTTTTAGACACTCACTAAGCATGGCTATTCTTTTAAATGCCCCTTTTGTTGTTGCTTGTGTACAAGTTATATTTGTGGATATTGTGCATCTGTTGTCATGACCCAATATTTGTCAAATTATGTTTACATTCAAGAATTTGTATATGTCTCATCGACAAAGTAGTCCCATGATTTTGCATTATAACATGTTTGCTGCACTTAAATGGAAACACAACTGTACACTATATGTTTCACTTTCAATTTGCAGTTCCTTGCAATTTTGCATAAATATCCATCTGAAATCTCAATTATGCTGGACAAACTCACCTCAAAATGTTCAACTAGACAAAAATTTTGAAAATTGAAGCCTTCGAATGAAAACTTATGTCAAAAATGTTGTCTTCTTTGAAAAGAAAAATAATAACTTCAATTTGCATGTGTTGGAAGTGACTTGACTTCAAGGTTGATGCACCTAATCTACGAGTTGGTTTGAGTCTTATTGGTGATGAGTTGTATAGCAATGTAGCAGTCAGTCTATACAGGCTTTGTGGTTTAAGCAATAAAATCTTTTTCTTACAATAAAAGGTCAGAACCTAACTCTCTAAAGCCCTAAAAGAAGAAAAGAAAAACATAACTATGTATTTAAGAAAAATTAGAACTAAAATTTAATATACTGATCTGTAGTTTTTGCCAGAACTGTGTGACCTAGTCTGCAGTGGCAAGACACTTCCATCCATACAAGTATTGTATCACAGTTTCATTTTAGCTTAACTTATCTCATTATTATTCTTTATGGTGGAACTCTTACTATGCTAGGATTGATGTAGTACTAATCATGTCATAGTACTCTAGCATTTGGTCTTAATTTCCATTCTCAAACAATATTAGGGAAGGGAAGCTTCAGGAAGCAGAAATTCTGTGATAGCCTGGCAATCGATCTGATGGTCACCCTAAGGATGATTATATATTTGTGACCAAGAAAATTCCTTAGAATTACTTTACTTGAAGAATGATCCCAAAGTTAGTGGATTCTGATGATGTTGGATGAGATTTCTATGTTTAGAACATTAGCCAAATAGGTTGGCTGCTATATGATCCAATTTCTTATTCGTGTTCAGTTCTTATTTAGTTGCTAAGTCTCAACTAGGGTGCTTATTAGATATTTAGTTATATATATCAAACATGGTTCACAGTCTAAGTTGTTCTGGCTTGTTAATAACTCATCTAAGATTTTACAATTTTATAAAATTGAGATGTAAATACTAGATACGATATGTAAATCCAATAACGTTTGTACTTTCCCCTATATCTTATTTTTGTGCTGCTGCACTAGGCAGTTGACTTCATGGCCAGTTCTAGTTCTTTGTCTTCCTAGTTCTGGTTAAAAGTAAAAAAGGGTAGAGTCGTGTGCAATGCACCCAACAATGCAACTGGAGTATCTAAAATGCTTGGTCAGACCTGTAAAAATGCATGTTTTGGTAAGTATTCCTTATGCATCATTTAGTATGGTTTGGTCTGTGCAGTACTGTAGCTGATTACAGTAAATATAGGAAGGTTGATACAACAAAAACAACAAAGCTGTAAGTCCTAATCATTTGGGATCAGCTATATGAATCTTTTGTCGTCGTTGAGATCTGTAAAAAATCATGTGTTAAGTTCAAAGTATTTAAATCTTTATCTATAGTTTCTATGAAAGTCTTTTTAGGTTTTTCACTCTCTTATCGTATCACTAGTATTAATCATTTCACCTCTTATGACTATTGCATACGAAAGTTTCCTACGCATATGCACAGAGCATTTTAAACGATTTTCTCTCATCTTATCCGCAGTTGAAACGATACCTAGTTATTCACGACTATAAATGTTTCTTTTCTTGTCTTTCGTAGTAACTCCACACATCCATTCTAGTATTCACATATTGAGAACACAAACTTTTTGTATATGTTGTTTTTTGACTGTCTAATATCTAGACTCATAAAGCATTGTGGTCTCACAATTATCATATAAAATTTTCCTTTTAGTCTCAAAAATATCCGATGACCACACAAGACTCCTAACTCCCCTCGTCGTTTTAACTATCTTATTTTTACTCTATGAATAATATTTTTATTGATCTATCCATCTTATTGAATAATTGATACAAGATATTTCTTGTCCATACAACTTAACTATGTTTTCCTCTTTGTTCCTAGAATTAATAAAATTGCATCTCATATATTCAGTTTTAGTCCTATGCCATATGGCATTGATATATGCCTAATTGATCGAGTTTGTATTTAATCCATGATAAATGCTCCAATTATGGCTAATCATTTGATACTGTTGGAAATTTCATCTGATTACATTCAATTCATTTTACATTGATTGATCATTGACCGGCATAACCTTCATTAACTTTCTAGTTTTTATTTGCATAAATGCATTCAGATAAATGATAATAATTTAGAATGAACAGATCTATGTCTACTATCTATTTGTAGAATCAGCTACAGGTGATGAGTGTAGGTTTACAGGGCAATAAAAGTTCAAGTAATTATGTGACCTGCACAAGAAAATATGGACTTCCCTGCCAACTAAAACCTATAGTTTCTAAGGATTGCCTCCATAACTCAAGTTTATAATTAATTCAAATAAGAGGCATTAAAGTATAAAGGCAGATTTTATTACTTATATTGGTATGCCTTTATGGTGGTAACATGTACGCATGGTGATTCTCTGAAGATACCCAGGATGACCACTTCATGCATATGAACCACATAAACATCAGTATGTTTCGTTATTTTAGGACAACATCTGATGTATAAACTGTTTTTAGTTTCCTCTAACTTACCTTTCAACATTGGTGACTACTAACATCTGGTAATTCTGACACACCTTCCTGGTTATGGTCAGGCAGCTTTAATTACCATGAAGAATAAGTATTCAGCAATATATAATGTTTGTCGCTTGCTTTGTGTTATTTGAGTTTTTCTTTAAGGTGCTTTGGTTTTTTGCTCAAAACAAACCATTTTAGGCAATGCATGTCTATTCTTTATTAATTCTAATCAATTTTAGCAATTTGATTATCTCAGGTTCATTTTTAATTGTTTTTATATTTTAAACATTTTGTTGTGTACTTGTCTGGTCAATTTATTTATAGATAAGGGATTGAGTGATCATGAAATATTTAACACTTCACATGTATGAAAAAGGAACAAAGTGGTAAGCGATCACATTTAAAGAAACAATGACTTCCTCTTATAAAAATCTTATCTTTTGATTGTTCCAAATAAAAATAGTACCATAAGCAATTTCATAGTGCACCTCTAACAATAAATATATAAAACTCTAGCATGAAAACCAAAATTTGTGATTGTATACAACAACAACAAATCCGTATGTCATCTATTTGTGCTTGGCTACATGGATCTTTTGCGCCCATTGAGATTTGTGATTGTATATAACCTAATTTATTTTATGGTATTGAAAATTGAAAAGTGATCAATTGCACATGTTGACATGCATGATTTTGGATCATGAGTATTTTTGTGTATTTTTTGGATAGATTTTGGTAGCTCTTTATAAAGAACCCATACTTTTTTTTTATCCTTTTAAGTTCTACAAGTTAATTGTAGAATTTGCAATTCGGATACTGTATTTCTAAGAATAACATTTATGTTGTTCATATTTGCAAGGATTGCCATCTTGTATCGTCTCAGACCAATACAAATCAATCGATACCTATGTGCTGTTTGTTAGTACAAGTACATATCAATAAATAGAAGAATGAAAAAATAGTTAAAATAAACCTTATTTCAGGATTTTTATCCTAATTTTTTGGCATATATGTTAAATTTAAATAAGAATAAAATATATCTCTCATAAATGAATAGAAATTTTAGGCTATAAGGATTGAAAAATGAGAATCTTCTCCTTTTGGATCTACGAAGGAAGAATTTTGTTGCACGATCATCCGTTGAAGTTATGCACGCTGATTTTAAATTACCTACAAAGAAAAGAGTTGAGATGTTGGATTAGGGGTCGAAACTTCAAGATTTGAGCAAAATAAACTATTGATGTAACATTAATATATATATATATATATATATATATGTATATATGTGTGTGTATATATATATACACTTATACTAATATATACATGTACCATTGTCATTTACTAAATGATAGGACTCTATGATCAATGGATCGGGGTCCTTATCCTTTGAAATTGTTTATCGATATGGTAGGTTTGTCGGATGTAATATTGGAAATGCTCCCACAACATGTTGTATGGTGAACATGTTAGTAGTTGTTGTCTCATTGTCATTAACAACATGTGTCCTAGGAGCCTCTCGAGACAAGTATGATTGTGGCATAAAGGCTGTGGAGTTGGTGTGCACTAGAAATTCGACCATCAATACTAACTTGCTTTGTGGCATAAGAACGATCAGACTTAGAAAAAAAGGGCATATATCACCATATATATATTGGTCATAAAATCCTTTGTAATATGAAGGTTGCAAATATGATGTGGTCCTGTTGCATCTATTTAAAGTCAGCGACTGCCTTCTACTTTCCTCTATCCTTCCGACCATGTGTGGTTCCTAGAGCTCAGTGATTTGAATCTTGAGATTAAGCAATTGGAATAATTGAATGATTGTTGTTGTCACCACATCGACCGATGAAATCTTGTTCACATCGCTAGTGACTCCATGAACCTCACAAAGCATGGAATACAAGGGAGACAGTGTCTCATCATTGAGCTGAAACTATTACTCCTTGGGTAGATGCTCATGATGTTGCTGCCTTTCCCTTTCCCTTCGTATGTTCGGCGGACGGATGTGATGTTGCTGCCTTCCCCTTTCCCTTCGAATGTTAGGCGGACACATGATGTTGTTGCCTTCCCCTTTCCCTTCGCACACTGGGCGGACGCCTATGATTGTGGCCTGCCAATTTGTGGCAGGTATCAATTTGTGGCCTCTTGTCCATATCAACTTTTGGAAGGACGACATAAAGTGACTCGACTGCTATTATAATCTGAGAGACTAAATCCCACAACCTAATAGAGAGGATGTACATTTCCACTTTCATTTTCATGCAATGAACTTGAATATCAAGAATCGACCCATTCTGACCATGTGAACATTGACTTTAATATCCTTTTTCTTGTTGAATGGACTTTAAAGTGATAAGGTTCATGGCAAATGAGTGATGATCGGTCAGCAGATCTCTCTGTTGTGAACTTTTATATCTAGTAACACCTAGTGATAGTTATAGATGAATTTTGTGATGGATTATGCCCTCGACATTGTTTTCCTGATCGATGACTGTTGTCAGTTCACTAATATCATTCATCATCAAGTCCATGCAATGTTTACACATAGTGCCTAAAAAGTTTCCTTTAGGCTCCATCATTTGCACTCTAACCTTCTTCTTGAAATTTGCTCCAAATCATAACATGGACAACATACTTCAGAACAATCTCCTTTAGTACCATGTCCATCAAACACTCTATATAGTTTGCCTGCAAAATTTTTTGTTGCAATATATCGGGATGTTAATGATGCTCATTTTGGTGGGTTTGAACCAACTATCATACATCAATATCACACCATATGGGTCCCGTAACTTCTTGAATGTTTTGATAACCGCAACCTCATCGAGATAAATGTCGTGTATCCCCTTCACTGGAGGCGGTTGGATGAAGGACCAGCACTTTGAATAGACAACATAATGCTTTGTTAATTGGTGTTATGGACCTTGGGTTGAAATTTTGTGGAAGTTGAAATCTTTAGGAATGACTTTGCCAATGTGTTCTTTTCCTTCATATATGCATCATTAATCCTTCTTTGTTTTGTTGAGTGTGGACCGATCATTTGGGGCTATTTGGGCTGTTTGTTTGAGCCCCATTGGATCAACGATCGATCATTTGAGGCCTAGAGTGGCAAATGATTAGTTTGCCCATCCCAATGGTCATATAAATAACTAGTTGAGGCTCAAGCATGCATTGACAATTAGATCAAGGCAGGAAACGAAAACAAGAAGTCTCCATGAAGACAACAAATACATGTATTGAGTGATTGACAATTTTATAATTTTATCAAATTTATATCAATTTTTATGCCACTAGACTCATTACATGTATTGAAATACATCAACTTTTCAAAGTGGCATTATGATCAACACTTAGAAATAAATTATGATTTTTGCTTAGTTAAATTATTTTCATTAAAAATTAAAAGTGAAAAAAGGGAAACGAAAATGATTCGAACCGGAACCCGCCTTGTGCAGTTTAGTTCTGGTTCCCAAAAGTTAGGAACTGGAACCGTTGGTTCCGAACTAAAGCCAGGGCCTCCCATGGCCTCCTCATATACATATGGCTGATGCTCCAAGGAGGCATGAACAAGAGCTGGAAGATCACATCATTGTCGTGACTCTCATTAATCATAGATTAATGACTCGATTTTTTTTCTTATTCATTTCATCTTGGAAATTGGAATTGTCTTCATTTCATCTTGAAATCCGTTGACTATATGTTGATTTAAACAGGCTATTCCATCACCCTAACTGATAGTTGTAAACCAATGATGGCAGTTCTCTAAATGACTAGCGTGTTGCTAAGCTGGATCCCTATTGTCACGAACGGTCGTCGCGCACCCGCAACAACTCCGTTCAACGAACCATTTGTTGCTCGCATCTACATGTACAGCTGCTTGGCAGCATGTTTTGTCTTGGTTTTGAGTCATTTTGTTTGTAAAAATGTAAGTTTGAACAAGTTGCAGCGCTACAAAGCAACCGCTCACCAAACCGAGCAAAACAGCCCCAAAACAGCCCAAAACAGCTTCGTTTTCGTGTGCCACGGGCTGTTTTCAGCAGTCCGCTTCCGCTCACCAAAATGTCAGCCATCTCAGCCCCTTGGAACCCCCCAGATGGCACCGGGCTGGATGGGGCTTCGGTATAGTGTCGGGCGTTGAACAACCTTTCGCAAGTTCACACGTTACCTTGACGGGAACTTGTTGTCACACCCAGCACCCGGTGAGCAACTGTTTGTGGACTTGCAGTTGTTCGTTCAACCCTCTAAAGTCCTTGTTTTCCCCCTCTCCCTCTTTTCTCTTGTGCACGCAAGGTGCTCGCTGAATTGCTTGTAAAGCTTCCCCCTTTCGCGAGACGTCGGGACTTGTCCGTCGCTCGTTCTTTCGAACTAATCAACTTTCTCTTTTACAGGTCCTTCGGGACCTGCGAGAGGTTGCAAGTGGGCTGATCTTTGCTGAGCAATATCGCAAGGGCGAAGGGCGACTTAGGCAACGCAAGCTAAGTTTGCGTCTTGGCCGCAATGGTGCCTCACGTCTTAGGCAATTCGAGCTAAGTCCGTGACATTGTGGTATCAGAGCAGGCAAGTACTTCGAGCGAGCAGCGAAGGAACTTCACAACTTCGCCATGGCAAAGCATTGTGGCGAATCAAGCAAGACGGGGCAAGTCGGACCCTTGCCCCAAGCAGCCGCGGGAGGGCTGCATGTGCACACTCGCTCTCATGCTGTTGGAGCTGCTCAAGAGGAGCGCGGTAGCGAACATGATGAGCGAGAAGTTGGCTACTCTCCGCGAGCGGAGGAGGCGCAATCTGGAGCGCCAACCGGGAAAAAGAGTCACAAGGAGAGACTCACAACGGCGGAAACCCGCTTGGATGTTCTTGAAGCGAGCGTGGAGGAACTCGCAAGAGGAAGCAGAGTCTAGGATCGACAAGGTCGAGGCCCTAGTCAACCGACTGTCAGATGACACCAAAGACTCCGTGCAACACCTGCAGGAAGTTGTGGCGGAACTCACTTCAAGGGTGGCCATGCTCACAAGAGCACTAAATGCGGGAGGAAGCAACAACCGCGTTGCACCACCACAAAACTTGAGGGCACCTGAGCCTCATGGTTATGGAGGGGCCAGAGATGCCAAAGAGCTTGAGAATTTTCTGTTCGACATGGAACAATACTTTTGAGCTACGAGGCTCGATTCTGAAGATACCAAAGTTTCTCTAGCAACAATGTATTTGAACGGAGATGCAAAACTTTGGTGGCGAACCCGTTGGGAGAAGATCCAACAAGGTCAGTGTCGGGTTGACACATGGGAGGACTTGAAGCGGGAGTTGAGAACTCAGTTCCTACCGGAGAACACAGATTCGTCGCAAGAAGGAAGTTGAGACAATTCCGCCAGAGTACTTCCATCCGAGACTACGTGAAACAATTTTCTGCGCTAATGCTGGACATACAGGACATGTCCGAGAAGGACAAGCTGTTCAGCTTCATCGATGGTCTGAAGCCATGGGCTCAACAAGAACTAAATCGAAGGAATGTCACTGATGTGGTCGGGGCAATTGCTGGTGCAGAAAGACTCACCGACTTTGTTTCCTCTGAAGACCCGGGAAGGAGGAAATAATCTTCAAACAATCGCCCTCCAAAATATTCTCGAGGGAAGGAGCTCGGGGGCGAACAAAAGAAGAAGAGTTCCCACAAAGGGCCAAACCCGAAAGGCAAGGCCTCAAAACCTGGAGGATGCTTCTTGTGCGGAGGGCCGCACATGGTGAGGGAGTGCCCACAAAAGCAGGCACTCAATGCTTTAACATCTTCCATCCACCCCCTCCCCCCTCGATCGGACAAGGGCAAAGTTGTCGCTCTTAGTTCGAGCAGTTCTGAATCCAATAGCGACGATGAGGAGTCGCAAGGACCCCGGATGGGGGCAATGCATTTGTTGAATGCCATGCGGGGTCAAGTGGGGGAGAACACGAAGACAAAGCTACAAAAAGCAGGAAGTGGTGAGCTGATGTACGTAGACATCAAGCTAAATGGCCAAACGACCCGTGCAATGGTGGACACGGGTGCTACCCACAACTTCATTGTCGATCTAGAAGCAAAGCGACTTGGGTTGATCTTGGAGAAGAGCCCAAGTCGAATGAAGGCAGTGAACTCGGAGGCCAGGCGAATCTCCGGGTTGGCAAAGGGAGTTCCCATCAAGATCGGAACATGGAGCGGGAACACCAACATGATGGCAGTGCCACTGGACGACTTCCAAATGATTCTTGGAATGGAGTTCATGCATGCGGCGAAGTTGGTGCCCATGCCGTTCCTAAACTCCCTGTGTATGATGGGAGGCGACGACCCCTGCGTGGTTCTCGTCTCTCGGAGAGGAACCAAGGAACCCCAACATATATCGGCATTGCAACTGAAGAAAGGGGTGCAAAAAGGTGAATTAATATTCGTGGTTACTATGAAGCTATTGCCACTTGACGAGAAGGCCATTCAAGAACCTACTGTAGTGACGAACGTCCTGAAAGAGTTCAATGACGTTATGCCACTCGAGTTGCCGAAGACTCTTCCACCACGTAGAGGCGTGGATCACAACATCGAGCTGAAGCTAGGAGTGAAGCCTCCAACGAGACCACCCTACCGCATGCCCCCGCCAGAGTTGGCAGAACTCAGAAAGCAGTTAGCTGAACTGCTAAGTGGTGGTCTCATCCGCAGCTCTAAAGCACCATTCGGAACTCCAGTTCTCTCTCAGAAGAAACAAGATGGGAGCCTCCGACTATGCGTCGATTACCGAGCCCTAAACAAAGTGACGGTGAAGAACAAGTATCCCATCTCGCTCATTGCGCACTTGTTCGACCAGTTGGGCAAATCCAAGTATTTCTCAAAACTCGACCTTCGATCGGGGTATTGGCAGGTGTGCATTGTTGAAGGCGACGAAGCAAAGACTACCTGTGTGACCAGGTATGGAGCGTTGGAGTTCTTGGTGATGCCTTTCGGCTTAACCAACGCTCCAGCCACGTTCTGCACTCTCATGAACCAGCTATTCAAGGAGTATTTGGATAAGTTCGTGGTCGTCTACTTAGACGATATCGTCGTCTACAGTTAAACGCTCGAGGAGCATGTCCAGCACATTCAGACAATTTTCAAGGTTCTCAGGGAGAACACTTTGTTCGTGAAAAGGGAAAAATACTACTTTGCCCAAACGGAGATTTTATTCTTAGGGCATCGAATCGATGATGGCTCCATTCGGATGGACAAATCAAAAGTGCAAGCGGTTGCGGAATGGCGAACTCCAAAGAATGTGCTAGAGTTGAGATCCTTCCTTGGTTTCGTCAACTACTATCGACGCTTCATAGCGGGGTACTCGAAGCGTGCAACTCCACTGGTGGAGTTGCTGAAGGAGCAGCCTTGGAAGTGGTTTGACAAATGTGAAATAGCATTCCAAGATTTGAAGGCTGCTGTTCTGGAAGAACCGGTGCTCAAACTGTCGGACTATGGAGAGCCTTTTGAAGTCCATACAGATGCTTCAGACTTTGCTATTAGGGGAGTACTCATGCAGGAGGGTCATTCGGTGGCCTACGAGAGCCGCAAGCTCAACAAGACCGAGCGGTGGTATCCAGTACACGAGAAGGAGATGACAGCGGTGATCCATTGTCTACGAGTTTGGCGACACTACCTTCTCGGATCACGATTTGTGCTGAGGACAAACAACATCGCTCTGAGCTATTTCCAAACACAGAAGAAACTTTCCCCAAAGCAAGCACGATGGTAGGACTTCCTGGCTGAATTTGATATGGCAATGGAGTACAAGCCTGGAAAGGCAAATGTCGTGGCCGATGCATTGAGTCGGAAAGTGGAGCGCGTGAATGTCGTACAATTGGAGGTCGGAGGCCAAGCAAGTCAGTTGCACTCCAACTTCCTTTCCAGGATCAGGGATGGATTGTATAGTGACCCCCAGGCAGTTATCCTGATGCAGCTCATCAAAGAAGACAAGGCACGACGATTTTGGGTCCAAGAGGGACTCGTTTACACAAAAGGGAATATGGTTTATATTTCCCGAGTGGACAATTTGAGGCGTGAACTCTTGAGAGTGTCACGATTCCCTTTGGGCTGGACACCCAGGCATTCACAAAATGTTGGTTCTCGTGAAGAGGGCCTTCTACTGGCCGAAGATGGGGACTGATGTGGAGGAATATGTTCTAACATGCCTCACTTGCCAACAAGACAAGACGAAGTAACGGAAGCCGGTGGGACTTTTGGAGTCGTTGCCCGTACCAGAAAGGCCGTGGGAGAGCATTTCCTTGGACTTCATATCAAGTTTGCCACTTGTAGGGAGACTCGGATCGATACTCGTGGTGATCGATCGGTTTTCAAAGTATGCAACTTTCATTGCTGCTCCCCTACACTGTTAAGCAGAGGAGGCGGCCAAGCTGATGATTAAGGATGTGGTGAAGTATTGGGGAGTCCCGCACAATATCATTAGTGATCGAGACGCTCGGTTCTTGAGACGATTCTGGACCGAGCTATTCAAATTGTTGGGGTTAAAGATATACTTCTCCACAAGCTTCCACCCCCAGACGGATGGCCAAACTGAAAGGATAAACTCGCTCTTGGAGCAATATCTTCGACACTACGTGAGTGCCAACCAACGAGATTGGGTGAAGTTGTTGGACATTGCCCAATTCTCCTACAACTTGCAGCGGAGCTCTGCTTCCAACAAGAGCCCCTTCGAGATCATTACAGGACAACAACTATCAACTCCTCACACCATGGCAATCGGGTATACTGGAAGTAGTCTGTTAGCCTACCACTTCGCCAAGGAGTGGCACCGAAATGCAGATATTGCGCGGGCTTACTTGGAGAAGGCGGCAAAAAGGATGAAGAAGTGGGCAGACTTGAGAAGGCGACCACAAGAGTTCAAGGTTGGCGATTTGGTGTTGGTAAAGCTCCAACCAGCATCACTCGAATTCTTTAGGAACAAAGTCCACAAAGGATTGGTGCGCAAGTATGAAGGGCCCTTCCCAATTATCAGTAGGGTAGGCAACGTCTCCTATAAGTTGCAGTTGTCGGTGTGGTTCAAAATTCATAACGTTCTTCACGCCAGCAACCTAAAAGCCTACCACTCGGATCCGCAAGATGCTTCCCGAAGTGTTCCAACTCGGCTACCCCCCATCATAGCCTCCTATGATAAGCGAGTTGAAACCATTCTGACGGACCGCAAGATAAAACTACCCAATGGAGCTGAGCAGATAGAGTACTTGGTGAAGTGGCGAAAGCTTCCTCGAACTGAAGCCAGTTGGGAGCCTGAAGACGCTCTACGACATGAAGAAGCAATCATCAACAACTACCAACAAGCGTCGATGAGGGCGTCGACAGCTTAAGTGCGGGAGAATGTCACGAACGGTCGTCGCGCACCCGCAACAACTCCGTTCAACGAACCGTTCGTCGCTCGCATCTACATGTACAACTGCTTGGCAGCATGTTTTGTCTTGGTTTTGAGTCATTTTGCTTGTAAAAATGTAAGTTCGAACAAGTTGCAGCGCTACAAAGCGACCGCTCACCGAACCGAGCAAAACAGCCCCAAAACAGCCCAAAACAACTCCGTTTTCGTGTGCCACAGGCTGTTTTCAGCAGTCCGCTTCCGCTCACCAAAACGTCAGTCATCTCAGCCCCTTGGAACCCCCCAGGTGGCACCGGGCTGGATGGGGCTTCGGTATAGTGTTGGGCGTTGAACAACCTTTCGCAAGTTCACACGTTATCTTGACGGGAACTTGTTGTCGCGCCCGGCACCCGGTGAGCAGCTGTTTGTGGACTTGTAGCTGTTCGTTCAACCCTCTAAAGTCCTTGTTTTCCCCCTCTCCCTCTTTTCTCTTGTGCACACAAGGTGCTCGCTGAATTGCTTGTAAAGCTTCCCCCTTTCGCTAGACGTCGGGACTTGTCTGTCTCTCGTTCCTTCGAACTAATCAACTTTCTCTTTTACAGGTCCTTCGAGACCTGCGAGAGGTTGCAAGTGGGTTGATCTATGCGGAGCAATATCGCAAGGGCGAAGCGCGACTTAGGCAAGGCAAGCTAAGTTCGCGTCTTTGCCGCAAGGGTGCCTCGCGACTTAGGCAACGAAAGCTAAGTTCCCGTCTTGGCCGCAAGGGTGCCTCGCGTCTTAGGCAATTCCAGCTAAGGCCGTGACACTATGTTGGATCACTTGGTTGCTGTTTGGGGTAATTTTCTTACAAAAAGATTTAATAGAATAAGTCACCTTTAGTTATGCCTATTTGGTTTAAATCAAAGAAGAAGATCCTAGCTCTAATTAGCCTTAATCCATCATAAATATCATAATCAAACAACAATAAGTATACTGTGATTAGCCCTAAATTATCCCTAATGGCTCCTAGTTGGGTCTAAAGGTAAGAAATCACACTAATTAGCTCTAGTTAGCCTTTAATCACCTTTAATTAAGAATAAACTCTTAATCCACCAAAAATTTCATAAATACCCCTATGTACCCCTATTTTGGTCTTAACTTAAGAGAATGATCCTAATTTCATGTTAATTATGATTATACTTCTTAATTATGCAATAATAAGCCTCTAATTAGCTGCAATACATGGTAGAATGAAGTTGAAACATGGTGCAATATGCTTAATTTTTTTAATTACCACTCATTAGGTCTAAATCATGCATAATCTACCTAAGCATGAATTAGTAAGATCCAATTATCCATGTTTTATCCATCAAACATGGTAGAATTAGCTCGTAAATAATGCAAGAAGTCAAATACATGGTCAATCTAATATATTTTTCTTAAATACCTATAGTTAGGTCTTAGTTAATTAATTAGTCCCTAATCAATCAATATTTATCAATATTCTTTATGCTTAGATAAAGAAAACACAGAAGCTAAATATCTTCAATTGGAGAGGCTGGTGTCGATGAATCTCAGCTTGGTACGGTCAAAATCTGATTGGTAATGGTCGAACACATTTTCTGTGTACGGGCCGAAACAGGCTGGTGCATGTCTTAGCCAGCCATCAGACCATTCTATTTTGTACAATTTTGGGTGGTACGGCAGTCCATGCAAATTGGTCTGTCACTTCTTTTCTACTAAAATGTGTTTTAATTTTGAACTGGTGTCTTTTACTTAAACACGAGTTGTTCCTTCTATGTTCATCAAGGATTTCATAAACCTACATCCAATGAAAATTTGATCCTGCACTTGGTAAATGAATTTGTTACTGACATACAGTGGTATTGGTAGCTAATTATTTTTTATTTCATTTTTTAGTTGTTTTATATTGATACATCTTATGAGATCTCCGGTCTATGTTGCGATTGATTTCCAATATGTTCAGAGGACCACTTAGATCTTTACAAAGTTTTATTCTGTTTGGATCCAACTTAGTTCTGCTCTTCTCTCTTTGCTTATCTTTCGCTAGTTCATTTTAGTGCTTGCTATAACAATCACATATGATACAGCCCTGAATGAGGCACTGAGTGCAGAAGTCCAGCGTCTAAAACTCGCTACTGGAGAGATCAGCGAGGCTCAGCTCTCAAAGAGCATAAATCGGCAGATGCAACTGAATCCTCCGATGTCTCAATTGCATCAGTTGCAGCCGCATCAGCAACAACAGAAGCAGCAAACTGCGGAGACTTCTCTCCAATTGCCAGCACCACAGCAACAACAGAACGACGTTTCTGCTAAGCTAGAATCAAGCAAATGCTAGCATTCACCGAAAGAGGAAATCATGCCGTTTTGGTCTGCTTCGTGTTCCATCGTTTAAGATGCTGCGTGAAGTGAGATGTGATCATGCGACTTGATATATATATATATATATATATATATATATATATATATATATATATATATATATATATATATATATTACATTTGACTCTACAACAATGTGACTACAGTTGCTATATATTCTACTAAAAAATATAACTTAATTGTGAGCTGGTGGATTGTTTCGATGAATATCGATGTGTTTTGTAAATGATATGTTATGTTGTAGAACAAAATATATATAGAAAAACGTGTCTGTTATCTTATGACCTGTTCACATGATATTTATCTTCTCTTTCAAGAAATTTGTAGTGGTTGGGACTGTTTATATATCACAATTGTTAGGTATTTGCTTTCTCCATAAACCTTTTTCTTGTTTTTGATGCAAAGCTGATTGAATCAAGTGTTATGTGATTCAAAAAGTAGTTGACTACATAGTGTCATTTGAACAGGGTTTTGACTGCACCCACCTTCATTCGAATTTGAGTTTATTATGAACATAGTAAATTTCTTTAGATGCATAAGTTACAGTCGAATTTGAGCCTCTTATAAACTTGGCATTAAAAAATATCTGCGTTCAACAAAATTTAAGTTAGGGGTGACCAAGAAAATTCTTTTCGATCCTTAAGTTAGAGTCGAGAAAATAATAAAAGAAATATAAGATTCAAAGGTTCCAAGAGTTGGATAAGAGTCGCCAAGAATAAGTGAATAATTAATCTATGAAGAGAATTAATCGGTCGAATGATCGAGAGTTGCAATTAACTCTGTCATACCGAGTTGACATGTTAAGGTGATGGAATGTCTACATAGGTGTCGATGAGTTTGTAAGTTATATCTCCTTAACATTTATCTATGATTACGTTTTGACACATGTTTTGTCGTATAATTGGAATGAGATAGGAATGATTGAATCATGTTAGAGATAAAGGATGCTTTATCATCAACAGATTCAGCTATATAAGAGATAAAAGATGTTTCATGATTATATTTGATCCTGTGGGATATAAAAGATGAGATAAAAAGGATAATTCGATTCGTTCTCATTAGAGATAAAAGAGATGCTTTATAGTCATCTGCAGTCATCCGACCTTTGTTAGTTTCTCAGTTGCACTTCTAAATCCGATTTGATTTGATTTGATCTGATGATTCATACATTAACCCTTACACCTAATATTCTACATCTAATCACAACCATCTATGTTTTTGTTGAATCGACAAAAAAAAAAAAAGCTAAGAGTCAAGCAAACAGTTGAATGGACAAAAAAGCTAAGGTAGGTTGTAACATCCCATTTGTCAATTGTTAAGAATATTATTAAGAATAAATTTAGCTTAATTATTTTGGTCAATTGTTTCGATCAAACGAAGTTAATAAGTTAGTTAGCCCATCAGAGTCATGTCAAACCTTTGTACATCGAGCAAGATTAAGATTGACTTATAAGGGTCTATTATTAACTTCAGCTTAAGCATTTTGATCAGTTACATAATGATCAGCTCATTTGGTTATTCTCAAATCATGATAAAAAATTTGAGGATAATAAAAAAATATTTTTTAATTCTAACATGTATGTGGAGCTTCGCATCAATAACGTAGGGTATTCCTAACCATTGCACGAAGTTCTAGCTTAATTCTCGTATAATATAGCTTGTTAAGTTAGATTTTGAATGTCTAATATGATATGTGAAGGGATCGATCTTTGAGTCCAACTCTATTTATCGAAAGTTTGGTGTTCAAAGATGATCGAATTCAATAGATGATGTTTGAATGTCAAAACAAGATCAAAGGATCGAAAAAAAAATGAGTTTCCCGACTTTAAATCTTAGGTTTAACATCGATGTTACGATATTCATAACAAATTTCAATATAATTCTCTTAACACATAAACCCTCCTTCTGATATTAATATATTAATATAAATTTTAATTATTCATTCAGGTCCTTTGATTTCTCTTAATTCTACTCAAATGTATAATTGAAATATATAGGGATATTCCTTAGCATCGTCTAAGATGTACATACGTTTTCTTTAAATCCGTCATTAGATCCCCAGTTTGCATTTCCTGTGGGCCCCTTAGGACGAACGAAGGGCGTGGGTCCCCGGTGGTAGCGGTCGCGGGTGGGGGTGCCTTCGGCAGGACCCGACCGGAGGAATATCTACGGGATCAATCTGTCCAATCGTTGCTTAGGCATTTTTGTGGGGCCCCGTGTGCACGCAACTGTCCCTGTAGGCCCCAGCAGACGGATCAACCACGACGCACGAATCTTTATGCACTGTTTCGGGGGGTCTTGTCCCCAATGCGACAAAAGATGAAGACCCGTTCGAGTCCAACGAAGAACTCGGCCCAGAACACCGGCGTCGTCAAGCGGACGCTGCATTCCATCCGCAAGTGTCGGTGGCTACAAGACGACTCATGTCACAGTAACAGACGTCGCACCTCCAGACGTTCCACCACTATGGCTTCCTTCTAGTGTTGGATGTGGACCCAAACTCCCTCGCTTGGGATCCCTCCGTTGACGACGAACACCATATAATAGCCTGGCGGCGCCATGAAAGTTGAGCTTGGCGCCATCGCGTCCACCACGTACAGTGACGACTCCGCGTCGGCCGCCGCGGCCAGTTCGCTCTCCAGGATCAGCAACCTCTGGTTCATGGAGAAGGAGTGCGTCGCGAACGACGGCGCCACCATCGTCACCAGGACGCCCTTCTCGCTCATGGCCGCCACCGAGAACCGCAGGCTGAACGGCTTCCCGTAGTTCAACTCTACCGGAGTACCGGCCCAGGTGACCGTGGGTCGCGCGTTAGAGTTCGCTGCTTCCAGGTAGGCCGGTGAGTAGGCCTCCAGGCTGAGGTCCGTCGGGAAGTCGACCCCGGTGAAGTTGTAGAACGCGTGAGGGTTGCTCCCGCCGACGAGCACCCGGCCATCGCGCAGCAGGATGGCGGTGGAGTGGTACATTCGGGGGATGGTGGCCGGGGTTTTCACGTCGAAGCGGCTGCCGGCCGGGCTGCCGTGACGGTAGCTGACCGGCGTTAAGACTGGCTCTCGTCCGAGTTCCCACCCCGAGCTCCCAGCCGCTGCGCCGTTGATGATGAGCACCTCGTCGCCGCTGGGGAGCAGGATCATGTCGCCCATGACCCTCGGCGTCGGCATCGTCTCCACGGACCACGACGGCGAGGGATCGTTGATGCGGATCCTTAAGCACGTGTTCAGAGCCCCCACGAACACCTTCTGCGTCGAGGCTTTCGTGAACGAGCCCTCGGGTGCTCCACCGCAGATCAGCACCTCCGCTTCAGAGCCCGATGGCTGAAGCGGGAGGAGGACGGAGGATCCGGTGCTTGGGTAGTTGCGAGGGTGACCGTCGGGCACGGTGGGGTACGTCCTCACGATGCTGTTGGTTTTGTAGTCGAGCAGGATGGCGCGGTTGTTGGCGAAGACGAAGAGATTGCCGTCGACGTTGAGGTAGACGAAGGGGTAGAGGTTGTTGTACTCGGCGTCGCGCGTCTCTCGGAGGAAAGGCAGGCTGACGGCGCCCGCGTCGGCCGCGCCGAGCTTGGGAACGAACTCGTAGTTGTGCTGCGACCGGCCACCGACCACGACGGCGCGGCCGTCGGGGAGGACGTGGTTGGTGGCGTACCACCGCGGCGCCGCGAGGCCCGCCGCGTCCTCCTCCCAGTCGCACAGGCGGTCGTGGCAGGGGTCAAGGTATCGGACGGCGCGCTCGCCATCGTTCGCGCCGCCGGTCTGGATCAAGCGGCCGTCGGGGGAGACGGTGCCGGAGGAGCACCAGGGGTCGGTGAGGACGGTGAGCGGGCGGACGGCGTTGGAGGGCACGTCGTACTCGGCGGCGTGGGCGGTGCAGTCGACGGTGAGGGTCCAGTCGCGGGGGTCGTTCCGGCAGCGGCCGCCGGGGAGGGAGAGGTTGGAGGGGCCAAAGTCGGTGCGGTCGAAGACGATGACGCGGTCGTTGGACAAGAGCTGCATGTGCATCGCCGACACGCCGATGCTGGGTTGGAGAAGCTCCCATCGCCCTCCTCCGGACGCGGTAGCAAGGCAGAGGAAGAAGAGGAGGAAAGGACATGCAACCGAGCGATTCATGTCTACAACAGCAAAGCAAGTACGAGCCAGCAGCTCACTGCTCTCTGGTCCGTCTTGCTACCTCCCCGCTAACCTTTTTAAAAGGGGAATAAGATGCATACATGCACGAACTTAGAATTTGCATGAGATGAGAGCACGACATACACGTTGTTGAGTTCACGTACTGGTCGTAAAAACAATGAAGATTGTGGTGGTGCAGGGAATTCATTAGGATGGGGAAAGTGCATAGATAGGGTGGACAAGAGAGGAAGGAAAGACATGGTCCCGCCTGGATTAGCCAGTTTCTACCAGGCAATGCCGATCGATCGATCGAACAAGATGAGATTGATTGGCTAAAAGGAAAAGGTCGACTAGATTGATTCTGTAGCTACTGCAGTGAAATCTGGGTTCCATACGAGATGGAATTCGGCTACAAAGCATGAATGATAACGATGTTTGAAGCTAAGACAAAAATCGGACATTTGGGTCCCATTTCACGATAAAGAAAGGTTCCTACGATGCAAGTGGTGCTTCGTACAGCATGTGAATGCATTGACTTCTCAGAACGCAGCATTAAGATAAGAGAAGAGTTTTGACACCAAACCTACAAATGTACGTACGTAGCTCGAGTCTTTTATTTCACTTAATTTGATGGTTCATACGTCGTGTCATACACGGTAAAGGTCAATGTAATGACGAGTCAACTTTGTGGTCTTCTACATAACTGTTAGAGCCCAATCAAGCTTGATTCAACTGAAGCTTAAACCAAACAAGTTGAGAACTTTATATAGAAGAAGGCTAGCTAACGTTGCCAAACTAGATTAAGGACGATGATTAAGATCTGTTTGTGCTCAACACAAATCATATATGCTTATAGATTTCTTAGATACGCCATTCGACGGAAACCTACAAAGAGGTACTCCATCTCTCCTGGAGAGATTTATCAGAGAAGAACAAAGAAGTGGAGGTAATTTTCTACTGCAGATATAACTGTTCAAGCCACCATAGCAAAACCTATTCCATTGAGTTCTTCAGGTTTAAAGTACACATAGAATCATCTTTATTTCATTATAAGTTTATTGGAGATTGTTAAAGCATTAAATGGGAAACCATAAATTATATAAGTTTACCGTAACCCTCTTTTTTTTAATGGCAAAAAAAACAACTCAATTGTGTTTTTTTTCTTTTTCTCTTGTCTCTCTTTTCAGCTACAACTCCTAAATTAAGTATCCTAATTTTCCACAATATGCCTATGGAAGAATATATATCCCGATTATATCTCGAGCGATTTTCCTTCACAAATATCACCAATGAGACGGAGAGAATATACTTAGGACAATGATCATACTCCTCGAGGTTAAACAATTTATATTCTTGACAATGATCATACTCCTAAATTAAGCATCTCTTGCCTCTCTTTTCTAACTTCTATTTCATTTTATATCATTTTACCTATTTTTTATTGTAACTAAAGGTTAAACATTATTATTCCTTCTAACAAAAATAGGCAAAATATTATAAAATAAAATATAACTTACAAATATTTAAAAAAAATCACACATGATCACTATCCTAAGCATAATCTCTCGTCTCATGTTGGTGTTTGTGAGAAAACTAACCAAGAGGATGCTCCAACACAAGAAGAATATACAAATTCAAACAAAGATATGTAGCTTGAAAGAGAGATAAGAAAGCAATGAAATTGTGTTGTGTATAAAAATATAAAAAGGGACTGATTTATAAGTTTTCTAGCCAATCGAAACCATCACTTGTGTCTGAGTGAAGGAGTAACCCAAGGGGCATTAAAGAGGCATTTTCATAATTCTAAAAAGTAAACGATAAAAAAAAAAGTAAACATATAAGTTATGATTTTTCCTATTTAATGTTCTAACCTGTAATTAAAATGAAATAGGATGCTTGCTCGGCAATAAAAAAAAAAATACATATTTATTTATGTTTGATTACGTTGCTAAAGCAACTTGAATTAAATGTCAGATTAGCATTTTAAGATAAAATTATCATATTATTATTGTTCTTGATTGATTATAATCTGATGAGGACTTTCTCAAATAGAAAAATCACCAAAGAAAACGTCACTGATTTATTATTTCTGCCGCAAAATAAATAAATAAACACACACTCTGTTCAATCAGTGGAATAACTATTATAAAGATTCATATGGTTAAAGATTATTCCCTGTTGATTAAAGATAGATGCCTATGACTATCAGTATCATTACCTTTCTTCCACATAAAGACTTGCACATATCAATCCTCCATTCACGTCACCTACCTACCTGTTTTGAACATATTGCACTGAATTATTGTACTCCCATCTTCCAAGCCATGTGACATTAACCTCTCTTTCCTTTTCATCGATTCCTCTAACAATTAATGGATCTGTTTATATCCGTCAAGCCGCCATCCAAAGCTCCTGTTAAGTCTGTAGCCATGTGCTAATTATTCTGGGGGGGGCAACGCTACTGTCCAACAGATCATAGATGTGAGATGCAGAGCGTAGAGAGCTTTGTCTGGCATTGTTATCACCGGGACCATGTCGAATCACTGTCATGAATCCAAATGACGGTGCATGCAACTGCTCCACTGTTCTTTCTTATGGGGACCCTAAATGGTAGAACAGTTTGATGAAGTGGAAGTTTCAGTAAACCACACACTGTGGTGATCGATGTTGTCAACTAAATGATGCTAATCGATTTAAGAAGGGGGGGTTCCCATCTACTGGCTGAGCTAAGCAGCAAGAACTTGTGTAACTCCCTGAGATGAAAATATTGATCACTGAACGAAAGAGAAGACCCATTGTGTTTCTCAACATTGTAGCATCCCTTACATGCTAACTACATTCTAACTTCCGACAAAGCATTGCTCTCCTTTGGACCACTGATTTTAATGGTGTGATGATAGGCCATTTAATACCATTATCAGTACTGGCTAAATTTATTTGTTTACGTACCAGCATTATGGCAGATTGTGAACAGAGGCCTGTTTACTCTTTCTTTCGGTAATACTGCTTAAGTAATAAGTGGACATACATACCGCACATGAATTGCTCTATATCTTCATAAGGCCGGTTGGGCTTGCTTTGTTATCAGCTGCGCGGAGCTCATAAGCTTCTTCTTCACCCAAGCCCGGCCCAACCAAGTGTTCATTTTCCTGCTCTAGGCCATTATATTGTGAGCTGGTACATCGGGCTTGGTCGACAATCACATGACAGTCTAATTTGGTAAGTTTTCAGCCTATTGTTTTTTACATTCTTCCCACTACGTACACCAATCGAAGCTGCCAGTTACTGGCACAACAAGTTGACTATAGTTTGAACATCCAGTTTCAACGCGTGGGGGAAGTGGATGGAAGGAGGTTGGGTCGGAGAAGGAAACAGTTTGATGGGGTCAAAGCCAACGATCCTTAAGAGGTTGTATGGCCATTGGATTATGGCTACTATGTGACGAGGATAATAACTGCGATAAGACTCGCATGACGTCAGTCATCCCAAATAACACCTCACAGCACCTGGTCAACGCAGATCGGAACGTCGACCGAGGCACATTAACACCCTGCTCAAGCTCAATCCTTCACGCCATGCCAACACAAGTGTCAGACGCTACCGACCTGCCCCCTGCAAGCGGGCAGCTCAGGAAGCAATAAGCTTCCCTATAAATACCCTCTCGATCATCGAAAACGAGGGGGAGAGATTCCCTAACGACTATCATCTGACTTGATCGTCGGAGGGGTCGGGCCGAGCACCCCGACCCAACCTTTGTGCAGGTGCGAAGCAGAAGATCCCCACCGGATGTGAAGGCGAGGAGTTCCTACCCGGAGGAAACAACGACCTCGTCCCGATCACCGCATCAGACCACCTCAACGGATTCGAAGGCCGTCTCGGGAAGATCCCCCGTCATCCGAACCCGAACCGAGCCGCGTCGGCCCCGAGGCCACGGCTCAAAGTTGTTTCCCACGACACTATGGTAGGCTAGAAATGAGGCAACATTCAATAGTGTTATGTGGACAAAACCTAAAGCTAAATGGTTTAAACTAAACATTGATAGCTATGTTAATTCGAGATGCTACTGGTTCTATTGCTACAGTAGGTCTATGGTAAAGCAGTCCGCGGAGTACTGTGAAGAGCCTTGAAGAACAGTTTTTTTCTTTTTATGCTGTCAGAGTAAAGCATGCTTATAGAGAATCTAACATGGTTATCAATTTGATGGTCAACCACACCAATAACCTCTCAAACCACTTGTACTCGCTGATGCTGTTAGGGAACCTTGTACTCGCTGTGCTATCTTTAATTATATCTTCTTCTTAGTTGGACCAAAAAAAAAGTGAACTCTAGTTAATTATCTCAAATATCTTTTCATTTTGAATTTAAATTTGATCGATTATATCCTACCCCAGTTTACGTAATGATGACAAATTATGGAGAGTTGGGTCCTTCAAATCCATAGAATGGCTCGAATAAAACCAACAGTGTCCCCCACCAAAACAAAACCAAGTCTAACAGGGCTGCGGAAAGCAGAAACAGCAGAAAGCTAGATGCTCATACCTAATACAAGTCAGGCACCTCTTAATTTGGATCGAATAAAAAAGTAGCAGCAGCAGCAGCAACAATAAAACGAGGATGCGCCCCCGCCTTCTCTACTCTCGAGAGGGCAGAGGACATCACCATCACCTAAATCGTAGCTGATATTGGAATCTAATGCACTGACGAGTACGATATAAAGGAAAGAAAAGCATAGAATAGAACGGCAGCAGCATGTAGTAGACGTTACCTTGTCCGCCAAGCCCCCTTCACACGCTCAAGCACCGCATGAACGTCCACTCCTCGCCTTCCTCCTCGCCGCACACGCAGCAGCCGCATCCTTCCGAGTCGCCGCCCATCCCATCCGTACGATCCCCGTCGCTAGCGCAGACAGGGTCGGCGCGGGAGCGGACCAAGTACGGCATGGAGTCAAAGGCGCGGGAGAGGGCGCACGACACGGCGTCCCCGGCCGAGCACTCCTCCGCGCGGTGCTTGAGCGACTCGAACATCACTTCCGGCTCATGCTGCATCGCTCGCAGGACGTTCGCGCACGAGGGGCCAGGCGCCGCCAGCGTCACCGCGAAGCCGTGTGGCCCCTCGCTGTGCGACACCCGCACAACGCTCGGCCCCCCGAACAGGTTATGCAGCCCCCCGAGCGCCTCCTGGTAAGCCCCGCCAAGAAACATCCCCAGGTAGTATCCGCCACCCCCGACACCTCCTCTCCCGAGCTCGTGCAATGGGAGGCTCGACTGCCCGCCGATGAACCGGTCGACCTTCCCGTCGCTGTCGCATGTCAGGTCAGATAGAATCCCCTTGACTCCTGGCCGCTGGTCGAGATGATGGATTGGGATTATAGGGAAGAGCTGTCCAATAGCCCAGAAATCAGGCATCGAGGTGAAAATTGAGAGGTTGACATGGTACGTCTTCACCGGATCAGCAACCCCCAGCTCCTGCCCAACCAGATCGCAGAGACCATCAACAGCCGCCAGATGCTCGAGGCCAAGCATGCCGTCCTTAAAATGGTCGATGGACGTCCGCTTCAACTGATCAGCATACAGAGCACAGGTCTCGTACTCGCCGCGGTAGGCAGCCGCCCTCAAGTTTTGGTAATCAGAACGAGCATCATCCGCAAGCTCCTCCAGAAGGGACGCAAAGTTGGGGCCGATGGACGACAGTGGCTCGGCCTTGGTTGTAGTGGATGACACCGCTTCAAAGATAAGCACCGAGTGGTGAGACACGAGAGCCCGACCGCTCTCGCTGCAAATGACCGGGTGGCGCACATGCTTCCTGTCACAGGCGAACATCACCGCCCGAACTACAGCGCTGGCATAGTCATGGAGGCCGTAGCCAACCGACATGTCCGATCCACCAGATCGAGAGCCATCGTAATCAATGCCGAGCCCACCGCCGACGTCGATGACGCGCATCGCGGCTCCTAGCCTCGCGAGCTCGCAATAGATTTGAGCAGCCTCGCCAACCCCATCGGAGAGCAGCGCCGTGGATGGAATCTGAGAGCCAATATGAAAATGCAGAAGCTGGAGACAATCGAGCATCTGGAGGCGCTGGAGCTTCTGAGCAACAGATAGAATCTCCGCGGTGGTCAGCCCGAACTTGCCCTTCTCGCCGGAGGTGGCCCCGAAATGACCAGAATGTTTGGTGCGAAGCTTGGCCCGAAGACCAATCACTGGCCGGATGCCGAGCCTCTGACTGGTCTCGACCACCGTGTCGAGCTCATCCGCCTGCTCCAGAACAATCACCGTGTTCATATCCATTCTCCGGGCTACGACGGCGAGAGCAATGTACTCTTCGTCCTTGAACCCATTGCAGATAAGCAATGCCTTCCGGCTCGCCCTCGTAAGGCAGCTCATGGCAAGGAGGAGCTCGGCTTTCGATCCGGCCTCGAGGCCGAAGTCGAACGGCAAACCAAACTCCATGATGTCCTCCACGATATACCGATCCTGGTTGCACTTGACTGGATAGACGCCCTGGTAGCAGGCACCATAGCTGTTGGACCGGATAGCAAAGTCAAAGGCGGCATGCAGGGACTCCAGACGGTGCTTCAGGATGTCGGGAAAGCGGACGAGCAGCGGGAGGCGGAGGCCGAGCCCGCCAGCGGCCTTGGGGTCGGATGCCTTCTTCACCACCTTCATCAGGTCTATCTCCTGGTGGGAGACGGTGGCGGCACCGTAGGAGCGGACGGCGATGTCGCCGGCGGCGTTGACACAGAAATAAGGCGCGCCCCATCCGTCAATACGGTAGAGTGCGGCGGAAAGGTCGGCAGACCAGGGGGAGGGGTACTCTGCAGCGGTCAGGTCGCCACCGCCCTCCGTCGTCGAAGCACCGCGGGGGTACGCTCCCGGCGCTGGAAGAGCGCCGTCCCACTCGAAGCCGTAGCCAGGATGTGGCGCTGCGGCTTCTACGCACGCCAGGGCCGGCATCTCTCCCCGGTCGCGGCCACAAACAAAGGGGAAAGCCCTACTTCCTCAGATCTCTATGTCAGGATGGGGGCTTTGCAAGCCGCCGAGGCCGGAGCCCCGGCCACCCCCCCAAACGAAGCAAGAAGGATCGGGTACGGAGAATAAGAAACCTAGCGCACCCTCAGACGATCCCGGAATCCCCACGCCGGCCCTTCAGAAGACGGCGGAGGAGAAGAAACCGATCAAAGATCGAAGGGCACGCAGGCGTCGGAGCAAGGCAGAGATCCACAGCACCACTCACCGCCGATCCGTCCGCAACCACGGATCAAGGGAGGCAAAGAGGAGGCCAAAGAGGTAAGGTGGGGGCGGGAAGGAGGGACGGAACCCTAGCGGGAAAGAGGGGGACGATACAAACAGGAGAGAGAGAAAGATAGGAGGGGGAAGGGGGGCGAGGGTTGAAGGCGATGCGAGAAGGGTTTATATAGGCGGGCGGAGAAATATAACGGTTTAGTCCGTCTCCGTTTTGTATTGTGGCCTAAAGGAAACGGTGGTGACGTGGAGGAATCTCGAGGACCGATGTAACGCACGCTTCCTGATCCAAATTTCTCGGGGGGATATATCGCTCAAGCTCGGATTCGGGCCTGACCGCGTCGAGTTGCCGCGTGTCCGTGCGAGGTGGGCCCGGCCAGGGGGGACCTTCTGGGTTCGTCTTGTGAAAATATCACGGTGTGTTGTGGGCGTCGCGCCAAAGCGTGACGGAGACGAGCAGGGAGTAAGACAAAAGCGGTCTTCGACGGCCCTGATGTCGCCATGTCATCACGATCCGAAGATGGACGTCACAAAACAACGGCACCCATTCTCTCGTGGTGGAGACGGTACCCTTACCCTCCTCCTCAATTAATTGTGCGGCGTATGATCAAAATCATAGGAGATCCATACCATCAAATTGGCTATAGATTTTAGCACAATTTATTATGAATTTGATTTTAATGATCCTAATAAGAATAATTTCAAGAATGTATTTCCTTGAGTCAACGATTAGTCAAAGTGACGAGACAGTCCCACATGCATGACATGTGGAACCCCCACAACAAGGTTACATGGAGTCACATGTACTCTCCATAGCATGCATGACCTATTCAATTTTTTAGCGAGGAGCCTGCACCAGAAGCTGCTTCCTCTCTCGTGTTCTTTTCCTTTGGAGAGGAGAAGAGTGTCTATGTCTTGCAGCTTCTTCCTGCTGCATGTGAAGAGCCGAAAGAGAGCGTGATATGTCGGACGAAGGAATTCTCTCTCTCTCTTATTCTATTCCTGTTGCGGCGAGAGGTGAGTTTACTCGTGTTACTTGTTCCTGCTGCATCTGAAGATGATAGCCCAGCATGCTACTGAGTGAAGGATCTTTGATCTCTCGCCCATCTTGAGACAAGAAGAGGATCTACTATTCCTTCTTTTCCTCTTGAGACAAGACGGGATTGAGTCTACCTTCGTAGTTTGATGCTGAGCGCTGAACGTGTTTTCACCGTCTCGCCGACTGATACACCTCTCTCTTTCTCTCTCTCTCTCTCTCTCTCTCTCTCTCTCTCCAGAGGAAAAGAGGCATATATGCATGTGAAGAGGATGGACAAGCGGCGGCCGAATGCAGATGCTTCCTTGTTCTGGTCGCCTATCCATCGTTGGGCTCTTCTTCGACGCCAAGGGACAATACACCATAAACCAGAAGGACAAGAGCAAGTCTTTTAGTGTAAGGCATCACTGTTTATAAGAGTAAGGCATGCACATCATAAACGTTTGGCGCAGCCAATAGGTGTACGAGGAATTGTTCACTTTAGGTGATTTGGATTTCGGAGCTCGTGAGCTCCAAATGACATCTCTAAAAGTAAGGGAGATCAAACAGACTTACGAACCATTCTCATACTCAATTTCATCCTCGTTTTCCAAAGCTCACGTAGCTAAATTAAGTGGGCTTATAATAAGGATTTGATATTTTGATTCTTTTATCGGAAGCCGATCGAGTTAAGTTTCATCACCATATTTATGCTTTGCTTTGATACTTTTAATAAAATATTAAAGGAATAAAGGTAGAATATTTTTTATACAAAAGAAAACTTGTACCATTCCAACACAATCTATGAACATTTTCCTTTTGGTTAGGAACTAAGCATTTGATTGGAAGTAGAGGGTATCTCGTAGTTCGGCTAGGGTTGGTCGGTCACCCATCTTTATTCTTTATCTTGATTCTAACTTTATGATGAGGCACATTTCTAGCGAAGAAGAAGGAATGAAGATAAATGGAGCCAATTAGCAATCAAAACCCAAACTATCTATCGATCTAGTACTAGTTCTCTAGTTGTGTAACTTGACTCGGGTTTATTTGGGAAGTACAATAATAAGAAGAATATATCATAAATGGTTAATGTTTTTATATATAATGTATTACTTTATTTAAATTATTAGCTTCCTTATTTATATAGTATGATTAAGAAAATAATTAAAATCAATTTCCTTAATCATACGAATAAGTTAATTTTTTTATTAATTAATTTATTTATTTTCTAATGTGTGATATGATTTTTAGAAAGTAAATAGCTTAAATTCTATTTTTGTGTGTGAACCATACAAAATAAATGTTATTATTCTATATTTATATGTGCAAGCAAAATAAATATGAATTTAAAATAAAAATAAAATTAATACTTATCTTTCGGAGAAAGCTCATGTTCTCGATCGAGGAGAGGATTTCCCAATGAGAGACATGATACTCTGCTATTTACTTACATGGCTTTATTTAAAATATTTGATATTAGAATTATTATAATTTGTATGATGTATAATAATTATTTTAATTCTAAAAATTTATGATTAATAAATAATGATCATTGAATTATGATGTTAGAATGATTAGTTAAATTAATATTAATAATAATTTTAATTTATTATTTATACATATTTATGTTTCATTTTTATGATTTAATTAGTTTTAATTTTAGAATCATGAATTTAAATTAGTTATTTCATTAGAAAATTTTGGGGTTAATTATTATTTTATAATATTTTAAGATACTTCTAAATATATTAAAATTTAATTTTGAGTATGACCCAAGTTAGGTTGATTGATTAGTGCATGTGGCTAAGTATTAATTACTAATTCTCTAGTTGTATAACTTAACTCAGGTTTATTTGGGGTTTAACCTAGCAAAGAATATGCTAATACTATGAGAAGTACAATAATAAAAAGAATCTATTATAAATGGTAAATGTTCTAATAAGTACAATAATACAAATAATCTCCTGTAAATGTTAGAAAACCCCTTTTGCATAAGTTTAATCTAAGATCATTATATTCATATTTAATTATTTTTATTATCAAGATAATTTACCCAGAAAAAAAATCTTACTATTTAACAAAGTAGATATGCAATATTATACTGTATCAGTGTTTCAAGATTGGTTCGGTACAGTACCGATTTACCGAGTGATACACCGGGATTTATCGATCGATTTTTTATTACTGTACTGCTATAGTATATTACTATAGCACTGTAGTACGATCCGTCCGACAGTGAAAGGTTCGCATACCAGTATACCATCAGACCGGTACATACTGCTGTATCAGATGGTACCATTCGAAATTGTATACTATTTAGTTCGTTTATATGGTTCCATCTTATTGAGAATTTATTCAGGAGCTTTTTTTTATTTCAGAATTCCTTGAACCGGTTTAGAACAGTGAACCGGTTCATTGAACCGATTTAGAACACTACCGGTTCAACCGCGTCGCTCCTCCTCCTCCGCAGCCGACCGGTAATGGGTTTATATCGACATTCGAAAAAGCGTCTCTTGTCATACTTGATGTTGTTTTGTTTGGTTCCGTCTCTGACAAGGAGAAAGAGGCCGTCGATGCCCAGCCCGACTCGTTGCGAAACTTTCCTTCTCGGACTCGGTTTCGACGTGCTTCAACCCATATATAATCTGTCCTACTCCTCCCCTCCATGCATTCCATCGCTCGCCCCCGTCTCTTCCCGCTGTGTTTCCGGTATCTCTCTCTCTCTCTCTCTCTCTCTGTGCGTCACCTGCGTCGAAGTTGGGTACCGATTACTGATGATTTCGATTTGGTGTTCTTCTATTCCCGAATTTTCGCTAGAAGATCACGTATTTGGTCGAGAGTTTGGTGCCTCCGATTCTTGATTTTATCTTGATTTAGGGTTAGGTCTCGGTAGATGTTTGCTTCGTCGGTGACAAGCGACATGTAGAGGAAGTGATTCAAGATGAAACCTAATTAGGTGCATAAGCCTGCGATTAGGTTGAAGTCAGTGGAATCGGGAGATTTATCTTGAAATCACGTTTTCATCTACTAACTAAAACCCTTTATGTCAACTACGTCTAGAGCAACGCCTTACTATCTCCCACTGCAGAACCAGAAAAGCATTTCATTTAGGGTTCATATGATATATGTTTGCGTATTGTTGGTGCCTATATGTGGATATTTTTCATGCTTATGCATAGGTCGTTGTTACTTCGGCTTGGAATTCGCATAACATTAACAGTTACTCAACGACGATGGACACTTGTTTATTGTAGATTAAGGTGTTTGTACACTTTGATCATGAGGATTCTGATTAGAAGTGTACTAGATCCCTTTAGGTTTTATGTAAATTTTAGTCAGGCTATGGTTTTAATGTGCAAAATATGTTATTAACGCCCTCTGATATATAGTTTTGGCATTTGTCTTTTTGATGTTGCATGGTGAGAAACGAAGGGAGAGTTTTCAGGTAGAAAAGAACCATTTGAATTGTCGTATTGAGATGCGCAAAGGTTTTTAGAATTTGCATATTCTTGAGGCCACTGTATGCTGGGAAAGATAATTTAGCAGATGGAAATTTTACTAAAGTTTGGCCAACTGAGGCCTTCAATTTGGTTTGCTTGTGTGGTTAGAGGTGCACTGGTTGGGAAGCATGAAGGATTGAGGAGAAAAAGTGGACACAGGCTGTTGGTTCATGGGTGACTCATGCATTACTTGTCACAGTCAGTTACACAGTTATTTAGAAAATAATTTGGCTGTGGTGACTTGCAATATATCAGTATTTAGTTGCTGAATTGAATTAAATTGCTTAGTATGGTAGGATCATATGCCTTTTTTATATACCAAATTGTACATTTACAAGTAATAAATATGTCTGTCCTAAATGTATATTTATCTTTATGTATATAGCACTATCAGTGGAGAACAAAACAGAGTATCTTATATTTTTACAACCTTTGAATGTTACTTGCGAAACACCAGAGTTATGCTGAAGTTAATTGATTGCTAGTGTTGGCTTAAATATTGGTAGTCTGAAAGTTCTTCCCTATATTGGATATGTGCTGGCTAACAATGTCATCTATTTAGGTACTTGTTTCATACTTATTTCAAGTAATCAATTTTGCACATACCTAGTAAAAAAATCAGACGCTTATAGGATACGTATGGTATGTGCACCTCATACAACCGGATTTATCTGTTCTTTATTCATTAATGGATCCTGACCTTTTCATTGTCAGATTAATCCTGTAGAATCTCAAAATCTACCAAAAAGTTTGTGGTAGTCTTCAGTAACAACCACCATATTCTTGCAATAATGATCTAACAACAACTAGAAAAGAGTAAAAAAACTAATATGTCATTAGCAATTTATTTATCATCTGTAAAGTTCCTTCAAACAGATGACAGTTCCTCACTCAAATACAAAACATAGGTGGGAAATCATATGTCATTGAGAAGTGTTGCATGTGACTGATGCATGATTTTGTCTACTGCATAAGAATTACTATTGTTTATTTGATTCATGAGCTTTATGATGAATTGATGTTTTTTCATTTTAGACATTTTCATGTTAGATGAAATGCCAATGAAAATTATTTGAATGTGTTTCATGAGTATTGAATAGTGATTTTATGATTTTCAATGGTTTCTACTCAGCATGATTGCTCATATGTTTTTATTTTATATTTATTTTCATAGTAACATAATGGCTTATATTAGATCTAAAGTTTGGGTTGAAAGGGGACTTTTTCATCATTAAGTAGCACTGCCAAGGAGTTGCAGACTTTTTCCGATTGTTAGATTTTATTGTAAATACAATGAACATTGGATTTAATGAAAAGAATTTCTATAATTATGGATTTCAAAGGGGTGGTTTCTACATGATTTTCTTGGGGTGAAATATATTGGTCTTCTGAAGTAGCCACTAGAAATAAGGATCGAAGTTGTGATGAATTCCCAAGCTAATAGGAGAACACCATACGAACTGAACAAAAACTTGCTGAAAACCATAGGCTCAAATCTGATCGATTAAGACCATGTTTGTAATCAATGGCTAGATTTAGAATGACAACTGCTATCAAATTTCTTTCTTTCTAAATTATTATCAACTTTTTGAACATATGTGTAAATTCTTCCTGAATGTTGGAGTTAGAGTTGTTTATTAACTAGTGTTATGGTTTATTATGAACCACAGCTACATATATATCATATATATGTATCCGTGCTGTTATCCGTGTACCATACTTGATATATCAAATCTGTCTTCTGATCTAATATTATTCTGATTCAATGGTTTTTTTAGGATATCTAAAGGGTGCAGCATTTGGATTGTACAAAATGGTATGTCACACATTATGATAATTTCAGATCTAACTTTTCAACATTTCTATTGTACTCGAACTTTTCAGTATTTATTTAAATGTTGCTCAAGATTCTCTTATGTATAATCTCAGCTGAGGATAGAGCATTTCTTTTGTCCATTGGCTTATGCTGCATTAAATAATTCTTATCCATTGTACATGTTATTTAGTTCCTGGATTCCAAAAAATAGGTATTAGACAAAATCATGATGTGTTCTACATGGATGATTATATTACTAATACGTATATTCTGGCAAGGATGTCCTCTGCACCTGTCTTTCATGCCTAGTGCTGCAGGTGATACTAGCTGAAATGAGTTAAGTACAGTCGATGCTCAGATGCTAACATGAGGTGCCCAAGTTCACTGGTAAAGCTGGCTATTAGTAGCTAGCTTATGTTGACCGTTAATGATGCACCACCAGAGTTTGAAGTCATGAAAAAAAAAAAAAGAATAAAGTTTAGACCCTTAAAGCATTATAGATCATACATATGCAAGTTATTTCAATGCTTAATAAGCTTTTAGTCTGATTCTTCATGGCATTTTATTTACCGGGTAGGATTAAAGGATAGAAAACAAGAGACTTGACTTAAGTGGTTAAGAATGTTCATACGTATGAAGAATTTCTGTCCAAGTTCCCCTTATGAGTTGCAACAGATTTTTTTCCTTAGCTGAATTCAGTCAACTACATTGAATTTCCACCAAGCACATGGAATGTCAACCCTATTCTACACACAAGCCTTCCAAATTTGATCACTATTATTGCTGTAACTATGATGCAACTATATCTGACATAGATCTATTCTATAGCATCTTGCATGTTTAGCTCAATTTGTATGGTTATTACTTATTTTTGGAACTATTATTGACATTGCATATTTTCATTTGCAATTTATTTTATATTTAGTTAGTTTTTTTTTTCATTTCCTTACTAGTTTTGACAGTTTTTCTTTTTTTGTATCAGTTTTTTGAAGGGTTTGGCTATCATAGAGATACATTTGAGCAGACCTACCGATGCTACCCTACATCTTTTATTGATAAGGTTTGAGATCTATTTCATCTAATAGATAATTTATTTTATTCATTCAGCTTGTCTAACAAATTAAATGTTTAAATTCATAAAACAGATGAACCATGGCATATTTTAATAGTGAAAATAAACTTTATTAGGGAAATATATTCCTTATTAAAATATTACATCAGTCTATTCATTGGGAAGATGATTCCAAAGAGGATTTGCCTTTGTTTTTGTACATTGTGCAAACCCTATGTTTGAAGTGACACCTCTAACATGATCTTCTCCTGTTCGAGGGGAAATTGCCTTCGAAGCTATCAACTAAAGAAATAAACTATTAATTAAAATAATTGTACTACATAGAAAAAAGAAAATAACATCTAAGCATAGTCCTTGTTTATGATCCTCCTATATGTATGAGGGTTAGAGAGAGAGAGAGAGAGAGAGAGAGAGAGATAATCTCGTCATCATACTAAACCATTAAAAGAGACCAATAACTCATAATATGAATCTCAATAGTAAAATAAATTGCATAATTTTACTATGTCCACATCGTGAGTTTAGATCTAGATGGAACAACTTTGAGCAGTAAAATTAGTTACTGAAAAATTTTTGAAGTCTAGTATGAAAAGTATCGAAACATAAAAAGGTCTGCCCTATGACTACTAGAAGTGGTGATGAGGCTTTGTTAGCTCTCTCCTTTCTTAACTTGGAAAGACACGGGATTTCTCCACCCATTACTGTCCACTGTCCAAAGTTAATTTGGCATTCTTATTCTTTTTAAAAGCACGTGGAAGTCCTCCTTTGACCAAAGAATTACTACTCCAAGCTAGGCATGGCTCCTACCTAGTGAAGTTAACGAACAACTGGGCGCTTACCTTAGCACCTAGGTGAGGCGAGGCGAGGCACGACTCGAGCGCTCAATAAGTGGACCAGGTGGGCGAGTGCCTAGATGCAGGTGTTAAGCGGTCTAAGTGGTCGTTTGATTTAAATCGGGTAAGAGCGATCCAGATCACTAGATATTGGTCAGACCTAGTTCACTAAATCTGGTTTGATCAAACCATATCAACTAATCTTCACACACCCCCAATGCACGCACATGACACAACAACCCCCTGGAAACCTAATCAGCGAACGACATCTTTCTCTCCTCCTTTGTCATTGCCCACTCCATCGCCACTCTGTTGTAGGCGTCAGCATCTTCCCCTCCCTTTCCCCCCACCTTCGTCGTATAAACTGTAATGCCGCCAGCCCAACAGAAAGTTAGGGATGGTACAATGCCGCAATCCTATATATTTCCCTTGAGGAATGCAAGGCTAAACCAAAACAGATAACTTTCATAGAAAATTTATTACATGATCCAATCAATAATCAATGCACTCACAAGACATCTCAATAAATTCAATAGCCACTTAAGAATTCATGATATTAACATCCAAATAACATATATACAAAATAATTTGAATGTACAATAGTTTCCAAAACTTTAAATCGTTCTTCTGGACATATCCAAAAATGAGAGAAATCCTTGAATCTGAAAAATTAAGAAATGATTATATAAGCAACCACAACTCAGTAAGCACCGTGATTCACATGCTGGCAAAATTTATCATAAAGAAGCATTTTACTTAAAACACATGAATTTTTTTTATGCATTCATTACATGCTTTCAAATATGCATGGATATCAATGTACATGCTTTCAAATATTTTGAGTTCCTAATAGTTTGAAACACTATGATTAATTTTAGGTTTTACTTAAGTTGTTTAGATTTTACCTTCACCAGTATTGATATTTCTGTGTATCTCTGCAGCCACAGCTGGAAACTGGTGATAAAAGTAAGCCATTTGTGACCTTGTTCTCTTTAGAATTATTGGCTGAAATTTTCTTCTTTATGTCCTCCTGATTTTAATGGATTCATTTGCTTTCTGTTCTTTCAGTTATAATGCCTCCCTCTGCGCTCGATCGTCTTGGTATGTTAAACTTCTTTGATTTAGTCACTTTGTGCTTCTGCAACAGCTTATGTTTTGTCTAGTGGATGATTTATTTGCTAGATATATCATGCTGACAATTGTACTCTGCAGCTGCTCTGCATATTGACTACCCAATGTTATTTGAGCTGCATAATGTTGCCACAGAGCGAGTTTCACATTGTGGTGTTTTGGAGTTCATTGCAGAGGAAGGCATGATTTACATGCCATATTGGGTGGGTACTACTAAGAATATCTTTTTAGTTTATGCTCATAATATATTTTTTATGCTGCTTTTTCTGGAAGAAAAGTTTGTTTAATAATCATCTCTTCCATTTGTAGATGATGCAAAATTTACTTCTACAAGAGGGAGATATAGTGCATGTAAAAAATGCCACTCTTCCCAAGGGTACATATGCGAAGTTACAGCCGCACACACAAGACTTTTTGGATATCTCAAATCCCAAGGCCATGTTAGTGAACATGCTTCAGATCAATTTAGATGCATCTGCTGCACTTTTTATGGAATACTAACCGCTGGTACAGTGGAGGTGCTAATTAACAATATCTTTTTTGTATTTGTTGCAGCTTGGAAACAACATTAAGAAACTACTCATGTTTAACAACTGGTGACAGTATCATGGTTGGGTATAACAACAAGAAGTATTACATAGATATTCTGGAAACAAAGCCTTCTTCTGCGGTTAGCATTATTGAGACAGACTGCGAGGTTGATTTTGCACCTCCACTTGATTACAAAGAGCCTAAACGACAACGAACTTCTGTCTTTACAAGCAAAGCACCGGCTCAAGGTTTCAATTCAAGCTATCTCTGGCCTTTTCCTCTTAAAATAATATTCTGCTTTTCACTTATCTGTCAGACTCATCCATATCTACGACATCATTTTATAAAAAGACTATTGCCGTTGGTGGTTATACCGTAAATATTGCAATATTTCAATGTAAGTGCTTTATATGGTCACCTTTTTTGTTATCATACTCTTTGTAGGTTCTGTTTGCTTTCAAGAAAGCAATTGTAGAGCTAGTTCTAAGTGAAGACTGCATAGTAGTGATACCATTGCATTGATGGTTTAGCGCGGTTCAGGGAGAATCTGTTCAGGCTCCATGCATTGTACCTTCATGACTGTGTGGTTTGGACTCTGTTTCATAGCGAGGTATCCGGTTTTATGATGGGGGGTTTCAGCAGCCCTTTTACCTGGTCCTTCTAAGTTTTTCTACATGGTAGTTGTGTGAGAGATACCGTCCCCTGTATTTTAAGATATTGCTTCCTGTCTTTTACTTTTCTTGTTTTCTGTTTCCTATATTTCCTACAATTAGGTCGGTTGTCAGTTAGTCAATGTAGCATCCTAATGTCTATTGTTGGTTGATCTGTAGCGTGACATTTATTTTGTTCAAGTTGGCCAATTTCTATATTAATTGGAATAAGTTGAATATGCAGGGACCAAAACTAATGTTGCTTGTTGATGCTAAAGTTTCTATCATCTTTTGCTGCTTAGAGGTACTTGTTTTGATGTTTCAGTTCAGGATGCTCAAGATGAAGCTGAAGATGAACACAGGTTCACCCCATTTACTGGCATCCGAAGAAGGTTAGACGGAAAGCCTCTGAAGGACGATGCCCCAACTATTACTTCTTCAGTGAAGGATCGGAAATCTGAAGCCGCGAACAGCAGAAAGCAGTCAACACCATCCACTTCGCAGAGTGGTTCTTCCCGTCAAAATATGGGAAAACTCGTCTTTGGTTCACATTCCAGTCATGCTTCCAGAGAAGCACAGAAGGTGGATGACTTGTTCTTACCTAGTCATTGCCTCTGTTATCTGATAGATAATAAAGGAACATAATGCGAACCGGTTTCTATGTTAAGGATATAGTACCAGTAGTCTTGCTGGTATATGGGATCCGATTTAAGTAATGTGCTTTTGTGAATCCATAAAAGATGCGTTCATGGCGATACTCTTTCTGAATTTATCTAAGCTGAAAAATGTTTTGTTATTTGCAGGATGCCCCTAAAGAAATGAAAGAAGAAGCTGCAAGGAATGAAGAACCAAAATTCCAGGCCTTCACCGGGAAGAAATACTCCTTGAGGGATTGATCTGTTGTGCTTTCCCCGATGTTCCTCAAAGTTTTCTTTTTTAATCTATATTAGATTACATGTAATCATACAAATATCAGTGGGTGTGAACTATATCTTCCTCTACCCCTTCTTGTAATGCTACATCTTTATTATTTTCTTCTTTCCTTTTATGATTGTTTCTTCTGTCACTAACAACTGCATTAATAAAACCATTTTATTACAATAGTTTCAGGAATAGTGTGAGACCATGAACCCTTGGGGGGGTTGAGGGTTTATTCTCAATCAATTATCATTTGAACAGGTCAACCTGAACCCACCCCCCCCACCCCCCCATTTCCCTCTCTTAAATGTCAGCAGCATAATTTCACTACAATAGTTTTTGGCCTCTGCTCAAATTATTGAAAGAGTGGCTGTGCTACCTCGTGATCTGTATAAATCAACTGTTCATGGCCGTGGGGAATCATGGAAGACAACGTGCAGAAAAAATGCAGCTTTCCATGGTTAATTTTCGTGGGTAATTTGATGTCGATGCTTGTGGTCTCCTCGACATCGGTACAAAGCAACAGGAACCATATTTTATCGGTTAAGGGATTCCTGTCGTTGCAATCTGCCAAACCCTCGCCATCGACTGCCAATAATGCTGGTGCGCCTTAATTAGTTGCTGTTCTTTAGCCCACGCAAAACGTCTGAGTCGATATCCCCGGCTAGATCGTTATGGTCGAGTCGGAGGTACATGCGAACGCATAACTGGTTGTCGCCGTGCTCCGATACCGACGAATCCCTCACGTGACGAAATCCCGAGCGAGAAGCGGTCGGTGTCGAATGAGAAGGTGACAACGAAGGCGAATCGGTGGTCCACCACACACGTGACGAAAATGGAGCGACAGATTCCCGTCGAACGTATCATAAAGCAGCGCCGATGGTCCGAAGACGGCGACTTTTCCACGCGCGATAAAAAAATGGAGCGACGTATTGCCGTCGCACCGATCGTAAAGCGGCGCCGTGTGGGGTTTCCCCCCGCAGGCCCCCATCATCCTTCCCTTGTCATGTGGGCTCATGGAGATCATCTGGTCTTCCGATGCTCCAAGTGGAAACGCTCGATCGCCACCAATCGATTGATCGATCGATCGATGTTGGTCATAGATTCGAGAAATGCATATCGTATTAAAATGATAGTACCGACAGAACATTCCTCCTATAAAAAAAAATGCACGTCGATCTTATTCTCTTTTAATTCTTATTATAAAACAAAAAAAAAAACTTAAATGCATTGGGAAAAAAAATCAAATAAAAAAGAGAATCGATGGTGTTTTCGTTGTTCCAACAGTCGATCGATTTAATTAGTGAACCGTGCTGGTTCAAATGATATAATACGCATTTATAAAACAATTACATCACGTGACAATTACGCCTCCGTGAGCACAACCACATCGTGCATCCGGACCGACGCGCCCCACGATTGCGGCTCCTCCGGTATATGCCATTGGCATATCCTTCCCCATCTAGAGATCACACGCCGTTGTGGCCCCGGCGGGGATGTGGGAGAGAAGGGGACGGGAAAGCTCCCAGCGGTGAGGCCGCAAGCGTATGCGGCGTGGCGGCACTGCACCAGAGGGTACACAAGTTTCTGCTGGGATGGGAGTCCGTGGCTGCTCGCCACCCGTTCCTCGGCGGCCCTCCATTATTGTATCTGCATTTGTCGTTCTCGACATGGCACGTTCTCCTCCTCCTCCCCATCTACGTCTTGCCACCTCAAAGATTGCAATCATTGTACCAGACTTCTGCCATTCTTCCACCCACCCCTTCCTTGCGCCCTATGCTCGTTCATTATATTGCCAACTCCCTCCCTACCCTCCGTCTCACAGACATAGCACACATACGACTGCATCGCAGCGCTGCAGACAGCGATGGAGGAGCTGCCCGTCATCTCGCCCTCCTCCTCCTCCCCCCCCACCCTCTCCTTCCACCAGCCGGCTCCCGCCACAGAGCTCCAGCGCCGGCTGCAGTGCCTCCTCCAAGCCCGCCCCGAGTGGTGGGCCTACGCCATCTTCTGGCGCGCCTCCCCCGACCATCGCGTCCTCTCCTTCGGCGACGGCCACTTCCGCGGCGCCCGCTGCCTCACCGACCGCCGGCCCCGTGGTTGCTCCGCCGCCGATGAGGCCGGCGCCGATGCTGTCGATGATGCCGAGTGGTTCTACATCATGTCGCTCAGCCGGTCGTTCGTGGGGGGCGGGGCGATCCCCGCGCGGGTCTACGGCTCGCTGGAGCCCCTGTGGCTGACCGGCGCGCATGCCCTCCAGGCGTGCGGGTGCGACCGGAGCCGCGAGGCCCAGCTCCACGGGATCCAGACCCTGGCGTGCGTGCCTGTCCCCGGCGGCGTGCTTGAGCTCGGCTCCCCTGACCTCATCGGCGATAACTGGGTCCTGGTGCACCAGGCCAAGGCCGTCTTCTCCGAGGGTCCCAACGACGCATCCCCTACCGCCGGAGCCGCACTGGCGGCCGTCGCATTCCCTTCGCCTGCGGTGAGGAAGGAAGGCGCCGGCCTCTCGTCGTCGGTCGACTCGGAGCACTCGGACTCGGAGGGCGGTACGACCGTGGAGCGCCGCCGGCCCAAGAAGCGGGGGCGCAAGCCCGGGAGCGGCTCCCGCGACTGCACGTCGAACCACGTCGAAGCGGAGCGGCAGCGCCGCGAGAAGCTCAACCACCGCTTCTACGCGCTCCGCTCGGTGGTGCCCAACGTGTCGCGCATGGACAAGGCGTCGCTGCTGGCCGACGCCGTAACCTACATCGAGGACCTCAAGGCCAAGGTCGAGATCCTGGAGGCCGAAGCCAAGATGGCCAAGAAAGAGACCGCCGCGGACCAAGCCGCCACCTCCATCACCAACGCCGCCTCGGCGACGACCGGCAGCCCCCCGACCGCCGTGACGGTGGCGATCGAGATGGAGGTGAAGCTCCTCGGAAATGACGCGCTAATAAGGGTGCAGTCGGAGGACCAGAACCACCCACCGGCGAGGCTGATGTGCGCGCTGCGCGATCTGGAGCTCAGCGTGCACCACGCGAGCGTGTCGACCCTCAAGGACGTGGTGCTGCAGGACGTGGTGGTGAAGGTGCCGACCGAGCTGCAAGTGGAGGACACCCTCAGGGCTGCCCTCCTCGCCATCCTACACAAGAGCTGAGCTGCTAATCACACCACACCGTACTTAGTTCCTGTTAATAATCTGGGTGTATCATGTTTGGCCTCTCCCTGTCAGAATAAGCCATCGGCATCATCAATGCATCAACTTTCTTCCCCAAATGGCTGTTCGATTTCCACCATCTCACAACCTTAAAACAAGTAGAGAAGAAGGTTTAGGTTTTCCCCCAAAACAATTGGAGTGAGCAGAGAAGGAAACACCATGGCAGAGGAGGAGGAGGAACAACCAGTGTTTGATAGAATATGTGGGTCAGATGGGCGTTATCAGCGTCGGTACCACCGTGAAACCCAAATGGAAAATAAAGATAACATGCATGCCACCTTCGCGTCAACATTTTTGGAGGCCTCTCCGCTTAGGTTCGGTACGCCCTCATGCTGCGTAGCTCATGTCACACACAAAAAAGAAGATTGCTTGTCGTGATGCAACATTTCTTTCTCTCACTCCTACTATTATTATTATTATTATTATTGTGTTTTTTGGGGTGTGGGATGGAGGCTGAAAAGTTGGGATAAAGGATCCAAGACTTTAGTTGAGAACACATAAAAAAGAACGGATGAGAAATGTTGAAAAGTCAGACCAATTACACTATAGCAGTCAGAATCAAACTATTCAAAAATCATACACATAATTCATATAATCTAAAAAATTTTAAATTACAAGTATTTTCGATTTCTAAGGACAAGAAATATTTTATTGACGACACAAATATCATGTGTTGGATGGTTGGGAGAAATCAAATGTCATCCGTTCTCGAAAAAGAAAACATAAACAATATAAAACATCATGATGATGAGTTGCGTCAATCCGGTCAACGCAAACGGTGAGGCAGTGAGGTGGGTTTCTTTGGATGCAGGCAGGACAACGTCAATCAAAGCGGGCAGGTTGGATGCAGATTACTCATCCTTATGTGGAGGAGTGGCATTGAAGAGGGATGGTGGCGTGTCTCGAGTCCCTAACCAGAGGCGACCGGATGGTAGGTTTCCGGTGAGCTGCGTTCGGTGAGCGTGGTTAAGAGTGAGACAGGCGATCAAACCAGATTTGTGTTCTGATGCTTCGACGATTGGGTGGATTGATTTGGCACATTGCTTTGGACCCATCCGACTTGTGTGAATAGTGTTTTCATTAAAGTGTATCAATCATCCTTGCGTTGTGACTGGTACACTTTGGCTTGCATATATTCGGAGATGATAGAAGACATGGGACAAGACACCCATCATGTGAACTTTATCTTCTCCTTGCCGAGTCCAGCAAATCTGTGTGCAGAAACTACTAAATTGCTCTCGGTGGATCACATGACGACTGCAGGAAAACTAGTTGTTTGATACTCCTGTTCTTCATATCTCATAGGACAATGATAGATGGTGGGTCTGAGTAGGTCATCTACATTATTTTGATATAAAAATAATTAAAAATGACAAAATAATTCAAGATGATTTGACCAGAGGAAAAAAGGATGAGATAGAGAGTGAGACGATGACACCTTTCTGAACATTAAAATAGATCCAAAGACCAGAGACAAGAAACAGTTTACTCCCACTGTCAAATTATATTAGATCTCATGAAGATTTATTGTATTTTATTCTTCTATTGGAAATGCTAACTAGCCATCTGTCTCAGACTTGTGTTTTGGTTTCCTGCACCATCTCTTTCGACGGATGAAGATTATACTGTGCTGATTAATGCCATCATCTGTGGTCGCTTTCTGATGGTGTCACCCAAGGAAATTTGCCCCCACAGTTGAGGATGCGACTCCAAAACCATTGCAGGTGCTCCATCCCTTTCTCCGAGAGGTTTCCTCCACAGGCGAGAGGGATAACATGTCAACAGGCTTTCGCGACGCATTCAGACCACCTTATGTCTTCTCCTTGCATGCACATCCCACACTCGGATGGTTCTCCCACCGATAATGAACGATCATTTACTGATGAACTTGTAGAGAGATCCTCCAGTTTATTGTCGTAGCACGGTCCTACCCAATTGGTGGCCTGCATCAAATTGCTACACGTACGTGTGTGCTTCCTGCTGCCTCGTTATTCTCACGTACACAGATGAACGCAGCAGGCCTTCTTCCGCTCGTTTTATTGCGACGATGGAGCAGCAGGACATGGCAACAGACAGTGTGGTTGGCGAATCGAATGAGGTGGACCATCCATCGAAGTGAGATAGATGGCTACGTCCACAGGCAGCGAGAGGTGGCTGTTTCTTGCATGCTTCTCTGTCACCGTCCTCCTTCTGCCCCACGCGAACATGACCTCCACCGGCTTCTGTGTACCTTTCGGTCCTCTTCTTGCTGGTTCCACTTTCGCTGTTTTAGGGTTTGGGAAATTTCCACTAGGATCATAGGGAAAACAGTGCATGTTCTTGACATGAAACATTCTCATGTCATGACAAGAGCTTATGGTCACGAACAAGAGAAGACAGACCTAAAGAGATTTCTCTGATTCCACACCTCTTTTCTGTATCCACAAAAAACAAGCTAAATCGTTTCCTATATAAGAATAATTAAGTACATGAAACAAGACTCTCTTTTCAGAGAATAAACTACGTGTGATTCGACGTTAATTCATTCTAGAAACTTGAGTTTCAATACGTTGACTGTGGGTCAAACCTACTATCTATATTCATCATTAGCTCCTTCAATAAAAGTCTCCGCCCTTACTTGACTTGGTATTATATTTCCTGGCAACTTCAACATCAACCCATCTTTCTAGATTCACGAGGCTCTTCAGGGAAGTAGTACAACGAGTCCCTCCAAAACTGTTCATCTCAGCCTTATCTCCCATCTTCATCGATTCTAATGCTTTTTGCTATTCGAAGTAAGGAGATGATTGAATCGTCACCGAGGCAATAAGACAAGACATCTTGGAATTTGGAATTCAAGGTCATGACGGGTTCCCGAATGAAGCTCGAGATTAAGGCCGGTGAGACTTGCGTGAAGGATTCCAAGTTCTCAGGTCACCCTCAAGAAAATTCAGATTCGTGTTGTTTTAATCATATTTTCTTGAGTTTTTTTTGGAAGAAAAAGTAAATATAAAGATATTTAATGGCCGGTCATATGTGTAATATAATAATCATCCACCAACCCTCGGTCACTAACGTCAGTATGGGGGCGTACCATAACGTCTGCATGTCATGGCGAATCGGTAGGATGCTCCGTAGGAGGCGACGTGTGGAGACAGAAGGCGGTCTCGTGTGGAACGAGACGGGCTGTTGCGGTGCTTTGACCATCGTGCAAACCATGCACGTGGAGACGTGGCAAGCGTCGTACTGACGAGACAGAGACTGAGACGGACAGGTCAGGACCGCTTCATCACCATCACCTTCGTCTCCACGTGATTCGTGCCACTTTGTCGTGTCCACGTCGGCGACCTTTCGACCGGACGAAGGGTCACATTAATTAACAATGGATTAAGTTAGATTTCTATTCACCAACTAATTAAGACTCGTTAATTATTAATAAATAGATTCGATACGTCAGCATCAAATCAATATTTAATTATTATTATTATTATTTACTTTATCTTATTTATGTTAAAAAAATATTGATGTTAAAAAAAAAACATCAATATCTTATTTATGTTAAAAAAAATACCTATATATTTATATATATATACATATATATATATATATATATATATACATAAACATAAGACGATGGACTTCGATAGTTGAGATAGAAGATGTAATTCATGCAGATGGAGAAGCAGTAGTGACAAGATTGACCGCACAACACCAAAGCCCAAATGAGACCAAAATTGGCTTACATCAATTTTGTTTATTTATTTTGTTTCATTTATTATCTTAACTTATTAATCTCTTTTTCAAGCACTTTTATTGAACAAAAATTCAAATATATGCCATTTATATTTTTTTATATAATATAAATTATATATAATATTAAATATTATCAAGTTTATGATCCGACCGTTCATCACCGGTTCGACTACCGATCCAATGGCCAAAAACTTGATTGGGTTCATATCTACCACAGAACTATGCGTCGTCAAAACAGACGCGGCGCTGTGCGATCATCATCGCGTCGAGGAAAGATCGGCACCGTCGGATTGGAGAGAGAGAGAGAGAGAGAGAGAGAGAGAGGGTCAGATTTCGCGTCCGTCGAGCGCACACAACAGCACCTTCCTCTCGTCCCCCTCGGCCGTCCGCGACATGGGAGTGGTGATCGAGAGCGATCGATGGGAGCCGAAGCCCTCCGCCTTCATCGTCCTCTCCGCCGCCTGCTTCGCTTCCGTCTTTCTGCGCCCTTACTTCTCCAAGAGCAACGCCGCCAGGGGATCCGGGGCGTCTTCTCTGCTCGATCTCGGCCCTACGTCCCCTTTTCTTCGCTTCCAGAGGGGCTTCTTGCTGCTCTACTCGCTGGCTTCCGGTCCTTGATCCTTCCTTCCTGGTCATTTCTTGTTTTATGAATACGATTAGGGTTTTCGTGGTTTCTTTGCTTATCGGTAGCGGGTTCTTGGATTGACATCCACAGTTTTGGATCTTGATATGGATTCATCGATTTGCAGTAATGGACGGCCTTGAATCGATGTTTGGTGAGTATGAGTTCGCACTATACGGAATCAGCCGTGAGCAGATGACATGGTATCTCTCCATAGGAGCTGTGGCTGCTCTCCTTTTTGGTACTTTCTCCGGCGTTCTTTTTGATATGGTGTAAGTTCTCATTTTTCTCTTTCTATTTCTCTAGTAGTCCGTCTCAAGTTAACGATTGTTATTCGATGGAGGATAAATATTTAGCTTCGTCTGGGAATCAAATCGACTCGATGGCTGAAAAGGTGAAATTGAACACGAATCAGGTTCTTACAGAGGGCAGGACTTGGTCTGACTAGGCTTTAGGTCTGGTATGATGGTGGAATGCTTGATACGCCTTGGTATAGTTGGTACGACAATTCTTGGTTGTAGGTGACTTCAACTGCAGAAGAAGTGAAATTATGATCCTTCCATAGCTATTGTATGTTACACTCGGCAACTATTTGATGAATTCATGTTAATGCAGAATGCCTCCTAGCGAGGAGTGTGTACCTGCAACACTTGTAATCCTTAGACTCTAGAATATGAATCGGACTCGGTAGATTGAGATTTGAAAGTCATGGACTTTGATGAAAGATGAATTAAATCAAGAAGAGAACCCGCTTAAGTTCATCGACAAATGAACTTCTGTAGTTGCAGGCTCTATGGTGAGAATTTTTTTGAGAAGAAACTTACAGAATAGGTTATCTGTAGTGTGTATATTCATGGTTTAATTTATAGGATCAATGTAGAGATTATTTGGAAAAGATACTTGCCATAGGATAGCTCTCTACTTTTGGGCTAAAAAGAATCTTTAAATAAATGTGTTGATTTAGTTTGCTGGTCTGTAACTATTACTAGGAAAAAAGTAATGATATCATGTTTTTTTTTCTTTGATTTAGTTAGCTGGTTTGTTACTACTTACTATTACTAGGAAAACGTTAAATTACTTTTTTTTTTCTTTCTATTTTTTACATTTTAAAGTCATATAATGTTTCTTGTAATTTATATATCTTATTAATCACCACAAAGGGTTTAATTGCTAAAGTTCAACTTCTTGCCACGCCACTAATGATTTTAGAGCTCTTGCCATGTTTTGGTTTCAAGATTTGTCTCTCCTTAAGATCAGTTCTCTAGGTTTCTGCATCAGTCCTTGATCCATTTTGTAGATTACTGATGGCTACAATTGTTCTGTATTTAGAAAATATTAGGTGGTTCTCAAATCATTTATAATCATGCATCATGAGGCATCAATCTAGACATGCCAGTGTGTTGGTCATATGACTTGTACACAGTGAATTAAAAAATGTTAGGCGCCAAGGTCCCAAAATGCTCGAGGCGTTAGGTGATCACTCGAGCGAAACGAGACGCATTGAAATATTAAAATAATAAAATATATAGTATAATTGATAAATATGATTATATAAATAAAAAGATGATATTAAATTAAAAGATCTAAAGTACAAAGTCACATTATTCATCGTCTAATAAAAAAAATGTCAAAAGACTCAAAACAATAAAGTTTTACATCAAATTCAATTATCATCATAATCAACATCGTCATTCTCAAACATATCATTATCATTCTTTTCCTCTCATCCATCTTCATCGAAATAGGTTTTCTCCTCTTCGACAATGACAGAAGATAAATTTGAGGCTTTTGCACTCATTTTTGCCTTCGTCATGTATCTCGTATATGCTTATAATTCTCCAACACCTGAGGATCTTACCACATCAGTCCTTGATCCATTTTGTAGATTACTGATGGTTACAACCGTTCTGTATTTAGGAAATATTAGATGGTTTTCAAATAATTTATAATCATGCATCATGAGGCATCAATTCAGACATTTCTATATATGAATGTGCTGGCCATATGACTTGTACATGATTGGCAAACTGTGACTGTGGCACATTGTCATGTCCTGTGTCAGGTATTGCTAATAGAGCATCGGGCTCACGCCTCCTTACTAACTACATTCTTACTATAAACCATTATGGTTATGCTTTAAGAAGACTTTTTTTCTAGGATAACTCGATCTGTGGGATGTAGTGATATCTTTTCGATGTTAACTTCCTATCTTCTAAGGCTAGTTAAGGGGTTTCAGATAGAAATTGTCAAGCCACTGGTTTGTTGTAGCTGTCGAGTTTTCTGGAAATCGAGTATGTCATATATTAAAATGATCATTTTGCTATGATATTTGCAAATCAAATAAAATTTTTTTGACAGTGAAGTTACAGGCCAGTCTGTCTTCATCCTACTCTAGTACATGCAGATTCAAGGCTATGATATGCATACTCTAGTAGTATCCTGATAATTTCAAATTGAAGCACATTTCCCTCTTTGCTATTCCAGTTTCTTATCCTTTTCATGTTAGCATAATATTTAAGTTAGGAACATCATATCTGTAGATATGCCTATCTATATAGGCATTCAACCTTGATTTTATAAGTAACCATTGCAACTGGGAGCTGGGAAAATATTTGGGTCTATCTGTGAGTAACCAAGTAGTTGTTCCAAATTATGTAAAAATATGTAACTAGGGTATGTTTCTTGCTATATTTCTGTAATGTAACCCATCCTATTAGTACATTCTATATCCACACTTGTGTGGTTTAAATTACTGGTTGGATCCATAGGTATTGATTAGTATTAACAAGTCTGACCAAAACACTAATAAAAAATCATACATTTTGGTACCCTTTTTTTGGTGATACCAAGTTTTATACTGCTTAGAGTCTTCATTTCATATTGGTCAGACAAGTTTTATACCTTGGCTCAAGGATTCATGAATCTGTAGAACAGATGGTTCATCATTATACTTTTAAGTCTTTATGAAACTTTTTTGGGATAAGATGTGGAGATATGATATAGAAAATGTAATGGAGACTCTGTTGCGGTGGAAAAATACTATGTAAAATCTACTAATATCACTAGTGGTTTACATGTTAATTTGATAACTTTCCACTCATTGAAATGACTCCATTTCTCTCTATTCATCTCCGTTTGAACATTACTTTCATATGAAGCTCTATTGATTGTATACTAATAATATAATCATTAAACTGATTTTTGTAGGGGTCCAAGAAAGGCTTGTCTGTTATTTTGCATTCTTCATCTTTTTGTTGGTGTCTTGAAGAGTGTGGTCAGGCATCCAACTGTCTGGATATCAAGTATATGCTTATCACTTGCTTCTTCTTTGTTTTCATTCTGTTATGAGACATGGATGGTAATGGAACATGAAAAGGTTCGTTTTCTGCTTCAGCTTTTTTCTTAATGTTGTCTCAGGAGCAGGCTGATGTCTCTTCTTTCATTTTTGCAGCAAGGTCACAAGCAAGATCTTCTGAGTGATACATTTTGGTTGATGACCTTTTTTGAGTCTCTATCTCTAATCGGCAGCCAAGGGCTGGCAAATTTGTTAGTTAAAGATCTTAAAAGAAGATCCCTTTCCCCTTATGTTCTGGCTGCCTTATTGGCAATTTTAAGCGCTCTCTGTATCAGGAAACAATGGAGCAGAAGTTATCATATAATTTCTGTTGACAGTTATATAAAATCATTCTCAGCTCATGTTCTTAGAGGTGAGGAACATTTACAGCACAATCTGAGTTATGGATGCAATAATTTTAGTCAACAATTTTAAATGCAACAAATGCTATATCTTAATATTGAAAGTTTTACTGATGGATATATTTTTTCTGCTTCAACCAAACATCTGTAGAATTGAGAGCTTAAAGTACATTGGATGTTTACCTAGCAAGACAAAGCTTAGAACAAATTGTTCCATGTATGGTGCCATGGATATTTTTGATGTCAACCAACGATTCACTATACTATCTATGCATGAAATGACATACTCTAACTAGAATGAAATTTACTCTATAAATCACATATCTGTAATATGATCATTCTGGCAGTAAAATATGCAATGGTATTGAAGACTAAGAAAACTATGAATTCACATTGTGTGCACAGAATATATGAATGAGAGAAGTATACTATTCATCTGTGTTTTGAATTTGACATGCACTTCATTGAGTTGGTCGTTTATGTAGAAGTTTATACTTCTCATCCAATGAATTTATCATGCCTTAAAAGCTCAGCGGCAATGTGCATTAGTTGTTTGACAGCTGTAATTCATGAATGCGTTTGTCTTTCTTTCTACTAAAACCAAAGCATTTTGCATGAGTGGATAAGGATTTCAGGATAAAATGTGCTACATGCTGTCATGCATATCAGACTGATCCTGCCTTTTTAGATTATGCTCGAGCTTCGTCTTCTTCCTCCGTGCCTTTCCCATACTTGTATTCAGTAAAACACACCAATTGGTGTGGATAATAACTCTTTGCTTCTTGCATAGCATATATTCTTTATGTGGTTAATGAAAACTGTAATTTTGTAGAAATTATTAGCAAGCTAGATAGCTTAATGATTTCTCAGGTTCGACATGGTTATCTAGTTTACATGTGATCAATTTATTGTCACTTTCCTGCAATATCTGCTATTTTAGATTCATCACATGGAGCGGATAGGTTCTTTTAAGTTATTTTGGCATTTGATTATATGCTTTTGTAGACAATTGACAAACCATTAAGTTTTAGGCTTAAGCAACTAGTGACTTGTTAGACGACTTGATCATAATGTTTTTCTGAAGAATTTCTTGATCATAGTATTTGTTTAGAGTCTATCTTGATTTTTAAGCATCTTATTAGTATTTGTTTAGAATCTATCTTGATTTTTAAGCATCTTATTCTGGGTTGTTCTATATTGATTATTCACATACTTGAAATCATTGTGATAATCTCTATTAACCATTTCTTATAATGATTCTTCCTGCTAGCCAGACAAAAAGATTTTGGCTCTAGCATGGACTCAAGCAAGTATCCATTTCTCCATGTCAGTTGTTTGGATCCTTTGGGCACCGACCTTAGTGGTAGGCCCAGTTTACCATGCAATTTCATTTTTATTTGGAAGTTCTGAAAACATCAGTCAGCATTTTTGAGGTTCACAATGTAAAATTCAGGATGTTCTTCTATACTTAATTATTTCTAGTTTTCTACACAATCAATCACCTGAGGAACCTATTTTTATGTATTTCAATTGGATTATGCAAAATCCATGATTTTCTTTTTTGCCTGCTATGATAGTGCCAAGGAAGAAAGACACTTTTGTCATCAACCGATGAGTTGTTTGTACCATAATAAGAAAGAAAACTTTGGCATGGGCCAATAGACTGGTTAACCATATAAAGAACTTAGCATGTCCTGAAGTTTCAGGTGAAGCTCGTAAAAATGAAAGTTAAATGCCTGTGGAGAGGAAATTTGGTACATCTGAAAATCTTTGCTGAATTTAATTTATGAGACCATGCTTTTTGTTTAAATGGTCAATTGGCTAGTTTTGTTATTTGTTTCTTTCCCCTTTCATAGTAAAAAGAACATTTCCTGAATATTGAAATGAAGATTCTGAAATACTTGAAAATATGGAAGTTTGTCTTGGCTTAAAAGACTAAAAAAGAAAAAAAAAGGAAAAACTAATAAATAGCCAGAAATTTTCTTGTTGTTCTATTTGTTAAATCTTGTGGCCTTTTGGGCACTTGGATGTGATTAGTTTGTCCAATGTCCAGTCATTCTTTTGTGAACCTATATGCTTCACAGTGACAACACAAACTGACCCATTGTCAGATTCTTCATTTTTTTTAATATTAATATATACATGTTATTGTGATGGTTTTATGCTCCCACTTGGAAACCATTTATAATAATTCTGATTCTGTGATATAGACTAGCATCCTGCAAAGTCTCCTGCTTTATTAGATGAATTGGGAGTTGATGATTGGAGGCACTCCAGATGAAGTACTTTTGCTATTTATGTTATCTCAGGATATACTGTTAATTGGATTCATCGATGTGTGACTGCAGGCAGATGGAAGGGAGGTGAATCTATCTATGATATACCCTTGCTTTATTGGCTCAAGAATGCTTGGGAGCACTGTTTTTCCATGGTATTTTAGTGAGGTAAAATCATTTGGAAATGAGGATTGCCTAACAACCGCTTTGGGGGTTGCTGGTTTAGCTTTGTTCATTGTCGCTTATGATTACCAGGTAAGGAAAGAGGAAAAGCTCCATTATTTGGTAATTTTCTATTTGATTTATTTTTCTAGCTTTCTTTACTAATATCTCAATATCTTTTGATGACAGGAGATTGGATTTCTGGTTATTCTATTTTGTGTCTTTCATGCTTGTGTCGGGTTTAGTTTGCCTTCACTTGCAAGATTGAGGACAATGTGAGTCATTAATGCTCATCAATTCTTAAATGATTCAATTTCAATTCTCATTCTCCCTAGGCAGGTACCTACCTAATGAGCTTCGTGGGGGGATGATAAGCTCCTCGCTAGCACCGGCTAATGTAGCAATTTTGTTATTTCTGCTCAAGGTATGTAGCTGTGTTTGCAACTTTAGAAAAAGCTTTAAAATCTTGATGGTAAAATGTGTCACGTAAGCTGATTGGAAGTATTTTAAAAAGTTTGATGTGTGAACATTTCATTATTGCTAGGGTGGTTATCATCAAAATCTTGCGAATTCTACAATTATGGCTCTTTCTGCTTTTGGCCTATTAATTGCTGCTGGCTGCATTTATAAACTGAGATCATGGCGAAAGCAGTGCCGTCAAGACTGGCATTATACATAACCACAATAAAAATAGTCCAAGAGCTAATCAGGCACATCTCAGATAGTCTTTTGTTCTATGCTCATAAGCACAGAAAGCCAGGGTTCCTTTCCGTTTGTCGATTCTTGTATCTTGCATTCCTTCATGGATCTTGTTGAGGCTGAGACAACCGTAGTATTGTTTGTTTTAATCAATGTTTTGCAGTGAATTTGAAAGACAGTGAGGTGTTGTAGGAATGGGACTCAGTACCAGTCAATTTTTGGCATGTCAGAGGACAAGAATTTACTAAGATGAGTCCTAACATGATAAAAAAAAAGAATAAAGCTGTAGAAAGGGCGTTGCTGTTTCTTTCTTCTGCAACAGGAGCCTATCCTAAGGTAACCCAAGCGAGCACCCCTCTATTTGTTCCCTCAGTACAAATTTTTTTTTTTTTTTTTTTGCGCAAGTTTAATTTCTGTTTAACAACATTGCAAAGTGACTGTTACATCTCAAGTTAGAAAACGTATTGTTCCATTACCTAATTATCAAAGTATTAGAATGATCGATCGGGTTTATGCATGGTTTAAATATCCAAAGTTGAAGTTTAATATGATCTACATGGTAATTCGTATAATAATTTAGACTTGCATGGCCGGAGTGCTGGTGTTTCTGTTACATGATAGTGTCACAGGTTTTGCTATTTGAATGTTTATGCTTCAGCCACTGCTACATGAAATGGTGTATCTGAATCAGTGCTTCTCCATCGGTGAATTAATCAAGGAATAAGAAGGTAAAGGTAAGCCTTTTTTTCTGCGTCAGCTGTTGGATTTCTTTTGGACTTTCTCAAGAGCAACTTATTGGACTTTTTCTATGTTGTCGTTTTCTTGAGCCTTCCACCACAGAGGGTTTTATCTTATCGGATCAATTCCTTTTTGCATATACAAGTTAGAATCCATGTGTTGATGCGCATTGTTGAGTGAATACAATATACAGAATTAAGTATACTTTTTCGTGCAAAATACAATGGTCTTTCTTATTGTCTGTACATTTTCTTTATATTATTTCGATTTTCGATTTTTTTAAGGAAAAAAAGTTGGATCAGTCTAAATGAACAAATGACCTGTTTTTGTTAGTTTTTAAATGGTAGATAATGAACAAATCCATTTTACCAAATGATTTTTAATATGTTAAAAAACCCATTTGCAATCTCTTATTGAAACCCATTATGTATGCTATGCATTGAGGAAGGTGAGCCAGCTCGCACGCACTATTTATGTTTTAGCAAACTTGATTCTGATTATAATATGAATTAATAGTGTTAGAACAAAATGTAAAAGAAAATAACCCTATGATAATATTCATAAGTTAACTTGATATCAAAGTGGAAGATTATGTACTCAAATTTCCAAGCCACTATTCAAAAAAAAAAAAAAAGAAATCTTGGCCAGCATGAGTAAAATTAATATACTTAGTATATTTGTCCTATATGATCACTAAAAACTTCACACTTCACCCCAAAGATGTGCCTCAGTGACATGAAATCAATGACAAGACAACGTGGATTAACAAGTGCTATTATAGCTGTCTCAAGGTTTCCTAAAGGTATTTCTTTTGGTGCACTCCTAATTAGTCTGTTAATGATCTTGCAATGCAAACGTCTCTAATATTTGTTTTTTTTTGTTAAACCTAATTTGACTAAGAGAGATGTAGGCTTCAAATAAATATTCTTACATTTATATTACTGTTAGTATATTCTTGGAATCTCTCTTTTTTGGTTTTTTTTTTCTTCTGGAAGGTGTCTCATATTTTTATTTTTCGTAAATGGTGTTTCTATTTACTGTTATACCTATAATGCCCATCATCGTCGCCCGTCACTTTCGCCCTCGCTCTCGTTTGTAGTTATCGCCATTAAGGCCCTCTTTTGTTGTTATTATTATGTTCTCATTGTTATCTCCACCCTCGTCCTCGTCAATGGTTGTCGTTATTATTGTGCTTTCATTCATTGACTTCGCTCTCAACCTTGTTCGTTTCGTCATTATTGAGGTATTGCAAAGGCTCACCTGGACGGTCTTGCCCTCCTTTGACTCCTTCATTATTGACCTTTGTTGGCGGTTTCACCATCATCCTTCCTCCATCGTCATTGATAGTGGAGGCATCACGGAGGGCGAAGTCCTCCTGATGGGGCCTTAGCGATACCTCGATAATAGCAGACAAGGGTGAGGGTGGTGGACAAGGGCAAAGGCGATGGACAAGGGTGTGATAACAATGATAGCAACGGATGAGGGTGACAAACGAAGACAAGGATAGAGAAGATGGACGATGAAGGCACGATGAGGGGGGAGTTGGTAGATGAGGGCAAGGTGGTAATGATAGTGGCGAATGAGGGCCTCAGCGACGAACAAGAACAAAGGCATAGGTGACAAAATGATGGGTGATGACGAGGGGCATTACGACTATTACAAAAAATGGGAAACCAAAAAAAAATAAAAAAAAGGAAACACCTTCTGAAACAAGTCTAAAAAAAATTTCAACAAAATTGCCCTATATTCATCCTAGCCGGACTCATCGGATCCCAAAGTAGCATATCATTAGATCCCAAAGTAGCATATCAAAAACGCATTCTACTTCTTATATATATAGATGATAAGGGTTAATTATAGATTACCCATTATAGCTACCTTTAGCGTTTCGATTCTTACACTTTAAAAAGTTACATTTGGTATCCATATAGTTACGAAAGTGAAATATTTAAATCTATTTACCCTAACCACATCAGTTTTATCGATGAAAAAATAAAAACAATGGGCAAAAAGATAATTTTAACATTCGTTGGCGGACGATGTTGGTGGTGGTAGATGGCGGCATCGCCGACGTCGACGTCGACGTAGTTGCCTTGCCACCTCTGATAATGATAAGGTCTGCTCTCACCGTGACGCCACTCGCATCAATGAGGAGCATGCCACTGACCTCATCGTCGCCCACCCCGTGTTGCTTTGCATTTGTGTCGACTCTAACACAGTTGTCGAGCGACAATTGCATTGATATCGAAGCAGATGGTAGTGGTCGTCGTAGTGTCTACGATGAGGCGGCCGCCACCATTTGCGTCAATGTTGATGCAGTTGTTGCTTGGCAACTGCGTCAGTGTTGACGCAAATATAGAGTGACACAGGGCGACGATGAGGTTAGCAACGCGCTCCTCATGGAGGTAGATGGCATTGCGGTGAGAGCGGATCTTTTCGTCGTCGGAGATGGCCAACAACTGTGTTGACATCGATGCCAACGACATCACCGTCCACCATCGATGCCAACTGACGTTATTACAGTAAATGGACCTAGATATTTTACTTTCTTAACCATCTTCACTGTAGATACCGGGACAGCTACCACCATCTTCCTCGACGCCGATGTAGTTGCTGCTTGGCAACTACATCAGTATTGACATAAATGCAAAGCAACACGGGAAGGGCGACGATGAGGTCGATGGTGCGCTCATGGAGGCGGATGGCATCGTGATGAGAGTGGATCTTATCGTCGTCGAAGGTGGCTAACAACTGCATCGACACTGATGCCAATGACGTCATCATCCACCGTTGAACGTTAAAATTATTATTATTCTTTATTTACGTATCTTTGTTTGTAAAATTGACGTTATTATGGTAAATAGATTTAGACGTTTTACTTTTATAATTGGTCAGAATGATTAGTCTGGACGTTAATATAATTTTTTAAAGTATATGCGGTAATATGTAATTAGTCAAGATGATAATGAATTAAGCTATAGGGATGCCACACGTTCGAGGAACCGACGAAGATGTTTGAAGGCCCCTATGGATCCGAGATCGCATTACAAATAGATGCGATGCCGAGACCAACAGCAGGAGCTCCTCACAATTCCACACATCCCATTATCGAAACCCTCCCGAGTACGTTGCAGACCATGGAATCCGGTCGCCGGAAGATCCCCAGCGGCCGCGGAAAAGCCTGCGCCGCTGCCGCCAATATCGACCGGCCGATGCCGATGGCCGCCACTGCTTGTCTGCTCCTAATCATCCTTCTCGGCGTTGCGCTACTGGTGTGGTGGACTGCGGTCTTCCACCCGGGCAACGAGCAGCTGTGGATGGTGCCCCTCGGCCTGCTCATGGTCGGCACGCCCGCCATGATCTGCTTCGCCCTCTCCTCCGATTGCACGTCGCCAGACGTGGTGCCCGATCCCGACCCAGAAAGATGATAGCGTGAGCTACTCGCCAGTTATCCTCAACATATACATATCTCTCTCTCTCTCTCTCTCTCTCTCTCTCTCTCTCTCTCCTCTCTCTCTGTCTCTCTGTATCATCATCTTCTTCTTCTCTACCTGATGCTTCCATAAGAACAAGCATATCATTACACTCAATTCTTCCTTACTTCGTGGAGAACTCAGAAATGCTTGCTGCAAAAGGTATGATTGGGTCTTTCATGCATCATATTGCTGCATCCAAGCATCTAAGCAACCCGGAACACCGGTTGCACTCGCACAGCCAATGGTAGGTTTAGCATAGCACGTAGACTTCCCATGTGATGGCAGCCCCTGCGATAGGGTGACGATAACTATTTAGACTCAATCTTCGACTGGAAGAAGAAGGAGTTGATTCTGAGGAAGCTATAGGAAGCTAGTTCATGATCTTGATTGCGCAGAAGCCGATTGAAGCTTTACTCGCTTCCTTGGATATTGGATGTAGAAGTGATCAACAGTGGTCAAAGCTGGAGAGGATGATAGAGTACGAATCATTAGTTCCTCGGATGTTTGGTACTGTCGAAGAACGAGCTACTCAGGGGAGGTGATGAACCAGGGAAGCTTCGGCGTAGGGCAGCATCATCTAAGTGTGTCATTTTCTCTGGTGAGGTAGCATTTGGGGGAACACATATACCTATACCGGTGTGTGGAGCGGTGGTTGCACGCACACGCAACATGGTAGAAAATAGCATGACGGGGCTGCACCCGTCGCTTTTTAGGACATGGAAATGGGTCCTCGAGTGACCATCCTACTTGAACCGATGCATGCTATGGATCATCGTAATAATAAGCATGAACATAATTTTATGTTTTATGGAATTGGTAAAAATATTCGGATGCAATTCAAGTGGAACAGCAATTTAAATTTTTGAATGAAATATCATTAATTAAAATTTTAGGAGACGCTATCCATACAATTAATTTATGACGGACGATAATATTGCTCCGTGATACTAACAAAAATCTCTTTTTCGGTATCAAATGAATGAAGGTTGAACAAAAATGATTTCTTTGATTCACAACGACGACAACTTATTGACGACTGAGTGAAATCGGACGTGAGCAGTTGAAAGAATAAGGTGGGTGGAAAAGCAGACATTTCTGGGGGAGGCGCCTCCATCTTCAATGCTGATACAGATTGGAAAGGGACACACAGCACCAACATCACCATCATAAGTTCCGAGTCTTCATCTAATTCCTGTTTGTCAACTTGTTTGGATCAACACCAACTTGATTGTCGATCTGGGTTTGTGTTTATTGAGAATTTGGATTGTGTGGAAGTTGAAACAGCATCAAACTCTGAGCCCACAAACTCCACGATGAGCACTGTGTGAACAAGCTGTTGTCGTCGCTGTAGCTGCAAATTTACCTCCCGACTCCCCTGCAGAACACCTTAACTATTAGTATCATGTTTTTCCTACATATTAAGACAGAAAATAGTTTCTATTTCAAAATGAAGTTCTCATCAATGTAAACAGTCAACAAGGGTTGCTACTGATGGCACACGTTGACAACATGGAGAAAATTCAACCATCATAATTCCACATGAGATCTTGAGATGACTATTGTGTATATAACACCTACAATGTTTTCAACACCATCTACATGTTTTTTCTTTTCCAAAGCGAGAAAGCAATCGAGCATCTAAAACATAAATTCAGTTTTGTGGAAGCTCATGCTTGGTTGTTTTCATGTCACCAAAGCATGCAGGAATCTGTAGCTATCTTCATCAAAAAAGTAAAAGAAAAAGAAATTTGAGAGATAAGCATGCAGGACTCACCAAAGCATGCAGGAATCTCTAGCTATCTTCATCAAAACTAACCACAAAACACAAATTGATGTTGTCCGAAGGAACTATGGCTTACATTTCTGTTTAACATGAAGATTACACAATTTCTTGAGTTTACTAGTTGGAAGTCTCGAGTCATATTAGAAGCTCTCTGTTTGTATAAGATGCAAAAACAAAAAAAAAAAAAGCAAAGAACCCTACGGTTAGCATAACCAAACACAAAATGTTTTTGACCAACGTATTTCAGCTAATCGTAGCAAAGTATTCCCTAGTGGCCAGATTGTTCAGGGAACCGCAAATTCATCAACCATGACAAGCACAAAAGAAAACAAATCTTAAGATGGCTCTTTAAAATCAGAGATGAATAATTGTCAAGATTACCATTATCCTTCCATGCTCTCCCCTCCAAGCTGAGATTGAGAAACCTTAACTTTACTCTTCGGAAGAGTAATTTGTGAACCATGTTGCAGGGCAGCAGGTGCTTCGTCCAAATCACTACTGTTTCTCCAGCTCCTTAATTTCTGTCTGCCAGAAAATAGATTTTTTACCCTTCATCTTGTAAAATGTGCAAATAGCATATCAGAAGATGTGGTGCAGATAGAAGAAAGAGGGACAAATCATGCACATACCAATCATGCCTAGCCTCCTTATTAACTATGATTTTGGCAACTTTCTTTATAGCCTCCGTTGCCATCTATGTGATGTTCCTATCATACCTTTCAGGCCTGTTATGCTTCCTTTCGAACTTGACAGTTGAGTCCCTGATACGGATAAGAGTTATTAGATAGTGGATCATGTAATCGAATATTCTCAGCTTAAAACAAGAAACACAGAGAAGTATCACATCAAAATCTCCAACCTGTCATATCCTTCTGATGAAATAACCTATATTTCTTTGCCAATTTCACCTTGTGAGCATTTCTCTTCATTTGGAAATTCTTATGATATTTTGATTGGTGGAATCAGAATATCTGCAGATAAACACTCACCAATTACAACAGAAGGCTAGCAAACAGGAAATTCATCATTATGCATCGAAAGCTCATTTATTCATGCTTATATGTGCATTAGACTTGACGAACCACAACAACATACAATGCAAGGAGCGACAGCATCGGTCGTTCCTACACACAAATTGTGAATATATACATATTTGTGAATATCAATCAGAGGCATATGCTGTTCTGCAACGAATTATGTATGGCATGGGGATATCTTGTCTCTGAATCCCTATGTAGTTTGTTCTACATATCAATCCCCTAAAGAGGGCCAGCTAACAAATCAGACACCATGTGATATGAACAAAGTTAAACTGCATACGGTTTAATACTAATCCGATAGTTTATCAGTCCAATCCAGTTATACTGTTCTGATTGTACAATTCTTAATTGGATCAGATAACCAACAACATCAAATCGATGTGCATATGACTAAATCTAATGATCCAATACATTTTAGATATTATCGCTGAAGTTGGAATCATCCAGATTAAATTGGGTTTTCAGTTTAGGACTCTTGTTCTTAATGGAGATTTTTGGTTAATCCTGTAGTGTTATTGGATCACAATTGGCAGGACACCTGTCACTGCTCTTGATTTCAGAGAACATCTCAATCTTCCTTGATCAAGTATCACTTAGCACCCGCCTTATCATATGAAGGCTGTGATATGGGATCATCGTCATTGTTTTTTTATTTTTAAGTAAAATTTCTATTAGTTTAAAGGGTCTTTTACAAATTCTATAAGTTGCCACATGACGACATCTAGAATATTTTTAATTATATTTCCTAGATTAATTATAAAGAAAAAAAGAAGTATATAAAGAAAAAGAGAACAAGAATCATATGGCTGAAAAAAGAAACTGATGAGGATAGTAATTATGATAAGACTCGGCTGACGTCAGCTGGCCCAAATGATGCCTCACAGCACCTGGTCAACGCAGACCGGAGCACCAACCGAGGCGCATTAACGCTTGCTTAGGCTCGGTTCTTCACGCCACTCCAACATCAGGGTCAGACGTTACCGGCCTGCCCCCTGCAAGCGGGCACATTAGGAAACAGTAAGCTTCCCTATAAATACCCTCTCGTTCATCAGGGAGAGGGGGGGTGGGGGACGCACCAAAAAGACTTCTTCATTTGAAATCCCCTTCACATCATCTAACTTGATCGTCGGAGGGGTCGGGTCGAGCTTCCCGACCCGACCTTTGTGCAGGTGCGAAGCCGAAGGTCCCCGCGGGACGCGCAGGCGAGGAGTTCTTGCCCGAAGGAAGCGGCCACCCCGTCCCGATCGGACCACCTCAGCGCGACCACCTCGGCGGGCTCGAGGAACGCCCCAGGGAGATCCCCGTCGTCCAGACCCGAACCGAGCCGCGTCGGCCCCGAGACCACGGCTCCAGGCTGTTTCCCACAACAGATTGGCGCTAGAAGGAGGGCCCGGAATGTCGGGTGATCACCCGAGCGGCTCAGATGAGCCCACGGCTGAGAGGTCGCACCCGATTGAAGCCTCGGGGGAACATCCCCCGCACGGAGACCATCGTGACGAACACCCCGCCACGACCTCAGAACGATATTGGCGAATATTCAACGACCCGGGCTTGTCGCCGCCCGACGGCACCCCAGCTGACTCGACGCTCGTGTCACCCGAGGCCTTTCAGGACCTCGCCCATCAAGTCCGAGCTCTGATGGATAAGGTGCAAACCATTATCCCGCTCGTTTCTCGTTCGGCGCACCCGCCTGCGATCGAACCACTGCGACAACGCAAGGCGCCCGCTTCGCCTCGGGTCCGACCGGCCCCACTCGGGGATCCAGTGATGGCAAACCCGAGCGGCCGCCTGGAACTCGAGGCATTCTCTTCGGTTTCTATGGACTCCCTGCGGGCCCAGTTGCGCTTCGTCAGCCAGCGACTCGACGAGGTGCAGAAAGAGGTTCGCAGGTCCAAGGGAGAGCTCGGGGAGGACGCACACCAAGGGTCTCCCTTCACGCCCGAGATACGGGATCAAACAGTCCCCCCGGATTTCCAGCTCCCCTCTCTGGACGCTTACGATGGCTCCACCGACCTGACGGACCATGCAGTTGCTTTTCGCGCCCAGATGGCGCTATACGGTACCTATGATGCTCTAATGTGCAGAGCGTTTCCCACCACTCTAAGAGGGCCGGCCCACGCGTGGTATGGCGGCCTGAAGACCGGGACTATTGCTTCCTTCGACCAGCTCGTCAATGACTTCGAGCTCCACTTCGTGGCCTATGCACGGCCGAAGCCTTCCGCGGTACTGCTCCTCGGACTCAAACAAAGGGAGGACGAGCCCCTTTCACATTTTGTGGATCGCTTTGCCACGCAAATCCGGGGTTTGTCGGACACTCACCCCTCTCTGTTAGTGCAGACGTTTATGATAGGCTTGCGACCTTCCAGATTCCTCTGATCCCTCGCGGAGCGACCTCCCACCACGGTGCCAGAGATGCTTCAGCGGGCTGACCGGTACATCACAACGGAGGCCTGGGCGATCGTGAGGAGAAGGGACGACTTCCGACCGCGGGCTCCATAAGAAAGGTCAAGCACCCGCGATGGCTACCCGATGTAGTCCTCATGAAAATAAATCTAAGCCGTGCCTCAGTCTCTTCCGAGCGAAGGTTCAGTATCTGCCTGACCCCCTCTCGGCTCGCGGTTAGCCCCGACTTAAACCCTTCTGAATCTACACGGCTCGGCCGAAGACTGCCGAGTTCACCTCAGTGCGGCCTGCCCGCCTGAGCCGTGTCCCTCGGCCGCAGACTGCCCTAGTCCCACCTCAGTGCGGCCTGCCCGCCTGAGCCGTGCCCCTCGGCCTGAGCCATATCCCTCGGCCGTAAACTGCCGAGTTCACCTCAGCGTGGCCTCCCCGCCTGAGCCGTGTCCCTCGGCCCGAGCCGTATCCCTCGGCCGAAGGCTGCCGAGTTCACCTCAGTGCGGCTTGCCCGCCTGAGCCGTGTCCCTCGGCCGCAAACTGCCCTAGTCCACCTCAGGGCGGCCTCCCCGCCCGAGCTGTGTCCCTCGGCCTGAGCCATGTCCCTCGACCGAAGACTGCCGAGTTCACCTCAGCGCGCCCTGCCCGCCTGAGCTGTGTCCCTCGGCCTGAGCCACGTCCCTCGGCCGAAGACTGCCCGAGTCCACCTCAGCACGGCCTGCCCGCCTGAGCTGTGTCCCTCGGCTTGAGCCGTGTCCCTCGGCCGAAGACTGCCCGAGACCACACCTGCGCGGCCTGCCCGCCTGCGTCGTGCTCCTCAGTCGCATGATCCCCGAGACACACCTGCGCGGCCAGCCCGCCTACGTCGTGCTCCTCGGCTCCATGCTCCCTGAGATCACACCTGCGCGGCCAGCCCGCTTGCGTCGTGCTCCTCGGCTCCATGCTCCCCTAGACACACCTGCGCGGCCAACCCACTTGCGTCGTGCTCCTCGGCCCCATGCTTCCTGAGACACACCTGTGCGGCCAGCCCGCCTGCGTCGTGCTCCTCGGCTCCATGCCCCCCGAGACACACCCGCGTGGCCAGCCCACCTGCGTCGTGCTCCTCGGCCCCATGCTCCCCAAGACACACCTGCACGGCCAGCCCGCCTGCGTCGTGCTCCTCGGCTCCATGCTTCCCGAGACACACCTGCGCGGCCAGCCCGCCTGTCGTGCTCCTCGGCCCCATGCTCCCCGAGACACACCTGCGCGGCCAGCCCGCCTGCGTCGTGCTCCTCGGCTCCATGCTCCCCGAGACCGCGCCTTCGCGGCCAGCCCGCCTGAAAGCTGAAGCCATGCCTCGGACTCCCGACGCATAGCTTCTTTCCGGGGGGGAATATGATAAGGATAGTAATTATGATAAGACTCGGCCGACGTCAGCTGGCCCAAATGACGCCTCACAGCACCTGGTCAACGCAAACCGGAGCGCCGACCGAGGCGCATTAACGCCTGCTCAGGCTCGGTTCTTCACGCCACGCCATCACCAGGGTCAGACGTTACCAGCCTGCCCTCTACAAGCGGGCACATCAAGAAACAGTAAGCTTCCCTATAAATACCCTCTCGTTCATCAGGGAGAAGGGGGGTGGGGGGCGCACCAAAAAGACTTCTTCGTCTGAAATCCCCTTCTCATCATCTAACTTGATCGTCGGAGGGGTCGGGTCGAGCTTCCCGACCCGACCTTTGTGCAGGTGCGAAGCCGAAGGTCCCCACGGGACGCGCAGGCGAGGAGTTCTTGCCCGGAGGAAGTGGCCACCCCGTCCCGATCGGACCACCTCAGCGCGACCACCTCGGCGGGCTCGAGGAATGCCCCAGGGAGATCCCCGTCGTCCGAACCCGAACCGAGCCACGTCGGCCCCGAGGCCACGGCTCCAGGCTGTTTCCCACAACAGAAACCATCGAGCACTAAGAAGAAAAAAATATTTAGTAGATGAATCTGAAACTTATCTTCTTTAAAGAAGACAAAAGATATCCACTTCCTGTGGACATGTTGGTAGGATCCAGCTTTGGTACCAAATATGATATTGGATAACCTAAAGAGTGAATTTTCTAATGTGATGGGAGAATTGGGAGGGGAGTAGGTAATAATAAACAAAGGGGCAAAACAAATAGAGAAGTGAGAAAACACAATTCACAAAAGATTTAATTCTTGCAATAGAAAAAATGGATGTTGTAAATTCAAAACTTACCAATTCGGTCAAAGAGGAAAGCCTTAAATCGTCCAACTCACATGTGTTAATGAGAAGTTGAAGTTGCAAATATACTCCATAATGGTCGAGCTTGAGCAGATGTAGATGATCGACTCTTGAATGAATAGGAATTTAGTTTCCTTATAATGTATGAGTGGTGCGACCCCATAATTTTCCCTGATGTGAGATACAGGACTTGGAGTGGGATCCAAGACCAATCACTCCTCCTTCCTCTCCGCTCCTGAAAAGTAGATCATCTACATCCCTGTTGAAGCGCAACCATCTTAAGCCAACTTGCAATGAAGACTTGCAGTTCCACTTCTCAACAACACAAGCTATTCAATTGGACGATTCAAGGTTTTTCTCACTGACCAAATTGGTAAACGTTGAATTTGCAGTACTTGTTTTTTCTATTACAGGATTTAAAATTTATGTGAATCAGATTTTCTAGTCTCCTCTCTCTCTCTCTTTCTCTCTCTCTCTCTCTCTCTCTCTCTCTATTTTGGCCTTTTTTTTTGTCTCTTATGGCCTACTTACCACCCAATTCTCCCATCACATTAAACGTCACTCTAAATGTTTTCCTACTCCACAAACAATGGTGATGTCGTAACAACAATAACTAAATAGTAGAAGTTGAAAATATTATACAACTCAGAAGCAAATTTAGAGCACGAAACAAAAAAGAAAAAGAAAAGAACACAGCAAACTACATGAACGTCGATACACACAACAATACAAAGGTAACAGAAGAAATTCTAGGAAGTCCAAAGGCAGTGATCTTGACACTAACAAGAAACTACAGTTTGAGATAAAAAGTACAAAGAAACAGTGATTGCAAATATAACATGGTTTAAAGTTCGCTAAAAATGTATAAATGATGAAAGATTTTGTTACATGATATCAAACGAGGGTTGGGGCACGCAAGAAATCCCTGCAGATTATTCTACTTCGAATGCTCATGTCTGGATCATCGTATCCACATGATTCTGATTTTTGAATCAATGGTGTGATATCATGACTAAGTAGAGGCTCCAACAATTCAGATGGGAAGCATGAAAATTGCAGGAGAACAACAGAAATCACACGAGCGAAGACAATTAACAAATTGCAAATCCGATTTGCTATATTACAGAACAAATAAATCAAGTAAAAGCCGACGGCTTTGCAACCCTAGAAAAACCCTAGTGATGGCAACAGAGATAAAGACATGGAGAGAGAGAGAGAGAGAGAGAGAGAGAGGTACCATGGGGAAGGATGGCCAAAGGTCGGAGGTCACAGGAGGCGGCAGAGGACACGCAGCCAATAGCGGCTCGATATCCATATAGATCCACAGAACCCGCGGTTTGGTTTAGAATACCGGTTCAAGAAACCCGACCCACTTTGAGCTGCCAGCGTGAGAGAGAGAGAGAGACAGAGATGGGGTTCCTCTTCCGAGTGAGGTTGGCGTCCTTCTTTGCGGGCGCCGCCGCGGCGTCCCTTGCCGGCTTCTGTCTCCTTTACAAGGATTACATGCTCGCCCACGACGCCATCGCCCAACAGGTTCCTCCTGCATCCTATCTTTCTTTACATCCACTAAGCCTTCTATGAACGATGCACCATTTTCTTCGATCCCATGGCTTGTTGATCGATCGATCGATCGATTCACATAGGGAAATTGGACCGATAGCAGGATATAATTAGAAAGCCTAGAGGAGGTTAATGTAAAGGGGAATCCATTCGCAAAGGCCTAAATGTTTGGGACGTGAGATCCTGTACTGTGGAGATGCCGAATCACTTTGACAAGATGTCTACTTTATATAAGAGATTGGTGCTTGGTGAATCGAGTCCATTGTACTTTAATGTGATTGTGTTCGTGATTGGTTCTTTCATGTCTTCTTGAGATGATTACATTAGAGAAATTTGTTTGGAGAGATCCCTTTTCATCTGATATAAAATGAGTGTGATTGTGTTCTTGGTTATGCACCTTTTATGCTCTGGTCCTTTCATGTCTTCCTGAGATAATTACATAGAGAAATTTGTTTCAAAAAATCCCTAGTCTGATACAAAATGGATGTGATTGTGTTCGTGGTAATGCACTTTTGTGCTCTGGTTCTTTCATGTCTTCTTGAGATAATTACATAGAGAAATTTGTTTGGAGAGTTCCTTATTTTCTGATATAAGCTGTGACACAGGGATAGTCAACGTCGAGCTTGTCTATTCTGATATGCGATCTTTCTGCTTTGATGCTTTAAATTGCTGAATTTCCTCTGAATGATATTTATGGCCAAAAGATAATTATGTTTAGTAACAAAAGACAGTTTTTTCATCCTATGTGAAATAAGTTCAATAACTTTCTGTACTTCTTTACGGAAAATTAAGCCCTTTGAGCTTTCCATGGTTATCTTTGTTTCTTTTTCTAAGCACTGTCTCTAAATCCATTAAGTACTATCCAAGTTATTATTCATGATTATTCTACTTTGATATCAGTTCTATTTTAGTTACTTGTTCATCTGTCAGACATAAGTTTCCAAAATTGGAAAATCTCTTGTCTCCTTTTCTTTCTTGTTTTCTTAGAGACATCCTCAAATCAAAGGGGTGCATTCTCTCTTATTCTTGCTTGAATGTATTGGGTTTGTTTACTGTTACATTTTGTGCTTGATTAGTAAACTGTCTAGTATAGCAGGTCAGAGAAGGATATACTTTCTGTCAAAGAAGTTTATTTTTTAGTATTTACATTTTTGTTTCATATACAAAAAGTTGATAATGAGAAAAGTTATCGTGACCTCCTAGTCGACCGTATCGGATTGGATGAATGGAAACAAAATGAGATTTCCTTATAGCTCATCTGAAATAATTATTCCATGATCTAAATACATGTATGCTGTCTTTTATTTTATTTTATACTTTATGTAATACAGACAATCTAATATAAGAATAACAAACCATTCTCTAAGAAGAAAATTCACAAAAGTGCATCAAACAAAAATAAATAACACTGAGGAATGAGTCAAAAGTCCAAGTATAAGACATGGGCATAAGTATGGATGGTACAGGAGTTATATGTCTTGAGCAACCCAATATGTGTTGAAAAGTATTTGAGAAGTTTCGATGTCGACATGACACTGATATGGCAAGTATCTTGAGGAACCTATGCTTCGCATATTTTCTTAGTTTGGTCATAAGGAAAAAAAAAAGGGTTCAGATCCTTAATGACAAATAATTGGAGCTCCCAAGATGAGCTGAATGAGAGTTGGATACAATTATACAAGGATAAAGAAGATGGCATCATTTGACAAACTGTATGGGTTTGGTTCCAAGCGATCAGCAGCCATAGTGGAATAATGATTGTTATGGACAAGCATATGTCCGCCAAAAGGTCACTAGCAAAGTCACATGCTTCCGTTGTTGCCTAAAGGAACTCATAGTTACATGCCAAGATACTATGTTTTGGAAGTGATCAACAACAAAGGTATTAAGTATTTTTGCTCATAAAATAATCATGTTTTGTTGGAGATTACAAAGATATAAGGTACTTGTCGAGTTTGCATGGACAGCTTCGTGGGTATAGGCCTTCATTGGAGGTTGTTTCTAAGTATTTTTTTCTAATTTACAAAACCATCTTTCTATAATGGTTGAACCCTGCATATATGTAACATGCACAAAGGTTCAATGCTATTATGTCCTATGACGTTGTAAGGAAGTAGGAATCATTGACAAAACAGTTAGAACTTACATCGAAAATGTATTTACAAGTCCAACACCATGCCCATGTTAAAAACTACTTCAGGAAAAATAAATGAGAAAGCACAAATAAGGCCAATCTCAATGACCAGTAGCGAGAGGTCAATTTTGCAGAAATACTTTTATGATGCCCCTGTCTAACTTCATTTCAGTTAAAATAATTTCTGTTTTTCGTAGTTGACCGTATCACATTTTTGTTTCTTCTTGTTACTTTACATGAGCTGGTTGTCATACTTGGCCTAAATCCAAACTACAAAATCCTGCTTCCAAGGCTCTTAGTTCATATTCTTAACTATGGCCATATTTTTTGATCGATCAAGTTGGTGACAGACCTGAAGTTTGAAATTGATATGTCAAAGATGGCTTTTGTGATGTCAAATTTGCTTGGAGGTTCAGACTTAAAATGGTGCACAGTGATATGCTAGAAACAAATTCTTACCATGTTTTCTTTTGTAGGTTCTGCTACTTTTTGCTTATCTATTTATTGCAGTCGCCCTCAATCTATATTATTTTACTTTAATGTTGCCTGTTATTTAGATGGTTTTATAAATTGTTTTAGTAATAGTGACTCATAGTTACTTGCTTCTCCAGGCTAAAGGTGTTTATGAAGATTTTGATGAACGATTTGAATCTCTTAACAAGCGTGTCACGGCATTGGAAAATCAGAAGAAATCGGAGACCACAAAACCTGCAGAGATTTTTGACTAGCTAGACATGTTTGTTGCTTTTCAAGCAGCCATTTTGCTTCCTCCAAGATAACGATGCTGAAGAAATCACAACATTCGATTCGAGTTGGAAGTAAAAGAAGTCTTAAAAATTTTATTCATGCACTTCGCAATGTTGTTTTGGTGTTCTTCCATTTTTGTACAAGGTGCAGCCATTTTAACTAATCATGGATGGCTGTCTGTCATAATTGCTATCGGACGGACGCATACCTCACGGTAATGTATACATCCAAGAAGATTGGGTTTTCGCTGTGTTTCGGTGAGTTTGGTATCGAAATCACCGGTTTCAACTCTCAAATCATACTTCCTGCTGTATGCCAATTCCACTGTCCTTGTTTTCTAGTTGAGCATGATGCATACTAATTACATGTTCTTGATTTTGTTAGGGTTATTATTCTACACAAAGTTGAACAGCAAGAAAAAGATATAGCAGTTGAGAGTACAATTAGATTTTTTCCCTTTTAGAAGACTTTGATGCCAAAAAGAACAATTTAGAGAATCAACAAAATTTTCTTCGTTCCACATGTCACGGGCCACAACCTGCTCACGCAGCAACACTCAAAGACACCGGAAATCTCGGACTCCAAATCTAACTCTTCGATCTGTCTATCTGCTGTTCCTGTCAACGGGAACAACAACCTTTATGGCCTCCAACCCAAATATTTTGCTTGCTCAACTCAATCCCCCAACCTAATAACTGGAGCCTCGAATCGGTCGATCAGATAGTTTAGAGTGTCAACGGACCCAACATTTTGCTTCCTCAAACTCCAACCCAACCTCACAGTGGTCACAACGTGATTCATTGTATCCATTACTCAATGCAAGCAATTTACCATTGAGGAGGCCATGACAAACCCAAACCACATTACGAGCCACCCGGTGGCTCGTGACGCTCGCACCCCACCGTGCCGCTCCATTAAGCCGCCCCTCCAAAGTCACAACCCGAGCGGCGACATGTCACGGGCACGGAAGCATTCCTTGGGACCTCTGCGTCTCCCTCGCCTGTGACACCCCCCGAAAGCACATGGAATCCTATGCTGCAGCACTACGCATACATTCACAGCAGCCTCTCCTTTGCCACTGTTCATGAGCTCCTCTATTGCCTGAGCTCTTTCTTCTTTCCTTATCTTTCGCATGTGATTTCACCCCCCTTTATTCGTCCGTGACTTACTACTACCGGACAAGGAAGTATGAGGAAGTAGAGGACAAGGAAGGGCGAAGGGGGAGAAAGAGTGAGATGAAATGTGTGCCATATCATGGCCGTGATAGCCTCAAATTACGGCGTTCGACGGCCCTCGTTACCGCCATCTTATGTGGGCGTTGTCCGCTGAGGAAGACGACTCGGCTTAACCCGTCCTTTTCTCTTCCAGTTTCTTACCTTAAACGTGGGTATTAGTCTTACTTAATTCGTCGAATTGGGTTTGAGTCGTGTCGTCGTTCTCAACGTGTCAATCCGTGTTCCGGTTTCACGCAGCTAATCCCGTGACCATGAACGCCTCCCCCATGCCGACGCCGTCTTTCTGTTACCTCCAACGAACAACTGCCGGAGACCCACCTCCTCGTTCCCCTATAAAGCTTCTCCCAGTAGCCACCATGCTCTCCCCACCATCTCTCAACTCAGCGTAAACAGAATGGCCGCCAAAGGCTTCCTGTTCTTGTCGCTGATGAGCCTCAGCTTGCTCCATTCCCCTTCTCCGGCCTCCGCCTTCAACTATGCCGACGCTCTCGCCAAGTCTATCCTCTTCTTTGAGGGCCAGCGCTCCGGGAAGCTCCCCGCTAACCAGCGCGTCACATGGCGAGGCGACTCCGGCCTCTCTGACGGCTCCTCTTGCAATGTCTGCACCCGTGACAGTGCATTTGAGTTCCTGTCGTTGCCGTGCTTACGAAGGCTTTGCATGGGCGTGCGTTGCAGGTGGATCTGGTCGGCGGCTACTACGACGCCGGGGACAACGTCAAGTTCGGCCTCCCGATGGCCTTCACGACGACGATGCTGGCGTGGAGCATCATCGAGTTCGGTGGGCTGATGCATGGTGAGCTCGGAAACGCCAAGGCCGCGCTCCGCTGGGGCACGGACTACCTCCTCAAGGCCGCCACCGCCGCCCCCGACGCTTTATACGTTCAGGTGATCGACGAAGACGTCGAGGCATGGGTTGCTGCGGCAGCACCGCGTCTTACTCCTTTTCCCGTGCATTGCAGGTGGCGGACCCGAACCAGGATCACCGATGCTGGGAGAGACCGGAAGACATGGACACCCCTCGCAACGTTTACAAGGTGACGAGCCAAAACCCCGGCTCCGACGTCGCGGCCGAGACCGCCGCGGCGCTGGCGGCGGCTTCCATTGTCTTCAAGGATTCCGACCCAGCTTACTCTTCCAAGTTACTCCACACTGCCACCCAAGTAAGCGTACGAGGACATGGCGGATTCCGATCTGCCTTTTAGTTCCATGATTCCATCTGACGGTGAACGATTCCCGCGCTGCAGGTTTTCGATTTCGCTAACCGGTACAGAGGGTCATACAGCGATTCACTGAGCTCGGTGGCGTGCCCATTTTACTGCTCCTATTCTGGTTATAACGTAAGAGGCTTGATCTGCTGCAAGCTACGAACTTGGCCTCGATTGACTTCTGCAGCAACTGCTGACTAAAACTTGATGTGCAACCAGGACGAACTTCTATGGGGAGCTTCCTGGCTTCACCAGGCGTCGCAGGACGTCTCCTTCATGTCGTACATCGAGTCCAACGGCCACACTCTGGGAGCAGAAGATGATGACTACTCCTTCAGCTGGGACGACAAGCGCGTGGGCACCAAAATTCTTCTTTCCAAGGTAGTGACGATGAAGTCTTCCTCGGAGAGCTTCCCTTCTTGCTAGCTCAGCGTAAAGAGATTTGAGTTCTCCGTCTGGGTATCTGCGCAGGGATTCTTGCAGAACGGGATTGAAGTGCTGCAGTTGTACAAAGCGCATTCGGACAACTACATCTGCTCACTGGTGCCAGGAACGAGCAGCTTCCAAGCCCAGTACACACCAGGTTGGTGCTGCTCATCACCCGTCTTCCAAAGCCGTGTCCTCGAGGCCAAGACTAACCATATCACGTTCTTGTGATTAGGGGGGCTCCTCTACAAGGAAAGCGGGAGCAACCTGCAGTACGTGACATCCACCGCCTTCCTTCTTCTGACCTACGCCAAGTACCTCGACTCTAACGGGGGATCGGTCTTATGCGGCACGTCGAAGGTGGCCGCCGCCGACCTCGTCTCCGTAGCCAAGAAACAGGTGCGTTAAACAAGGATCAGGAGTTGGAAGCAAGAAATGTAAGCTTCGGCAACCATGCAGCTTGCTGACGTACTCAACTACGAAATGGCAGGTCGATTACATACTGGGAAACAACCCGGCGAAGATGTCGTACATGGTGGGGTTCGGGAGCAGATACCCGCAGCACGTCCACCACCGCGGCTCGTCGCTGCCGTCGGTGCGCGCCCACCCGGGCCGCATCGCCTGCAGCGAGGGGTTCCAGTACCTGTATTCGGGGTCGCCGAACCCGAACGTCCTCGTCGGCGCCGTCCTCGGCGGCCCGGACAGCCAGGACCACTTCGCGGACGACAGGAACAATTACCAGCAATCGGAGCCGGCGACTTATATCAATGCACCGATGGTGGGAGCTCTGGCCTTCTTCGCGGGGACGCCGATGTAGTGGGCTTGGCCGTGGCGTGGCGGTGGATAGTATGCAGCATGGTAGAGTGGGATTTAGCAGTGTCAAGCTCCCCTGACCATGCAACCAAATTAGCTATCTTGTCATCTACATAACCCAGATGCTTGTACTATGTTATCTTATTATGATCACTGCAACTCACGACCCACTGCACTTCGCTGTTGTTGTACCTAAATACTTGTGATACGAACCTAATCGTTAAACAATTGGTAACTAATAACTAATGGAATCAGATACACCTAAAATATTGACAATAAATTGAGAGTTCAACACACCATCCGATAATAAAAATCTAATTGTTTTTACCATCAGCAAACAAAGGCCTTAGAATCGAGTTCCATCATCTGACAAAATAGATATTCATCTTGTCATCTCATTTAACAGTACAAATTAATTTGATCATAAAACTCAGAGCTAGCATATGATGGAAATCATCACAAACGGTATGATCCGAGAACAGATGGCCAAAACCAGTCAGGTCAATTATCGTAAAGCATTCTGTGCAACCACGCATCATATGAACTAACGAAGTAAAATAAAATTTGCCTTTGGCAGGAGGAAGATTTTAGACCTCCAACTGCTTGATGGAAGCTGATAGGCTGAGCATGAAGGAAGCCTTTATCTAACTGATAACAACAAAAAAAGACACTTCATACTTCAAATTAGATACAAATTGAAGTTTAATCGAGATCTCCAAACACATGCATGTTTACTTCGACAAAACACTAGATAATCACGGAAAAATGTCAGCCTAAGTTCCAACCACCAAAATGTGCTAACCAGCAGCGTTGATGCTAAATTTTCTTTTAAGTAGGAAGAGTAAAAACTACATGGAACTTACAAAGCAAAAGCTAAACCTTAAATATCCCTGTGTAGTTGTGTGTATATACTGTCAAAAGTCACCACATGGACCTTCAAGACTTAATACATGGTCACGCGAAGTGCTCGTGGACGCACAGGAGTCTTCGAGGGGCTTACCCTAAAAGTACAGAAAGGAACAACATTGTATTTACGAATAAATATTCAAGGAAATTAAATGATGTACAGTGTATAAAAAATGAATGAAAATATCAAATAAAGCGTACCTTATTGGCAAGGATCCTAAAACCACACCACTACAGTTCAGAGCAGCAGTTGCACTATCAGCCTGAAATTACAAGTTCCACATAATGAAATCAGATATGCCCAGGAATCAGCGTTGCAGTTAAATTTACATAGTAGTAATTTATCATGTTTACAACAAGCCATAGTTTCCCAATTATTTAGGCATTTATATTATGCAAACAAGAGATAAGATAATGAATAATCAGAGAAAGACCAATGATGTTGGCGATAGAAAATAAAAGAAAAGGAAAGGCCAACAACAGAATATAAATCAGTAAATTCTAGCTCCATGTACATTAGAAGATTCTGTTAATGTTTAATTGTTTCCATTCATGATAAATAGGTTAAAAATGATAGCTAGTTGTTATATGTAGAATGATATGTAAGACTGCAGTCAAATGTACATGGTGATACATATACATTGCAGAAGTATCTTCTGTTTGTATCTATGTATCATATACCAATTTTCCAAGACCCAATGTGATCTTTTATTATCAGTATTTCATATTTGCATCCATGCTTCATAGAACTTCAACCAACACCATTTCGCTATCATTGCGATCAATTCCAAGCCCCTTTAAACGATTTTATCTTTTATAACACAATAGTGTGCATTCATAATTAATTTTTCTCAGGTGAACCTAAATTTTTCAGGTAGAGCAGGCTTATGTTGACCCGAAATCAACCAAAACATAACCTGACCACCTCTGTCCGAATTATCACACCAAGAATTTATCAGACAACACAAAAACCATGCTAAACTTGACAATAGAAAGTATTACACGTTCTCTACTCTTTGCCGTCAACCTTTCAGAGAATGATTTCTTGCAGCCAACATCTCGCACAAATAATGCTGAATCGCGTAAGTTTTCATAGCTCCATTAGAAACAGGACTTCAAAAATAGATGTGCTACTTATCATCCATGCAGTACTATTCAAGCATATACAAGGTATCTAATTTGTCTTGGAAATGCAAAGAACAAGTTTGATCAGCAAAGAACTACTTGGGCTCACTCTGCTAGTCCAACCTCTTTTATTCCAATGACTTCTCTTTATATGACGGATTAAAGTAATCAAGTGTGACAAATACCCTTTTATATCTCACCGTACCTTTGCGCTGCTGACATCAAGTTCACAGGATAGTGATCAGAATTTAGGTTATACTACCTGGGATCAGGATCAGTGAATGGTAAATGGTAAAAATTAGCATAAATAGCAATGCAATAAATGGATTATCTGCAACTCTTCAAGATGTGATATTTTATTGCTTTGGGCTCAATTTTTAAACAGCAACAAAAACAATAGCATTTGATAAATGAACTAAAAAGATGCAAAGGAAATTGGAAGAACACAATATAGCAGCAACATCAGATATCTAAAAGAAAGTTCAGCACAAGGACACAACACATTACATTTAGGGTTTTCACAATTGTGTTTCCCATAATGATCTTATATTAAGTGGTCAAGAGAAACTGCACATTTATTTTCCTACAAATCCACTGTCTGACTCTAGTAAAGACATTTTTATATGTGCCGCCATGTGGTTTTCCATTTTTGATGCATGCACATAATAAGTTAATAACATCTGATTTCTCATTTAGCAGGTATAACCCTCAATCTAGCATATGTATCCTTCCTGAAAATTTGCCAGAATGGTAGGTGTATATCCAGATTACAGACACCCTAACAGGGATTGGCTCCATTAAGTATACAGTATTCTTAGTAGACAGCATGGCAGTGATTAGTTTGATGTGACAAAAGGTGAACTAAGGTGCCTACAGTAGGAGTGCTACAAACAAAGACACTAGAAGGCAACTTTTTTGTCAAAGATACATGTTTATTATTTTTTTGGAGATGACAAACCACCTTAGCATGAATATCGTGTGTATATGCTGATGATCTGAGTGCCTATTGATTTGTTTTGAATGAAACTCCTCTTCTAGATGATGAACAATAAAAAGAAGGGAAATTTAAAGAAAATATGACATAATTAAGATGAGTTTATGGAGCTAAAGATTCTAACCATCACAAATTCAACAAAAGCAATCCTTGTGGAATGATGATAATCTCCAAGCAGTCTTAGGCGATAAACCTGTACCATATGATTTGCGCTGTTAATTTATATTACAAAATTTACTTTCTTATATCAGAAGATATAAATTTGTATCTTAGACCACATGGAAGAATCTGATGAAGTGAAATAACAATGAAAAGTGCGACCAACCTCTCCACAAAGAGACTCAAAGAAGAGTTTAAGATCTGCTTGAGAAACCTATAGGGAAAAAAAAAAGTTATGAAAGAAGATTGCAGTAAGAGATAAGAAATTTATTTAGACACAAACAATAATAGAATTGAATAATAAATACTATCATCAACCTTCTTGTCAATATTTGTACAGTAGACAGTCCTTGAGCACATCTCCCGTTCATCATCAGACTTAAGGCACAGAAATAAGCAGATAGACATCGATGAGAAGAATTCAGACAAGGCCTAAATGTCATTCACCAAAGATATACCTGATGAATTCATAGCTAAGAAAAAGCTCATATTTTCAGTGTTCTCTTACCCTAGGCAAAAATGTTGGGTTGACAGGTGCAATTGCAGTTTTTGAAGGAAGCACCTTTACTGGGTAATACCCAAGAACAGTTCCTGACAGATTTAAAGCAGCTCGTGCACCCTCTGTTTTTGAATGAGTCCATGGCAATGACCAGTGATGTGAAAAAAAAAATCATTTAATTTGAGAGAGACCAACTTTGCAGGAAGGGCTTACCCTCATCAGTGAACTCTATGAAAGCAAAGCGAAGAACTGTATTTGGGTCACCACACATGCGACAGTCAACAACCTGAAGCAATACATGTAATATATTTAGAAGCATTAAGCACTCTGACGAAACACACAAGGACATAAAGGTAATGCACCTGTCCACAGTTGATGAAAAGTGCCGCAAGCTGTTCTTCAGTAACCTAAATATCAGCAGAAGCTACATTAATATTCCACTATGAAAGATTTGAAAGGTTAAGTTGGTGCTATGACAGTCACATCAATCTAATAAATATATTACTTCTACCAAATAATATTGTTTATGATACCTGTTTAAGAGTCTCGGACTCTGAACTAGTGCAGCACATAAGGCTACAATTGATTAAAAAAAAGCACAGAATATCTATCAATTACTTAAAGCCAGCTATTGCATTAGGTCATATATTAACATTGAATAATGCTACGTCTGAGCATCCAGGACTCTCCTTATGATAGTAAGGCTCTATCCACAAATCACATATATTAGATGCAATACTTAGTCTAACACTGTGGATTTGGTGACTTGGATGAAGGTTGGGCTCTTCCGGAACATGTTCAACATGGATCTGAGATGAACCCTACTGTAGAAATATTTGATGCATATGGTTGTTACTTTTTGCAAACAATGATCCACGACTGACTTGTAAGCTAGGCTAGAGAGAGTAGCTACTTTTGCAAACAAAAATAGCAGGTAATATTCCACCAAAATATAGAGATTTATTGAAGAATCTTAATGTTGAATTTGCAAATACAATAAGAAAAAATAAACTTCACTTTTAAAACAAATTTAGGTGGCACTATGTGTCAAAAGCTTGTAACATGAAGACTTTCTTATTTACCAATTTTTGGCAACGAAAACAACTATTATCAAAAAAGTTCATGCATCCAATTCTGAAACTAAAGAAATTCTTTGGTAATACCAGTCTTTGCCTAGAAAATTTATATTTTTGTGTGCAATTAGATTTGGAAAGTCATCATTCCTTAAGAGCTACCAAATTTATAAAATCAAATACCATATATATATTTTTCCTTTTCCTATTAAGATGTAGAAACAAATAAATCATTCGTATTATGAAAATGATCATCGTTGTTCAACATGCCAAAATGATTCAAAATATATCTTTTGCATAATCAAACACCAAACGGCATTGTACAACAAAGTACACTTTTTAAGAACCTAATATTTATATAAATGTGAGAATAACCATATCTATGTCAGCTCAATAAGCCTAGAATGTGGACTTCCACCTGTAACCAGCTTAACTAATCCCCTCCATCAAACTTATGTTTTGCATTCTACAACATTGAAATCATACATGCATGTGACAGAATAGTTCTTAGTTTCAATCAGTTATCTACAAATGTATAATGGTCATTCATGAGTTTCCGAATGTTAATATCAAGTTATAGATAAGTGAGTTGAAAAATAAATTAAATATCTGACAGTTAAAATCAGGTTAAAGTCCAGTGGGTTGCAAAGTAAACTATCTTGAACCAAAAAACAATAATAATAACTCCATTAGACATGTCAGTTGACTAAGTCCCACAATCAATATTAAACTAAATCAATTATTGTAAAACCAAAAACTGGGCAAACAAAAGACACCTTAAAGTAATATAATCTTCTACGATGAAAACTAGTGGAAACAAAGAACAGAATAAAGTTTTGCATCACTGAAGCTCTCATCACTCACAGAGGTGCGGACCACTCTATATTTCCTTTTGCTCTTCGGAATTGGGAAGAGCTCTAGAGACAAAAGTTTGAGATGTGTATATGGACTCAAAGAAATATATGAAAAATATCCTCACAAAGACTTTAGAAAGCTGTGATTTGAAATGGCCGACCATGCATGATTCATCTGTTCATTGCTTTTCTTCACCGTCTTAGGTAGGCACATATTCAAACATTTCAATCTAAGATTACATTAATACATGATATACATGCGTGCTGATCATATTATGCCTTGGCCTATATACAATCACCCCAAACCAGAATGCCTAAAGACCATCAACACATCAGCAAAAAAAGAAGATATCACGATATGAAAAAAACATGGTATGATCATTTACAGTATGGAACAACACACATCTGTAAAAGAAGGCATATATCAAATCAAAAGTACATGAATGGATGATCCTCCTTACCTGATGATCAATGTCGGAGACATACACGGTTCTCCTTATCACCTCCTCTCTCTGCGCCAAACTCGTCCGACTGTTCATCCTGCGCTTCCCCTGGCCATATCCGTTCTTCTTCTAGTTGGAAACACCAAAATGTGTCAGCAAAGAACGAAAATGTAAGACATCGAAATGAGAGGGGAAATAGATTCTAATCCGAAACCCTTACCCGCCTCTCACCATTCCCAACAGCGCCGCCGTCCCCAACCCCGTTGCTCACCTCAAAACCACTCGCATAAAGCCCTCCACCAGCGGCGCCGTACCTGTTCCCCATCCCGGCGAGAGACGGAGGTACGAACTCCTCCGCCATCGGGTTCAGCTTCGAGAGCAGCTCCTCCAAATCCCGCATCTCCCGCTTAAACCCCTCCCCCTGTGACCCCACCACCGCGGCCGACGGTCCGTCTCTATTCAGTCCCAAGGCGAGCGGAGGCTTTGCGTGGAAGGAGGAAGCCGCCGGGGCGGCCGCGGAAGGGTCGCGGTGGGGGCGGAAGGCGGGGTGTCCGGATGAGGCCGAAGTGGAAACCAGATCCTTGGCACTGCGGGGGTCCGCCGCTCCACCGCCGGTGATGGAGGGGCCCGCGGCGACCGCCAGATCGACGCCGTTCGCGTTCTCAACCACTGCCATGATCACAATGCCGATCGACCAGCTTCTTCTCTGTATATTTATCTCCTCCTTCCGCTCTGGCTTACTATATACTGAGAAGAGGAGAAGGTAGTTGGGTTCTGGGGAGGGAGGGGGAGGGTAACCTCACCGATCGGATCGGATGAGTCCCATCGAGGAGGGATCGGGTAAGGGAGACTGAAGAAGGCTTTTCTTTGGTAAGACAGGAGGAGCAGGGCGGTCACCGGATCCCTCTTCCCCCTTCCCTTTCCAGGCCCTTCACTCTGCTTCTCCTCCTACCACCACCACAGTCTCTCTCAACCTTCTTTCTCTTTCGCTTCCGTCTTACATTGACGGTTGGATTAAGCTTTAGGATCCGCGAACTCTTTAATCCGACGGATGAGAAGCTTTCCGAGTACATTACCGTAGCGTCCAACCACCAAAAGCCCTATGATAAAAAAGCAATAATTTAGCTACCGTGGCGGCAATCGTGGGTAGGAGTACCAATCGGAGAATCTACTTTGGGCCCACAAGGAGCCACCACCGCCACTCAGGCCCAGAGAGGCGGGTAAGGCTTCGTGTTGATCTAAGGAAAGTTGTTCCTTCTGGGTTATGCAATGAATGCCATGGCATGCAAGGATGTCGTGTGGGCAAGAGATGATGACATAGGACGGTATCCAAGGGCGACGCGTGGAGGAAGGAGGGTTGAATGTGCGCCACGTGTTAAATGGTGCAAATATATTGGCCAAGAAACACTCATTTATTACGATTTAAATCAAATACACAACCAACGTTTATTTCCACGTATGCATCGAAACTTCTCTCTGGAATAATGGCTATCATATGGTCCACCCACCATAATGATAATTCGAAACGTATCTCGTAACTTTACGTGCGTCTACAATAAATGACGCTGCTTTCATGGATACATGTCCTATACGTGATCATGATGTGCATTGCGATTAATATCGGGTTACTTAAGTTCGACATGGTGTCAACATCACACAACAAACAGCAGCGATTACAGCCTCCAAAACCTCAACGACTCCACAATTATCTCTTCCAGTGACAGTTAAAAAGCCTGATTCCCAGTGTCGTTTTCGTGTTCTTTTTGACTGCCAGAAGTAAATTGCTCCCAATAAAAATAACGTGTATACGATGAATATTACGATTCTTGCAATCCCATTGGAAGATTATAGTAATTGTCCACGTGTATACGATGAATATTACGATTCGTTTTCTCGTTGCATTTTTCTTGACTCGTTCAAATAGACTTGTCCACTTGTGATTTTTTATTCACTTTTGATATTACTAAAATGCCCTTAGATCACAGAAAAAGCAGCGCTGATTGACCGCAAGCGTGGCGGAGATTATGGGTAGAAAAGTAATTTTGGCTATTGGGCGAGGGATGGGCACGTGTCGCGATGGCAGAGCGGCAACGGCTGTTCCTCGTCGTCGTCGTCCTCGACGGCTCCAAAGGAATCGTTCGGTGACGTGGCACGATGGGCAGTGGATGCTTCCGGCCACCCTCGGGATGCCACCCGGTTTTTCCACCACTGCGAACCCCCGAAGCTGGGGCCCGCACCTTCTCGTGGTCCCATACACCAGCCCATTAACTCACCCGGAGCAGCTTCCAAGGCCCCCGGGTACAAATACCCATGCGCCCATGCTCTCTCCCAGGACTCTCCACTGCAAACTGAGGGAGTGAGGGAAAGAGATAGCTGAAGTGACGTGAGGTGACTTCGATTAGATCGAGAGAAATTTCTTTGTGATTTTTGGTTAGTTTTGTTACGAGAAGAGCTACCGCGGTAGCTGATTTGTTTTGGCTCTCTGGCTTTGGTTGCATGGTTTCGTGTTGAAATCATGTAATATGTGTTACATGTTGGTTGTTTCATGATCTCTGTTGTTAGATCCCTTTCCTTCTTCTACATTCGAGAATTCAAGGCCTCTTTTTTCTTCTTGTTTCACCTTTAATTCTTGTTGGCGATAGATCGAAGTAGTAGTGTTGTTTCGAAGAATGATTTGTCTTCAGGTTATACAGTGACGTCTTTGGGTAGGGAGATGGATTACATCTTCCCACGATTTCCTCGAAAAATAAAAAAGAAGTAAAGATAAACAATGATTTTTATCGATCAACCTAAACAGAATTTAAATGTGAAGTATCAAATGAATAGATCAGTTGGTTTATAATTGTTTGCACAGAGGATTCTTCAATGGTCTATTGTCCAATGCATGTGGATGTTAAACAATTTCTTAAGCTATACCGTTGTTTATATATAGTGATTCTTTTTTGAAAAATGAATTGCAGATGTTATTGAGATTATACAGAAATTATCTGATTGAAAGTATCTTTCTTTGCAGTGGACAATTCTCAATGGCTGCTGTAACAAAGTCACAATTCATCTCGAAAGGCTCATGCGCTGGCTATGGGGGTGTCGTCGACTCGGAGCCAAGGACCTTCCTAAACAGAAGGGTTCTACACTTGAGGAACCAAACCACCGCTTACGAAGGATTGAGATCTCGAAATGTGGTTGATTTGATTCAGATGCCGTCTAATGCCAAGGTGATTTCAAGGAAAACTGTGAGGGGAACTCAGAATCCTAGTCGTAGACCTTGGGCTGTTGTCATTTGTGGAAAAGGGATGAACATAGTCTTTGTCGGCGCTGAGATGGCTCCCTGGAGTAAAACCGGAGGACTCGGTGATGTTCTTGGAGGACTGCCACCGGCCATGGCTGTAAAGTTTTCATTCCATACTCCATTAGATTGTTTCTTTCTTGCAAGTTTTTACATATGCTGCTCTGGTGTATAATGTTCTTTTGGTACCTTGTGTAATCTTTTTTTTATTTCCATGTATTATGATTAAATTTGATGGCCTCGATCCTCCTTTAGGCAAATGGACACAGAGTGATGACTATAGCTCCACGCTATGATCAGTACAAGGATGGGTGGGATACAAATGTCCTGGCTGAGGTATGTTGCCAGGTTATTGACACAGGTTCATCCTGCTGCATTTGTTAATGCTTTTGGCAATATTATGAAGATCATAATTGATGTGTGTTGTTATATGCAGTTAAAAGTTGGAAATGAAATTGAAAGAGTCCGCTTCTTCCACTGCTATAAAAGAGGAGTTGACAGGGTTTTCATTGATCATCCTTTGTTTCTTGAGAAGGTTCGTTTAATATCTATGATAGAGATCATTTCCCTCTTTTTTTTTTTTCCTGATGCAGACTTTGTTTGGCTTATCAGTTTGAGTGGCATAGAACTCACTGGGAATGTGCATGTATTAGGTGTGGGGAAAAACTGGAGGAATGATATATGGTCCTGTCACAGGAACTGATTATGAAGACAACCAGCTAAGATTTAGCCTTTTGTGCCAGGTGAGTGATTTTACTAATGCCAGGGAAATTTGATTATTTTCTGGATCAATAACATTTTTATTGTTGTGTTACTCGAATGAAAAGTTTGTATGAATCATAGGATTTTTTTTTTTTTGGCATAAGTCTTCTCCCTATATCTGAAACAGTATTGCACTGTTTTCTATATTATTGTTTTCTGATCTATCACTATGGAAACTAATTAATATGACAATCCTTTTTTGCTGAGACAAATGTGGTCTAACCATTACATGTTTTGTCATTAGTTCTGATGAATGCTTAGGCTATATTTGGTGCTTGCTTAAATCAATGGAATTCTTGCAAGTGATTATCTTTATTTGATAACCACTAATATGGTATACGTTCTCAGATATCCTCCATTAGGAATTAGAAAGGCCTTTTCTAATGCTTACTGGATTTCAATTTGAGTAGCCCAACAATCTGCTGGTCTGGTTGAAGCAAGATTACTTGCTGTGCTTAACCATTTGCAAAACTCCTGCTATGTAACCCATGAGCATCCTTAACTTACAGCTAAGATTTAAGGAATTCCAAGATTGTGTGAAGTATATCACAGTCAGATTAGTAATCTGCACACATGGATTTTTTTTATCACCATATCACCACTTCTTAGTCATCATCATCTATCCTTCTTATGCGCTAAATCAGAAATTACTTCTTGGGTTTTCATCTACAACATAATTTAACAATGCAAATCCATGGATCACCATTTTCCAGGCAGCTTTGGAAGCTCCAAGGATTCTGGATCTTAACAACAGCAGATACTATTCTGGACCATATGGTACAATTTTCATTCATTAATTTCCCAGGCTTTCTTTGGTCATTTACACCAGTGATTATGCTGTTACCATCATTATCTTACAAGCAGGGGAAGATGTGGTGTTTGTTGCGAATGATTGGCACACTGGTCCTCTTCCATGCTACTTAAAAAGTATGTACCAATCTCACGGGATATACAAGAATGCCAGGGTAAGACCTCAGTGTAATTCAATTTCATTTTTCTTTCTCTAAGAACTACAAATGATGGAGGCAAGTGATAACTGAGACAGGGTTTGACTTGATTGTTAGGTTGCTTTCTGCATTCACAACATTTCCTACCAGGGCCGCTTTGCATTCTCAGACTTTGCACTGCTAAATCTCCCTGATAAATTTAAATCTTCATTTGATTTCACTGATGGGTATGCCCTCATGTTTCTCTTACAGTCATACCAATTAACTGGATGTAGATGAATATCCTGGTGATGCAAAATCTAAGAAAATGTAATTTATTTTGCAGGTCTAACAGGCCTGTGAAAGGAAGGAAAATAAATTGGATGAAGGCAGGAATTATAGAATCAGATAGGGTTGTTACAGTGAGTCCGTATTATGCACAAGAGCTTGTTTCAGGTGTGGAAAGGGGGGTTGAGTTGGAGAATGCCCTGCGCATGACAGGCATAACTGGAATTGTGAATGGGATGGACACTAACGAGTGGAATCCCTCGATCGACAAATATATTTCTGTCAATTATGATGCAACAAATGTGAGGACCTTCCAAAACTTTTTATCTTACTTAATTCAGTGTTCATTATAAAACTCATCAAAAATGATTTCAGGTGATGGATGCAAAGCCTCTGAATAAGGAAGCCTTACAAGCTGAACTTGGTTTGCCTGTTGACCGGAACATCCCTGTTATAGCCTTTATAGGGAGATTAGAAGAGCAGAAAGGCTCAGATATTCTCGCTGCAGCTATTCCTGAATTCATTGATGAAAATGTTCAAGTGATAGTGCTTGTAAGTATGAAGATCTGCAAATAAAATTTGCTGTGTTTGACCTATTATTTATTTGAAAAGCATAAACTCTACTTTGTTTGATCTACAGGGTACTGGGAAGAAGCTGCTGGAGCGTCAGCTTGCACAACTTGAAGATATGTTTCCCAATAAAGTGAGAGCACATATGAAGTTTAATGCACCTTTGGCTCATGAAATCATGGCTGGAGCAGATCTTCTTGCTCTTACCAGCAGATTCGAACCTTGTGGCCTTATCCAGCTTCAGGGCATGCGATATGGAATTGTATGTCTTCTGTTTCACCCTTTAGTATCATATTGATCAGTAACTTTGACTTTAGCTTTTGCCATAATCAAAGTGTCCCCATATTGAAGCAGCAAATATTTTATTAGTCCTGGAACAAATTCTTTGTTGTTCCCTTAGTCACCAACTCCCGACTTACTCATTTGCAGTTTAGAACCATTTACAAGGTCATGCTATCTGGACTTTTTGACCTGGACTATCTTCTTCTTGGTTTCCACATGTTTATCATTTATACAAGGTTTTAGTTTTCTCACACGAAGCCTTTTCTAGCTGACCAAAGGTGTAGTTCATGAGATAGCATGTTCTGACCTGCCCTGTCATGAACCAGCATGGTGCCATGGACAGACTCGTAAGCGGCACTGTATGTATTGGCTGGTATTTGAAGCAGAGAAGCAGCATACTAATACTTGAAGTAACTTCTAGTATTAGTACGCTGAGAAAAAAAATGAGCATTTTGATTTGTAGATAGCAATAGAATTAAGGTCCTCATTAATTCCCTTACAAAGGGAAAAACTAATCATTTCTAAATTGTATTGTAGCCCCCCATGTGCGCAACAACTGGTGGACTTGCTGACACTGTCATAGAAGGCATCACAGGGTTTCATATGGGTCCCTTCAATGCTGATGTAAGGATGTTCTCTGATTAACTCACCCTTTGATGCACTAATATCATTCGACTGAGCAACAGTTCTGTTTCTTTTTCTAGTGTGATGTTGTCGATAAAGATGATGTACAAAAAGTCATTCAGACAGTGAAAAGGGCCCTTAAAGTCTACGGCACACCTGCATTTGCTGAGATGATACAGAACTGCATGACTCAAGACCTCTCCTGGAAGGTAAGCCATAATACAATGAAGTGTTCCATTTCGTTGTGCACTGTTATATGGAAGTTCGGAAGAATGCAGTGCAAAATTTCATTTTCTTCAGTATCGTCCGCATGCAAATACTGCAAGACTCATGTTTCTTCACACTAACATAATGCTCCAGGGACCTGCTAAGAAGTGGGAGCAATTTCTCCTAAGCTTAGGAGCTGCTGGTAGTGAAGCCGGCATCGATGCTGATGAAATAGCTCCTCTTGCAAAGGAAAATGTGGCCACTCCCTGAAAGTGACTACTGTCTATGTTATAGTGTTTGAGTTTGATCCTCCTGAATAAATTGCTATTATGCTCCAAGTTTAGTGCTGTCAGTGACTGTTTTCTCTCTAGCGAGGAATAAATATTGTAAATGAAGTACTATTGTACATAGTTTTGTGCTGCTACTTGAGAGAAAGTATGACATTTCACTCTAAACGATTGCTTATGTGAGAGGAGGTCCAATTTACTGCTTTGACTCTCTCTGTTGCTGTTTGTTTCCATGTCATGTGATACAATGCATTATGATCTGAGGTTTTAATTCTTGAATGACTAAACTTGTGATAATATTTATCTCAAAGAAAAAAATGCACTGATATTTCCCTCAAGATATCATCATTCAAAACTATTTGTTGAACCCTGTGAATCACATAGGTAAATTGGAGGTCAAAGAGTTTGAAGTGTTCTTGACAGAAAAAAGGGTAAAAATCTTAATGAATTGAATTTGATCCATGGATGATCTCTTTTAATTTCCAGAGCTGAATGCACTCAATTCATAATTGACAAAAGATGAGACTAATTGCATCCATAGCTGAGTGATTAAAGTGTCCATAGAGAATAATTCAGAGCAATTTGCATTGATTAACTCTAATATGATGCTTTGCTTCAACCCTCTTGGCACAAAATATATGAACTTTATTTTAGATGATTTTTCACTTTCCAAAGCATAATAAAATATAAAATATACATTCTTCAACATTTTAATTATGTGTGCTAATGTAATTTAATTATTGAGGAAATATAGGTAAATTTTTATTGATTTTATGTGACCTAAATAGGTCAATCGATCTGATGATCATCCATGCTTATTATTTATTTTATTTTACTTATTTCCTCACATCTCATGATCATCGTCAAATGCTCTTTGTTATCAATCATCATCCTCCGAACATCGATCGTCATCTTCTAACTTACGCTCCAACATCACTCATCGTCCCCTCGATATTAACATCCTTTCAGAAAAAAAGGAAAAGATGACAAAAGAGAAAAAAGAATACGAGAGAAAATATCTCTATTTATTTATAAAAAATAATATTTTAATATTTTAAAAAAATAGAATAATTAGGAGAGATTGTAAATAGTAATCTCTGTCTGTTAATAGGTAAGATAAAATAACCGTAAAGCGAGGCGGGTTAGACAAAGCCATCCGGAAAAATCCGAGTCACTTATCCTAATCGACCCACTCGAGCACAACCCGCAATTGACTTGGCTTGAGGTTAATCTGACCCGAGTTGACCGAACCCCAACCCAGCCCGATCAATCTTCCCAGATCTATTTATCGTTCTCCCGACATCTCTTCGTCGTCACAGCACGCGCTCGAGCCGGCGAGGTGTCGAAGAGAGCTACAGAGCGAGAGGGAGAGAGAGCGACGGAGATGGGGGCGGAGTGCTGTTACGAGGTATCCCAGATCGCCTACATAAAGCTCGTCCTCCACGCCCTCAAGCACCGTTCCTCCGCCGTCAACGGCCTCCTCCTCGGGCGCCTCCGCCAAGACGGAGGCGCCACCGCCACGGTCGAGATTGCCGACACCGTCCCCCTCTCCCACTCCCAGATCGGCCTCCTCCCCGCGCTCGAGCTCGCCCTCATCCAGGTACCCCGATCGCCACGGAACTACTGACTTCTCTCTCTATCTCTCTCTCTCTCTCTCTCATCTAGGGTTTGTTACATCCGTGATCTGGCCGGTTCGTGCCCGATTGGGGTAGATCGAGGAGCATTTTGAGGCACAGGGGTTGAGCGTGGTCGGTTACTACCACGCCAACGAGAGGCACGACGACGTGGAGCTCGGCAACGCCGCCAAGAAGATCGGGGATCATATCTTCCGTTACTTCCCTCGGGCCGCCGTTCTCCTGGCATGTCTCATACCCTATTTTTTATCCCTCTAAAGTTGTCCTTGGCTTTTTTTCTACTTTCCTCCTGGATGTTGATTGTTTTCAATGTTTTGATGTAAATGGCCCAGTTGGATAATAAGAAGCTGGAAAGGCTGCAATCATCGAAGGGCAGGGACCCTGTTGTGCAGGTAATCGCCCATTTATCTTCACCGTCTAGTATAGGTTTTATGAAATGATAATAATTGACTGTGTGAAGGTTTCTTGCTTTCCTCTATGATCTGTACTCGTGAATGTGTTATAAGATCATTGAATGTGACATTTACTATTACATCGGATTCAGATCCTCATCTTTGTGTCCATATCTGTTGCATATGCTATTTCAAGGACGAGTATTAGTACAAGAGTAAGGGTGAGGAGGGTTGGAATTATGAAAACAACCTCTTACTTATAGGGGTAATTCCAAGACTACATATTGGCAGGAGCCTCATGCATTGAGTTCGCCCATGTCACCTTTTTATTTATTGCCTTTTGGGGTCATATTCTTATTTATTATAAACAAATATAGCTGTATTATTGTCTGTTTAATATCCGTATAGTTACAAATATGTTTTCTTTCCAATATCTGAGCAGTATCTCATCATTTTTACCCCTAATTCCAGTTGCACCTCTAGCTGTAATGGTAGATTTATTGAGCATCTGCAATTTATCAGGGCAGAAGATGACACAAATAAGACAGCCCACAAGGATGGGAGTTATGTCAGTTCCTTGTTCTCAATTTCACTAATTGCCTAGATGATATCCCTCAAACATAAGGATGAGGTCACGAGAGTGACAAGCTGTATGTTTGATGTTATATTCCTGGATATGGGGCATGAGTTCCTGATTTTTGGAAATGGACTCTAATTTGTCTTCATCAATAATGTTCTGCTTATTTTTCCTTGGTGCATCAATCTGGAACCATGTTCCTCCAAATGCCTCAGGTGTATGTTGTGTGGTGTTATTGCTAGGTAGCTTGCCTTACTCTGCATAGATTATAGTCTATTGGGTGGGCTTGAGCAATCTTTTCTTGCCTAATAGGCTTGGTTGGACCTAAAAAGTAAAACCAAATTGTTTAATGCGTTTATCTCTAAGCCAGGGTTAAATGTTACAATATAATTAACTAGATATTGTAGTTGTTAGATCATATCTTGGTTGTTCGAGCTGGAAGTTGATTCGGATTCAACCTTGTTCTTCTTCAAGCTGATTTCAAAGTGAAACTCTTCGAGTCGAACATTTGAATATTGTAAAACGATGTCGAGAGGATTCTTCACAAGGCCTCTTCGATGCCTAAGTTAGTAATATAGTTGGACAAGTCGGGCTAAAATTGACTTTTGTGTGTAAATGTACTTGTGCGCCCCCTTTTTATGGTGGGCATTTGAGACCATTACGCCCACCCATTATGCGGTTTGTGTAGTAATGGGGGCGCCATAATTGCCATTCACCAGCGTTGGACTGTTACACCCTACTATTAGAACCATTACACCTGCCTACTAGCATCGTTCCACTTGCCTATTATGCTCTCTATGCAATTATAGGAGCACGAAGGTCGGCCATAACTATTCTCCAATTGGCATCTACTAGACGTAGCTATGTAATGCTAACGTGGTGACGAATGGTGGTCTAGGTGGCTTGGCCATGGCGACTATGCGGGGCTAACACGTGGATCTTGTCAGTCGTACATAGGGAGTCGTTATGTCTTTTATGTGGAACCAAGGTCTCAAAAAATAGAGCTAATAGGTCGATATGTGATGCTAATAGGTCAACCACACCATTCGTACCATAACCCCTGCCCCCAACTTCCCGAGCCGGAGAGTATAGCAGAAACTGATCGAGAAGTATTGTTTGGTCGATCTCTGTTGTCGACGTTACAAGCAATAGAATGGCCAACATAACGAGTGCTGACATGGTATATCGTGGTTTGACACTATTACCAAATATGATGGCGCACAATGGGCCGACACGGCCAGGTGTGCTTGTGCATAAAGGGCCAACATGGCCAGGTGCGGTGGCATAGAGGGCCGATAAGGTTGGACGCAGCAGCGCACAAAGGGCAAATAAGGTCAGGCTAAGCGGCGCACAAAGGGTCAGTAAGGTTGGGTGCAGTGGCGCGAAGGGTTGGTAAAGCCGAGCGTGGTGACACACAAAAAGGCCGGTAAGGTTGAGTGTGGTGGCGTAGAGGGCTAGTAAAGTCGAGCGGTGGCGCACAAAGGGCCGGTAAGATCGGGTGCGGTGACGTAGAGGGCTGGTAAGGCTGGGCATGATGGCGCATAGAGAGTCGATAACCGGGTGTGGTGGTGTAGAGGGTCAGTAAGGCCGGGCGCAATGACGCACAAAGGGTAAGGTCGGATGCGGTGGCACAGAGGGCCCATCCACATAAAGGACACGACTTCCCGTGTATTACTGGCAAGATCCATGTGTCCAATCGATGAGCCTCGCGTAGTCGCCATGGCTAAGCCACCTAGACCACTATTCGTCACCACTTCAGTATTACGTAGTTGCATCCAGTAGACGCCAACTAGAGATTGGTTATGGTCGACCTTCGCGCTCCCATAACTACACAGAGAGTGTGATAGGCAAGTGTAATGGTCCAACGCTAGTGGATGGTGGTTATTACATCCCCATTATTTCATGAACCTCATAATGGGCGGGCGTAACAATGTCGAATGCCCACTATAAAAAGGGGGTGCACAGGTACGTTTACACACAAGATAATTTTAGTCCGACTTGTTCGACCAGATTACTGACTTAGGTACTGGAGGGGCCTTGTTGGGAACGCCTCCGATGCCGTTTTGCAAGATTCAGATGTCCAACTCAAAGAGTTTCACTTTGAGACTGGTTCGAAGAAGAACAAGGTTGGATTTGAATCAGCTTCCAGCTTTGACAACCAAAATATGCTTTAACAATTGTAACGGCATAGTGTGTTGTTAGAATATAGGTTTGAACCTACTAAAAAGCTGAGTAGAGTTCAAGACCCAGAACCGACCAAGGATTTATTGTGGCTAGGCTTGTGTTCACATTTGTAGGTGTATATCAGTGTGTGTTAGGCTTTGCCTCAAGCCTTACTATACTATTTTATTCTTATACATAGGGCTGTCCTGGTCCTTGCGGACCAGAACAAAACTGCACATACTTTTGTCATTGATATGCCATGTGAGCATTCTTTATATTTTTGTTGCAATGAAAAGGATTTACTGGTTTTTTCTGTTGAGATGGGTCTAAGCATTTAACACTATAGTTTAGGTGGAATGTCACAGTGATCTCAGTTCCTTTCTAATAAGTTGGATTCCTGATTCTTCAGTTTCACAAGCGCTCAGATCGATTAGGATGAACAGTATCAGTACCTGTCATTTGTTGATGAAGTTTATCTGATGGCCTTACCGTTTGGGTTTGGGAACACACCTTTTCTATTATGGGGCAAGCTACTATTCTTGTCCCTTCAAGGAATGAAGTTTGTATGTTTCTCCATTGAAAAGTTAAAAAAAATATGTATCTCCTTCTAAATTTCAAAGATCGTCAATTGATTTTCCTTATGGGTATATATGATTTGATCGGAAGAGAGATATTTATGATTGTTTTTTATGTTTTAGAGGGAAATTACATACAAATTTCAAGTTTCAGAAAGTGAGAGCTACATACAGTTTTAATTTTCATTCCATATATTTGATTACAAGATATTTTGCACTGTGCATATTTTGTATTGCCAGCAGAAATGTTTATGCAGCAAATGGGTTATTTGTACTAGATAGCTGCATGTGGACCAAACGTTACTTTTTTTAGTTGAATGGACAAAATTTTTTGATGAGGGAGGGTGACGAAGCCATCACGTGGGGCCAAGTGTTTTATAACAGTAGGTCAGTAGCAATATACCACATGCATCACTACAGTGTGACCTGTTTATGCATGTATGCTGTCTTCGTATACATCCATTTAGTAACAACAGTGGAGATGATTAGGATTATGTTTATATTATTTATTTATTCTTCATGATGAATATAACTTAGTAGAATGATCCTTCATGGCAATTAACTTGGCAGTATAGACTCTTCAGATCAGTGCAGCCATGGACTCCTGACTATATTCTCAAACTGGACTGATTATGTACCAATTGTACTGAAGTTAACACTTCCTAATTCTTCATTGCTAACTATCATCTTATATGCAGCTATACACAAGGGATTCATCAAAAAGTTGGCGTCAGACTGGATCAGATGGAAGTAACCAGTTGACTTTGAAAGAGCCAGCAGCTAATGTAGTGTTATTAGATTATATTTCCTCTGAAAAATGGCAAGAAATAGTTGACTTTGATGATCATCTTGATGATATTAGCAAGTAAGATTATCATTTTGTCAGGTTCTGCATTCCATTTCGTTTTAGTAATTTTACTTTTGTTTCTAAGGTACAACATACTCAGCCTAAAATTATCTGCATTTAATGTTTTGCAGGGACTGGCTGAATCCGGGCTTGTTCAATTAATTCGGGTGGTTATTTATTACTTATTTGTTATCTTTAGACATACCACCAGCATCAATTTTCATAAAGTAAATTTTTGTTTGCTAATCTTCCCCCCAAAAAAATTGGTTCCTGCTGTTGAGACATGTATGCGTGCTCTGCTTTACGCACAAAGAACTGCTTTTACTAAACTAGCTCGAGTGCCATGACCGTCATGTCTTCATATGGGACACTGTTGCTGTTGAAACCTTGGTAATTTTTGCATGTGATGGACATTTTACTTGCTTCTTCTCCAAGGACTGACTGTAGTCTTCTAGTAGTTGGTACTCAGATCGAAGAAATGGAAACTAGAAACAGGCTTCTCTATCTAATCGCACATTTGCAAACCCACTGATGTCCCTGTGACCTGTGCTTCATTTCTGCCACATTAGGTTGTCGAACTAGATTAACCTATGTTCACTTTGTTCGTTCAGTTGTTATTCTGGCATTCTGTGCTGTCCTTTTTTGATGGTGAAATGCTTTCTTAGGTGTTTATTCTGGTAACCTTCTGTTTATTGTGGATGGATATGCCTCGTCCATTGCCAAAATTGCAATTAGTAGTAACCTGTAAGTGTCCGTGCAGTCTTCAGATATCATTTTTTTGTGATCGGATTTGTGCATTAACCTTCTTTGAACCCATAGCGATAAAATTTCCAAGCATTAGAAACTAGCGAGCTTTAAGGCTTACAGATGCCAACAATAACGTAAATTACATATTAAAATCGACATGATTGGGCTTAATGGTGGGTACGGATAGCTTGAGTCGGCCTACTAAGGGCCCAATTAGGAAGGTTGACCAAACAGACCCTACCTCACCAGTACTTGCAATCCGCACGTGCCGACCGTGTGCTGCAAAGTGTTGTGGACGCCGATAAGTTCGATGGCCGATAGGATCACAAAGACAAGGTGGGAAATGGCGTCGCTACTTCGTCTCCGAAACCACCATCACTGCCATTCTCGCCTTCGTCCTCCACCTCTTCTTCCGCACCACCACCGCCGCCTCAGGAGATGTGTCCTCCTCCTTCCTCGCCCCTACCACCTCCGAGGATCCTCTCTTATCGCCCGAGCAGAGCTGCCACCTCGAGAAGCCGGAACCGGGCAGAGCGCCGGCGAAGCACCTCTGCCCGTCTCTTCTCCGCCGCCTCCATCTCCTACACCTACAAAGCCCGAAGGAAAAGGGATCGGATTCGGTGGATCGCCGGCTTCCGAATCGAAGAAGAGGAAGAAGAAGGGCTCGGTTGTTCGACGCTCTCCCATAGACAGGAGCTCTCTCGTGTATTCGGCGAGTAAAGAGGACCAGTCGCAGCAGCCGGCTGTGAACGAGAGTGCCTTCCTTCTCACTTGGTTGGGCCTGGGCGTGATCATCCTCGTTGAGGGCCTCGGGTTGGCTGCGGCAGGTACTTCGCTGTGGCTTCTGCTCACGTTGTTGCTCCTTAAGCAGTTCTTTCTAGCCCTTTTTGTGCTTAAGTAGTCAATGAATAACAAATGCTACAAGTCTAAGATCTGGTGATTCTTTTGCTCTTTCTTCCTCTGAAACTATCTGATATTACAACTGATAAATTGGATTTTTGTGAGGTTTAGTTTTGATTCATAAATGAATTAATGGAAAAATTGGAGGAAAAAATTGAATAAAGGACCCGAATTAGTTGTTCCAAGAAAAGTAATATGTTGATGGAATAGTTGACCTATTAGTTTTGTTGAGCTTGAATCACTAATCTCATTCTTATAAACCAATCCAAATCTCCTAGACTGATCCAAGGTATTATAAAAATTCTGTTAACATCGGATTCATTCTCTATGGCCCTGGTGAAAGTGGAGTTTGAATGTCCATTTAAGCCTTTATTTGATGGCAAGTTTCCAATCGCATTATTTGATTGTTCATCTACCACAGCCATTATTTCTTGGTCTATCTGTAGCTACAAGACTTGAGGGACTAATGATTCTCTACGGCCTCTGCATGGAAAGTTTAAAATGTTTGAGATTTAAGCTGTGGAAGATGCTTTAGTCTTTATAGTTGTTGACCTATTAATGACCCTTCTTGTTATTGCCAGAACTAATTGTGAATTAATCATCTGTTAGTAAGCCAAGCAAGAGAGCTTAAAACGATACATACTCTTAATTACTGGTTATCATCACACTATCTCCTGTGGATGTCACTTGCAACCTAACTCATGGACAGTTCTTTTTCACTAGGCCATATATGGTATCTCTGATCTCTCTACTGAAGATGATCACTCCATCCATCTTGGTTGGTGCATAATGAGTCAACTTCCGATAATTCTTGGACAAGTTATGATTCCTTATCAGATCATATCCAACTACATTAATTTTCTTGTACAGGGCATGCTGGGACCATTATGAAATGTTCAGCGTTGCATTTGTGCTTAGCACTGAAATTTCTTGGTCAATTGGCATTAATTAAGTTCCTACCTTCCGTCCTAAAATAAAAGTTAGCTACATCTTTAATTTTTGTTATATTATCTCTACTTCATCTTCTCCATAGCTTGTAAAGCTCAATAAGAAATACTTGGATTGATTCCACATTGACCTTTGCTTGTCTCTCGTGCAGGCTTCTTGCCAGAGGAGTGGGATAGCTTTTTTGTGAAATATATTTATCCTTCCTTCACTCCAACAGTCCTCTTGTTTCTTGGTGGTACCGTTGCTTATGGGGTCTTCAAGTACTTTCAGGCTGAGAAAATGAAGAGCTAAGTGGAGAACAAATGGTAAAACCAGGGAGTTGTTCTGTCGTTGTATCATACGAGTCATTTGTGATTATTACATCTGATCTTGTTGGTTAATTTTGTTGCAATGTATTTTAGTCAATGTCCACAGGTGTTCAAACTCCTTTTTCATATGAGCAAAGGAGCTAACAGAGAGTGGCTTAAGATGGGTGGATCACTGCCAGGGCCTACCCCTCAGTGTTTTAAGGATGGTGCAATACATTGAGGCATTTGTCATGTCATATAGCACCATTAGCACAAAGTAAGCTGCTACATGTTTCATCTGGTTTGCGCCCCCATCAAACACCTCTTAGGTTGGTAGCCAAAGGCTCACAGGGATTTGCTCATCTTGGATTGCCTAGATAAATAAGGATTTGGTCGGGGCGAAGTCAGTTAAATCTCCCCAGTAGCAATATAAAATTCTCAACACATGTTCTTGAGGTGTTGGTCCATCTACTACAGCTTTGTTCTAAGGGTGTACTCTGGTAGAGTCAATGGATTGGGCCTCTGACTCAGGTATCGTTGATTGTGGACGATGTAGTTTGCTGAACTCGACTGTGGGAAATGGCAACATTCCATTCGTCAAGTGGTCGCCTATCGATCATAGATGCTTTGAGGTGATAGGTGTCGGGGTTGGTCAAGGCACCTCGATAGGTGTTCGAGGAGCAGTTGGTTGTTGTACGGTTGGTGTTGCTACCGACTGAGCTAGCTAGGGGAGGAGGGAGATGATAAATTACATCATCTCAATGAATGTCTGAACCTACTTAGTGAGGTTTCAGAAGACCTTGATCAAGACCACCATATGGGTTGGGGTCCCTATGGTAGAGAGAAATCGGGGTCGTTGAACAACTGTCAATACAATATTGGGGTTTGCAACGAGATGGAAGTGCCAAGGGATGTCATTGTCGACGGTGGAGCGTCCAAGCGCTCATTGAGTCGATGGAGTGATGTTCTTGTAACATGAGCCTTCCTTTGAGTACCAAAATGATGTTGCGGATCTCGTTTATGTCCAGATCAACTTGGCTCAGTTTGGATCTACATGCGCATGAAGTCGGACTTGGTTAAACGAAAGGTTCGAGCATTCGTTTAGTTGCCAACTTGTATGAAGAATGAGGTCTAGTAAAGTCCTCGACGAGATCCCTCCGAAGCTCTAGTTAATTTCGAGATAGAAAGTGAGAGTTTTGAGTAAACAATAACATAACTCAATCGTTGTGGCATATGGGTTTTTTTATACGGGGCTTGACCCAAGGGAATATTATGTGGTATGAGCAAAATAATTCTTCTGAGATTTTATATTGAACTGATATCTATGTGGCTTAATTGTTGACTGGGTTTGTTTCCACCTACTAATTTACTGTCACGTGTTGAGCAGAGATTGAGGATAAATATTTTTCATATCAGTATTGGTATCAAAATTGGTATTAATACAAGGTATTGGTAATGGTATATTGAATGATAATGGTATTGATATTTGTATGGGAAATTATTGATAATTATAATGAAATTTGTAATGCTGTTAGTAATGGTAATGATATTGGCAACGATAATGGTATCGTTAATGGCTATGATATTGATATTGGTGATAGTATTGGTGTTGGTAAAGATAATAATAATGTTAATGCTATTGGTATTTGTATTGTATCAGCACTAGCACTGGTATTCGTATTGATATTTGATATTGGCAAAGGTCTTAGTATAAGTACTAATATTATATTGGTAATGATGTTCATAATGGTGTTGATGTTGGTATTGGTAATAGTAATTGTGATGATATTGGGGGATAATTACATACTACTATTTTAAAGAGTAGCATTCCGATTCTTATACTTACAAAAGTGAAATATTTAATTTTAAATATACTTACATCGTTAATTTTGTCGACGAAAAAAATGTCAAGTGCAAATGGTAATGATAAAAACATAATTTATTATTTTTTAAATTATTAATTTTATATAAACTTTTTGCTTTGATCGATTTTCTCTTCTTCTCCTCTTTCGAACCTTTGCTTGTCGTTCGTTGCACCTGCTTTTGATCGTACTTGCCTGTCGCGATTGAGGGCATAGAGGGAAGTTTTACGTAGAAATGGTTTCATTTTTTTCACGACTCTTGCAGTAGTAGAGACGTAACAAGTTTCACTACGACGACGAGATAAGACGACAAACAAACAGGTTGAAAAGAGGTAAAGTCTTTTCTGCTATCCCTGTGAATGACAAGCGAAGCTTCTCAAGGAAAGACCGAAGTTGAGATAATGTGCATATACTTCAAACTTCAGCTGCTACAAATGATTCCTATGACTATTTTGTTTTAGTAAGAATCCATTTCTATGTCTTAATCTCTACTAGTTGTGATCATCAACTCACTAATGCTGGCTGAAATTGAGAAATCTAATGAAGAAAGTTTTGAGTCTTACAAGAACATGGATGAGAACATTTGGATCTTAAGCCTAACCTTGTAAAGTAGGTAGCGGTATACAAATCAATCAGTGTGTCCAAGTCCCACTAACTCTATGATCTTTGGAAGCTGCAAGCACGAAACATTTTTGTATCAATTTGATTGAATACAAAAAAGACATCATCAGCATTTCTATCACAATTGCTCAAAACAACACAAATGTGGCATTTACCAAAATCGGTAGGTGAGATAGTGTGGCAAGCGACAGGCGAGTAGGTTCGAAAGAGGAGGAAAAAAAATCGATTACAGTGAAAAGTTTATATAAAATTACATTTTTATCTTTTTTGTACGTAACAACACGTGTAATTTTTTTCGTCGAAGAAGTTAATGATGAAAGGATAATCGAGATTAAATATTTTACTTTCGTAAGTGTAGAAATCTCGATACTACTTTTTTTAAAGTATAAGGACTGAGATACTAATCATAATTAACTATACGGGGAATATGTAATTACCTTTGATATTGTTAATGAAGAGCGCGACCATCTGCTATCGCTACAACGGAGAAAGCATCTTAGATTAACATGATGACACAAATCAAAGGCATCAGTCGTCGACGTACTACTGTCAATACAACTCTCCGGAGGGAACATTATCCTTTGTTTCATGTTCGATCTGACGTACTAAATATGGATTACGAAGATTGCCACCGGCATGCATACGATGGATCATATGCAAATCAATGGTTTGAGAATCTAAAAGAAGAATCTTTCGTTATTTCTGGTGATAAGTTCGCCGCCAACAGAGTCACGGTGGATGCAAACCTCAAGAGGCGGAAGAGACTCCAAGGAGGAGTGAAAGGAAGGGTGCAGCGAAAGGATATCCTCCGAGGTGAGATCGATAGGGTAGGTAAGAGAGTAGGCAGGAAGAGTGGCATCAGTTGAGTTGTGCAAGATGGTGTAGGTATCATAGGGTGATTGCAGTGGCGGAATACTAGGGCTGAAGTCAGCATATCCAACTGGAGGAGGAGGAGGAGGAAGAAGAAGAGACTGGACCGGAGGAGCCACTGCGGCGGTGGTGGCCGCCGACCGCTGTTGTGCTTGTTGATGCAGGATCTGCTCCAGATTCAGCTGAGCGATCTGAAGAAAGGCTGGTGGAGGTGGAGGTTGAGGTGGACCACCATGATCCAGACTCTGACCTAGCGGTGTTGGAGTCTGCTGCGGTTGCAGCGTTGCAGCTGATGCCTGCTTTGCGGCATCGGTAACCCTCTTCTCCAGGAGCCCAGATGCCGCCGTCATCGGCCACATCTCCGCTTGCAGCATCGGAGCATCGAACCTCGGCTGCATCCACGGTGCAGCAGCGCTGCTATGAGCATTCAGTGATAGAAACCCTAGGTTTCCACCGTTCTGGAAGCACATCAGCGGTGAAGCCAAATCCACGTTATCGTCATCTTCACCTAAACATTTGGAGCTCACAGGAAGATGAACACATCACACACAAAGCAAGTGATGACGAAGTAGATGATGTTACCATGGTGGCAGGGGACTCCAGTAGGCCACGAGTGCTTCATCCCCAAAGGAAAAGGAGATGGATACATCGGAAAGGTCGGCAGCGGCTCGATCTCCCATGGTGACACCCTGAACTGCCTCTCTCCAACTGCGTGCTCGTCCCAACTCACCTGCCTCCGTGCACAAGAAGTCACTGAGACAACAACACGCGCACGCAGAGAAGCACAGCTAAAGAGACTCGTTACCTTCACGGAGCGCCAGTGCGAGTTGGGCCAACGCACAGGGTCGAGATCACCGATCCCTATAATCTTTCCCATGTATCTACCACCAACAAAGAAGTGAGCAACCTTCATGAGTCGAAATCTTACATGATGTTGGACCGAAGAGTTTGAGGGAACGAGCTCGGACATACCGTCGAACACTTGACTCTGACGTCTCGAAGAGCATCCGGAAGCGCATGCCCACCAGCAAACGCGTGCGGAGGACTGCTTTGACGTACTTAGACAGTGGGATGACGAACTCAGATGGGCTCGCCCTGCAAGAATGCCATGAAACATCAGTCTCTCTCTCTCTATCTCTCTCTCTTTGAGGAATCGGAACGAACACTTTGAGTGAAGCCCCACATTTCACCTTGGGAAATAAGATAGGGTGAACGAGCTATTCGTGGCAACGGCATGAGCAGCGACGAGGCCTACGTGCACGGCGTCGGCGGAAGCAACTCGCTGCGGACTCTGAGCGCGCCGAACTCCCAGGAGCAACTCACTGTAGCCGTACCTGTTGAAAGAAAGCCAGTGAGATCGAAGAAGAAGCCGAAGCCGAGTTGACAGTGGCAGACGAGTCGTAGGTGCAGTAATGTATACCAGATAAAGATCACAGAGTCTCCTGCGACCAGTCTCTTTGCGTTCACGAAGAGAGTCCATCCTATGGTGAGGAGATGCCTCTTTGGCTGGCCTGTATCAGGAGAAACACCATCCCCTCCTTACACGTACTTTAGCATGTAATATGAGTACATGTAAATTGATCCATGAAGGGAGATTATACTTCATATGAACCAAAAACATGACTTTGTTCAACCCACCTTATGAATGATCAAGACACATTGAAACCCATCAGAAATGTAAGAACATCAATGCACAAATTTGTAAGTATATCTTGAGAAGGGATATGTTTCTAGAAAGATATTATATATATTTGGTTTGAAAGTATGGTACATAAAAAAATCATGACGCATGAAAAATGGTGTATTTTCTATCAATGCAAGATCTAAAGAGCATCCATGTACAATAATCTTACCTCTTTGTCATCACACAATCTCAATCTTTCCTTTCTTATTTTTCTATCAAATTGGGTTGAGTTCTTCTCAATCTCTCCTTTCTTATTTTTCCACCAAAATGAGTTTGAGTTATAATAAAAAAAGCTTTTCCTCCCAAGAAAACAAAAAAAGGGACCACCAAACTCTTCTCTTTCTTTTGTCAAAGGACAAGAGAGGTGGTGTTACTGTATCATTTCTCACATGAACATAAAGAAGATGATGCTTTAAGTTTAGTAGCAAAGCAATTCAATTCCTGTTTAACCAAGAACATAAGATTGTTCCGACTAGCCTCTGAGAGTTGGGATCAATGCCATGCTGCAGAAGGGAAATGTACCTCGAAAGGTGTGCCGAAACTTCCATTCATTGCCATGGAGGTCCTTGGCGATCAGCTCCTGCACAGGGGGGTCCCGTGAGAAATCCTGCAAGAAGAACAGCACAGGTAAAAGAGAATGAATGGAGCTGCTCATCCCATCCCCTCGAAACAAATGCTGAACATATTATATATATTATATATATACCAATGGAGGGAACACTTTCTCTGCGGCTCGACGGGGAATGGAGCAGCAACCGTGCGTGCTGGTGTCGCTTGCCGTCAATGTCTTGCGGAAGTAATTGGTCGGATGTTTGCTTCGCGTGCCCAGTTCAGTAGGCAGATGAAGGTCGTTTTGCTTCACATTACAAATCATGGAAACTTCTCCATCAAATGCACGTATATACAATGTTGGAATAGAGTGCAGAGATGGAGTTCATTACTGGACTTAGGGCTTGCAGTGTCATCTGGGCATATACTTCGTCTGTCTCTTCATCCGCCTGTGGATAGAGAGAACAAGCGTTCGTGTTCGCGGGTGTGCACATGATCGATCAATCACGAGATAAGTCTGGGACGAACTTACAAGCATGGTAACATTATGCAGCTGACACACCAGGTGAGGAGGCAAGCTCGGGAAGCTGGGGAGGGAACCGGTCACCCTGTTGGTTGATGCAGCCACCTGCGGAGACGACCTAAGTGGCAGCTCAAATGCTCAAAGCAAATGGATTAGAGCTTACCAGCTCGCTGTGGCCCTGCGGAAAGTACACCACCCGACTTCCAACAGGAGGCAACGACACCAGCGGTCCAGCGCAGGCATGCCACAACTCTGAATTCAGACGCAACGCTCATCACGAGAAGCAACATGAGAGAAATGGGAGATTGCAAATCGAGCCTTAATCATGTTCGTAAGGCATTGGCTCGTCAGGTAGACTCGAGATAAGTGAAGAATTTGCAGGAACGAATAATATAGTTTGGAGTATTGGCTGTTATCCTGACATCAACGAGCTGCAGGTTCCAACATAAGACAGGTGGAGATTCTTCTAAGATGCCTGCACCGCAGAAGAATGGCTGGTGAGCCAAGACTCTGCGGCCGGTTCTTGCAACGAGCAAGCAAAGTTTCATGGATTTGGAAGGACAAGCAAAAGGAGAAGCTGGACAGAGGGGAACTCGAACACGGTTATGGAAAGTTGGAGATTAGAGAACCGATGGGATGCGGTTTGAGTTGGAATAAATCGTTGAGCTGAACAGACTAAGAAAAGCTCACCTTCCTCCTGCAGACGGCCGAGACCGGACGATGAGAGCCTCATCCTTTTGTCTCCACAAGAGAGATTACAGCAATTGGGATTCTCGGAGTCGATTTCACGGAGATCATCACCGGACTCGGAAGCTACGGGAGCGAGCAGGGAGTTAAAACCGGCTTCGAGGGTGCACCGCCTGGCTCCCATTCGTCCCCCCCGGAGAGTTAATGCACCCGCACCACCACCTTCTCTTCTCTCTGCACAGGAAAAGCTACCTTCTATTTCACGTAGGATTCGCTGCAGTCTCACTGTGGGCAGGGAATGTCGCATACGTGTAAAGAGCAGTTCTTTTCTTACAACCCTTACCCGTTTCGGCGCCCTCACCTGAACGGGCAAGTAGGCGACTGCAGGGAAACAGGGGTCCCCCGGCGGGACCCATCCGTGACTAATTTCGGCAGGTGGAGACGGTAACGGGACCTGCCACATCGATTTTAGGGTTCTTGTCATTGTGGTGTGCCCATCAGTGCAGCAAACTCTTTTGTGAGATACTTATTGATGGCGGTTAGGTGCTGCTGCTTTGGATGGTTACTGGGAAGATGGGCTACAGAGAAGATCTAGCAACTGTAGTTTGCCCGGATTCCTGACTCCCACCCCGACGCTCTCGACTGGTCTGGCTGTGAGACGAAAATAATAATAGCACGTAGTTGTCAGCATTCGTCAGAGAGGCAACGAAGCTTTTGACACAAACACATCACGCTCACTTGTACTCGAAGAAGCGATGTGAGCTTGCAAGCTCTTTAAAAGCGACGAGAACGTACCCGACTGTTTTGAGAACACGAGCAGCTTTGCCGTTTACACTTACAAGTCTGAGCTTTTAAATCAGGGAGTGAGGGAATTCTTAGGACCACATTGGATCGATCGGCTCGGCTCGAGATTGGTCCCCCGACGAGTAGAGCCACCGGTCACCGCATTAATGGAAGGAGATGAAGAACCGCAAGATGCCTGCGGGCTGCAAATGGCAAGGACAAGTTGCAAGACACATCAAACATGCAGTAGAGACAGTGACAGGACCGCATGAGAAAACGCCACCTATTTTGCTCCACAACTTAGATCTCAAGTCCAGGTTAAATTTTCTTGTCCCACAAGACCTGTTCACTTGGACACAAAGCTAGCAACCTAAACGAGGCAGTAGTAGAGTCTAAATTGTTCGTGAACCCAAAATATGCTGCACACCCATAGTAATAATATTTGTGACATGAAATTGGTGGTCCAAAGCGATGGCCCTAGTGATGTCACATACAGAAATCATAGGGACTGGCTGCCCAACTTGTATTTAGTGCAAGGATGGCAAACTACCATGCTTGTTATGTACTTAAAGCTCTCAGATGCCCTATCAAAGTTCTCATTTCATGGAGCCTCCGGCCTTAAAAGGGTTGGTGCGTGGCTGCGATCTCATCCTCCCCGACTCGTGTGGTTGCTGGGTTGATGGAAGCGCCCACCCTCTCGTTTCCTCTTGCCGGTTCCCTACATAATCAACAACATGGGGGGGTCAGGTCAGATGGCATTAAGTTAAAAGGGAGCAGCGCAAACATGTCATGCAAGTCTAGACCACAGAAAAATATTATTAACTTGTTATCCTGTCATTAAAAAGCAAACCGACAGAAGAAGATTATATACAAGATATTGTTAGTTTCCAAGGGTCATGTGTCACGAGTAGAATTTGCATTGATCCAAGGTCTCCAAATCAATACACGTGAATGCATGAGGCAACAAGAAAGGTGACCACTGTTGCAAAGCGAGGTGTAATATTTTCAAACATTGAAGGGGAAAAAGAGATCTATTTTGGCGTGCTGACGGCCAGACGAGCAGTACCAACAGCAGTCACCATGCTAAAGCAGAGTTGCTGCTGCAGCAAAGAAAGGAGCAGCTACTGCATATGGTTGGCCAGACTGGTAGTGGCAGCTGCTAGAGATGCTACCGAGGAAAATGGTAGCAACTAGCATCCTGAACACTAAAGGGTAAAACAAAGTAGGAAAATTTAGTCAATCGTAACTTATTTGTCAACCAAGTTGCTATCCATTAATCATCCGCAAGCAATCTGTGACGGAATAGATCATGGACCGTTAATTATTACTCATGTACAGGATAGGATATTCTGGAGCTTGAAACAAGAACGGATGAATGGCTTGACACATATGGTCTACCAGGGGAATTTAGTTTTTAATGGTTCCTAAATACTGTTATCTCTGCAGGGACAAAGTGGCTTTGCCTTAGTGCAGCACAAGAGGCTTTGGCTCACATATACATTTCCCAAGCACCTGATTGGAAGCCTATAGAGATATTACCATACACACAACTATATTAGGCACAATGATGACGAAACAACAAATTTTATTACACAAACTATTGACTGTTAATTGCCTGTCACTTTCTCACCAAAACCAAAATTGTAAGGATACCATATGGGACAACCACCAATCAACCATCAGACATCAACTAAATACGACCTTCCAACACCAAGACTGTATAGACTCTTCCCTGCACCACATGCATGAAAGCAAAGGCCATCATAACCTAAACAAACTCGTTCCCATTTAAACTAAGTTCATCCTCAACACTATACAAGATAATTCTCAAAAACAGTGATTTAAAAAGCACTAAGCGCTAAAAGGCGCCAAAGTCCCACAACGCCTAAGGCACTAAGCACTCGCCTAGGCGTCTACCCAAGCGAAACGAGGCACTCCCGAATATTATAATTAAAATAATATACAACTAAATAAAAATATGCTAAACATGTTTATGAAGACCTATATAAGAGTTAAACTACTTTGTACACTTGTTATTAATTCTAAAACCTAATATATAATTTCAAGACAATAAAGATTAAAGATTTAACAATCTATTGTTAACAGTATATTATTTATTGTTAACAATAGTTAAGATGGAAGGAAAAACCGTTAAAAGTAGCAGAGGGTGAAAAAACCAAGAGGAAAGTGTCACTGATGGTTGACAGTGGGGAAGGAGAAGCCAGCGGTGATGGAGGAAGCTGTGGATGACAATCGCAACAGCGGAGGAAGCTTCGGACAACAACTGCGAGAGCGATGTAAACTACAGACAGTAGTAGTGACATTGGCGACACCGACGGAAGCTACGAACAACAACGTCATGGATGGAGGAAGCTTCCAAAGTGTACATCAATCGCGGAGGAAGCTACGATCCTCTCCCTCGACAGTAGAAGGAACTACCAGCGATGGCAGAAGGAAGCTACGGACGAAGGCTAAGCCGTCGAACCTCTTCGATGACAACAAAGGAGGCCTTGGCCCGCTACGTCTATGACGGAGGCAACGACAGAAAGCGTCGACAGCGAAGGCAGGAGCGCTCGCTAGGGTTGATCGCTCGAGGTCGAGTGTGCGTGCGGGGGTGGCTTTTGCCAGTAAGAAAGGGGATCGCTCGAGGTCGAACCAGACTTAAAAAATGTGGTTCGGTTCAAGTATTTGAACCGGGCGCTCACCTGAGTCGCCCAACGCTTGGGTTCGAGCGAGCGCCCAGGTGACACCTCATTGAAGCGCGTTGCCTGGGTCACTATTGAGGCGCTTGGGCCTTGCCTCGCCTCGCCCGAGTGCCTAGGCGAGCACCCGGGCGCCCATTTAAATCATTGCTCAAAAGGAAGTTTTTCATCCTAAAAACAAATTATAGAAGCTGTTATTAAGTGACTACATGCATTTCAAGAATCTACAACAAGAAGCTATAATATCCCAACTAACTATTTGAGACTGACTACATGTATATTACTTGCTGTGGAGCTTTATTTAGTGCAATTTCACTATTCAAACTAAAAGCAGGTCAAATCTTCACTCTCTAGCCCTCCACCCATATTTCACAATCGACCCACCTCATCTTAGAAACCTATAATATCTACTTTTGGGAATTTAATGTTCATTTTACTTCGTTTAAAATCTCTAACGTCCAGCATTGACCTCTATGGTCAACATTACCTAAAAATAGTAGGCAGAATTTCACGTGGTAATTCATTGACTGACGCACAGGGTACTAAAACCACATACTAATGGTGGAACATACTGTAATTCCCACTTCAACAAAACCAATGAACCATGTGCATTGCTATATTATTGTCAACAAGATATGTTAATTTGATGTACTAAAAAATGCAAACGTATAAACCAATTTAAAAAACCTGTTGTGTACATGAGATTCATATTGAATGTTTGCCTTATTAGTTTATGATAGACCAATCTTTCCATAGTTTGGCATAGAAATGCTATTGAGATTCAATGTTAAATAAGCTGCATACACACCCAAAGAGGACTTGACCTAAAATGAATTCCGTCAAAAACTTCATTACATTAACCCTTCTATACAACCAAAGGCATGGCATTCATAGAAAGTCATTATAAAGGACAATCAAACAAAAGAAGTTTTATTCCCTTCAACCAACCGCACGTTACAAATTCTCTTTCTGATTTAATTAAAACTAAAATAAATACAACTGTTTTCAAACTCTTCTTTCTGTGACTTTCAACATCATTCAAAGAAGAAAGAAAGTTCTATATTTCACAAATAATAAACTAAGTCAAAAACAAATTTCAAACCATTTTACTGCAATCCAAACAATTTATACTTATCTACCACAGTATATTTCCATTTTTCCTAATGTAACCAAATAGAATCTTAGGAGTACTACCATTTAGAAAGAGAAAACTTGTAGCGAACTAAAATATTGATCTCTTCAACAAGTCTCAGCAAGTTTCTGACAAATATTATAACTTTTGTTGGCTTCGATGAACAGTTTGTCATACTACTAGAGAAAGACATCCAACTACATAAAGATGCATGTCGAAGGCCTTTTAATATATTAAATCAATAGAAAGTAGGAAAAATCAACATAAACAATTATGTCTCCATTACAAATAATTAGGTATAAATCTAAACCATATTTTGTCTTCACTGCATCTGCTTTTCTTTTTGTTTTTTTGTTCTTCCTCTTCTTCCTACAACTGCTGTTCCCCCTTTTCATCGGTTAATATCATTACTTTCCTGTATTTTTCTCAATTTTGACTACAACTACTGCTATCGCTACTATTCTCCTTATCCACTTCTACTATTTCTTGATAATAAATGTTGCCTTGATCAAGATATTTTGTATTAGAAGTTAATTGAATATCAACTACATTTAAGATATCCCTCTTATATAAACAAAAGCTATGTAGCCAAAACCCTATGAAGCCAAGGTACAAAGAGGCAATATATTGCATGTAGCTCCCTCCAAGGCAGAGTCTAGGAATGGTCAACATATGCAACCTTACACCTACAAGCAAAGACACTATTTTTGTGACTTCAGCCTAAGCTCACTAATCTATTGCATGTGTCTCCCTCCAATGGAGGTCTATATGATCAGTGTAGGCAACCTTAAAACTACAAGCAAAGACACTATATTTGTGACTTCAACCAAGGTATGCTAATTCAAGGAACCAAAGGGACACTGTCAAGTAACACCATATAATAGCGAATCAAACAATGCAAATGCCTGATTAAAAATCATACAAGAAACAGTTTGCACGCCTAGCTAGTAAGATACTTAGCAAAAAAATTTACATCACATACTTCTAGATATAAAGGAGCTAGTTAGATACTTGGCAAAAAATTTTACATCACATACTTCTAGATGTAAAGGAACTATTGGTTTTTCAGACTTCTTACATGGCAATCTCCAAAAATTTCGGGTTCTGATAACATGTATCATTGATACACAGAACACTTTGTATCAAATGCACAAGTTAAATATGTACGCAAACATAACTGAATAGCTATCGACTCAACAAAAATAACTTAGAGGGCACTAGTTACTTGTCATGCAATCCGACATAGCACCCGATACATAACTCAGGAGGAAACTTTCACATAAAAGGTGAATATACTTGTCTCCCCACTTTATGCAGGCTATTAGCAAGGATACACCATGATTATTAACCATCTAGAAAAAAGCATTCCACAGTAATAGCTGGATATATAGATAAATGCAGATGCACAATTGAAGATAGTTCAGTTTCAAATCGTGTTAAATAAAGAAATAACAACAAACTAAACTTGCCATTACCAGGCAAATCAAGCCCCGGGTTCCATCCAGGTAAGTGTTGTTTGGCCTTTCCTTTCCAAGTTTCCTCAAAAACAGGCATCTCATCTGATATTTAACCAATTGCAGTTAAAAGAAATAATTAAAAAAAAAATCATCCTAAGTTTCAGCTCGATGAAGTGACAAACCTTCATTCAGATTATGTAACATCTGCACTGTGTCTACTCTCCCATCAGAATTTAGTTTTCTTGTTACTGAGTGGCCCTACAAAGACAGTGACCAGGATGCCTAATATTAGCAAGGTACACGAAACATTCCACTGAAATGTAATTAAGAGTCTTAAAAGATTATTTAATGTGGACAAATGATCAAGTTAGTACATACTTTCTCACGGATCCCTCGAGAAACCCTGTGAGAAGCTCTACCAGTAGTAGTATCAGCCTCCTTGCTTTCCTCCATAATAACCTGTCACAGACAAATGGGGTGATAGCATTAAGACAAACATCAATCATTACTTACGTAATGTTCTAAACATTTTATTTTAAGAAAAGTGCATTAGTTCATCAATCCTGATTACTCACTCCGTCACCACCCATTCTCCTTGCAGTGGATGAAGTGTAATATGCTCCATTTGGACCGCCATAAGTGACTGTTGAGCTTTGGAAAGAAAAAGAACGACCTTGTGGTTGCATTGGATTAGACTGGTTATAATTGTTCCTATACTGCATGTACCTGCTCTTCTTTTCTGCAAAAATACAACCCAACTAAGAAATCCTGCATCACTTGACAACGATCAAGTTGTTCACAGTGCCAACTATAATGAAATACTGAAGCTAACAGATCAGCATCTACACCTTCAACTTCATCAGAATCCTGAACAAATGGCTCTTTGGTTGTCCTAGAATGTTTTCTTGGGTTCTCTTTCAGCTCCTTGTCAGCCTTTTCTCCTTCTCCTCCATCATCATCATCAGAGAGCTCCTGAATAATTGGACCCTTCGACTTATTGACAGGGGGAGCCTGCTCCAAAAACCCAGCATTGCTAGTCTCTCCGAAGAGGCTTCCTCGACCAGCAAACATGCTGGGACCAAGCATGCTCGGGCCCATCATGCTTCCAAATGGCTGCGTGAAGAAAGGATCATCGAAGGGGTCCCTCCCACCAAAAAAGCTCGAAATCAGACTCCCTGGTCTGCCAAAGCCACCAAACCCAGCAAATGGATCCCCAAATCCAAAGAAGTCATCTCTACCGCCTCTTCCCCTCTGCATCTTCTCTGAAAAAAACTCTGTACATGACAATCAAAGCTTAATCACGCATCAACAAGCAGTAAGAACCAATTACCGTTCAAGAAAAATCCTATGTCTTACACAAAAGCGAGAAAATAATAATCGCAGTAATTACAAAAAAAAAAATGAAGCAAGGATTGTTTTAATTTTTTCCTGGAAGTATCCAATCAATCGATATTCTCCACATATAATTCACCAAACCCATTTCTCGCCAATCAAGCACGTCAACAGAGAACTAAACTGAATCCCCAAACCAAATCGAATTCTAGCCAGAAATAGAACAGCCAAGAAACCCCATGTAGCGGCACCCAATCGTAACAAAACTCTCCCCCTGTCCCAAATCGAGGGTAAGAGCGTCGATCAACATATTCATCGGGATCCAAAAATCGTCTGGAAACGCGCGCAGAAAAAGTAATAAAAAAATCCAAGAAAATTACGGAACACGAGCGATCGAGCCGGGAAGCAGTGGACTCGGCGGCAGCCGAATCGATCGGAGGAGCCGGATGTGCGAACTGGAGAATTGGGGGCGACGGACGACGAAGAGGCGAAGCCTTCTTCTAGGGTTCTTCTCAAGAGAGGAGCAGAAGACAGAGGACGATGGACTCCCCAAAAGTCGCGCAATGGAAGCGCCGAGAGAATACCCCTTCACACACATATATTTAATATAATGGGGAATAGAGTAGAAACATCCAGAGAGGACTCCTCCACGTCGTCATTTGGGTCGGTCGGCTGACCAAACCTAACCAAGTAAAACATGGTTTACATTGTACATTAATATTATTAATAATTATATATTATTAGTAATACTAATAATGATATTAATATTAATTAAATTAATATAAAATAATAATAATAATAATATTATTATTATTAGATTAGTTATATATGAAAATTGATATGTGGATATTCGCACATTGTTGCATTATAGTGTCTGATACTGATTCACTAAATTCGAATAATTACTTAAATGACCAATAAATTTTACCATCATTTTATCTTACTAAGTATGCCTTCAACTTATCTTATTAACATCAACAATTAGTTAATATGATAATAGAAATTAATAATATGCTAAATTATTACATCATAATATGTGACCATGTTAATTATACTATTATATGCTAATACAACAAATGCTTTCTACTTCAAATGCTCTTTAAGATGAACAAGCTACCTATATCTATTTATGAGCATGAAAGCTACAAGAGAAGGTAGGTGAGCATATGAAGTGATGCATCGCTTTGGACCAACTTGGCTCTCAACTCTTCAATATGCAAAAACAATGCAGGGAGAAACTTGTGATTATGTTCTATGAGCACTGGGCAAAACATATCAGAAACATTAATGTAGATGTCAATTGCAATGTTGTTGACAAGAAAAATTATAAGGAAAGCAACACATTGAGGAAGGTTTATCATATCAAATCTCATGATTAAATTCAAGCTCGATATCAACTAGTTGATGTCATAAATGGAGTATGACAGCTAAATGAGGAAAGTCTTGTCCTCTTGTCCAATACTTTCGAAATTATGATACAAGCAATCTATCGAATATATATTACTTTTACATGTCACAATAATATGCAAGTTTCTTTATCAAAATCTCACCACCCATAAATTAGGTGATAGACAATCGGCGGTGTTAGAATCGGTGACTTCTGTAATCTACTCAGGGGGCTCGCGTGGTCTCCAAACAGTCCCCTTTGGTTCATCCATTAGAGCAATGCCCTTGTCATAAAGCTCTTTTCTGATCTTGTCTGATTTCTCATACTCCTTATTTTTCCTTGCCAAGTTCCTATCTTCAATCAGCTGCAGGACTTGCTCCTCGATTAACCCTGCCCTCGATAACGCTTTATCCTTCAGTTGCTGCAAAACCTATCAAGGCAAACAAAGAATGTTCTTGAATCTGTGAATAACTGTTCAAATCAACGGTACAAAAAACTTGGGTTACCTCGGCGCAAGAACTACCCAAGAGGCCCAAAATGCCAAGAACATCCTTAACTTCCTTCTCCAATGCAAAAAGAGTAAGAATAAGTGGCTTTTGTTGCTTCTTTCCCTATAAAAATAAATGCAAATTAAACTACATAGAAAAAACTCAGTATGATTAACTCAAACACGGTTATGAAGCAAGAAAACATTTACAATGAACAAAAATGTTCACCCTGAGGACGGCACATTCTTACTGTGTTATTTTCTACGAGGTAAATAAGGTAATGCAAGAATTCATTATTTCTGAATTCAGATGGGGAAAGAAATATTATGAATACCTTGAACTTCTTTAAGTTGCTATTTATCGCCTTAAATGGCTCCATAAGATCATCTAATACAACAGCAGTGTGGAGATCATCCGACATAGATGCTAAAAAATCTGAGTGGAATTTGTCAATTAATTCCTTGATATCAGCTGGGACTTGGCCCTGGATATTTTCTTGACGAAATGGAGAAAGAGCCTGTTCGCAGTCATAGAGTGTCTACACATTTCAAACAAATCCATGAGATTAGTGGAAGTGGCCTTTAGAAACCATATAGAAAGCATAATCATAATATATAACAAAGAAAGCCATCACAGATGTACAAGTCACAAGTAAACACCTGATATATGTAGAAGACGCGATCAGATGCAGTTTCAAGCTGCCTGTCAGAATAATTGACATCGGAACGGTAATGTGTACGCATCAAGAAAAACCTCAAAGCCAATGGATGATACCTCGCAATAATCTATAGCAAAAGTTTGATTATAAGATAATAGAAAATTAAGGTACAACAAAAAGAAATAAAATAAACAGGACATCATTGACCATTACATCTCTGATCGTGAAGAAATTGTCATCAGACTTTGACATTTTCTGATTGTCCTTGTTCACAAAGCCATTGTGCATCCAATAGCTTACTTTGTGCTCTGGGCATGCAGCTCGGCTCTGAGCAAGCTCATTTTCATGATGAGGAAAAATCAAATCTTTTCCTCCACCATGAATATCGAAAGCATCACCTAAATATTGGGCACTCATAGCGCTGCATTCAATATGCCAACCTGGTCTTCCAGGGCCCCAAGGACTCTCCCAGCTTGGTTCACCAGGCTTAGCAGCCTGAAAATTAGACAATAATTGGAGCATGGATGAATGAGCAAAGGCCAGGTCTAGAAAGACAGTGAGGAAAAGTTAGATAACGCATGACCTCACCTTCCATAATGCAAAATCACCTGGATTTCGCTTTCTCAAGTCAACAGAAACTCTTCCACCACCACCAGCACGATTATCATCTAACTTTCGTCCAGACAATTGGCAATAATCAGGAAAGTTATCAATGGAAAAGTAAACATCTCCTTCTATGGTATAGCCATAGCCATTCTCAATGATCTGACATAAAAAAAATAAATAACTGTTAAGTTTTTTATCAAATTAAAATTAGGATGTTATCAAATGATGTCCTTGAGTGTCTAAATTCAATATCTGAGATTACATAAGGGAGAGAACAAAAACAAGGTATCATACATGATTATTGTACCCAAAAGTTTACTTCATTTGTCTATGACATCTGCTCAGACAATATGAAACAATTACATTATATAACGCCTGTATTTGTTCAGTATTTTGCTTTGATATTTTAAAGAATGGGTATGAGCTCACGCTTCAAACATAGGCCACAAGTATATCTGCATACTTCTGCAAGTCTTTAACATCACTCTTCAGATAGTATAAGATTCCTTCTCTCATGGCTTATGAATAGAAAAACTATAAGATCCATAACTTTTTTTTTTTTAAGTCCTGAATAAAGGTGGACTATATTTCAGTGCATTGAAACATTCTAGGGGTGCCACAAAATCTATAGAATAGAGGCTATTATAGAATAGAGGTCATTGGGCACCTAAGTCTTTTATGTGGAATCTTTTAAATGCTAGCATCTTTTATGTGGAATCCTCCAATGGTGCCAACAATAAAGAACTAAAAACTATAATTCACAAATGACATAACAAGATCAACTACAAGACAGATTTATCAACTACAAGACAAAAGACAAACTTATCTCTTAATTTCAAATTGAGTCGAGCATATATTTACAGTACTACATCAAATACCTTAGTTATCATATCCTTTATCTGCTCTATATGATCAGAAACACGTGGTTCAAGTGTTGGAGGCAGGCACTGAAGCTCAGCTACATCATGCAAAAATGCTTCAGAGAACCGACGACTCAAACTTAAAGGATCTTCCCCTGATTCATTTGCTCTTTTAATTATCTGCAAAGTGGATAGAATTATCACATAACTGACATGTTACTTTCTATGTAGAAATCAATGGCAGAGGCAGCAGAATAAAAAAATCTTGGCCAATTGGATTGTATGTACAATAATATCAAGTGCCAATGAAACATGAAATATAGTTTATTACAATATTTTCTCTGCAGTATCCTTGCTATAATTTACACAAATCATGAAAGATGAACAACTTGAGAAATAAAATCTAGATTGATAAAAAGAAACTTAAGTGACTAACGTTTTATTTCTATTTAGGTTCTTATTAAGCTCTATTTTGATGTCTGATCCTCCTCAAGCCCAGCATTGGTGGGAGCCCTGTGCAAAGGGTCATCCTTTTTCTATTTGGGGTACCCAACACAATTCAAGAGATATGCAAAGTAGCAAGATCAAACATTCTGGGTGAGAAATCAACTAGATTATTCTGATTATAGAAACTTTTGACAAAATAATAACCATTCAAGTGCTAATTACAAGTCATCTATAAAGTGAAACTCTATTCACCAATTAACTTGAGTTGAAGCATCAAGTGCTGTAATTATAGGCAAGTATAATCTAACAAAAATATTCATGGCCTCAAATGTGTGTTTCCTGGATCACTGATGGTAGCAACCCACCAGCACACAAGAATGGAAAGTGAAAGCATTTAAAAGTACTAAAAATTACAGTGTTCATCACTTTGTGTAGCAACATGGAAATTAAAAATGTTATAAATCTGGTTTCCTTTAAATAGTTACAGTTCTTGCAATTTTGCATAAGCTAGAAATGGACTTCTATTGAATGTAGATAGTTTAGCAAAAAAAAAAATTGAAGAAAACAATAAAATAATTGCAAGCTTAGGCACTAAATCAGTAAAAAAATGAAAAAAGATTAAATTATTATGATTTTTCTTCAAAGAGTAATCTACAGTATGGATTTACAATTGTTAGGCTGCATGATGTGCAGTATCGTTCTAACAACATTTTGATAAGATATTTGTGATGCGTTTCAATGTAAACCCTCACAAAGTCCTGACAAAATTGCATAACTTCTCAAAGTTTAGGGATTTGCAAAATATAAAATTCATTTACAGTAACTATGTAATAAGAAGAAATAAGGAGAGAAAAATCAGTTCTAGATTGCATATTTATTAACTTAATCTCATGTCAGATGTGAAGAATGGTCATAGATGTGATATGCTATGGACACAACATGGCAAATCTTATAAGTTTAGGGCACAACACAACACGGACTATACACTGTACATTTTCATATGTTATTTTAATTTAATTCTTGGTATAACATAAACAATCTATGATTATCATATGTACAACTTCTAGAAGACATAAAAATCATACATACAACTAGCAATTGCTCACAGAAATACTTTCAATATGTAACACTAATAAATAAAACAAAATCCAAATGGCATACATATTTGTTGATAGTCAACATGGCTAGAAGCCTTATAAAAAACAATTTAAGTGCTCTAGAAGCCTTATAATTTAATACTTTGTATGACATAAACAATCTATGATTATCATATATACAACTTCTAGAAGACATATTAACCATACATACAACTACCAATTGCTCACAAAAAGTACTTTCAATATGTAACACTAACAAATATATCAAAAGCCAAATGGCATACAAATTTGTTGATATTCAAACATGTCTAGAAGCCTTATAAAAGAACAATTTTAAGTGTTATACACATACTTAATACAATAAGCGCTAATGGTACAAGACTTCTAAATGTTGTGAACTACAAACAAGCATCAATAAGTGTTCCAACATGCATCAAGAAGTGTTTGACAAGTCTTGGTGTCTAACACGGGTGTCAAGCATTCTAGAGTGCTTATGCTCATAGTAAGTCCTTTTTCCCTTTGGAGCTCCAAAACTCAGTTTGGCTAAAGATACACCCTAAATTACCAAACATTTAATTTACGAGTTTTGGATAAAACCCTAGAAAAATGACGATACATCAGTCACTATTTTTACAGATCTTCCACTTCTGTCACTATTTTTAAACTAGTAAGACCATACATCAGTGAAGAAATCATCTGCCATTTGGATCATCCTTGCCACCATTATATTAAAGAACTGACAATCAATCACTGAAAGGATTAAACTCTTAGACTTTGACCAAAACTCTTCTGACAAGCTTCTATTTTCATACTCTCACAGACTGCAGATTCCCATGATAGAAAATTCACTGTCAAGTATTTTAATTGATTAAAATCATTGGACAGTCAGCAAATTAGCTGAATGTAATTTGCATGTGAGCTACTCAATGGTCCATGATTTACCACCAAGTTGAAAGGGTGCAAAGACCACTGACCTAAAATATATATGGAGGCAAGAAGTTAGGCTCCCAGAGGGCATACATGGCTGTACAGTAGTCAAATAATTATCGCATAATTTTATACTATGACATTCTTAAGAAAGTCAACCCCAATCTGAAATGCTTTATAAAGCAAATTTTAACTGAAGGAGAAGCATTAATGTTGTAGAAATTTCTACACGCCAACAACTAAAAGAAATGTCATCCACCAAGTCAATGATCAGTATTTGTATCCCATGAATGCAAAATCTATGATAAACTATATGACCAAAGCTTCTTTTAAGTGGCAATTTTATCTTTCTCATCACAGAAACATAAAATAAAAAAACTGAACAGAAACCTCTGTTTGAAAACAATGAAACAGGTAATATGATAAAGAAAAAACTCTCTTTAAGTAAAAATTAGACATACTATAGAGACCCATCATCTGCTACATCTCAAGAATGTAATTATCCGCCATCAACTATTCAATGTGAAAAAGCATCTAACCTTATCATCAATGTCGGTGAAGTTCCGCACGTATTTAACTTCATAACCCAAGTGTTTCAAGTACCTGCTAATTGACAAACTGATACATAAGTTTTGACAAGATATTTTCATTGCATTAGATCTGCATAAAATTCATGGAAATATACTTGCAAAAGTGAAATATACAGTCAAGAAACAAAACACCTATGTTACATGCATCATAATTTACACAACATGAAAGCAGTCAAATTTTGTAAATAGCATAGACACATGTTACTAACTTATGAATCTAACATTTTTCACTAGATTCTAGCTCACACAAATTTGCCGATATATGCTCAAAGGGTGTCTCGAACATCTCAGAATCTTCATGGTTAACTGGTTAGCCAATGGTACTCCCAAAATGTATGGATGGCTTGGACTGACCATCACCAAGAACAACATGATTGATAGCTAGATCATGTAACTAGCACCACCAACAGAAGTTTCTGGAACACTCAAAAGTTAAGCCAGTTATCGACAACTTAAAACAATCTGAATGGTTTTAAGTTTTCTGGTTCATGGATCAACCACCAAGGATTTTCTTTGCACAACAGTTGCGTGTGTAACTTAGTAAATGGTAAGCACCTGCAGTCAGAATAGATAGTGCAGCCACTGCCAAAATAGAGACATTCAGGGAAGATAAGAAAACAAGATATACAAAATAGAGATATCAATGCCTGTCAATTCTTCAACCAATTTATCATCTTCAGTCTCTCCTCCAACAATTCAAGAAACTAACTACTTCTCTACACTTTTTCATTCTCCACAATAAGACAAACCGAACTAATCCAGTATAAGAAATTAACTAAAGGACTGAACCATCCCAAGAAATCAAGCAGAGTGGGTCAGTGGCCATCGGTTTTAACTGGTTTAGCAATTCTCAAACCAACGGTCGCGCTTCCAGGCCTCATTATTGAAGGATAAAGGTAAGACTTGATGTGACAAAAAATGGTTGGAAGATCATCAGACAGATTTTCCTTTTTTGCTCTGTGTTTTTCATTGTTTTCTTTCCTCTTTTGTTGATTTCTTGTTTCTGTGGCACACTGTCGCTTGCTATCAAACTTGACAATAATGTTTTACAAACCAAGCCAACTCATTAAATAAGGTCAAACCAGCCTTCTCATACAAAAAAGACATGTCCAATCAAGGAATATATCTAAAGGACTGAGCTGACCTAAAATTCAACGCAAATGGACTGTGATCATCAGGTTTAAATGGTTTCACATATAATCATCCGAGCCTTTTGACCCAGTGATTTAAAAAGGCGCCTGGGCGCTCACACAGGCGCTCGAGCGCCTCGCACAGAAGCCAAGCAATGCGCTTCAATGAAGCGTCGCGCCGCCCCCCGCCCCAAAAAATGAAAAATCAAGCTTTCATCATGCATCACTTCGATACCTTCAACTAAACGACATTAACAGCGAAGCATCAGGTCGCCCACATATTCCCAAAACGCATAAAAAAGAAGACAAAATCATATGCATCCCAAGACAGAAAATTTACGAACAAATCGCAAATTTGAAGCGGAAAACAAAATCAAGTAGCGAAGGACGAAAAAAGGGAATGAGGCAGACCTATAGAGTACGTCGAAAGCGACGTAAGCACGGGCGTGGCCGATGTGGCTGAAATCGTAGGGCGTGACGCCGCAGACGTACATGGAGACCTGGCCTTCCACGCGAGTCTTGAACACCTCCTTCTGCTTCGACATCGAATTGAACAGCACCAGTTCCGGATTCCCCATCCTTCGCCCCCCTTTCGATGTCTCTTTCCCCTCTTCCCAAGGACCTAAAAACCCTAACTCACGGCGACGGCGACGGCGACGGCGACAACAGCGTGTGCGTTCCTTATATTCCTTATATTTCTTCCCTATAAAATATTCAGATGTTTTTCAAAAGATGCTTCCTCTTTTATTTTTTTTATTTTTTCAAGCAATATCCCTAATTTAATATATATATATATATATATATATAATATCCCTTAACAGTTTTTCTGGTAAAATTTACTCATTTTTTGTTAATCTTTAATTGTTATAATATTTTTAATTTATAAATAATATTTATAATATTTTATTTATGTATTGAAAATGATAAAACATTATTGAAAAACACTGTAAGTGATATTATTGCATGTTTCTAGTTATCATTATTTATAGATCATTATAACATAAGATATTTTAAGTTTCTAATTAGCTTGATTGAGATTAAAATTTGTTTAGTTCACTTATAGTATTTTTAAGTAGACTTTACAATGTTCTTATTGTGATGGTCAGAACATTATTATAATAGGTCAAGAACACCATAATGGACCATAACACTATAACAAAAGAAAAAATTTTGAAGGTATAATTTAAATATTTTAATAGTTAAGGAATACTATTTGGAAAAAAGCAAAATGAGAGATACAGATTAGAAATATCGAAAATGAGGATATTTTTTAGCAAAATCACCCTTTCTTTTTTTTTTCTTTGTACAAAAACCCTCCATTCTATTTTTTTTTTTTATATCGAGCGTTCATCACAACAAAAACACTATAAAGTTTATTTGAGATCACTGTAAATAATTTGAATAGACTCTTATTCTTAACTAAACTAATTATAAATCTAAAAATATGATAATATAATAATCTATAAGTAATATAATATCACTTACAGTATTTTTTTTATAATTTATTAATTAAATATTATAAAAAAAATTGTTAAAAAAATATTATAAACAAGTCAAATAAAAACACTGTAATAGTTAAAAACTAGTTTAGAAAAAAGGACAAAAAAAATCGGTGAGAAAAGTTGTGATTTGGATTTTTCAAATTTGAAAGCAATATACTTTGTTCCTTTTTTTTTCGTGAAAAAAGAAAATTGAGGTAAAAATAGCTCACGATATTTGAATTGGCTTTTGTTACAATTGAAGGTAATCAATCAATCACACAAATTGCCAAGGCAGGAAACAATAATAGTACGAAGGAAGCACGACTACGCCTTTGTGCATTGGCTTCCATTGTATTGATGTAACATGCGACGATGGACGCTATCCGTAATAGCCGTGGCAATTTGTATTATAATTTCAGGGTGTGGATTCTTCCATGCCAAATGGATCCTCTACTGTGAAAAAGAGAGTGCAGAGTTAAAGAGATGATGCAAAGATATAATAAAGATTGGGATTCTAATGCAAATGCACGGGTTGATATGCTACAGGATGTGATCCATTTCAAATGTTATCCAAGTTTTTGATCTTTTTTCTGAAAATTTAAATTACACATTCACATACAAAATGAAATAGAAATGCTGTTCAATTATCTAACTGAAGTAATATCATGCTGATACTTCAGAAGGTTAAAAAATAGAAGAAGAAACCAAATACTGTTTTATGATTGTTTTGCATTAATTCAAAAAACACAATACATTTCTTGTTTCCATTAAATATACTGTCAGTGAGATTCTTTCTTCTTGATCTTATGAGAAAATTAAAGAGACAGAAAAAATTAATATGTTTAGAGTACGGCTGCTCAGACCCCACATTGACAAACTGCAATAGCTGGACCGTATTCTCTTAGGAAAAATAGTTTAATAATAACAACAAAATCGTAAATCATAAGTATTTGGATTGGATCTTTTGCGGAAATAGTTATTAGGTACAATTAAACTGAAACTAAGAACACTAAACAATTTCCACACAGTCTGGTAAAGTAACTCAGAATTATTTGGTGCAGCTAATGGAACTAATAATTGATCTTTCGGATCCAACTTTCCCAGAAGTTTTTGCATGTCCAAGTGAACGAGCAATCTGCAGCAGCAGGCACTTAGCCTAGGCCTGACCCTGCTGTGCTGTTTCTTTACGAGGGGCATCAGCCTTGATACGTGCTGGTCTGAGGATTCGGTCGATGAGTCCATACTCCAGAGCTTCTTGGGCATTGAAGCGCTTCACATAACTCAGATCCTTGTTAATCTGCAGAAGTCAAATACTATGTCAATCAAAGACAAGTAGAAAAGAAAAACCAGATAACAGACATTCCCACATGAGATTTCTATCTCTGTTCCACAAAGCTAATAAAGAAATTTCCTAACGGAAATAAATTGCAGCCAGTAGTTACTTTCATGTGTGCTTCTAGATGACTGAATTACCATGAAATTAACGGTAATCCAATGCATATCTTCATGCTTTTGACCAAATCATGCATCAAGCCTCAGAAATGGTCACCAATTGTTAATCGGTAATCCAATGCATATCTTCATGTACTGGATCCAACCATTTGTTTATGGGTCAGTCACTTTTCAGTCAACGAATTAACAAGTCTGATCAGGTGGGGTTTATAACAGACTTCTTTTGTTAAAAGATCAACTAGAACTGATGTGACATGGCCCAGAAACAATCTAATCTTAGAAGGTCAAATTCGACCAAAACCAGTTACATGCGTTCACTCTCTTGAAAGTGGAAATCAATCTGGTCTGAAACAACCCCACCTACTTTTGAGTATTCAAGTCCAACAATTGCGCACCACAAAGCTCAATACATATCAAGTTCAATAGGTTCGATAATAATATATTACATGCATCCTAAAAAGATTCACTGTAAAATTCAAAAGGGAACACGTACCTTTTCAACAGGTTGCCCTGTCTTTTTAGCCAATTCTCCGAATAGGTAATCCCTAATTCGAAGGAGTTCATTTGCTTCATTACGAATATCATCAGCCTGCAAAACAAATAATTTTATTATTTATGGTTTTAATTCTGGAGTTGAAAGAATGGAGCTACAGGGCAGAGATCAATTGTCTTTTGCCACATGACATCAATTCTTCTTTAAGATTTCAATCCAATAGAAAAAGCAGGCAATGCTGACAATAGTATGGATTTAAAACTTAGCACTTTACTAATAGGGACTTACATAAGCAAATTAACATGCATGATTTGATATTCAAAGACCAGATTGACTTGGTGCAGTCAGCAACTAGGAGTATATAATAAACAAGAAACTCGAAAGAATTAGGTGTATTATCTGTAGATGCAGAACAATTCAAAATCTAAAGATGATTTTCTTGAATCCTGGTATTTCAGATAAAAGAGTCAAATACCAATCAGATCGACGTATATTGACCGGTATTTACTGATCCTACCAAGGACCAATTCTGGACAATATAGGTCAGTGTGTATAAGTTTGTTTGATAGTTGTTAATGCTGATGTATTTTTGTTGTAAAATTTAATTGTTTCTCGTATTGGAGTCAGCAGATTTCTTTGATTACTGATGTAGATTAAATGTAAAATGCTTATACCATTTCTTTTCTTGCTTAAGCTTAAGGCACTGAGTTATTTGTATCATTTTGATTGTAGAAATAAAATGATTATTAAATTACCAAAAAAAAAATTATGATGTAAAACCTTGTTGGTTAAACATAAAAAATTGTGCTCCATTAAAAGTTGTTAAAAGGAATAAAGACCTGGCCACGAGCTGCTCCGGCAGGTGGTTGAAGGGTAACACGACAAAGAGGCATACCAACACGGCTACCCTACATAACAACAAAGAAATTGACAATATACAAATAGAAGTTGACAAAAAACAACCGTGATGACAGCACAATAGCATCATTTACTCATAGATGAACCAAGAAAAACAGCCAAACCTTCTCTCCAGCCGCAAGAAGAAACCCTGCCATGTTATATGCATGGCCTATACAGTGTGTCGCAACTGGACTTTTTAAGCTTTGCATAGTGTCATATATAGCCATGCTTGGAGTAAGCTGCAAAACAAGCTAGTCATTAAGCAAGTAAGAATGAAGTGAAGATGACAACAGTTACATATGCAATTGTGACTAGTTATCTCGGATAGACTTGCCAAGGCTGCCACACCAATGTCGGCATGAGCAACATGCACTGGGCTAGGTTCTTTTCTGTTTCAAGCAGTGATATGTTGCTAAGATATATCAGAAGATTGTAGGCTATAATAAAACATGAGAAAGTTTAAATTTCGGCGAATAGAAGAGACTCCAAAAATCCTTATTGCACAAGAATCTTCTATACAGCAGACAAGATTTGCTGTTAGTTATCTATAAATATGATATTAATGAAGTTATATTAGTCACGAAACAAGCAAAGAAGCAAAAGACTGACAATCTATTGCCAACCATTTTAAAAAAAAAGTAATGGTAGTAAAACAATCTCTTGTCAGATGTTTCCCAGTTAGCCCTTTTCCTGGTTCAAAAACTTCAAATACTAATAACATCAAAGAAAATTTAAAAAGAAGAAACATATCAAACTTAAGATTTGAAGTCATATTAGTGATAGTATGTTAATAGGTATTTAAGTTTACACTCTCTCATAGAATCCTTGCTGACTAGAAATTTGTTCCAATTAAATATCCCTTGATGTCTTAAATACGAAACACCAAAACCAAGGAGGACGTATTCAAACCTCTAAGATAAGACAAATGTGTCCAATGCATTGACAAAAAAATGATGCAAGCACAATATATGAGTTTGATGTGAATTACAATGATAAGTCAAACATCTACCATAAGCTTGGAATTGAAAGATTAAGCTAGGACTTTTTCTAAAATAAACTGATAATTAAAATATTTTTACAAGTAAATACAAACATCTTAAATAGAAATTACATTCATCCACCAACAAGACTATGTCACATTAAAACATTATATATATATATATGTATATATATATATGTGTGTGTGTGTGTGTATATATATATATATATATATATATAAACATGTCTGTTACAAAGTCAATATGTAAGGTATATATTTCTTGATGCCAAACTACACTGTTTCCAATGGCTCAAGTGACCTTGGATCTAAATACCACAAAATCCTACTTCTCTTAGCCTTGAAATAGAGAGTACATCCTTGTTCAAATTAAAGATACGCAAATTTATATGCGTGAGATTTGTATATGTAAAAAGTAATTCAATTGAACATTACAATTTTAAATAAATTAACTAGAGAGCTTTGATTTGGGTAAGGTGCATAGTCAAAAAAGGAAACAAATAATCTATTAAGTACTCACATCTCCACCTGGGCCATTAATGTAGAGGTACATCTTTTTGGAAGACTCGATGCTGTCAAGATATAACATCGTTGCCAAGACTTGGTTGCAGAATTCTTCATCTATATGTTCCCCAATAAAGATAACACGTTCTCGGTACTACAATTTAATAAATTAGATTGAATTCATAGTAATACAATAATGGAACTCGTTGGAAGACAAGTACATTGAATATATGAATCAAGATAGACTTGTTCTTCTTACTAGAGCATTCCACAGATCAACCCATTGCCAAGTTCCTTCACCTGGAGTTCTGTATGGCACTCTTGGAGTACCAATGGGCATCATAAATATGCGTCCTTGTGAACCTCTTTTTGTACGATGCCTAAAGTACATCAGAAAGATACAATAAAGAAAATTGACATGTGAATAACATGATTAAAAAAGAGCTTAAAGTTAAATACATAGCAAAAAACCAAGTAAATAAGTTTTTTTAGTTATATTAGAATGCAATCAGAGAGCTAGTTATATTAGTTTTGTGATCATCAGTCATCAAAACTAAACAAAATATAACATGTTCCTTCTGAAGCATCAACTAGATTCACTTTAGAGATCATTGCGATTCAATTTGATATACTAAATATAGGAAATACATCAAAACTTAACAAAGCTCTAGGCAAGAAAGCTCCTTGTTTTTAATTTGCAAATCTTTACCACATTCGTCTCTTCAAAATTCATCAATATGCAAATGCTAAACTTAGTTAAGTCATATAAAGATTTGTAAACTATTTGTATCAGAAAAGTTTATTTATAAGATACACAAAAAACTTTAACAACAACAATCATAACAAGAAGCCACCATGTCGCAATTATTCAGGGCCACCTATATGGAATTTTTCCCACCACTAAGCAATATCTAATAAGAAAATTTTCATTACATGATTCGATAACAAAATGTAGGTTCTGACTTGGGAAATACCTCTCTGCACTGACATATTCATTTTAATCCACATACATACATCAATTTAACAAGTTTATTAAAAAGAGTGGTCTAGGACTAGGTTATCGCGAATACATGATCTAGGGAAGGTCAACGTGTACAAATTTATCCCTACAAGTAGAGGGTTTCATTTTTTGAAACTCAAGCTCAGTCACACAGGTTAAAAGAGCAAACCTAGTGTTGTGCCAAGGTTCGCCCTCTTGGAAGTAAGTTTTTCAATGATCATTACACAATATTCTATGGACTTAAAAGGGATGTCTATGATCCCAGCTACAGTTAATGCACTGCTTTTGATCCTTCTTGTTGCCCAAAAATTTCCATCAAAACTGCATAGGATTATGTTATAGCAATGAGTTTTATATTGTGAAGATCAAGAGTGTATTAGAACATAGATCCTAAGAATCATTCATTTGATAAAATTATCAAAAGAATCATGAATCATAAAGGATGCCCAACTTGAATGAGTTAAAAGTACATAATATTTCAAAACCATTCATTACTGTTCAGGACAAACAAAGCTTATGTGAGCCACTTTAAAGAGGGACAATTGTAGCTGAGAATCAACCAATCCATAATCAAGCCATTTCAAGTTCTTTTTTGTTTTCTATCTTAAATCTCGCAACTTGGTCTTTTCATAGAAGGTTCTTATGTTACCCTTCTCTCAATGCTAATCCACCATTAAGAGTCGAGGTTATCAGACAGCAAGAAGTGGTGAAGACAGGCTGATGACTGTTCTGCCCCCACTTCACTACCAATCCAATGAACTCTCCATCAGTCCGTCACTCGGCAGGTCAGCTGTCGATACTGCCACTAAATTACTTCATCGAGAGAGGACTGCACGCTCCTTTTTTTCCATAACAAATAAAGTGAAATGACCACAGATATGATGTTAGCAGCATACTTGTTGGTGCCAACCTAACATTGCGAAGCAGTCAGAAGAAGAAAAAGAGCCACAAGTTGAATAACTCTTAGTCAATTAATTTACTTAACATTGCTGAAGAACATTTTTATTAAAGAAAAAATTAGTAGTAAGGTAAGTGAAATTTGTGTCGAATGAAATCAATATACATCATTTCTTTTTAGTCTAATTTTAATACTAAATTTTACTCCCAAAGTTAGCATAATGCTCTGGAAAGACAAATTGGAATATATGGCAATAAAACAACAATACTAGTGCATAGTTGCTACACAAGTTTATATTAAACATCATGAATGGTGCTGAAAAAATAATAATCATGATCATAAGGACAGATTTTAAAATCTCTAAGAACAAGAAAAGAATCCGATGCGAATAATGAGCAACGATTACCTCAAAAAGAGGCTTTGATGAACCCTACAGTGAAATCCAGCGCTGACATTAGGCGGCCCATACCCAAAAGCACCTGCTCCATCGAATCGAAACCAATGAAAAAGACCAACAGACACAATTCTCCACCCAACCATCATTCTAACCCTAACGATTGGGAGAATACGTACCAGATGACTGCGACTTGAGCCCGACAAAGCTCTTGCTAGTTAAGCTGCCATGAATAACAAGAACAAGGGGCAAAAAATAAACCGATTAACAGCAGAGATGAATCAAGACAGACAAATCGAGCACGAGTACGACGACCCAAACGTGAGGGATTGGGAGGGGGTTTCACCTGAGGGAAGGTTTCGGATCGAGGGCTAGAGGGCGTAGGCTGGTGGATTGCAGGGAGACCGCCATCGATGGTGTTGCTCCGCTCCCTCGGTTGTGGACGAGTGTTTGGAAGCGGTTTGGGAGTGGCCAAGCGGCGGACGAAGCATGGATAGAGGGAAAGCTCAACCGGAGTAACTTGGCGTGGAGGTCGGATCCTCTCCAAGTCGCATGGATCCAGTTCCCTTCCAATTCCGCATTCTCCATCCTTCATCCCGTTTGTCCTCACATCACGACCGTCAACCACACTACGAGCAATGTTGTGGAAATGGACGGATGAGATTGAAGAAAATGAAAGATCGACGATCAAGATGCAAAACTGAAAGCGAAATAGGGAATTATAACTTTTTTTCTGCAATGTTTCAAAAAATCCTAAGAATAAAAAATATTTATTAATTTTCAACCGCTAAAAGTATAAATTTATTTTTATGATTTATTCACTGAAATTTTCTTCAATGTTGATTTGTTTTCTTTATAGCATCTTTCACCATTATTAAGAAAGATAATGAACATTATTTCTCAGCAAAAAAATATGTACTTGCATACCATCTTTTGTTAGTTGGAATATAAATATGAAAAGAATTGTTTTTATCATTTTTTTTTTGGTCCAAATTGATAAGGATGTCTGTTTAATTGAGTTGTTAGGATTGTGATTAACATGTAATGAGGAAATGATTAACAAATGTGTAAAAATAAGTCATATGGATATCAATAAATAATAAGAAGATTAACTATTTGTGTTAAAATTGAGAAAATAGAAAATTTCAAAATTATTTAATATTTTGAAGATATATATGGAGCATAAAGAATCATGTTTATTGTTACATAATTATTTATCTGAAATTATTTTATGTTAAAATTAGTTCATATGTTAATAGGTTTAAGTGAAGAAACATAATTTAAGGAAAGCTCATTAATGTTTAATTATAAAAAAAGTAGTGGATTAAGATAGAATTTTTTGTAACGATTAACACAAATAAATGATATAAATTGAAATATATATTTATATAGTATTATGGTGATTTTCCTAAAAAATACTTATATGTAGGTTATTTTCAAATAGTATCCTATTTTTGTTTTTCTTAAATAATGCTCATCATTTAAATACTCCTAAAAATATCAGTCTCCCTCGTCTCCTCTACAACACCTCTTTCTCCCTTACCCTTCGTCCCCCCTCTTACTCATCCTTCTTTTCCTTCTCATCTCCCCTTCTTTCGTAATGTCCAATCTTTTCTCGTTCTTCATTATTTCGAGTCTCTCATTCTCTCTTCTTCCTTCTGTTACCTCACTCTCTCCTCCTCCTCTTATCATCTCCTTCATTATCGCTTGTATTTTTCTCTCATTCTTTTCTATTGCTTACCCTCTCTTCATCCTTTTCTCCCCCTCCTTCCGTCTCCACTAGCGACAATGTGACAATGGAGGGGTAGTGGAGAATGAGAGATAGTTTGGAGTTTTATGAATTATGAATACTATATAAAAAAAATAAAAAATTATTTAAAAATATATATTAATTACTTTAAAAAAATTATTATTGGTATCATTTCCCATAATCATGGTCATATTTTGATAGATATTTTGTATCAAAAAGACTATTAATTCTGAATAATTAAGCGCATAATAAATTACGTAACATGTAATATATATTAAGTTCTCATTTCCCCACTTACAAGCAAATAATGTTTATTTTAAATTAAACTTAAGTGCATGGTATACACCAATTAAATATTCGAGAGAATGGATTTATATAAATAACAATAAAATATTAGAAAATTATAAAATAATAAAATATATTTTAAGCTAATAAATTTTCTCAAATATATTATCAAAAACCTTATTAGTTTAAGCTATTAGGAAAGGATAGAAAACTAAAAGAGATAAATATATGATTTAAACTCATACTATTATTACTACTAATACTATAATAAAGATATAAAACTAAAAGAGATAAATATATGATTTAAACTCATACTATTATTACTACTAATACTATAATAAAGATATATATATATATATATATATATATATATATATATATATATATATATATATATATATATATACACGTATGTATGTATGACGTTTAACTCGAATGAATTTATGACTTTGCAAAGGAGTTATATTTTTACTACTATAAACAAAAATTTGAAAAGAAAGATTGATCTACTTTAATTAGAAATAAAATATCTAAAATAGAAAACTAATTAGATGTTTCTCAAGCAACAACATCAAACTTCTTATGCATAAGTATAAGTCGAAGAAGTCACAACTTGTTGATCTTTTCTCTCTTCCTCTCATTTATTTTCAATCGACATTACTTTTCTTTGATTTTTCTAGAGATATAATTTCTGTCCGAGCTGTTGCTACATATTTTTCCTTGCTGTGGAAAAAGGAAAAGAGAGAGAGAGATTATTGTGGTTGTTGGAAGTTGAAGAAGTCGATCTCTTCTTTTTCTGATCATTGAACTCGCATTCGTTATCGAATATAGTCCGATTAGATCGAAATCGATTTGAAGTTTGATTCAAACTTGAGTTGATCGTCCTTGTATAGAAAATAATAAAAGATAAGAATAATTATTAAAAAAATTTATTGAAGAAATAAAAATGCTTCAATATATTAATATGTTTTATCTCCTATTTATATAAATTAGGAAAAAAGATTTTCTTATATAGTTGGGAAAATCTCATCTTCTATCACCTTGATTATGACTCTCAACATAATTTTATATATTTTTAATATAAAAATATTATTTATTAATAATATTGTTGTTCTTCAATCCGTTCCATCAAGCATGAATCGTGCTGATACCCTTAAGCATGACCTAGTTAAGTAATAATTGGAAACATACCGAACCATTAATCTATCCAACACCAACACAATGTTGCTGGCAATCGAGCATGGAAGATGATGGAAGCTATTCATTCGTCTGCCGTTTAACTGGAATTCTTACACTTGCTTGCTTGCCATTTGCATGTAAAGAAGAAGAAGAAGAAAAGTTGCACTTCTCTAACAAAAGGAAACCAAAAAAGGAATTATATTTTAGGTTTAGATTCCTCTTTTGCAAGATATATTACGTTAAGGAGTCCAAAAGACAAGCACTCTTGTGTTCTTAACCCTTCAGTAAGAGTCTTTCCACTTAATATAATGCTAAGGAAAGCATCAATACTCTATAATAGTGATGCAATTCATGTCCCTTATACCTTCTGACCTAACCCAATGATATTTTTATCATTGCTATCCTCTTCAACCTCCACTTATGTCATGCATCCCATAAATTAATTAGGGGCTTTGCATGTATAATATTTATGTTTATATTAATAAGTTAATAAATTTCATCTAGAAAACCTAAGCGAATCAGTTACTATTATAATTAATATTAATAATTTAATTATAATTACATAACAATATTTAAAATATTCTTGATATCCTAAGCATCATAATTAAATTTGATATAACAAACTACAGCTTCAACTGTTAGGGGTATATATATATATATATATAATGTGATGTACAATTAAATATACAATTAAATACACAAGTACTTTCAACACCTGATCGTGATGTACCACTACGTCTACTTGTCCGTTAATTGGATCGATTTTGACTTTCCTTGCGGGCCCCAGATGGACTCAAAGGTAAGCTTGTCGGCCGGTTAGTGACGGTGGGGTTACGGTTGATACCTTTCCTCGAGACCGCCCGATTGTTTGAACTACAAGAAATAGCCGACCTCAGAGAAGGAGCCGAATGGGTTCTCATGGGGCCCATATATAGTCCAATCATAGGGCAGTTGTGAGATTGGGTAACGTACAGTACGTAGAGAAAGCATTGGCTCTTTTCGTGATGCCCAAGAAGGGGAGGGAAAGGCCACGGGAAAACCGTCGAATGTTTCTCGATCCCACTTAAGGAATCCGACGGCCGCGATTGGTTTTCCATGACCCACGGCTTCCTCCGCCCTATAAATACACCACAAAAACACTTCAACCTCATTTGGTGGTGCCGAACAGGTAGTGGATTTCTAGTCCAGTTGTAGAGGGAGAGAGAGAGAGAGAGATCAGCGAGGTATGGCGGCGATCGCTAGCGTCAAGGCCCGTCAGATCTTTGATAGCCGTGGCAATCCCACCGTTGAGGTGATTCTTCCATTGAATCGACCTTTTTTTGGTAGATCTGGCAATTACTAGTTCAAAACGATGATCCAGATGAACACTTGTGCTGGTTGATCACACTGATCCTCCGGCATTAGGGTTTGTCTCTCTTGGATAATGATTTAGTTTGCTTTTCATATAATATTGGTCAGTGGATACATGATGGAAGGATGTAATCTCTGAATGCATATATGATTTGCCTCAGGTGGATGTTTGCCTAACTGATGGGACGTGCGCAAGGGCCGCTGTCCCCAGCGGTGCTTCAACAGGTAAAAGATGACGATTCGTTCACCTACAATGTTGTTTCTATATCTGTGTTCATCGCATCTTGTTCTGATTTTTCACATGTTGAGCTTGAAATGCTTGCTTCGTGGATGATCCAACCTCTGGTGCAATATATGTATGTTGTATGAAAATTTGGTATATGGTTAATTTTCATTTAGCCAGCACCAAACAGCTTGGAGGATTATGCCTTGTTTTGCTTGCTGTGCTAATTTCCATGCTGTCGTGCGATAAAAAATAATGATTCTGGCTTGGTTTCCGGTTCTCCTATCATCTATCAGTATGAACGTCATTTTTTTTTCATTTCTTATCTTTTTAATAAGCCATCAAGTAATGCTATTGGCTTTCTGATGCGGACAAATATGTGAATGGAGATTTGTTAACTGTTGTTCTCTTGTGGATTTTTAAAATTGCAAAGAGGACTTCTTTTTTATGAGAGTACGACTTCGAACCATCGTAATGGAAGTTGGTTCCGTTCAGGCTTCCATAAGTTGACATATGTGAGTAAGTGGTTACATGAACTCAGCATGGAGAAAGTAATGCAACGATATTATAAGCAAAAACTAACTTCAAAATGATGGCACCCTTTTAGAGTGTTCGTGTCATTGCTTTTGTGACCATGAAAATACAGCTTATTTAATTTTCTTCTCATGGTAATTTATCGTATGCTTAGTTGCATTTACATTGTTAATTCCTATTGTATGCTAACTTTCATCTGTACCTTATTGGTTGTTTAGGTGTATATGAAGCTCTAGAATTAAGAGATGGAGGATCACATTATCTTGGGAAGGGTGTCCTCAAGGTGAGTACCTATCTTTGTTATTCTAGCTTATGTGTTTAACTACCTTTTTAAACATTCCTCGTGTTGGCTTCTTACAAAAGTGTGCTCTGTTTTTTGCTTCTTGTGATAGCAAATGTCTAGACTAGCCAAACAATGATAGACAGAAGAAACGCACACTTTTACTTGAATGGTCTGATATTCCAAGATGGGAGATAAACAATCAATTTGGACTAGGAAGTAAACTGTTGATGTGAAAATTTCTGAAGTTGACTATTTGTGAAATGTCCATGAGCAAGTTGTGGTTCTCCACTGAAAATTTAATATTTGTTGTTTCAAATATAACAGTTATTGGATATTACACTCGTAATATGTGTAGGAAACAAGATGGATAGAAATTTTGATCAACATGAGCCTAGATCATGTAACTTTTGAACATCCGAAACACTCGAAATGCATGCATAAAGGTCACATATCTTTTTGTTCTTTTGTCTTACAGCACTTCTGTTGTTAAAGCATTTATTGAGTTTTCAATCTAACTTATGTATTGATTGGCCATGCTTCATATTGAACATTGACTAACTTTTTGTAATAAGGCAGAGCTTCAGCTCTTCTTAAGTGACAAGTAGATGTTGATTCTAAGAGATGATTCATGATCTTACATCTTCCCACTATGTAATTAAGTAGACTTCTAGTTTTGTGATCACCTTTAGATGTATTTTGGATTCATATGTTATTTTTTAATGGTTTATACTCTTCTACCTCTATTGTCAGTATGATACTTCAGAACTATTCCATATTTAAGTATCAGTTTGATTGTTCTCCAATATAATTCCTGCATTATGTACTGATTCTGAATTGCCTGTGAAAGATGTCTTCCTTTGTTTTCTTTTCTTCAAACGTTCTTATTCATTTTAGTTATCAGATGTAACTGAACTGTTATTTGTTTTAGTGTTTTTCAGTGTGCGGGTCTTTGACATTTCTTCTTTGCATAGAAGATTTTGAATATATCAAGTGATATGCATTATTTCAAATTTCAATTATATTTTTTTAAGGTTCTCTGTTAACTAATTTTCTTGAAATGATTTAACTGATTATATATCTGGCATTTTCTGATTTAGGCTGTTGCAAATGTTAATGCTATCATAGGACCTGCTCTTATTGGCAAGGTGAGTGCTACAAGATTTTACATGATAGCTGCGTAGGATTCAGTCTTGGAAAGTAGTGATTAACTTTGTAAACTATTAAAAAACTTGACCTCTGCTATTTGTCTTGCAGGATCCAACAGAACAGGTTGAGATTGATAATTTCATGGTCCAACAGCTTGATGGAACCTCAAATGAGTGGGGTTGGTGCAAACAAAAGGTACAATTACAATTTGTTAGTAACTTTCATATTTTTTCTATAGTGCTGCAAAAGGATGCATTGTTTTACTTTGATTCACATTCTGACTTTATTTTTGGTTGCATATTGCAGCTAGGGGCAAATGCTATACTGGCTGTTTCTCTTGCTGTGTGCAAAGCTGGAGCCAGTGTGAAGAAGATACCTCTTTACCAGGTTTGTGAAACCTAGTTTCATCGTTCTTGGCAAACTGATGTCCATTTCTAATATATGCTATTATTTCACTTCAGCATATTGCTAACATTGCTGGAAACAAGAACTTGGTGTTGCCTGTACCAGCTTTTAATGTTATTAATGGTGGATCACATGCTGGAAATAAGCTTGCCATGCAGGTAATGCTCCATTGCCATCTGTTGTTGAGTAAACAGCCAGTCCTCTTTTTTCTCATTCTTGGCTTCTTTTAGGAGTTTATGATTCTTCCTATTGGGGCATCCTCATTTAAAGAGGCCATGAAAATGGGTGTGGAAGTTTATCATAATTTGAAGGTAAAGATATTATGGATTTACGGTCTTTGATTTTGCTTTTCTTTCTCGGTGCATCATTATTTGTTTTCTTGTTCCTCAGGGTGTAATCAAGAAAAAGTATGGACAGGATGCTACTAATGTTGGTGATGAAGGGGGCTTCGCTCCAAACATTCAGGTGGGACCGATTATTAGTGGAAATTAGTATGTCTATTGCAACTTGGCCTTCTTTGATAGGCACACATGTTCATTACCCAAATTCTGAAACAAGTACCTTTATTGAACGAATTTCAGGATGCAATTTTTGACTTAACTTTAGACCCTTATAGTTCCTAAAATATGCCAGGGAACATTAGAGTAGTGGAGTTCCTTCAAATTAATGCATTAGATGAATTAAAGCAAATGCTCGAGAACTTAAAATCATATTTCAATTTCTTTTCCTTGCTTCAACACCTCTGACTTGTTTTATTAGCTGACTTGCATCTTTTGCTTTGTATGGCTACCATTATCATAGGTAGAGTAGGAAATATCACACTCAGTAGAAGTACTAGTTTTGGAAAGATTGAGGTTCTGTGTTCCATCGTAGTGCTTGCTGGTTATTCTCCCACTATGTACTTTGATACAAACTGCAGACACTGCATTGTGATAGACTTTACAATCTTTATATTAAACACACCTCTACCACGGACATGGTAAATTGGCACTGATAGAACCATTATAAAACAATATATCATTTCATATAACAATCTTGCTCTTCATAATTGCAATATCCATACTGCACTACCTTTGTTTTTTCCTGCCCCTCTTCTATTATTGTTTACAGTTAGAATATGAATCTAATGATAAAATATGCTGTCATCAGTGGAACTTGTTTGTCTAAAGTAATGGAATTTTGATCAGCTTCTTTAATGGTCTGGGCATGTTGTTTCCTCCTGAATTTAACAGGAAAACAAAGAAGGCCTTGAACTTTTGAAGACTGCGATAGCGAAAGCTGGATACACTGGCAAGGTAACATAAGTATCTTTATTTCCATGCAGTTCTTGATTTTCTCAGCAACGTCTGTGCCTGCTCAAGGAAACACTTTGCTTGGGGATTTCAGGTTGTTATTGGGATGGATGTTGCTGCTTCAGAATTTTATAGTGATGGTGATAAGACTTATGACCTTAACTTCAAGGAGGAGGTAATGTCTAGTTTTGCTTCTGAGAGATCTCTACTAAATTGAAATTGGTATTTGTGATGAGATGGCTACGTGGACCTTGTCTTGCTGTGTTTTATTTTTTGATTCTAATGTTTAGAGTGATTTGTTACATTAGATTTTTTGAACGCCACTGGGCCTCCAGTAGTACCAACCAAAGGCTAGATTTTTTCACTGCAGAACAATGATGGTTCACAAAAAATATCAGGCGACAAATTGAAAGATGTCTACAAGTCTTTCGTATCCGAATATCCAATTGTGTCCATCGAAGATCCATTTGATCAGGATGATTGGACCCATTATGCCAAGATGACTGAAGAAATTGGGCAGCAGGTCCAGATTGTAGGGGATGATCTTCTTGTCACAAACCCCACGGTAAATTTTGATAGGTGATGCAAGTTGCAGCTTTAAAGATTGTGATTATAATCCTTGCCTTTTGATAAACTGTTTCAGAGGGTGTCCAAGGCAATCAACGAAAACGCATGCAATGCCCTTCTCTTGAAGGTAGTATTGGATTCCTTATCTTTTACAAAAGCATATTATTAATCTCCATCCTTCAAATTGGTTGCAGTTGTTTAGGGATCTACTTCTTCACCAAGTGCTATGCTTGAGATTTATTTTGTGCCAAGTCATAGTTATATTTATTGTGGTACCCATAATTCTCAGGGTTTTTGTTTTAGTCCACTGCTGATGAGGTTAATCCCCGTTGTGGACAGGTTAATCAAATAGGAACTGTTACAGAGAGTATAGAAGCTGTGAAAATGTCTAAGCGTGCTGGCTGGGGTGTAATGGCAAGCCACCGAAGGTACTGACATGCGATGCATTTGGATTGTATGTGGTTTTGATCTAACTTTCTTTTACCTACTTCAGTGGTGAAACAGAGGATACATTTATTGCTGATCTCTCTGTCGGTTTAGCAACTGTAAGTTTCTGTTTCTTGTTTTTGTTGCGTATCATTCAAATGACTGTAATATTTAAGCTTTCGGACATTAGTCCTACTAAACCCATCTTAATCTCCCACCCTAACAGGGACAGATCAAGACCGGAGCTCCATGCCGCTCAGAGCGCCTTGCCAAGTATAACCAGGCAAGTCACTTGTATGATGTGGGCAAATTTAAGTTTGTTTTGCTGTATATTCTTAAGAACACTAGAGAAACACTGGAGTGATGCAGTTTGATTCATCTTTGGTATGATAGCTAGAGAAGACCACTAGAGATGAATGAAAACCATGTTTTTAGTAAGATATTACTATTAATCCTGAAATTGTTATTTGCTCTTTTTATTAAACTATTTTTTTTAACATTATTGTCAAAATCCTTCTTCGGCACATATCAGAATTTTTTTAGTCTCAGTATTTTGCATTCAGTTTTATCACACAAGTGGCAAGATTATGGTAGGTATGCAGTATTTGAACAGTATTTTGCTGGATGCAGCTGCTTAGGATCGAAGAGGAGCTCGGCGATGCTGCAGTCTATGCCGGGGTCAAATTTAGGGCACCCGTGGAGCCTTATTAGATGGAGCTGCTAAACTAAGACACTCGTTGCTGAGTTCTGTGATTTTGGTGTGTCCCAGTTTGGGTGGGTATGTCGGAAGTATGTCATCTGTGTTTTAGCAGTTGGCAGAATAAGTGATTGTTTTGGTATATGGTCGACAATGACAGCGTTATCGTGGGTTGGGACTTTGATCGTATCTCATCTAGTTGAAGTTTGTAGAAATCTCTCTTTCCGTAGAGATTACATCTTATTTACTGAGTCATTTGCCTTCTACCGTGCTTGCATATTGGTGCCATTTGTGATTTCTGTTTGACTGCTGAGAGAGAGAGAGAGAGAGAGAGAGAGAGAGAGAGAGAGGGATGGGGAGATATGATTTGTCTTTTTGTTTTTGAGGATATCTGATCATATATATTTAACATAATCATAACTAACTTGATTTTTTGTTTTTCAAAATTTTGATTCACTCTAATCAAACTTTTATCCAATTAATATTTTTACAAAATCTCAAGTATTTTTAGTCAAAATGACAAATCTGCCATATAAAGAGATTATATCATCACAATCCAATAACTGATACTCTTATGTTATTGGCTGTCCCCAACATTTATTATCTGATCATTAGCAACGTGGGATTAACAATTGTTGGTGGGAATTGATATATTCATAATACCTAGAAAACACTCAGTATTATTAATTCAAACACTGTTATCAAGCAAGAAAACTAACATATTTTTATTGTGTTATTTTCTGTGAAGTAAATAAGATAATGCAAGAATTTATTATTTCTGAATTCTTATGGGAAAAGAAATATAATAAATATCTTGAACTTATTTATATAATTATTTTAGTCATTCAAAATCATTTTAATTATATATCAGATTCCTATTTATATAATCATATGGTTTTCTATTATGAAACCATAACTCTTTTTTAAATATTTTCATCTATCAATTTTGGTGTAGGAGGGTGAGATGTTGATTGTAATTGGAGATTTAAAGGTGAAAATTTGATTGAAAGATATAAAGGGTGAAATATGTTGGTGCAGTTTTTCTTATATTTATGGATGTAAACTTTATCTTCATCAGCTTGGATGTAACTTTCTTAATATTTTTTATGTCTCTCGCATCTCATATCTTAATATTAAGATATATTATCTTCATTTTATGATATAATTCGAATAATATATTTAAATTTTATAAGGAAAAATCAGGAAGTTTTAAATATTAAATTCTTGTATTTAATATCAGAAAATATATACAATTATATTTATCTGGTACTTAAATTAAATATTTTTAATGACTATTTATGAGAAATAAGAAAAATAATAAAACTATAATTTAAAATATAATTATATTATTGAGATTATTATTTTATAATATAATTTAGATTTCTTATTAAGAGTAATAAATAAAAAAAATTTCTCTTGAGCTAACCTAAACCTCAGATCTAAACATTTTCCAAGTATCTTTGGCCCTAAATAGGAAAAGAATAACTGAAATGGACAAAGGAGAATCTAACCTATCATCCACTTTAATGATACAAAAAGCTCCATAGTTGATGTAGAAATTTCAAACAACAAAGACCATAAAGTTCACCAAAGTGGGAAGCCAATTGACCAAAGTTTCCGTCGTCAAAAGTCCGTACTAAACATCAATTCCATATACACAAAAGTGTCCCTAACATTGCAAAAGACAAAGCTATGAATACAGTCCGGCAATCACACACCGCCACCGCCGCCGCTACTATCTTTCTTCTTCTCCCTCCCACAGTAACATCTATTCCGATTGCTTCACTATATCCTTTCCCTCCCGCCATCTGTTATGTACACAGACACAATTTGGAGGCAATGGAAGCAGAGTTTGAGTTTAGTGTCTATACACAGACACAGAGGTAGACCTCAAGAACAGGACTTGATCAACCCCAGATTGTACAGGTTTCTCCTGAACAGATTTCCCAGGTAGAACAGGCCGATGCCAACGGCACCACCACCACCACCCTGGTCGTCGGGAGCGGCCGCCTTGCGGCGGAACTGCGGCCGCTGTTCCTCCTTCACCGTAAGACAATCCGGGCCGATCCTCAGCCGGACGGCGTCGATCGCCTTGGGATCCGCCGGTCGCCCGGCGGCGTCGGTCACGTAGAACACGTTGGAGGCCATGTCACCCTTCGTCGAGACCTCGGCTCTCGTGACCAACAGGCTGTTCTCTCGGAACGTCCGCGTCACCTCCGAGAGGAGCCCTGGCCTGTCCTCGATGCAGAGCTCTAATCTTATCCCCTGTTGTCGATTACAGGGTCAAAATCTGAACAAGAATGCTTCTTCCATGGCGGAATTAATTGGAACTTTTGCGATCGATTACCTCTGATGATCTCCTCTCGATTGCTGCTTGCAAGCATTGGATCACCCTTTGTCTCTCTGCTTCTGAGCTGACGGGGCTGCCATCTTTGTGCCTCACGTAGAACTCCTGAATTGATCCAACAGATCGAAAAAATTAGGGCGGCAAACAGAGAAAGATCGCAACTTTTTGGAATCTGGTGAAACTTGGCGAGAAAAAGGTCAAACCTGATGAGCTAAATCGCCGTCGGTGTCGATGGTGCCGTGGAACACGACGTATTCCATGTCCGTGAGAGTGCACACGATGTCGAACAACAGCTTGGGCCGGTCGCGGCACTGTACGGTGACGACGGAGTACCCCCTTTCGACCCAGTTTTGGATCGAGACGGAGGGCCGCGTGGACGCCGGTGGCGATGGAGGCGTCCGCTCGTAGTCGCGGTCCGCGAACATCATCTGGTGGAGGCGGCGGTCGGTCTGGGCGACGGCCATGGAGGAGACAGCGGTTCGGGCGCCGCAGACGCCGTGGTCGCACTTGAGGACGTGGCGGAGACGGGACTCGATGTGGTGAATCCGCCGCGCGTCGGCGTCGATGGGGGAGCCGGAGAGCTCGTCCTTGACGGAGACGAGGCAGGCGATTCGGCCGTTGTGCGTCCACACCTTGGCCTCCACCACCCCGCACCCGAGATCGGCGAGCACGGCGAAAACCTCGGAAAGGAGGCCCGGGCGGTCGGCGCCGGTGAGCTCCAGGGTGGTGAGGCCCTCCTCGGCGCAGGACCGGTGGAGCCCATGGTCCTCCGTGTCCAAAGACTGCGTTTATAGCAGTGGGTGAGCAAATGCCGAACCGAAAGGGCAAATCTTTGGCGTCAATCACGCAAGACAGAGATGGATCGGCACCTGTTCGAGGTAGGAGATGACGCTGTCGTCGGCGAGCTTGCGGCCAAACTGATCGGTGACGTGGAAGACGTCCATGAACCAGCGGCCGTCAGAGGAGATGTAGGCCTTCTTGACGGAAAGATTGAGGTCGGTGAGGACCTGGACGGCCTCGAGGAGGATTCCATGCTTCCTGGCACTGTCCACCTTGGGTTGATTGCCATAACACACCGTCAGGGAGAGCTCTGTTACTCTTTCCGCTCCATAGAACAGAAAGAAAAAAAAAATGACGGCTTGGAACGAAAACTTTCTTTTGGCTTACCTTGACGAGAGTCGCGGTGGGGCAGACGGCATTGTCGATGACAACCCTGCAACAGAGAGCCAGAAAACAGAGGAACGTCAGGCAGAGCTTCTAAAGGAAGAAGATGGAAAGCTCTCGATACCGGCAGAACAAAATCGACAGATCTGAAGCGGCAAAGCTAAACCTAACTAAAGCAGAGCTTACAAATCACCTCGGGTTGTTCATCCGAATGACGAGCTTCTCGTACTCATTCAAGTACGCCGGCCATTCCATCTCCGCCGCTTTCTCTGCGCCTCCTCGCTCCATTCCGGCTGAGTACCTCTTCAGCTCACAGAGCCAGAGCTCTTCTCCCTCACCCACAGCCCTTCCTGCCTCCACCTCTGATCTTTGTTGTGATCCTCACACAGAAAGGCCGCAGCAGCAAAGGTCTGCCTTCTCTTACTCGCCTATGATTGCTTTGGTCCAAACCCCGCTCTTTCCTGCAACCAATCGCCCCCTTCTCTCTCTCTCGACTCTGTCTCTACCACTTCAAGAAACGACAGCGGAGGCCGACGGCTGTGCGCGGCAGCGGCATATTTAAAGCGGGAACCCGCGGCGGGTCACGGTAAACCGGAACGGTCCTCACAACCCATCCACCCTCCACTTCACCGGCCGCTGGGGCCCACTCCGCGACATGTCGACGGGATCTTCGCTTTCCTTGGGGACAAGCCTGTGTCGGGTCCTCGCGTGCCGATACCACCGATCGGGGACACCGTGGTCGAACGTGGGTTGCCGCCGCTCGCCCTAAATCTTAGAATGCTACACCCATCAGTCTCTCTCTCTCTCTCTCTCTTTGGTAGGATGTTACTGTTTGCTACAAATCTATGCCGAAGGGGGTGTTGTTTAGATCAGCAATCCTGCAGATTTGTTGTTTGCTGTGGCGTTACTGTTGCACATTCGTAGGTTAAATGGGTTGGATGACATGCAGGCATCCCAACACAACTCACTCTGCATGCTTTTTAATGGCTAACTGTGGTCATTGTCAGTAGAAGCGAGACAAACAATGATTAGGTCATCCGCATGCGTGTTGAACAGCTGCCACAGGTGGAAGGAGAAAGCATGCAAACTGTGATCACATGTCCTCCATTAAAGACGACGACGAGCGTCATCGCAAGGTCATGCCACTCCACGACTTCTCCATCATCTCCTACCTTTCTCTTCCTCTACCGTAACCGAGTCTGATTTCTCTAACCATTAGCACAACAAAACACGGCTATGATATTATATCGGCTCAAGTCACGTAGTTTGGCGTGGATGTAATGCATGATTCCATGTGTTTCCCGCATGACCTCGCCATGTCGGAGACGCAGGCATTCAATGCCTTCGTCGTGCGCCACACCTTGTCGGCAATGATGTGTAGAGAGAGAGAGAGAGAGAGAGAGAGAAGCGGCTGTGCATCAAACCTCCGCATGATCGGTCAACCCCTGGGCGACGTGCTGAAACTTGCCTGCTAAATCTCAAGGCCTGCATCAAAAGTCAACCGTTACATATCAAGCTGTTCATCAAAAGTCAGCGCATAGATTACCAATGTAGATCAGATACTTCTCAATCAGACAATTAGCATAGAGATGTGTATGTGATTAAACATGCTCTAAAACATGGCTCATTTCACCCAAACAATATCAATCATGATTCATGCCCTTCTGTGATGATCATACAACCTAATTTAATCAACTGAAAGGAATCTTAAAATAACATAAAAATATAGGAAATAATTTGTATGTTCGAAGATTAATGTATCCTTAAATCGTTACATTTATCGATATCTGTTGCAAAATATCTTCATAGCATGTTTTCATTAAGAATTGATCATAAAATGGATTAATTATAAATTATCTATGTAATTAAGTTATATTGGGATCCTTATACATACGTACGAAAGTCAAATATTAAAATTTTTGTATAGAATTAAAAAGATAATTTTACAGGATTAAAAATTAAGAGAGAAAAAATAGTTTATTTTTATAAATACAAAAATCTTAATCTAACTTTTAAAAATATAAAAATATTAAAAAAATAATTATAGAGGATAATATATAATTAACCGTTACAGAAAGAGACATAAGTTTGGAGTGAGTCATCACCGCGACCAAATCCATCCCGAGATTCTGTCAGCAAACCGTAACCCTAAAGTCGGATGTCAAACGAAAGAGAGGGAAAGGGAATGGCGGGAAACGAAGGAAAGCGGTGGCGGGCTTGTTCCCGCCAAGTCTGCCGCTCGCCACGCTGTTCCTGCCACGTCAGTAACGGTAGTGTACTGCGTCCAACCCAAACTAAGCTCAATAAAAGAAGAGAAAGCTGAGGAGGCGGCGAGCAAATCGATGGCTTTGAATCTTTTACTCGTCTTTCTTTTGTATTGTGTTGATCCCATGAACGCATGAGGAGACAGCTACCGGACACGGAGGCATTGTCTTAATTGCCGTGTCACAGTCGCAGCAAACCAGAGGAGGTGCGGTCGCTGCCATTCGATGAACACAAGCTTTTCGCCACAATGCGGCATACGTTGCTTGACTTCCAAAAGCTACGGTATATCGTATTGAATCGTTCTTGTTTTCCTTCTCATATGATCTGTTCATAGTTACTAAGAATCTACGCCAGAGAATACACAAGGCGACTCAAATCTGCTAGAAAAGTTGGATTTTTCCCCCCCTTAAATTATGTTGTTTTCCTGAGAATAAAAGCAAGTTCAGTGTCACCAAATTCAAAGAGATTTATACACCGAGTGGTCCTGCTTTCAAATCTGGAGTTTCTCGAGGTCAGAGAAACAGTGAAGCACGTACATGTCCCAATTTGCGGATTTTGTGCTGCCAAAAGATAACCATAACATAAATATCAGATCTTTGTGTTTAGATCTTCTTAGCAGGCAAGAGATGAGCGATCAGGTGAGAAGAAGACCTCCTCGGAGAAGGTGTCACGATTCAAAACAGTGGTGGAGCCTTTTTCGGAACCCTTTCTTCCACACCGGTGTCCCACAAAACCCTCGGTAGCAGGAGTAGTCGACGCTCCCCTGCGCATGCCATTCGCATGAGCCATGGCCAGCTTGGTGTCCCAGTAACTCCTCATCAATGGCGAACCAGCAGACCCGGGTTTTCCGGTAGCTTCAGAGGAGATGGTAGCTTCAGAGAACAGCATGTTGAGGAGGCAATGGTGACTCCATGAATTTGAGGAGGATGTTCTTGTTAGAAACCACCCCATGTCTTGTCTTCGATCTTCAAATTTAGATTCCCCAACAACAACAGTACAATAAATCTTGTCATCCATTTTGCATCTGGTGAGAAGGGACCATCGGTGGTATGGGTCCTGCCAATCACATGAGAGCTGCAACTCAGCAGTTCTTGGATACTGCTGTGTTGGGTCCATATGGGAGACTGGTATTAATGCTCACGACAGTTGCATCAATTATTATTCTTCTAAGCTGGATAATTTAGTGTTGGAAGGCAGTCGATTCAGATCATATGTAGGCACAGTGAGTGGCCTGCACTCTGTTCTTTAGGATCACTCCTTCGTCACGAGATTTCAGTGTCTCAGCCTCACAAAAATTAAGGTGATGATGAAGAGTTCTGGCCGCAGTCATAATGAAAGCTAGCGGAGAGTCATTACAAGAACTGATAAGAATCACAGCACTGGATCATTCAGGACCACTGCATCCGGGCACAGAACTCTGCTGCTGGATGTGCCATGGCACACTGGCCCCTAAATCTTTGTGATCTGGAGCAGTCATAGCTCCATCTGCATTGGCCATCACCGTGGTGCTCAATAAATCCTTCATGCTAGCCTACACTGAGGTCAATCGAAGCATCAATTAGGACGTTTCTCCCCTTTCTTTCCCCATGCAAACAAATCAAGTAATTACTCGACAAGAAGATCTCCGAGTGAGATTACCAAACAAACTTGATGCAATGATGAGCGAGCCAACATGGTGCTCAAGTCCAAGGACTCTGCAGCTTCGACAGACAGACAATACATGTTCCACAGTGGCAAGGAAGATGAGCTACTAACCTCAACTTTCTGGATCGGCTGCTCTTTGCCGACCTGGTTGATTCAACTGCAGACCATGTTGCATCACGGTGGGGTGGAGTGGAAGATGGAGGTGTCAGATGCGGAGATCAGTGGCCACAGGAAGACTGGTTGGAAGCGATGAAGCCGTGGAGACAAGCTGCTGGTTTCATGAGCCTGTTTGGGGACGTCCGATGAAGTATGCGTTACAGTGGTGGTGGCTCCACCGAGCCTTGTGATAGACGAAGAATACAGCAGAAGAAGACAGCGTTTTGGTCCACCGGTGATGTGATGTGGACCGAATCGGTTCAGCAGACGGGCCCTAATTGGGCCGGACAACATTGACCGGCCTTTGGCCCATTTCTCTCATGTTCTGTAGAGTTACCACAAGTTCAAATCAAAAGGGCCTTTCATTAATCATTTGATCATGTTTCTGCAGGTTGACTTCCATTGTGGAGATCTTATCTCTTGAAGCCACATTGTCTGTGAGCCATTGCACACTGTTCGGTGTTCCATACTCTACTAACAGGAAAGAGGAACATAAAAAGAAATCTATACCAAAGATTAGGACAATAAAAAAACAAAAATGTTCTTTTACTATATATCACTTTGTTCTGAAAACACATTTGGTGTTGCGAAAAAGATACATTCAAATAACCATAGAAAGTTGATTGGTCTTTTAGTGTATAACAATCATCAGACATTTATGGGTGAGCATGAAAGCTGCTTGCTAACGCTGTACAAACGGATGGTGATGCCACTTCGCGTGGGATGAGGACATGCAAGCAAGTGTGGGAAGAGGACAGCAGACGAGTCCAAAGCAATCGCCATCACTCACATGAACGCTCTTTCTCTCTCTCTCTCTCTCTCTCTCTCTCTGGTCGGCCGCGCCGGCATTACCAAATAAAATAGTCCCCAAGATGCTCGCTGCCATGAGCATTAGTTTAGGCTCGGTGCAAGTCCTCTCCTGGAGGATGAGGAGCACCTATCGTTGCTTACTCTTGGCTCAAAGAATGGACTCCTATGAAAGCGAAAGCTTTGGTGTTTTACCGACGCGGTGCAGCTGTTAGTGCCGGTCACATGGACGTGGATGATGTACATGTTTAGTGGAGATGTTAATCATCAGTTGGCGAAGAGTATAATATACGTGAATGAAGGGGGGAGGAATCAATCAAGCTGATGACTTTGGAAGTCACGACTTGTATGCTCATAAAAGCTACAGGCTGCTGCAGTGTGGAGTCTGATGAGTTCCATCTGCTGTCATGTAATCCAAGAATGCCACACCTAAAGCACACATGCCGATCGTTCTCTCATACAAGTTCAAGTTTATCTAGTTCCAGCAAGCAGTCACAGTCAGTCACCATGCTCGCCCTAAGAATCTCTTCGACACATCAATCAAAAAGGCTACACAGAGAGAGCGACCGAGCGAGAGAGAGAGGAGGGTGAGGGGTGGAGCAGCAATGCAAACGCATGTGCATGCAGTTTCTGAGGCGGCCATGCCGCCAAGTCCTCGAGAGTGCCTCGTAATGTACACGACAGTGGGGCATCTGCATGTGGGCGTGTGCGATCACTGCCAGTCCGTCGTGATGGAGCTTCTCGGGGAACACGAAGAGGCCGATGCTACGGCAATGGCTCGTGGCGTGCTGCTGTCAGCACGGAGCTCTTCGTTCTTAGAGCTTGCAGCACGCAGGCCCTCTCTTCATCACCACCCCCTCGATCTCTTCCCCTGGTCAAATGGATCCACAGGCAAAGCACAACTGGGAGACCGCTCGCCCATGCATGCCTCTTATATAAGTATTTTTGAATATATTATAAATATAATATCTTTATAAAAATACTGTAACTTAGTATTCTTATATTATGTTATAATAATTTTTGATATTATTGAAAAATATTATAACACAGTAAAATCAATTCATATTTTAGATATTAGATTAAAAAAAAGGACACTTTGAGAATCAAAGATGCTTCTCGAGAAAAAACTAGTTAAATAAATATATAATACTATAAAAAAATATATAATTTCCTAAGGAGAAAGTTTTCAGATTAAAAATACAAAAAACATAGAGACTATTCTTCTGTAAACATAAAAATATTCATCAGATTATATTCACGTCCGAGATTATACTCGTTGGCAAATACAGCTTCATCGTTCTTCGGTGAGGTGGAACGAAGTCCATGGGGGAATTTCTCGGCGACAGCGCCGGTGGAGAAGTGGTCAGTCTCCTCCATCATCCGCACAAGCTTCAAGAACTTTTAAGGGTTCAAAATTGCTAATCTGTCGTATACTTGACGAGGATCTCATATCGTGGCGTCAAACTTCGAACCTTTGGCTTCTTCGTCAGCAGCCACTCCCATGTGTTTGATTACACGTTTGCTTTGCATGCTGAGTTTGCCCTCTATGAGATCTTTGTGTCGACATATAATGATTTTATGTGTGGTATGAAAAATAAATAAATATTGATGTGATCGATATGTCAGCACTATATATCCAACACGTGGATTCAATGTGTTCGACACCTTAGTTTTATGCGATTGATATGTCGACCCATCGATGCCTCTTCACCATGTGGTCAACACGGAGGAGTTGCCTTATTGACATCTTGGTTCTATGTGACCGACACATAGATGGATGTGCTTGATCAATACTATATGTCTGAAAACTACGCAATCCGAAAAGTATCGTAGGTTAGCGATAGTTATGGTTAGATTTTTCAGCCCCACAATCACATAGACTATGCATTAGACGAACGTTTCGAGCGTCACTATAAAAAAAGATTCATAGGTATATCTCATACCACCGAGCACTTAGATCTAACTTGTTTGATTGATCTATTGATTTAGGCATCGAAGGGATATTATCGAAAGTACGTGATGTAGATTATCTTTAGATCAGACACATCCATCAAATTGTCTTGATTTGGCTTAAAAAAGAAATTAGATTGGATCTGATTCAGCTTGAAGAGTTTATCAACCATGTAATAAAAAATTATCCTAAATTTTTCGTTAGGCCATCTATGGTGATGTCAAGTAGCATTTAGATGTTTTCTTACATATTGCTTTTGAGCAATTGTTCTTGAGGCAAATTTTTTGTTTTTCCATAATACCAACTTTACAAATGATTTCAAGCAACACAATAATTACATCCTATTTTTGGATCAAAGTCTCGCATTATATAGTTATTCATTGTATCGAAATTGTTAATCATATGCTGCACTTGTCATTATCGGTTACTAATATATCCAAACAATAAACAATAAATCAAAATTTACTCCATTCTTTTAGCTACATGCATCAAATGTGGCGAGATGAAGCGAAACTATCATGCATTTCTAGCACTGTAAAACCATGTGACGGATCAATCACCTACATCAAATTCGATAGCATCCTAATTATTCCTGTAAGACACAGTGATCAGAATAAGTTCTTGGAATGTACCAAACTCGCAAACAAGGTAATAGTTCCATCAAAGGACAAAAAGAAGGGATGCTTTGGGAGGACTATGAATCGTATGACCCAACCAATGTCATCATGATTGAGACTCCGACAGCCTGCGTCAATGCATGCTTATCCTTCTACGTACATTCGCTAAACAAGTAATACAAGGTTTACTAATATAATCACTTAGATTTTGTCCTTTAGGGATCCTTCTTTGCGAGTGGTAAGTAACTCTCTCAAGAGATGTTTTAGTAGGTACAGCTAATAAATAGCCCATCAACCATTAATCACAAGACATCATAATGCTTCAGAGTGATCTTTTGGCTACATAAACTAATCAAAATATTCACACTAATCGAGATTTGTACAAAAATATTCGGAAACATTCTTCAATCAAAGACCATAAACAACAACTAGCTTTTGGTTGCCATACAAGCTTGCCAAAAATAAGAATAAAGCATTCCAACACATTCAACTAATCTTTATCGAACCCTATATCGATATCGATGAAAGCGTCCACCATACGTAAAGTATCACATTTGATGCTCTAAGAAATGCATGACTCGAATTTGTTATATTATTTTCTCCATTATTCAAATATCTCATGAAGAAATCCAACGTATTTGTTATATTAACTTGACGAACATGCAAGTCAAGCTGTGTGATGATCTGCGAATGTGTGTACGCAACGACTAAACCCTCTCCATAAATGATATCAAAACGATATACGTCGAACACTAAACACGTCTCCGACGACCAAAAGAACACGTTTTAGTTCCTGTTCTAATTGCTGCCTTGTCTCCGTGCTTAGTTCGGTGGGGGAAGCAGCCATTGCCGATCGCATTCAAACTGCAGAAGTATGTCAACACATCCAATCATCGATTTCGACTGCCTTGTTCTCGTTCTTCTCCCTTCATAGATGACAAAAAGACAAATCGATTCAGTATTTTCTCCCAGTCTTCCATGCATGGCTTAGTGTATACGTAATCCAGCCCCTTCTCTCTCTCTCTCTCTGATTTGCCCGTCTCTATCATGTAGATGGCTGACATCAACTTGAGCTGGGTGCGTTCTTTCGGTGAAGAGGCAGTGAAGTGGCAGACGTACTTCACCCGTCCATCGAGGAAACGGAAGATCTCTTACCGTGGTGAGGTGACGTTGACGACGAGGAGATGGAGCGCACGGCCGCCTCGGAGAGCGTGGGCGCCATTGCCACAGTGGGTCAGCGGCCGGCCAACCCGCGAGGCCCCGCGACGACACCCATCTACGGTTCTACTGCTGCGTGGACGGGTTGGTGGCGCCGTGCAAGGCTCCCCCGTCCAGGAAAGCTTGTTTCTCGATTGGACAAAAAAGTGGGAACCACAATGGGACCCGCTGAATAAACCAACAGTGCTGCGAGTCCCAGTGTTGGCGCAACCACCACGAATACGGAAGCTGAGTGAGTCCGGGACGCGTCGGCCGGCCCTCTCCGCTTGTGAGCTGTCGGACGGCTGTGATCGAGACATCACGTCGATAGTGGGGCCGTCATGGGGCCCGCACGCTGGTCAGACGCCGGGGACCACGACTTAGGACCCGGGCGCGATGTCCTCGAATGCCACATGTCGACGCCCAGTCACCGATGCGTCCTCGAGATTCGAGCCCCTTTCCCTCCTCCCCTCCTCTCCTGCTCTGTCACGACAGCCTCTGACCTCGCTGGAAATATTTCTCCACATGGAAGAGAGAGACACACACGCACCCTCACTAGATTCTCTTACCCCTTGTACGTGGCTCCATGTTTCTCGACCCGTTCTGTCTTACCCGTTTCGAATCTAACCTGTGATTTGCAATGCGGGTGATAGCAGTGGGACCCAACGTGTGCGAAATCTCTCACATGGCAGGTAGTCAAGCGAGTACAGAATCAACGCGTGGGCGTGCTATTGCCCCCAACTGTGTCATGCGTGATGGATTCCATAACGTGGGAGCCACGCTGTTCCTCCAAAGTCCAAATCGAGGTGGTAATCACTGTAGTGTCGGATCCGGTGTCCCGCAACATGCGCGGTCCAGCTAACTCAACCGATCGGCATCACGATCCCGTTCGATGATGGGCGATGATTGGTGGGATTCAGTGAACTGGGTCCGTCGTTTCCAGTGACTCTGTGCAGAGTGTAATCACAAGGATAACTACGAAGGTAGTGTCTTCTTTAGCAACTACATCTAAATTTAAGCTGACCTTGACTAAGAGAGCTCTGAGAGAGAAGCATAATTAATGCCGTGGTTCGATCCACTGTAACAAACAATACAGAGGGAAGATCAGATCGAGAAATGAAGAGAGAGAGAGAGAGAGAGAGAGAGAGAGGAGGCAGCGGATATGGATGGGGAGAGCTGTTGACGGAGAGATTAATGAGGAGAAGAAATGGAGTGGGGAGATGAGTTCAAGAACGTGGGGAGGGGACAAAGGGGAAACAAAAAAGAATAGCATATCAAGAGTTGAGGCCCACCCACCGCCAACACCAAACCCCGGCCACAGCCATCCCTTCCCCCCACTCTCTCCTTCCTTCCTCCCTCCCTCCCCTTGACTTGCCCAAACCCTAATCCAAGCGCCTCCTAAAGCAATCCCTTCCGCCCCTTCCTCCTCCCCAAAACAACCCCCTCCCCTCCGCGGGAAAGATGAATCGGTTGATGGAGCTCTTCACTTCCATTTTTGCAGCTTTCGATTCCTAGAAAGATTGGTATTAGAAAAGCAAGGAAGGAGAGACAGACCGCCGCCTTCCTTTTCCCGTCTAGATTACCTTTTACTACTCCTCATCAAAGCGTCCACCTTCGATCTTGGTTTCAAGAACTAGACCTCCTATTTGTTTGATCCGCACAGTTGCACTTCCTGAGGGTGCACACCAGCTAGTTTCGTTTTTTATAAGCAAAGGATAAAAAAAGAGAGAGGAACGGCGTTTAAGGAATTGATGGATCCAATTTCAGCATCCACGCATGGCCACCATCTCCCTCCTCCCTTCCATGGCCAAGAGTTCCATCCCCTCCACTTTCAGCACCTTCAGCAACAGCAGCAGCTCAAGGTCGAGGAAGAACACAGCGGCCTCCGCCGTGGCACGAAGCGCGACCATGACGACAGTAACAACGACGAGAATAACAATTCCAGCGGCGGCGACGGCAAGGAGCTGGCTCCAGCAACTTTCTCCGCCGGCGGAGAGGGGGAGATCATGCGCCGGCCGCGCGGCCGCCCAGCCGGGTCCAAGAACAAGCCGAAGCCGCCGATCATCATCACCAGGGACAGCGCCAACGCGCTGCGGTCGCACGTGATGGAGATCGCGGGCGGGTGCGATATCGTCGAGAGCGTCGCCAGCTTTGCCTGCCGCCGGCAGCGGGGCGTCTGCATCCTCAGCGGCAGCGGCACCGTCACCAACGTCAACCTGCGCCAGCCTGCCTCTTCCAGCGCTGTCGTCAACCTTCGTGGCCGCTTCGAGATTCTTTCTCTCTCCGGATCTTTTCTTCCGCCGCCTGCACCACCTGCCGCCAGTGGCCTCACCATATACCTAGCCGGCGGGCAGGGCCAGATTGTCGGGGGTAGCGTCGTCGGGGCTCTAATAGCATCAGGACCAGTAATTATAATGGCCGCATCCTTCGGAAACGCAGCTTACGAGAGGCTGCCGCTCGACGAGGAGGAACCTCTACAAGCTCAGCAGGGTGCTCTCGGGTCGCCTGGACTGGTAGGACAGTCGACTCCACCGCAGCAGCCCCAGCAGCAGCAGCTACTCGACCCCAACAATCCGCTCCTCCACGGCCTCCCGCCAAACCTCCTCAATAATCTCCAGTTGCCAGCCGATGCATACAGCTGGGCCACCGGCGCAGGAGGGCGCGCCTCCTTCTGATCCTAACAGCAATTCACCACCCACTTTGTGAAGAAACCCCGCAGGAGCTCATGCTGATGCCAGCTTTAGCCTCAATTCGGAAGATTCAGGAATTCTTCTCTCTCTTCTTTCTCTCAACTTAATCTTCTTTTGCTGCTTTCTTCGTTTCCTTATTTCGGTTCGGCATAGGATCATCATCCTCATCTTTCTTCTGATTTGGAGAAGCGTTGTACAAAACCATGAGTTCTCGGAGTTTCGACTTCGATGGCAGAAGATAAGCTTATGTGCAAAAGGCATGCATGCACGGTGGAAGAAGAGACCGAAAGAGTGATGCGCCGTCGCTTCTTATCTGGTATGCTTGCAAGGGAAAGGGAAGGAAGGAGGAGATCTGCAAGTTAACCCCGGAAAAAGAGGTTCAGCAATGTACTTCCACTCTTATTGTCAATTTGAAGTCTTCGAATCATAATTATGCTGCTGCATAGGTTTCTTGTATGCTACTCCAATATGAGTATCTTCTTGAAAGCTACTAATTCTATTACTCGATTCGAGTCCTCCATCATCACGCACACATGCTCTTGCCAAATTCTTACAGTCTTTCTTTCAGAAAAGGAACACTGAATCTTACTACTTTGTGCACTTCTTTCTTTCTGGTTAGTCTGTCTGTTTGTGCTGTTGTGACGAAGAAGGTGGTCGTGGCGCAGACAGAAGCCTGTAGTTACGGGTCTGTAAGCTCTTTAAGCAGACAGTCGGAGGAATCGGAGCTGAGTCCCGAAGAGAGGGAGTAAATGAGGGGTGTCGTCCTGTTCTGAGGAAGCTGTTTCCCGAGGCCAACAGCTTCACAGTGCAGCGAAAACTACGACAGGCGTTATGCGTCTTGAGCTTCTCATCACCCGGAAGGAAATGTAGGAGAATGAGTGGAGAGAGAGAAGGAAAAGCTGATGATCTCTTAGTTTAACTACTCTTCTTGTCCTCATCAAGTCCCAGTGGCAGCCTCTTTCTTCGTGCCGTTTCCTTGGAGGCTTTACTCCATTTTGGATTTCGTTTTCCTCTCTTTTGGTTGCATCCATGACTAAGAGGTCTTCTTCATCATCATTTACGTTCAGGTTGCAACTTGTGTTGAATTTAGATCATTTTTTATACTTTTTTAAGTCCCCATCTGATATGACAATTTCACATTTTAAGATTTTCTCGAGTCAAAAGTTGGGGGATTTATTTGTGTATAATGGACTTTGAAATTTCCATGAATGATTTGAAGGCAAGGATATAGTGCAAGAGAGATAGGAGTTGGATCTATTAGGGGGTTTAGCTTGATGAAGTTTCCATGTCAAACTGTTCTATAACTTGGATCAGATTAAGATTTAGATACTACTCTCTTGAGTATGGGATTTTGAGGATGAATGATTCTTAGGTGGGTGTTGACTTTAACTAAACTCCTTGGTCTTCACAAGAAAACATCTTTTATGACTTTCCTAGGTGGAAGCTTTGAGGGTTGCATATGATCTTAGGACATTTTAGGGTTTAATAGTCAACCTGAGCAAAAGCTTCATCTTCTTCAATGGGACACCAAATGCAAGTAGAACTGAATTCTCACATGTTCTGATCTGTAGTGCTTATATACTTCATTTGTTATTTGGTTGACTGACATTACTTTGAGGTTATGTTCATAACATTTACAAAATAAAACTCATCACCATTACCTGACAGAACAACATATACTATTAGAACTGAGAGTAAGAGAAAGTAGAAACCCTAAAAATTAAGAGATTGTTACACCAGAAGAGCAAAGGATTAAATATGCCACTTGAAGCTGTAGATGAAGTCAAATATTTTGGATTCTAAAGGGGAGGAAAATTAAAAGAAAATGTCAGTTGGAAAGTAAGATGAAGAATTATCAACTATCAAGTTCAGTGTTTTAAGGATATTATGTTGTGGATTATCTAAAAAATATGAGATCATGAACATAAGTTCAGTTTTTGATGTGAAACCAATTTAGTTTATCTCTTAGTGAATAAATTTAATTAGTTTAGAGGTATTTTGCATATATCACAAGTTGTGATGTAACAATATTTACTAAGAAGGAAACAAATGCAGAAAGAAAAAGTCAGATTTGATCTTTCATTGATCATTGTAAATTTTGATTGGAAATATTAAATTTTCATCCATGGAAGCTTACAAATCAAAAAAATCATTATAAGAGGAAGATTATTTTTCAAATTAAGACTGAAATATAATTATATTTTTTTCGTATACTCGAGCCTATATAAAAGGGTCATACTGCATAAAAAAATTAATCAATGAATTAAGTTTATGGAAATAATTTGAAACTATTTGGAGAGTTTTTTTGATAAAAAAAATATATATGCATAAGAATAGCATGGTTATAATTAATTATACTCAGATACAAATGACATCCAATCTTTACGATGCATTAGTAATAAAGATAAATGTGTCCAGAGAGTGAGTAAATTAACAAAAGCTTTTATAAGACAGAATCTAATTCAACTTCAAACACAATAAATAACCTTCAAATGATGAATGAAAATTGGAAGATATATTGTCTTCATCTAAATAGATATTTATGAATGCTACTGGAAACCTTGAAATATGTTAGAATTATGACACTGTAATGGATTGGAAGTTTAGCTATTTAGGATCAAGCAGTCAACAAAACAGTAGACAACTTTATCCTGGAGAATTGACAAATTAATTGGTAAAGATATGTTACAATTGCAGGAATGATGAATATATTTATATAGAGTGTAAAAACAAATCATTCTGTCATTAACATAAGACTATGTTATTGGATGTATCTCCTACATCTGGAGAAGGTTTGGATTACAAACTAAATTTAGACCATGAGAAGATACTTTATAGTCACTCTTTTTTATGATTGAGAATGTGATATTTTTTTATTTTATTTGGTTTTTGAAGGTTTTAACAAAAAAAAACCTTTTTATCACTTTGAAATTAGGAGTCTCATACAATTTTTGAAGCAAAATGTTCCCCTCTTACCTATTTCTGATTGCTGTGGAGATCATATTCCTCTATAAACCATGATTCCCTTGGAATCAAGATTGTTAGAGCCTCCCCAGCAATACCTTGGAACACAGTTGCTGTGAAGGAGGCTGAGGCTCGGCAGATGTTGTTATCCATGAGAACCCTACTGGGAGAGGCTCCATTCACAAGGGATGTTTTTGGCCGCTGTCTACTTGGTCAATTGTGACTAGAGAAATCTTTTGATGAGGCAAAACAAAGTCTAATACCAAACGAGGTTCCATCAGAATTCTGTGTCATCCTTTTGAATCGATCGGATCAATCAGGTATGCCAATGAGAAGCAGCTGAGTCTTGGTTGCAATCATCCTTCGGTAGTTCTGTCTATCGTTTCATTAACATCAGTCACAAACCTCGGTCTGATGGGTTCTGACTCAACCGGGCCCCACGTTTTCTTTGGCTGTGGAAGTGGGTCCGGTTCTGGGAGCGTCGCGGTAGTTATGCAGGCTTGCTTCGACGCCTTACCGTTGACGTCGCTTCGGCAGTCTTCATTCTCCTACACGCACGCCCGAAGTCTCCGATCTCCCGGTAGCGTAGCTGTCTGTGAGAAGATTGGTGGGTCCCATCGTTGTGGGCCTTGGCTCACCTGTGTTGACCGAGACACCGTCCAGGAAATGTAGCCATCCCAATCGGTCCACGGTCACGGGCACTCGAGATCACAGCACTTCGCGCGCCCGATTCTGACGTCGATAGACCAGTCGCTTCGTCAGTCGTGGCCAGGGGGCCGCGCCACGTCCTTTCTCCGCGAACTGCCGCCCGTGGGTCCCAGTTATTGCGGGCCGGTGGGGTGGGGCCGCCTCAGATCTGGACCGTCCACTCCTTGATGATAGAATACGCGACGCTGTGGGTCCCTTTTGCATCAGACGACGATCATCCAATCAACACATGGGTATATTCAACCGGGTTCACCGGCAGCGCACACCATAATAGCGATTCCTTTTCCATCTAACCCAACCTACGCACGCCATCTACCCCTCCGTTCCTCAGTCTAAACTAGTTCGTGGGCTCCACAGATGGGACTCTAATCTCCAATGGTATCGCCGGTAGGGAACTGGGCAGACAGGGTAGAAATACTGCTGCAATTAAGAGTTGGAGGGCCGAGAGCGTGTTGCCCTGCCTTCGTCCGCACGCTCTCCCCTTGCACGAATACTTTTCTTTTCCTGAGTCAATGGTTCAATTCGTCCGCTGGTTTCTCCGACGCGCCCCGATCTCAAGGTCCCAATCGCTTGACGCGGACAGATTGCAGATCTAGGAGAGCGGTTGTTTAGGCTTCGCCTTCGTCTCCGTCTCCTCCATCTGGGCTATATTTGTTTCTTATGAGACACAGGGCCGCCTCCTCTCCTCATGGGACCTCCTCCTTGACTTCTCGAGGCAAAATGAGGTAAGCTTCTCTAAATCTTCTCCATCTGCTCTTATTTTTCCGATTCAGTTTGTTTATGATGCTCTATTGTTATCATTATATATTCTTTTGCGCTGAGGATTTGGTTGGCGTTCGAAACATTAGAATGTTTAATTGATTCGGGGCTTTCCTTGATATGACAAGCTTGTGGTAATTTCTCTGATAAAATTTGGTAACTACTGCTGAAATATTATTCTTTGATGCCATCTACAGCTTGATTATTTTCCTATATTGCTCTTTCCTTCTTTGTGGTCTGAGGAAGGGAAGCAAATGCATACTGGGACAACTGAGATAGAAGAACCAACTGGGCTGGTTTTAACCGTATATCCGATCCCATAACAAAGCAAACTCGAATGGCTGGAATTTTGTGAGTGTTTTCGTCGGTTTTCTTTATTGTAGGAGTAGACTCTGATGGTACTAAAAATTGGTTCTCTTTCTGATCTTGATTCTGATCAAATATTCCATGATGACTAGAATAAGATATGAACTACCCGACCTTGATCACATTTATCTTGGAATACATAGAAATGTGTAACGAGGTTGCCCATATTATAACCATGATATGAGTTAAACATCTGGGTGAACTCAACAATATGGCTGGCTAGGTAGGACAACCTATAAAGGTGTTGCGGGGATATCTTACTGTGTCGGAAGTGTCTGAGAACTAACTGGTGCATCAGTATGGTAATTGGACATTCATCCAATCCCAAAGTTTTAAGATGATAAGTTATTGGTTAACACCAGTATATCTAGCCATATTCTTTAATCTTTTCACTTTGTACTGCTAACACCTCTCACATGTCTTAATAATCTCAGCCTTATACAAGAGTTCCACAGCGCATCCAATAACTAGTCTTCCTCCATGAATCGACCATGCTATTACACGATTAACCACACAGACCAACATGGCATCAATTAAATCTTGCAAACTTGGATCGAGAATCAAACACATCTTCTCGCTAGTCCATGCTAGCCTTTTAAATTGCAGGTTATCCAGCATTAGCAAGCATTGCATTGAGGTTTAACTGCATAACGTGACAAAAACATATCAAACCTATATATTCATGGTAGTCTGCCACTCATCAAATCAGCCCATCCCTGTGCTCTAATACCTCTGGCAGGTAGATTTATATTTAAAAATGAGGAATGCGCCAATTAAGTTAGGGCATCAATATGGAAGTGAACATGATTAAACTTAAGAGCTTAAGCTAATATGTTACAAATATATCTGGGCCCATTTAATCTTTTCACCATGTGGAACTAATCCCTCTTATATGTTCTAACTGTCACTGGACAAGGGAACATGAGATTTAATTGGTATATGGAAAATGAATAAGTTGAACGGAACAAAACATAATCGAATTTGTTTCAAGAATGCCTGACTTGTAGGAGAACATTTACAAGATATCGAAGTACATTTAAAGCCTAATCAAAATATAGAAGTACCTGGAATTTGAATGGTTTCTATAGCTACTCCATTTGCATCTAATGTAGTAGAAGTTGTACTTGTTCTACAAACTGTTAAAAGAAGTTGAGGCATATATTAAAAAAATGAGTGTAAGTGAAGTTGAATAATAAAATGAAATAAGTTGTACTCTAAGTTTATGGAGCTTAGATGTTTGTAAAAGAGCAGAAAAGGGAAGCTAGAGTATGATGAATGAAGAAGTAGGTGAGAAGAATGGATATCTTAGACTCATTCCAAGTCCTCCGAACTTACTATCATCGAAAGAAAATGGATCCACACCTCTCACCAGCTGATTTAAGATGAAATGAAGTCAGCAACTACTCGTCTCTCTCTCTGGTGGATGTAACTTGGAAGTCTTGAATAATTTAGACTAGATTTTATACAGTAGATAAGTTGGTTAGCGGAAGATGATATACTAGTTGTGATGTGAATATCATATCTTGCTACTTAAATTTATTGTAAAAGAATTCATGTTTGCAGGTCTATGATTGGTGTAATCCTGTTTTTGGAACTATGATTGTGTGTTTTCTAGCAGGCTTCTATTTGCATTTTAATGACTGAATTTGTCTGCTAGTGGTTTCAAAAGATCATACTTTTATTGGTTTTATTGAACTCAAAGTTGAATTGCTTGAGGCTTTTTAGAATTGCAGGGATGAGTGGTTGACGCAATTGACTACTGTCCTGATAGCTGGTTCACCAATTCTGCTTAGTAGTTTGATATTGAGTTGCTGCCTTTACCACAAACATGTACTTTGTCATAACATGCCTACTTCCTACCAGTACAAGAATCAGATTATGAATTAATATTTCTAAATATCATCCATTGTGAATAATTTATATAGATCCATATTCAAACTTCAGTGTGTATTTAATGGACATGTCATCTCGATTCATCTCAGTGTCACACCAATCCCTTGCTGTACATGTATGCTTCAGTATCCAGCATCATATTGCAACTTTTGGCATCATATTCCATTTGTGCTATATAATGGTCTATCTATATAGGACAGAGTCATTTAATCTGACTCCTGGCTATTGTGTTAGTACCTTTTAGAAGCATTATTTCAACATGAGAAAGTCCAGGGTTTGGTAGTTTATGTTTTTTCATGTGTCATTTATTTACACAGTAAGTTTAAGAGGCATTGTAGCCATCCATAGTAGTGATATACCTGATAGAAGATGGTTGTAGTGACTTTCTTTTCTTTGACGATCGTTCATACTCAGAGGTATATCTTATTGCACTTTATTGTTAAAATGCCATTTCAGGGGAAAATATTTTGTTGCATGACTTTCAAAAATGAATTTGTACAAACCATTCATGTTATTCTTGTTCCTTGTATCGACTGTTTCTTGATGTCATATGCATGTCACAAGATTAATATAGAATGACATTAACAGTTTTTTGAGCCTAGTTATTATTGTTTCTTTTGACAGATCAAGGAGAATATTTGGGTTCTCTCTATCTCTTATTCTCATCAACATGGCTTCTATAATGGAGCGTGCTGATGAGAATCTCTTACCAGCTGTTTATAAAGAAGTTAGCGAGGCCTTTAATGCTGGACCCATCGAACTTGGATATCTTACCTTTATACGTAACTTTGTGCAATCAGTATCATCACCCATGGCAGGAGTTCTAGCCCTTCATCATGACCGTCCTGTAGTTCTTGCTATGGGTACTGCATGCTGGGCTTTATCAACAGCTGCAGTTGGTGTAAGCCAGCATTTTAATCAGGTTGCTTTCTGGAGAGCAATAAATGGCTTGGGTTTGGCCATTGTCATCCCTGCACTCCAATCGTTCATTGCAGATAGTTACATGGATGGTTTGCGTGGTACGGGATTTGGATTACTAAATCTTATTGGTTCGGTAGGGGGCATTGGAGGTGGTGTTTTGGCTACAATCATGGCAGGACATGAGTACTGGGGAATACCAGGGTGGCGTTGTGCTTTCATCATGATGGCATCATTGAGCTTGCTAATTGGAGTTCTTGTGTTTCTTTTTGTTGTTGACCCTAGGAGAGACCCTTTAGTTGCTGTCGGTGCTGATGATGACACCGAAAGGTAACTATCATTTTTCAGGCTTCAATATTGTGTTTAGATATTGTTATTCTGATTCCTCTAGACTTGAAATTTTGTTGTGGTTTACACTTCACTATCTGATTTTATTATGTCCAATCATATATTAGAATTTAGAATTGCAATTCATTATGTGCAATGCAAGTCAAGGCATGATTATAATGCAGCAGATAAATTTAGTCAGTTAAGGATCTTTGTTGAAGCTTTCTCTGCACACTGTCACTAATGAGATTTTTGTTTGGGTGCTTGTATTTTAAAACATGAGCCAACTTTAGAGACCTTAATCATGGCATGAAGCCAGCTTGAATAGCATCTAATTTTTTTGGCATATTTTAACTAGATATAAAGTGACTGCTGTGAGTTAACCTAAAGATCTGATAAATCAATATGTGGATAAAGGATAAAGTCTGCAACCAAAACATGGTGTTTCAGTCCTGTGCTAATACAGTTAATGCTGCCTGGACAGCCTAAGAAATATCTCATGTTTAAGGAGGGCAAAGTCTGTTAAAATGGTGTAAAGTGAAAAAGTTAAAACAAACAGGGTGTTATTACTTTTATTTATATTCCCATTTATAGGAGGGGCTACTACTACTTCAATAACTAACCTAAATTTAAATATGACCTTTTCTGATCCTGAAACAGGTGATTTGCCTTAATATTTAAACATGGTTCATATATATTTTTCTGTTCTTCTGCCTGGTTCCTAAGACATTTGAGAACATAATTCTTGTTGATCCATCTTTTGACCCATTCTCTGATAATATTCATATATTGTTCACACTTGGAGTATTAATAATCAATTTTATGATTAGTTTATGTCTCCTTGTCATTTGAATCTAAGATTGTAGTGATTATTTTCTGAATGATCTGCATATATTTCACACCAATTCTACCAACATTTTGATGATTACTAGTGATTCTAAATACACTGGACTTAACTAGTGCATCAAACTGGTTTACTAGTTGATCTTCTAATTGTGTGTAATCTATGCTCGTTTTTCCAGGGCTAACCTGGTAATGAAAAGTACTGTACCTCCATCCTCGATCTGGAGCAATTCCTGGTTGGCAATGAGATCTGTAATGAAAGTCAAGACATTTCAAATCATTGTCTTGCAGGGAATTGTTGGTTCACTACCTTGGACAGCAATGGTTTTTTTCACAATGTGGTTTGAACTGATAGGTATAATAAAATATTTACATATGATCTGTTATTCTAAGTATCCCTTAGAACTTTGTTGACTATATGAATTTTGAATTTTTGACAAGATAACTTGTTACTTTCTAATCCTATACATCTTAATCTTATCTTTCAGGGTTTGATAATAACAGCTCAGCTGCCTTAAACAGTCTTTTCGCCATTGGATGTGCTATGGGTTCCTTCCTTGGGGGGATGATAGCTGATCGATTGTCGAAGTACTATCCAGACTCAGGCCGAGTTATGTGTGCTCAGTTCAGTGCCTTCATGGGTATTCCCTTTTCATGGATTCTTCTTACTGGGATCCGGCCATCTGTGAACAACTGGAACGCTTTTGCTGCCACCCTACTCCTCATGGGCCTCACAATCAGCTGGTGTGCTTCCTGTGCCAACAACCCCATGTTTGCCGAGGTTGTCCCCCCGAAGCACCGTACCATGATTTATGCTTTCGACCGTGCATTTGAAGGATCATTCTCCTCATTTGCAGCACCAGCAGTAGGTATCCTTACTGAGAAGATTTATGGCTACGATTCAAAGTCGCTCAAGTCAGTTGGTGGCTCTGCTGAAGGAGCATTGGCACTCTCGAGGGGTCTATTTATGATGACCATCGTTCCTTTTGGTTTGTGCTGCTTGTTTTACAGTCCCCTTTACATTGTATTTAGGCGAGACCGAGAAAGCGCCAAACTGGTTTCTTCAAAGGAGCAACAACTATCATCAGAAATTGATTTTGTAGGCAGGTGATAGCCACAACTTATAGCATAGTGGCAAGTAGAACGCATAGCGTCTGGCATATTGGTAGGGGGTTTATTTGATACGAAGAATATCCGACCTAGCAACTTATGTATGTTCTCTGCTTGTCTTCAGATCAACTTATTAAACATATAGAGATTGTTGTTGAAGAAAGCTGCCCTTATCGGTGAACTCATTTAAATGTCGTGGGAATTCTTCAGTTGGATCCATTGTTGTAATCATGCATTCATCTGAGTTGCAGGTTCTCATGCATGCATCAGAAATTTTAAACAACAACCATCTAAAGCACCATGTTTGGCCCTCATTTCCAACAAATGAGTGACTGCCGACTACTAGTTGCTTCATATCTTGAGAGTCGTAAAAGATGGTTAATTCAACGGTGGGTTCTTGTATTTATTTGTTCATCCTGTGTTGTATTATTGAATCCAGACCAGCATAAATGTTGCACGCAACATTTTTGATCCTCTTCTAAGCAGGTTGATCATCTTGGCATGATGACTTAGGACAGCCTCAGCTGGGCAATAATATTCTTTAGTTGTAATTGTATAACAGAGGCTGTATGTTTATGGATTACGCCCTACACATTGCTGTTCCATTTCTTCTTCCATGCCGATACAGATAGATACATCAATGAAAGTGAAACTCTCAACTTTTGAATTGAATCTGTGTGCATTTTGTTGCAGGATGAAGTCCAAATGAGTATGAAATTTTCATGTTTGCAAGGAAATCCATGGCCTGAGATTGAATCCGAGCCCAAAACTTCTCTGATACGTACAGAATTCCACCAGTTTCTTCATCACTACGGAGAGAGAGAAAGGAAGAGAGAGAGAGAAAACCGTAGCATCAACACTGTTGTTTCATGTTCGGCTTCTTAAGTCTCCTCCTATAATACATCACTATCGAGCTGGTCACCATCTTCTTCGCAACAGTCGTCGTCGTCGTCGCGGCCGTGTCGCGCGCTCCACCCCAAATCCTGCCGCTGATCTCGAACACGGCCGCGTCGCCAACTCCGACGGCCATCCCGCTCCGGATCACGGAGCAGCGCTCCTCGTAGCTCCTCCTCAGCTGCTTGACCTTCGCGAGGATCTCGTCGTCGGTGAACGACCTCTTCACCGCCCTCCTGATCCTCCCCACTAACGAAACCGAGGGGTCGAAGGACTCCACCGGCTCCTCCGCGATCTCCAGCGCCGCCCGCAGCAGCCGCACCTCCTCCTCCAGTGTCCATGCCATGACCAGCTGCAGAGATCGGAGCCTGAGTTTCTCCACGAAATGGAAGGCTTATATCTTGCGCTTGCGGTAAGCAAGGCATCAATGTACGTATGAATCAAAGGAATAAACTATTCTATGGATTCCCAGTGGATTCTTCCCTGATATGGTGATGATGGTGGTACGATGAATGATTTGCTTCCGAATCCACGCTTCTGTAGTCAAATCTTGAGTCAACTCATTCCATCAATTGTCGTGTGCTGTCGATGCCTTATCGCAAGGGCATCATACATTGCTGCATATTCGCACCAATAAGGGCTCAGTGCACTGCTGTCCGATCAACACGAGAAAAGGGAACAAATTGCACTGCCGTCCAATCAAAGTAATTCTTATCTATTCTGATGTTAATTCGAGTGATAGGCAGTAAGTTTTCATAGTGCTCACCTGAATCTGAATCTTTGGATTCGCATATTTATTTTTGGATTTTTTTGGAACTTAATGGTTCTGTTTTCCATGGGATGTAAGATTGCATTGAATGAGTGATATCCTCCTTCCTCTCGTGTGGTCGATTTTGATCCAACCTAATCCACTTTCCAAGTAAGATATATCATTGTAGTTTACCGGGCTCATCTCGTCAAGCTTGAGGGAGATCTTATTAAGACTGGTCGTCTGAAACTACTTCTTCTTCTTCTTCTGAATCAATCTTCTCTAGAATCTGAATCTTGGATTCGCAGATTCATTTTTGCACTGGGATTTTACTGGGTGGACGATATCCTTTATCGTGAGGTCAATCTTATGTCGATTTTGATTTGACCTATTCCGCTTTTCAAGTAAGATATATCATCGTAGTTCATGATCTTGCTTCACCGTACATACTCAAAGAAAGTCTTCCCAAGACAAATAGATAATTCGAAGTCAAAATATAAGATAAGAAAATATTTATTCCTAATCTAAGATAAGAAAATATTTATTTAATTCCCCTAAAAATAGACAAAACAGATTCTTTTAGGTTACTTCGTAGGAGAAGAAATATGTCATGAATTAACTGAGAATCTTTGGGCAGTGTGGAGAAGAGAAAATGAGATGTCAATGATGAAGAAAAGAAATTATGGTGATGGACGACCATACCACTGGCGTCGACGGTGGCAGACAACGTCGATGTCGATATAGTTGCATGACTGCCTCCGATAATGATAAAGTTTGCTCTCACCGTGATGCCACTTGCATTCACGAGGAGCGTGTCGACGCATTTGTCGAGCGACAATTACATCGACGTCGACACAGATGGTGGTGGCCACCACAGTGTTTACGACGAAGATGATGGCTACCTTGTCACTAACCTGTTGGATAAATTCCAACCTCGACCCCTCCCCCTTTGCATCTGCGTCGATGTCGATGCAGATACCGAGTGACGCTTTCGTCGATGTAATTGCTAAATAGCGAAAGGACTGCTTGGCATCTGCATCAACATCGACGTAGATATAGAGCGACATCACTTGACATCTGCATCTGCGTTGGCACTTCATTTGTGTCGACACTAGTGTAGTCGTCGAGTGGTACTGCTTTGCATTTGTGTCGATATTGATGCAAATTTCAAACGGGCCTTTTGTCGCTCGATAACTGCACCGACACAGATGCAAAACAACGAAAGAGTCGCTCGATGAGAGGTGATACCGGAATTGATGCAATAGTGAGGGGAGCGACCGAAGCTCCAACGACCCCAACTTTGGGTTAAGGCTGGGATCTGCCTAACGAGTCAATAACGATGCAACCACCATCTGCATTGGTGTCAACGACACCATCGTCCACCACCACCTCCGACACCGTCCGTCACCGAACATTAAAATTATCTTTTTACCCTCTGTTTTCATATTTTCATCGATAAAACTAATGTCGTTACGATAAATGAACCTAGATGTTTTACTTTCGTAATTATAAAGATGCCGATGTAATTTTTTTAATTATAAGAATCAAAATGCTAGTGGTAACTAACTAAAAGAAATAAAATATAATTAGACCTCAAAAAGATATTACTATAGATTTTATACCCATAGTATATATATATATATATATATATATATATATATATATATATATATATATATATATATATATATATATATATATATATATATATATTATTGCAATAACACAAAACACAACAATAAACGTTTTTCCCCGTAAATGAAAATCACAACAATAGTTCATATATCACCTTGATTACTAAGCATAGTAATAAAAATCACAGTAATAATTCAATTATTAATATAATTATTCAATATTTTTATCCTGTAAAAGACAACCATAGTAGTAGTCCATGTATTGCTGCTGTTCTTCAACCACAGTAATAACATACATATTACCGGGATTGAGTAACCATAGCAATGCTTTTACCCTATGAAAGTAAATAACATTAATAACTTTTTATAGTATAGACAATATACAAGATAATTTACCAATTGATAACAAAACTGGTAACAAAAATTGATTGTTACCAGTTTCAGAATTGTTGCAGTAATTTTGATTGCTCATCCAAATGTTACCTGATCGAAATAAAGTTACAGAATTAAACATAATGAGTTGTATAACTACTGTTATTTGACTGTAAAAAACAATAGAAAGTACGACACGAGAGAAACCACTGCTACAAGCTCATATTTCATAATTCCATGTGCTCTCAGCCATTAATTTTGGATACTTCTGTTGCTCTGCCAAATTGAATGATGCTGAAATCTGCAGGAAAAAAAATGACAGTGAAATATTGCATCAAAGAAAAATATTACTCCTCAAACATAAATAAGAAAAAGAAAAACCCTTGCATGATGCAATTCTAATGCATTCAACCAATATAGATTACTTGGACGAGTCTCAAGAAGCTGATCGTCTCACCATGAGTCAACTAGAAATCTTAGCAAGTTGAGTTTCAAGTCAACTGAATGATTTTCTGAATTATGACCATAGCTATACCCATCTCTGATCCTATTACTATTGCCATAAACAAATGCTTAGCTACCAGTAATACAAGATAAAAAAAAAAAGTGAAAAAGAATACTGATGCGAGACCATTTTAATTTATTTTTTCTTTAATAAATTTAACTAATTTAACTTATCTTTTGCAAATGTGACAAGTTGCTGATTGGAAACAACTTCTTGATTTTGCATTTGCTACCGTGATTGCCTATGGAGAAGAAAAAAGAAGACAAACAAAAAAAGGAGACAAATCATAGGCTTAATTGGAGATCACAAAGGTTGTTTAAAGGTTCCATTCATAAAATAAAGTCTTATCATAATTGAAGAATTTGCAAAAAATGAAGGCTACCAATCAAATATCTTATCAATAAGAAAGATTAATTAAAAAGACAAATATGAAAATACACCCCAGAAAAGGAATGTAAGAAATAATTAATATACTTAATATATCAATAAGAAAGATCACATTCCTGATAGTGTGAGCTCATCGTACATGTGTAACGTATGAAGGTGCAACACCTTTAACCCATGAGATTTAATCCTTGAGCTAGAATGGATCTAATAGTTATTTTTTTATCATTGTCATCTATGCTTTCCTCCTACATCATATCAGTATCAGAGCCTACATCATAGACACATACAGAGCAATATACAGAGCCTTCTATGACCATAAGATTTTGAATTCAGAACTGCCTCAAGACTCAAAATACAAGAGAGAACACAATTCATGTTATAAAGTAATAACATAAAGAACTATACTAAGTTTTAAAGTTTACCATCCAACAACATGTGTCAGAATCAACCAAAGGTTGATCAGTGTTGGTGTCAAGACTAAGACCAAGGTTAGGATCAAGGACAAGGGACCATGATAAGGTACAATATTACTGTAATTAATATTTCCATTAGTGCTTAAACAGGCTTTCATTTTATTGAGGCAAAACTGACCGAAGCAGGCCATAATTTAGTGAAGCAAATTGCAAGAAACAAAGTCAAGGTCATGTTGTAATGCAGTGTTGACATGAAAATATATTTGAGGAATTGATCATTACCAGTTTGGCTATAAAGACACTTCTATTTTTTTGACCATTTGTTATAACAAAGAGGTGATATATAATATAGCCTAGTTGAGAAGATCTTCAAGTTGACACTTAATTGAGAACATATGAAGCTAATTATATCGCATCAAGGTACTAAGCATAGGTGAAATTATACATTTAAAATGAATTGGTGAAACAAACATATGAATGTTGGACCAGATCAATCACAAAGCATTAAGACTGACGACAAATTGGATAGAAGAAATGCTAAGTTAAGTTGAGCCAAAAAGTATGCAGCAGTATAACTGAAATGAAAACCATGAGTATTTTAGAACATGCCACTAAAAGCCCTTGAAGAACCATTGTCTGATTATAAAGCTTGCCAATTTTACCTATGTTGAACTGAAACAAGAAGTCATAACCAATGGTTGCAATTAGCACCTCCCTCAGGACCTCAACTAAAGACAAATCTGTTGTTACTATCAATCTAGATTCCCTCAGGGATTCTTTGATGTAAAACCCTTCAGAATATCAAATTGTTTAAGTGTTAATCAACATATCACCCATATTTGTTCTTCAAGGAAAGGAGCCCTTAAGAAGGAAACTACAATCATCCATGTTAGACAAGGTGCAAAAGGTCAAATGCTTAAATTAGCAGACGTAAAAACAAAGCAAGGAAGACCAAACACCCACATAAAGGGATGAGAATTATGATGATGGGAACCAAAGATTGAAACAAGCATGATGACAACTTTGTTGAAATAAGACAGAGTGGATCTATAAGTAGGCTCTGAAGCTAATGAATCCTATTGATAAAGCTGAAAAACAAGTCAATTCACAAGGAAACAATTAGATGCACCAAAGAAATATAAAGGAATTAGTTTAAATTTTACTGGATTAAAAAAAGAGCTCCATTTGATAATCTTGGTTAGTCTTTTCAACGAGTAAAATCAAATTTCAAATCCAGTGTTAACTGAAGCACTGAATTCAGGTTTCGATTAGTCTTTTCAACAAGTAAAATAAAATTTCAAATCCAGTATTAACTGAATTACTGAATTCAGGTTTGAAAGGGAGCTTGGCACCAGCAAAGAAGCTGCTAAAGCTTTAGTGACGATAAAGGACATCAACAATGATCAAACAACGCAGATATAATATGTCATAGAAGTATGGTCTATAATTCAGATAATATGGCAACATTTGAATCATACAAATTAGTTTATGCAAAGATCAAATGTATTTATCAATTCCACTTCCAAGAACAACTAAACCAGCATAAAAACTTGGTAAGTTGGTCATAGATTACCTTGAATGAGCTGTCCTTGGAGTCCCTATTCCACTCCAATCCGAGATTCTTAGTCGTGGTCTGGTAGGTCGCCTTGAGGGAATCACCACCCTCGAACTTCCTGGTCAAGGCGAAATCCCACGCGTTCTTCGACACATCATAGCACGGCTCCAACACCAAGCGTCTCAGCTCGCCGTGCGCGTACCAATATTTCACCTTGCAGTTCCCCGACCCGAACGCATAGTTCATCGATACCTTGTTCGCCGGATCGAACACCAGCGACCCGTCCAGCGCCGTCCGGTTAGCCGCTCTCGCATGCGTGTAGGTCAAGTTCACCGTCTTGTCGACCGCCTTGAACGAGTTCATGAACTGAAACCTCACATCCTGATCGGGGAAAGCAACATAAATCCGGTCAATAGGTTCAAGAAATGGCGATCTTAAATCGTCGGAGGGGGCGAGAGTCGTTGCCTTGTTGGGGACGTTGTAGTCGACGATGAAGGCGCCGGGCTTCTCGACGGAGAGGACGAGGCCTTCGAGGGAGGGGCCGCCGGCGAAGGTGGCGTCGGTGAAGGAGGTCTTGAGGCGGGCGTCGCCGGCATGCACGGCGAGGGTGGCGGTGGCGACGCTCTTGTCGACCTCGTACCGGCCCTTCACCGTCGCCTTCATCTTTGCCCTATCTATTGCTGGAACTGGAAATCGGGATTGCGAGATGTAAGGAGAAGAATTAGGAGGCGACGGCGGCGGCGGGGCTCTCCCCTCAACACATTGGTTGGTGGGGCTTGCATGTCTCGTGGAAGACAGGCGCCAGGATATTTTACCGCTCTCCAACAAAATCCACGTCACACTCCCAGTGCAGGAGTCGAAATTTAGATGCACGCGTCCAACCACGCTAGTCGAAAACATTGTTTCCCGCCTTGACTGAGACAGGTGATCTCTACGACTATTACCACACAGTGGATACCACGAGGTCGTATACAATATTTCTTTGAAATTGTATATAATTAATTTGTGTTCATTAAGATTTTGCCGTTCTTTCTATAAGGTTTTTACCGATTAAATTATTTAACATCTTAAAATATATATATATAGGCGCATAGATATTGTCCTTTTAAGTGTATTCTCTTTGAAAACTATCCAAGGAACAATAGAGATTATCTCAATCGACAATGGACCATTATGCACCAATTCATCCAACTTTATACTCTAATAAATCAAATTTTTTTAAAAAAGTTGTTTTGGATTTTTTAATATTTTTTTGACATGATTAGTAATACTTCTTTAATTAATCACTCATGTCATGTCATTCTTAATTTGTATGCTATTGAAAATATTTTTATCTCCATTAACTTTAAAAGTTCAACATCATCTCAAACTCATGCTCATAAACTATATCCCTTCGTATACTCAATTTTATTCTCTTTTAATGATCTTATGGGTTATATAGATGATACCATCATTTATCTTTCATAAATGTTCAGAGAGAATAATCTCAAAATTATCAATCCTTAACGTGTTTTTTTGGATCCATCAAGATCAATTTCTTAGAAGTATTATCATTACCTTTCTCTTCTCAAATCATTTCCTACTTAACCTCTATGAAAGCCTCTCATAAGATGTGATGCAAGTTTAAAAATTTCTAAGGGTATAAAATTTATTTTTGACTATATGCAGACTATTAAAACTCAAATAGATATATTTGCTATGGTTGATGGATATCTTGATAATAAAAATATTATTTTTATATATTAAAATGGTCTTGATTCATATTACAAGAAGATCTTGAATGTAATTCGTGTTTATGATAGTCCTGTATCTTTTGAACAACTTAATAATAAGCTTTATGAATCTTAATCTTAAGTGAAAGTCATCACATTCTATTAACAAAACTAATTCTAACAACAAAAACAAAATCTACAACTAGTAAAACAATCATCTAAACAATAATTATGGAGATGATATGAACAATATCATAATTAAATAATAAAATTAATTATCAAATATGTAACATGTAAGGCCATGTTACTAAGAAATATCATCGTTTGTAAGCTTCTATTCAATTAATGTTTCAACCTTTACACCTATCATATTCTATATATCCTACCGTACTATATGCTCAGTTTTTATTACCATTGTCATTTGCTCTTCAATCATTTCAACCTTCATCAAACTAGCCAGTTGATTATGGGGTTTCTTATCATGTCATACTGATTGACTTAATAATCTTTCTTCTCTTTTACATTATGATGGTTTAAATGATATGTGACGGAAAATGTCTCAAAATAACTCATACTGATTCTACAAACCTTTTATCAAAATCTTTTTTACTCTATGATATTATTTGTGTTCCTAATATGAAGAAAAATCTAATATTTATCTTAAAATTATATTATTCTAATAATATTTTTATTAAATTCTTATCCTCTTTATTTACTGTAAAAGATATCAACACGGGAGCACATCTCATGGAGGGATTTGAAAATAATAGAACCGTGGAATGTCATCATTAGCACATCGTCATACACTCCTTACTCAAGCTTCATTAACTCTTCAATTTTAATCTTTTACATTTGTTACATCAACTTATCTTATTAATCACAACCTACTCTAATTCTCTATATAGTTTTATAATTTAAAAAATTATTTAGATTCACTCATAGTTATAGAAATTTATGTTTTTGGGTGTCTATATTATCTATAGTTAAAACCTTATACCCAAAATGAATTGAATGCCCGATCAAATCATGTGTTTTTCTTAGATATTCTAGTAATCAAAGTGTCATTGAATATTTTGATCTATTAACCAAAAGAATTTTTATTTCTCATTATGTTAATTTTGTAACGGTCCTTCCTTAATGGTGTATAATGAACAACATATTACCTTATCTATTCGGTTGTCTCTTAACAGTGTCACATATCAAGAAAATTCATAGCAAAATTTGATTTTACTATCTCATATTTTAAGTTCTTGTTGTCCAACACATCCTAAAGATGTCATTGACTTTATACCAATTAATTTGATGATTATTAGATCCAAAAAATTAAATCTTTAAATCAAATATATATTTTTTATTTTCATAAAATTGCCTCAAAATATTATTTTTGAGCCTTATACAATCAACCAAGCTTTAAAAATTTTAAAATAGTGAGCAATAATGGTTGAAAAATATAATGCTTTATTACGAAATGATATATGAGACTTAATCTCATCTCATCAAAGTCAAAATTTTATATCATGCAAATGATTTTTTCATATCAAATGAAATCTTAATGGGTCTATTAATAAATATAAAATAAGACTTATTGTAAAAGAATTTCATTAATATCTAAAGGCCTAGAGTACAATGACACTTTTAGTTCAAACAATAATTTGTATCATCATCAAATTATTGATTAGAATATTACGCAAGGCTCTTTATAGTCTCAAGTAGACACCTCGTACTTGATATCATAAACTTTGAACATATTTAATCTCGTAACTAGTCTTAATTGGATTTTATTTCTTAATATAATAATTCATTTATTCTTATGAGAGTATAATCATATTTCTATTAGTTTACGTAGATGACTTAATTATTAATAGTAATAAACTAATAATAATTTTAAAATAAGTGTTTTTTTATCAAAGATCTTGGATCTCTTATCTATTTTCTTGGTATTCAAGTCATCCACATGACAAATGGTCTTTTTTTCTTTTCCAACAAAAGTATATTTGCCCCAAAATTCTAAAGCTAATCTATTTGTATACTAATCTTTACAAGTATTCCTCTTATCTAATAGTGTTAATCTCAATGACGCCACTGAGTATCGTCAAATTATTAATAGTCTATAATATTTGATATTCACTCATTCTAACATTACATATGTAGTAAATAAATTATCTCAATTTATATAAAAGCATATTATCAACTATTGGACAACCGTTAAACATCTTCTCCGGTACTTAAAGAGTATTATTGATCATGACTTATTTCTTTGAAAGATTTTTTTGTTGCTTCATGCATTTTTATATAGGCAGATACTAAGGTTAACAAGACATCAACTAGTGCTTATGTTATACTTCATAGTCATAATCTAATCTCTTTGAGTTTTAAGAAATAATGCTTTATTACAAGATCTTCTGCAAAGGTTAAATATCGAGCGGTTGCTCTTATAATGGATGAACTTTGTTGGATTCAATCATTGTCATATGAATTATTTGTTATATTCTATGATCCTCTATCTATATATTGTGATAATATCGGGACAATATATCTATATGCTACTCATGTATTTCACTTTCGAATGAAGCACATAACTATCGATTTTCATTTTATTCATGACAAAATTCAAAAATGATGAGGTACATATCTCTCATATCTCATCTGATCAAATTACAAATGCTCTTATCAAGTCTTTATCTCACCAGCAATTCCTTCTATTTGGTCCAAAATCGATTTCCCTTATCATAGCACAATCTTACGGGAGCATAATAAGAAGGATATTATTGAGGAAAATAAATTATACTAAGATTATCATGATCCTCTCGATATTTTGATAATATATTATAATAAATTTAAATCATAAAAATTATGATAAAATATTATCATGATTATATCAATAATAAGGATCATGATCTCAACGTGATATCTTCCATTATGTGAAATGATTTAGATAAATATTTTATACTTATCATTAATTAAAAATTATATAATTATCATATAATTTCTTTCATCCTTCACTTAATTTATATTTATAGATTCATATAGAAATCCATTAGACAACTAAGAACTTCATCTGTTCTAAAATTAACACTTTGTTCACATTCAATGCCACATTCTCCGAGGAACATATTCCTGAGGACTGAAGTGGTCACACAAGTATTTTTAGTGAGATCACTCCTGCAAACCCAGTAAGTACTATTACTCCTTACAGCGGCACCCATTGTTTCATCCAACTCTGGTACATGGTTTGGCCATGTAAGTAAAGAATCCGAGACCAACACAACTCACGTTTTGAAGCCCAACCACACATATCTTGCTGCCACAGAGTCTTCAATCAAATCAAATCAACTGACCACTTCCACTAATTTGGTTGCGTCGGGTAACCTAATCCGGCTTCATTTTGTCAGGATGATTTAGACTCTTCAGCTTCTTTTCCTTGTTGCCATGCACATTTTTTGGTTATGGATATTATTAGTTTGATACACCCATCTCCCTTAGAAGGTATTTATTGACTGCATGTTTTGAGAGCAATTCATCATTCCCTATCTATGTATTGCTAGCTATAGGCACCATGAGAGGCATGGATACTTATGAAATGATATATAAATATAAATATAGTGAATAAACAAAGAGGAGAGGAAAAGGGAGAAAATAAAAGAGGAGATGAGATATGTGATGACTTGGTCCAAGAAGCTCTTGTTATGGATCTCAGAACATGTGCACCATGTTACCCTTTTCTGTTTCCCCCCTTCCTTTTCATTAATAATAATAATAATAACAATAAAATTGAATATATCTATATATCCCTTCCAAATTACTGAATTTTACATTATATATATAATAATTTAAAAAATTAAAAATTGAGACTTTGGTTACTACAATTAAAGAATATTTTAGTGTTATGCTATTAAAATCCAAATTATTTAAATGACAATTAAACTTCACCAGTTGATAAGAGACTTTGGTTGATACTATTAAAGAATATTTTAGTATTGTACTAGGAAATTTCAAATTATTTAAATAACCTTATTTTTATATAATTAAATAATTAGAACATTGTGACTTATAATAATAATAATAATTATTATTATTATAGTAGTAAAAATCAAATTACTTAATTATGATGGGTTGGTATTTACATGAGATATTTTTTAATGTTAATATTACAAGTTACAGGGCAGATATGGTATTTCAAGGCTTGTGTGAGGATAGAAATGGAAAAGGGGGGTTTGAACCGGCGACTGGTGTTTGGGTTGGCATAAGGCATCGGTACTTTATGGCCGCGTATGTATTGGAGCATATGCCGCTTGCAGTTCCCTCCCACCCCCAACTATTCGCGTGATTCCCAAACCGGACGCCCTCTCGTTCCCACCGCCTCTCCTCCTCCGTCTCCATCTCCATCTCCGTTCCCTTCTCTCTGGTATTCTTCCCTGCCCCTGCTCTCAAAAATTAGAATCTGTCCCTTTTCTCGCTTTTTTTGGGGTCATTCTTGTATTCTCGATCGGTTTCTGTTTAGTATTCTTGATCAAGCGTGTAGATGACGCATTCCGCATGCATTTTTCTTTTTATGGATGAGACGATGCAAGGCGTCGCGCTTCTTTATAGGGATTTGTTATTATTGGATGAGTTTTGGCATTACGTTCAACAAGAGAGTCATGATTGCTTTTCCTTAATCTTGGTGGTTGGTTCTTTTCTTGCCAAAATTCAATTAGATCATCTAGTTAAGCAGTTTTTAACGTGTTTAGCGTCAGGAGGCAGAATGCTCTTTTTATTTTGGAGATCGAGGAGCATGTTAAAAATTTTGTGTTCTTTTTTATGCATCTCACTTGGATTGGTTGAGCTTGGAGTGTGCTTGCTTATTGCTGATGCAAGTTAGTCATTGTTCTGGTAGTCTAGGAGGCTAGAATAATATATTTAGTGGCAGATGGTCTTTGAAGAATTGTGCATCTTGGATTCGATTGCAGGCCATTTTTCTCTTTGACGATTTTGGTGTATGTCCAAAACTCCCAAGTAAAGAGAAGCTTCCTTTAGTTCTCTGAAGCACCTGGCATGGAAAACCTTCAATTGGAAGCTTTCCTTAAATCATAGTTTTGTTGCATACTTCATGGTTGTAAGGGTGTCTATTGATCTTAGAACATGAGTGTAAGGCACTCGATTGAGCATGCTACAGGAGTTGAAAGCTCTATCTCCCTCAGTAAGATCGTGACGAAATCAAAACTGATGCTCTCTAAGTACAATCAACAGTTTCCTCATCAGTGTTTGATTCTGTAATTCATACTTTACTTTCCTTTTTATAGCTCGAGTTCTGTGCTCCTTAGGACATGTTATTCTGCAGTTTTGTCAGTTTCTGGCAAATGTGGTTTCATCTATCGGTCAAAGGCAGTTTTGCTTGCTGTTTATTGCTGACTGAACCACTGTCATTTCCGAAACGTGTTATGACCAGTATAACAGTGGAATACAAAACATTCTGAAGCTGCTTATTGTGCAGGTCTTAAGAACAGTCTGACATGCATCAAGAAATTAGGATTTTATTTTTTTAATAATTCACCTTCTATGACATAAATGCTTATGCATTTGTTATTATTTGGAATAGTATTTTGTTGGTAAAATTATATTTTCTGGAGGAAATAGATAGAGTTTATACTTCTTGGTTTATTTCCTTGTTGCCATGTATTTATCATTTATTTGGGTATTCTCTGTACAGGACTAAACTTGCTGTTTGGTGATTTTGTGGAAGATGTTGCATTCTCTTTATTTGTTGGCAAATGTATGAAGTGTTTGGAGAAATTTGAAGTGCAAAATGATTATCTGATGGGAAATAATAAGCAATCTATGAGCCCATTGCTGGATACACTTAAAATGGAGAGAGTTAGTACAATCTTGAATCCAGCATATCCTTATCCACATGAACATTCAAGGCATACTATTATGGCAGTAGTTGTGGGATGTCTATTCTTCATCTCGTCCGATAACATGCATACCCTCATACAGAAACTGGATAGTAATGTTAAGTGGTGGTCTATGTACCTCTGTTTGATTGGGTTCTTCTATTTCTTTTCATCCCCATTTATTGGGAAGACAATTAAACCAAGTTACTCCAACTTTAGCCGTTGGTATGTAGTTTTTTCTTCTTGGGCAAAATTTGCTTTTCATCTTTTGATTGATTTGTAACATAGCTTTATATATTCGAGTGTCTTACACTTTAGCAATCTAATCATGCTGCAGGTATGTTGTTTGGACATTTGTTGCAGCTCTTTACCATCTTCCTAGTTTTCAGTCTATGGGAGTGGATTTGAGAATGAATCTCTCTTTATTTCTCACAATATATGTTTCATCAGTTGTATTCCTTACTGCCTTCCATATTATTTTTCTTGGCCTTTGGTATGTTGGGATTGTTGCTCGTGTAGCAGGAAAGAGACCTGAATTTTTCACCATTATCCAAAACTGTGCCGTATGTACTTTTCATATTCTAGTCAGCAACTTGTGAAGTGTTCTATTTAAAATTCTGCATGACATAAACTTGGTTGGTGTTGCCTCTTTCCCTAGTACAGGTTATAAGTATCGCGTGCTGTGTTTTTTATAGCCATTGTGGTAATCGTGCTATTCAAAGAGACAAATATTTGGACCAAAGAAATTCTTTGTATTCCATGTTATTTATGAAAAGTGAAGATGGGAACAGCTGGCTTTCAAACTTTCTCCATATATATGAGTTAAAAGATCAAATATGCTCATCTTGGTTTGCTCCAGTTGGATCTGCCAGTGATTACCCTCTTCTATCGAAGTGGGTAATTTATGGGGAGGTATAATGATTTTATGTGAAAAATATGCTCAACTTTTAGTTCAAACTTCAAATATTTCTGTTGTTTCAACTTCCAATTGCACTAATCATGCATTTCTCCAGTTAGTTTGCAGTGGATCATGTGCTGGTCCCTCAGATGAAATTTCCCCTTTATATTCTTTATGGGCAACATTCATTGGCCTCTACATAGCTAACTATGTTGTGGAGCGATCAACTGGGTATGTCTTAATGTATCTGTTATCTCTAGAAAGTTCTGGAGGAACAAATTTAGTCTACAGGATCTTGGCCTTGCATTAATAGAATCTTTCTCAGATTAGGTCTACTCTTGATCCAGAAATATATGAATTGCCTAATGAGTATATTGAAACTTGCTTGACTCCTTGATCTCCATTAGTCATTGTGCTCATTGACCCATATTTATCAAACTATCTTAAGCTGGTGGTTGTCATGGCCATTTGATGCTGGACAACTTTTGTTACTTAAGTGTTGATGCTACCTTTTTGGTTTCACTATTCTTTCTTAGCTTATACTAACACAACATCCATGCTTAACAGATGGGCTTTAACTCATCCTCTGTCACTTTCGGAGTATGAAAGGTTGAAAAAACAGATGAAACCTGATTTCTTGGATATGGTTCCTTGGTATTCAGGGTGAGATTTTCTTAAATATGAAAGATTTTCCGATTTGAGATCCTAACAAAGATGTTACCTTGGTTATTGATGCATTTTACAGGACATCAGCAGATTTATTCAAGACAATGTTTGATCTATTGGTATCTGTAACCCTTTTTGTTGGTCGATTTGATATGCGCATGATGCAGGTTAGCTTACAAGTGATATATGATTTCACAGTATCTGTTTTCTGCCAAATTTATTAGATTCAGATGAGACTTGGCCTTTACTGTTTCTCCCAAATGTGGTATGCTATACTTCACTAAGTTTACTTTGTACCACAGTCTGAAAATTGAGAAAAGAAACTTTGGAGCACATGTGGTTGTATTGACTTATTTGAAGCCATCATTTCCAAGAAAAATGTTAAATGATATGCAAAGCAATGTTTGCTGTACCTCAGCATACCGCTCTGTCACGAACGGTCGTCGCGCGCCCGCAGCATCTCCGTTCAACGAACCGTTCGTCGCTCACACCCGCATGTACAGCTGCTTGACAGCATGTTTTCTCATGGTTTTGGGTCATTTTGCTTGTAAATATGTAAGTTCGAACAAGTTGCAGAGTTGCAAAGCGATCGCTCACCGAACCGAGCAAAACAGCCCCAAAACAGCCCAAAACAGCTCCGTTTTCGTGTGCCGCGGGAGGTGAGCGGAGTGCTGCCTCCGCTCACCAAAATGTCAGCCAGCTCAGACCCCAGGAACCCCTCGGGTGGCACATGGTTGGATGGGGCTTCGGTTATATACCGGGCGTTGAACACTCTTTCGCAAGTTCGCACGTGACCTTTACGGGAACTTGGTTTTGCGCCCGGGACCAGGTGAGCGGCTGTTTGTGGGCTTGCAGCTGTTCGTTCATCCTTGAAAGCCTTGTTTTTCTCCCTCTCCCTCTTTTCTCTTGTGCACACAAGGTGTTCGTCGAATTGCTTGTAAAGCTTCCCTTTTCGCGAGACTTCGGGACTTGTCCGTTGCTCGTTCTTTCGAACTAACTTCTTTCTCTTTTACAGGTCCTTCGGGACCTACGAGAGGTTACAAAGTGGGCTGATCCTTGCGGAGCAAGATCGCAAGGGCGAAGCGCGACTTAGGCAACGCAAGCTAAGTTCGCGTCTTTGCCACAAGAGTGACTCGCGACTTAGGCAACGCAAGCTAAGTTCGCGTCTTTGGCCGCAAGTGTGTCGCACGCCTTAGGCAATTCCAGCTAAGGTCGTGACATTGTGGTATCAGAGCGGGCAAGCTCTTCGATCGAACAGCGAACGAACTTCGCAACTTCTCCATGGCAAAGCATCGTGGCGAATCAAGCAAGACGGGGCAAGCCGGAACCTTGCCCCAAGCAGCCGCAGGTGGGCTGCATGTGCACACTCGCTCTCATGCTGTTGGAGCCGCTCACGAGGATCGCGACAGCGAACAGGATGAGCGAGAAGTTGGCAACTCTCCGCGAGCGGAGGAAGCGCAATCTGGTGTGCTAACTGGGAAAAAGAGTCATAAGGAGAGACTCACGACGGCGGAAACCCGCCTGGATGTTTTGGAAGCGAGCATGGAGGAACTCTACCATAGCCAACAAAGACTTGTTGGGGTAGAGAGCTCGCAAGAGGAAGCGGAGTCCAGGATCGATAAGGTCGAGGCCCTAGTCGACCGATTGTCTGATGACACCAAGGACTCCGTGCAGCACTTACAGGATGTTGTGGCGGAACTCACGGCAAAGGTGGCTATGCTCACAAGAACGCTAAATGCGGGAGGAGGCAACACCCGCGTTGCACCGCCACAAAACTTGAGGGCACCTGAGCCCCATGGATACGGAGGGGCTAGAGATGCCAAGGAGCTCGAGAACTTTCTGTTCGACATGGAGCAATACTTCCGAGCTACGAGGCCCGATTCTGAAGATACCAAAGTTTCTATAGCAACAATGTATCTGAACGGAGATGCGAAACTTTGGTGGCGAACTCGTTGGGAGGAGATCCAACAAGGTCGGTGTCGAGTCGACATATGGGAAGACTTGAAGCGGGAGTTGAGAACTCAGTTCCTACCGGAGAACACAGAGTTCGTCGCAAGAAGGAAGTTAAGACAACTCCGCCAAAGTACCACCATCCGAGACTACGTGAAGCAATTTTCTGCACTAATGCTGGACATACAGGACATGCCCGAGAAGGACAAGTTGTTCAGCGTCCTTGATAGTTTGAAACCATGGGCTCAACAGGAGCTAAATCGAAGGAATGTTACCGATGTGGTCGGGGCAATTGCAGCTGCAGAAAGTCTCACTGACTTTGTTTCCTCGGAAGACCCAGCGAGAAGGAAACAATCTTCAGGCAATCGCCCTCCAAAACATTCTCGAGGGAAGGAGCTCGGGGGCGAACATAAGAAGAAGAGCTCTCACAAAGGACCGAACTCGAAAGGCAAGGCCTCAAAACCTGGAGGATGCTTCTTGTGCGGAGGACCGCACATGGTAAGGGAGTGCCCACAGAAACAGGCACTCAATGCCTTGACGGCTTCCATCCACCCTCCCCGATCGGACAAGGGCAAAGCTGTTGCTCTTAGTTCGAGCAGTTCAGAATCCAGCAGCGACGATGAGGAGTCGCAAGGACCCCGAATGGGAGTAATGCGTTTGTTGAACGCTATGCGGGGTCAAGTGGGGGAGAACCTGAAGACGAAGGCTCAAAAAGCAGGAAGTAGCGAGCTGATGCATGTGGACATCAAGCTAAATGGCCAAACGACCCGTGCAATGGTGGATACGGGCGCTACCCACAACTTCATAGCTGATCGCGAAGCACAGCGACTTGGGTTGACCTTGGAGAAGAGCCCAAGCCGAATGAAAGCGGTGAACTCGGAGGCCAGGCGAATCTCCGGGTTGGCGAAGGGTGTTCCTATCAAAATCGGGACTTGGAGCGGAAACACCAACATGATGGCCGTGCCACTGGACGACTTCCAAGTGATTCTTGGAATGGAGTTTATGCACGCGGCAAAGTTGGTGCCGATGCCGTTCTTGAACTCCCTATGTATGATGGGAGGCGATGACCCCTGCGTGGTTCCCGTCTCTCGGAGAGGAACCAAGGAGCCCCAACATATTTCGGCATTACAATTGAAGAAAGGGGTGCGAAAAGGCGAACTGACATTCGTGGCTGCTATGAAGCTAGAGCCACTCAACGAGGAGGCCATTCAAGAACCTGCTGTGGTGGCGAACGTCCTGAAGGAGTTCAAAGACGTTATGCCACCCGAGTTGCCGAAGACTCTTCCACCACGCAGAGGCGTGGATCACAGTATCGAGCTGGAGCCAGGAGTGAAGCCTCCAGCAAGACCACCCTACCGCATGCCTCCACCAGAGTTGGCCGAACTCAGGAAGCAGTTAGGTGAACTGCTAAGCGGTGGTCTCAACCGCAGCTCAAAAGCATCTTTCGGAGCTCCAGTTCTCTTCCAGAAGAAACAAGATGGGAGCCTCCGATTGTGCGTCGACTACCGAGCCCTCAACAAAGTAACAGTGAAGAACAAGTATCCCATTCCGCTCATTGCGGATTTGTTCGATCAATTGGGCAAGGCGAAGTATTTCTCAAAACTCGACCTTCGGTCGGGATATTGGCAGGTGCGCATTGCTGAAGGCGACGAAGCAAAGACTACTTGTGTGACCAGATATGGAGCGTTTGAGTTCTTGGTGATGCCTTTTGGCTTAACCAACGCTCCGGCCACATTCTGTACTCTCATGAACCAGCTATTCAAGGAGTATTTGGATAAGTTCGTGGTCGTCTACTTGGACGATATCGTCGTCTACAGCCAAACGCTCGAGGAGCATGTCAAGCACCTTCGGACGATTTTCAAGGTTCTCACGGAGAACACGTTGTTCGTAAAAAGGGAGAAATGCTACTTTGCTCAAACTGAGATCCTATTCTTGGGGCATCGAATCGGTGATGGCTCCATTCGGATGGATAAGTCGAAGGTGCAAGCAGTTGCGGAATGGCGAACTCCAAAGAAGGTGCCAGAGTTGAGATCCTTCCTTGGTTTCGTCAACTACTTTCGACGCTTCATTGCCGGATATTCGAAGCGGGCAACCCCACTGACGGAGTTGCTGAAGAAGGAGCAGCCTTGGAAGTGGTCGGACAAATGTGAGATAGCATTCCAAGACCTGAAGGCTGCTGTCCTAGAAGAACCAGTGCTCAAATTGCCAAACTATGGAGAGCCCTTTGAAGTCCACACAGATGCTTCGGACTTCGCTATTGGAGGAGTACTCATGCAGGAAGGTCATCCGGTGGCCTACGAGAGCCGCAAACTCAACGAGACCGAGAGGCGGTATCCAGTGCATGAGAAGGAGATGACAGCAGTGATCCACTGTCTACGAGTTTGGCGACACTACCTTCTCGGGTCGCGATTTGTGCTGAGGACAGACAACATCGCCCTGAGTTATTTCCAAACTCAGAAGAAGCTCTCCCCAAAGCAAGCACGATGGCAGGACTTCCTGGCTGAATTTGATATGGCAATGGAATACAAGCCCGGGAAGGCGAATGTCGTGGCCGATGCGCTGAGTCGGAAAGTGGAATGCGTGAATGCTGCACAACTGGAGGGCAGAGGCCAAGCAAGTCAGTTGCACTCCAACTTCCTTTCCCGAATCAGAGATGGACTGTATAGTGATCCCCAGGCAGTTATCCTGATGCAGCTCATCAAAGAAGGCAAGGCACGACGATTTTGGGTCCAGGAGGGACTTGTTTACACAAAAGGGAATAGGGTTTATGTTCCCCGAGTGGATAATTTAAGGCGTGAACTCTTAAAAGAGTGTCACGATTCCCTTTGGGCTGGACACCCCGGCATTCACAGAACGTTGGCTCTCGTGGAGAGGGCCTTCTACTGGCCAAAGATGGGGATTGATGTGGAGGAGTATGTTCGAACATGCCTTACTTGCCAACAAGACAAGGTGGAGCAGCGGAAGCCGGTGGGACTTTTGGAGCCGTTGCCCGTACCAGAAAGGCCATGGGAGAGCATTTCCTTAGACTTCATATCAAGCTTGCTACCTGTAGGGGGACTTGGATCGATACTCGTGGTGGTCGATCGGTTTTCAAAGTATGCAACTTTCATTGCTGCTCCCCTACACTGTTCAGCTGAAGAGGCGGCCAGACTGATGATGAAGGGCGTAGTGAAGTATTGGGGAGTCCCACACAATATCATTAGTGATCGAGACGCTCGGTTCCTGGGACGATTCTGGACCGAGCTATTCAAATTGTTGGGGTCAAAGTTATATTTCTCTACAAGCCTCCACCCCCAGACGGATGGCCAGACTGAAAGAATAAATTCGCTCTTGGAGCAGTATCTCCGGCACTACGTGTGTGCCAATCAACGAGATTGGGTGAAGCTGTTGGACATCGCCCAATTCTCCTACAACTTGCAGCGGAGCTCTGCATCCAACAAGAGCCCCTTCGAAATTATCACAGGACATCAACCGTCGACTCTGCACACAATGGCAATTGGGTATACTGGGAGTAGTCCATCAGCCTATCGTTTCGCAAAGGAGTGGCATCGAAATGCTGATATTGCGCGAGCTTACTTGGAGAAGGCGGCAAAACGGATGAAGAAGTGGGCAGACTTGGGAAGGCGACCACAAGAGTTCAAAGTTGGCGATTTGGTGTTGGTAAAGCTCCAACCAGCATCACTCCAATTCTTCGGGAACAGAGTTCACAAAGGATTGGTGCGTAAGTATGAAGGGCCCTTCCCAATTATCAGCAGGGTAGGCAATGTGTCTTACAAGTTGTAGCTGCCGGCGTGGTTCAAAATTCACAACATTCTTCACGCCAGCAACCTGAAGGCCTACCATTCGGATCCGCAAGATACTTCTCGAAGTGTTCCAACTCGGCTTCCTCCAATCACAGCCTCCTACGAGAAGCGAGTGGAAACCATTCTGGCGGATCGTAAGATAAAGCTACCTAGCGGAGCGGAGCAGACAGAGTACTTGATGAAGTGGCGAAAGCTTCCCCGAACTGAAGCCAGTTGGGAGCCTGAAGACACCCTGCGACATGAAGAAGAAGTCATCAACAACTATCAACAAGCGTCGACGAGGGCGTCGACAGTTTAAGTGGGGGAGAATGTCACGAACGGTCGTCGCGCGCCCGCAACATCTCCGTTCAACGAACCGTTCGTCGCTCACACCCGCATGTACAGCTGCTTGACAGCATGTTTTCTCATGGTTTTGGGTCATTTTGCTTGTAAATATATAAGTTCGAACAAGCTGCAGCGTTGCAAAGCGACCGCTCACCGAACCGAGCAAAACAACCCCAAAATAGCCCAAAACAGCTCCGTTTTCGCGTGCCGCGGGAGGTGAGCGGAGGCTGCCTTCGCTCACCAAAATGTCAGCCAGCTCAGACCCCAGGAACCCCCCGGGTGGCACATGGCTGAATGGGGCTTCGGTTATATACCGGGCGTTGAACACTCTTTCGCAAGTTCGCACGTGACCTTTACGGGAACTTGGTTTTGCGCCCGGGACCAGGTGAGCGGCTGTTTGTGGGCTTGCAGCTGTTCGTTCATCCTTGAAAGCCTTGTTTTTCTCCCTCTCCCTCTTTTCTCTTGTGCACACAAGGTGTTCGTCGAATTGCTTGTAAAGCTTCCCTTTTCGCGAGACTTCGGGACTTGTCCGTTGCTCGTTCTTTCGAACTAACTTCTTTCTCTTTTACAGGTCCTTCGGGACCTGCGAGAGGTTACAAAGTGGGCTGATCCTTGCGGAGCAAGATCGCAAGGGCGAAGCGCGACTTAGGCAACGCAAGCTAAGTTCGCGTCTTTGCCACAAGAGTGACTCGCGACTTAGGAAACGCAAGCTAAGTTCGCGTCTTTGGCCGTAAGGGTGCCGCACGCCTTAGGCAATTCCAGCTAAGGTCGTGACAGCTCGGTATGGGCGTTATGTACCAGTCCGATAAGAGATTGGTACGAGCAGTACATATCAGTTTGTTGGTATGTCCTACCGTGTCATATATCGGTATATCGGTACGACATTTACCATATCGATGGCTCTGGTTGATACACTAGTACGGACCGGTAAGGTGAACCATGATGCAAATATCCACTGCTAGCTGGGTGGCAAAGTTTGAAATTGCGGAAGAAACCTCGGCTAAATGCATTGGTGAAAGCCATGTGCATCGATTCATCTATTTTTTTTAAACGTGTAGCAGTGGCATGTAGATTGGGTAACATAATGCATAAAACTATGTCAGAAAAATTATTTCGGCAAACAACAAATTTGATATCAGTGTTTAAACCTTTGCAGATAGATTAAATGACAGAGGTGACCAAGTAAGTGATTGGAAACCAAATTACTAGAATATAATCGAGCAGTATACTCTCATATCCATTAATTTGAATTATCAGTCTTCATTTTAAGGTTTGACTTTTGAGAAATTTATAACTCTTCAACTTTCAAATTGATGTGACGTCAAGTGCATTATTTTATGTTTTGCAGTTGACTGCTACTCCTGGGATCAATGTTTATAGTATAATGCAAAGACTGATTGGGTTGGTAATGAGTCCAATGGGATATACTCATATGAATCAACTAATTGGGTCAACTTGACCAAGTTTCAAGTAAACTACAACTTCTATAACAGATTATGACATCACAAATTTTTTGTTCTTGTCTTAATCTACTTCTCATGATTAGTTCATTATTTTTTAATTTAGTATGTATGCAATTTTCCCTTTAAAAATGTTCTTCTTGAATCTGAGCTCCGTGCTTGTTAAAACTCTTTTCTTTCTCACAAGTTTATGCATTATGATGGAACCAGGCTGCAATGAACAAAGTTCCTGATGAGGCTAAAGATGGTGATCTGCTGTACGACCACCTTAATGAAAGAGATGAGCTATGGTTTGATTTTGTTGCAGACACAGGGGATGGTGGAAATTCGTCATATGCAGTGGCTCGATTATTAGCCCAACCTTCCATTCAGCTTAAGACTGATAGTCCCATGTATGCTCTTCCACGTGGAGACTTGCTTCTTATTGGAGGAGATTTAGCGTAAGCTGGTCTAATCTTTGTCTTATGATCTTTAAGTCAAAAAATTTCCATTTATCGGAAGAGATCCACTTATTAAGTGAAACCATCTGAATATCAACTGAAGACAAATTTTAGAGATTATGACTTTAGTATTATGAACCCCGAAAGCCTGTCAGAAATTCTATATCAAATACCCAAACTTATGTTGTTCATTTGCACTCTTCGAATTGTAGCAGGATTTTCTACTTGAAAGCAATAGGCAAACATTATGGTCTGATATTGGCCTCAAAAGTTAAGCAATAGAAGTGTCAAAGTTTTTTTGAATATTGATATATTATTCATACTTGTAATGATTTGTGTTTCTTCAGTGACTCGAATTAACTTCTGATGCTGAATACAAATCAGTTTGTGTGGCTAAAAACTGACTGTTAAAACATCTATAATAGATGTGTTACACAGTGATGAATAAAATTAAGGTTAGTCAGCAACAACAACTTTTGCATCGATTGTCCTGGGTGACTTTTTTAACTAGAAATGATACACGAGTTGCAGAGTATAAGGGAGTAGCAGATGAAGCGGACCATTTCACCACATGGAAATGAATTGTCAAGTTAGAAAAACTAACAGTGGAAAACTTTTCTATTTTAGTTATAATTGCCACCTTTATTGTCTTTGAAGTTTTAAGTACAATTAGTGGTACACCCACACCATTCCACACAAGTTAATAACAACTTTTATGTCAATGTTCTTGGTCCTGAGTATGCAGTTTTAACGGTGGTTAAACTGTTATTGGTCATGATACCATGGATGAAGAATATTATAAGAATTAATGGTTAAAAGATTTAAATTGCAGCCTCAGTCCAAGATTGGTGCTATTGTGATAATCAAACTTGAGCCACTCTTTGCTTCAGACTTGGAAGCTTCATGCTGCTGTAAATAGACTCATCTTGAGAGATGTTGCGTATGATTTTTTTAACTACATTGCATGTAGTGATGTGCATAAAATTTCTTTTTGTTTATCACAATTGTAGAGTAAAAAAACTATAAGCATTAAACCAATACTGAATCCAAAGTTATAATCATTCTGTTGAGCTATGGTGGATGCTTGATGCTAATTTCTCTGATTTGGAAAATATATCCATTTTCTGTGCATGAAAAGCACATAGAATGTTGGTTGTCCAACTTTTCATGATAGAACAAGAATGTCTCCATACTTATTGTCTTTATAATTGTCGCATTTGCATTGATAAATATTTCTCATGCCAGTGAGTAAATATTAGAGCCGTATCTGAGATAAAAAAAAGCTGAAAGGTAGATCACTTAATTGGTTGGAATCTTTGAAAATATTTAGTTCCTACTAATGGTTTCAGTTTTCAAGAATTTTTTAAGTTTTTCAAGCTTTGTGTAATTAATTTGGTTATTGTACAGGTACCCTAACCCTTCCATGTTTACATATGAGAAGCGTTTTTTCTGTCCATTCGAGAGTGCTCTGCAGCCTCCACCCTGGTATAAGGCTGATCATATAGCACTAATTAAGCCAGAGATTCCTTTTGGAATAACAGACTTGCATCAGTATGATGGACCTCAGTGCTTCATAATTCCTGGAAATCATGGTACTTTTTAAATAAAACCATATATCACATGAGTTCCAAAAAAATTGCTAAACATCATTCACATCTGGCATTTTGTTATTTCATAAGAAAACATATAGGAATGTTATTTTATTTCCACATGAGGTTTTGATTTAGCTACCAAAAATGCATCTTATTTAGCACTATGTCGTCTTGCCAAGGGACACCAAAATTGATGTTAGATTTACATTTCTTTTTACAGACTGGTTTGATGGTCTGCATACTTTCATGAGATACATATGTCACAAGAGCTGGTTAGGTGGGTGGCTTTTGCCTCAGAAGAAAAGTTATTTTGCCTTGCAACTTCCAAAGGGATGGTGGATATTTGGTCTTGATCTGGCTCTCCATTGTGACATTGATGTGTACCAATTCAAGTTTTTTGCAGAGCTGTGTAAAGACAAGGTGCATTTTTCTTCCAATTTTCACCTATGGTATACTTTTTATTGTTGTCATTTCTGTTATGATATCTTACATGTGGGACTTAATGGTTTATATAAAATTACTAAAGGGTTTGATGTATGATTTGCTTGCAGAAACTCCAATTGAAGTTAGTTAGCTAACAATTTTTTTAGTTTTAAGAAATTACTCATTGTTCCTACCTCAAGAGCTACCAATGACAAACACGAGATTGTGTGGGTGGAAACCTAAGGATAATGTGCTACCTTAATCTTACATTTTGTCCTGTGTCCCTGGGCTCATACTATTAGGTGTGTAAATATACAAATTTTTCCTATTTTGACTTGGGGGTTAATCTAATCTAGGTTGCAACCAGCCAAGTCCAATGAAAGCTATCTGTAGTGTAATGGACTAAACATGGAATTGCTAGTCCAATGGTACTAGTTAAGTTATATACATATATGCATATATACATATGTTTTTATGCTGATTTTGTCATGACTCGGCTCTGATAGGTTAACTGGCTTATCAACTTTGATAGGCTAGCCGAAGTTGATAGTAGTATACTCATCAGACCCTTATAAGCCAATCTTAATCTTGTCCACTTTCGATATGGGATTAATCGGGGTATTATAATCTCTCTCACTCAAGAGCTTGATGTCCCCGTCAAGAACCAATATAGCCTATATCAAGACCTAGCATGGTGCATGTGAGGCGTAGCCCAGTGGTGGCTCCATACTGTGGTGAGCCCTCTGACTCCATGCACGAGTAGCCCTTTCTTACTCGAGCCTCCTCACCATGCTCAAATACAGGTTGGCTCTGATACCAAATGTCACGACTTGTGCCTGATGGGCTAACTAGCCTAGCAATTTTGTTTGGCCTAAATCACTGGTCAAAATGCTTAAGCTGAGGTTAATAGTAGTACACTCATCAGACCTTTATAAGTCAATCTTAGTCTTGCCAATTTCCGATGTGGGACTAATCAAGTGTGTTACAATCCCCTCACTCAAGGGCTTGATGTCCTCGTTAAGGCCCAACATAGCCCAGATCAAATCTTATCATAGCGCATGTGAAGCGTAGCCCAATAGCGGCTCCACATTATGATGAGTCATCTGAATCGATCCACTGGTAGCCCTTTCCTATTTGATTCCCTTACCATGCCTAATCGGCTCTGACATCAAATGTCATGACCCGGACTTGATAGGCTAATTGGCCAACTTTATTTAGCTTAAACTACTGGCCAAAATGCTCAAACTGAAATTGATAATAGTACACTCATCAGACCCTTATAAGCCAATCTTAATCTTGCCCACTTTTGATATAGAACTAATTGGGGTGTTATAATCTCCCCTACTCAAGAACTTGACGCCCTCGTCAAGCCCAACATCCCAGATCAAACCCTAGCATGAAGTATGTGAGGTGTAGCCCAATGGTGTCTCTATGTCGTAACGAGTCCTCTGACTCCATCCATGGGTAGCCCTTTTCTACTTGAGCTTCCTCACCATGCCCAAATATTAGGTCGACTTTGATATCAAATGTCACAACTCGAGTCTGATGGGCTAACTGGCCTATCAACTTTGTTTGGCCTTAACCACTGACCAAATTGTTTAAGCTGAAGTTGATAATAGTACACTCATTAGACCTTTATAAGTCAATCTTAATCTTACCCACTTCCGATATGGGACTAATCAGGGTGTTATAGATTTGTTCCTCTTTTTACTGATACATTTAATAATCTTCTTTTGACATGCTGAAGTCACCTTGAATAGTTTTATAAATGCTTAACCTGTTTGTATCATGCAAACAAAAACCATATTACAAATTTGCCTACTTGTGTTCCTGATGAAGTGCTGCTTTAAGATCTTTCTATAATTTGTTTTATGAACATGAAACATTTTCTGCTTATTAAAGTTGATTTATTATTTTTGATCTTCTATTTCTGCCAAGGTCTCCATAGATTGGTGAGAATGACTCTGTTATTGTCATGACACATGAACCAAATTGGCTCCTTGATTGGTACTGGAATGAGACTACTGGGAATAATGCTTCTCATTTAATATGCGACTACCTGAAGGGAAGATGTAAACTTCGAATAGCAGGAGACTTGCATCATTACATGCGCCATTCTATCGTGCCATCAGAGAAGCCTGTTCATGTGCAACACCTTCTTGTAAATGGTTGTGGTGGGGCCTTTTTGCATCCTACACATGTTTTTAAAAATTTCAGCAAATTTCATGGTGCAGCATATGACAGCAAGGCTACATACCCATCTTTCGATGATTCCAGTAAGGTAAAACAAAAATTTTCTTTTAGCTTTTACATTTATTTTGTCAAAAGATTTTCAACCTTCCCCTCCTTATACAATTGCCACTTTGCCAGTATGTTGCCTCTTGTTGTGCTGCAGTCTTTTTTGAACATTATGTTATTTCTTTGGAACTGTATTGTGTGATTTACTTGACTATCTGTTTTCAGATAGCACTGGGTAACATTTTAAAATTCCGCAAGAAGAATTGGCAATTTGATATAATTGGTGGTGTTATCTATTTCGTATTGGTCTTCTCCATGTTCCCACAGGTGCTGTTGTCTCGCTATCTTTTTTTAATTTGAGCAATATTGAATTGTGAATCTTGTTATCATTGTTATTCCAAACAGCATATTTCACACAACTACGTCTCTGTTGATTGCATAAAGTAACCTGTACACCGAATGAGATAGTGGCATCTTTAAGACGTGCGATTTTCTTTAAAAATTATCTTACGGCATTTGAATAAGCAATATGACCAAGTGATTTATCTTCTTAATGGAAGATGCTTGGTGCAGGTACTGAATTTATGGTAATCAACAGCATGAAAATAATTAGTCTTCCATTTCTGTTGAATAATCAGAACATGTTTGACTCTACAAAGTACCATCAGTTTCATCATCTCAGCAGATAGTCGGTATACTTGAGTGAAGAAATCAACAATTCGAATTTCATAATGAGTAGTTGTCATCAAATATTTGTTTCTTTAGTCGGTTCAGCTTCATGTAATTTCAATAATATCTTGCAGTTGGTATGCTCATAATAGTTTATGATTATTTTCCTTGGACTTGGAGTTAAAATATTTCTTTTTGTACCATAGACTATCTTTCTAAAATTTATAGCAACTTGTTACTGATTAAAGATATGGGACTATATGTCACTAATATATTTTGACATCTAAGCTCATCCCACACTGTGGCAGGTAACCTGAAAAAAAGTTATGATGAAACATTAAAAAGTTGTGGTTGCACAGTTATATGCCTATCGTAGAAAGTTAAATCTAGTCAGATTTATTTAGTTCCATGTACCAAAGGCAAGTATGCAAAATTCTTAAACAGGTTTTAGAAAATCTTATGTTGTGAGGTTCCTGAAGAAATTTTGGAGAGCTATGAATGATATATCCGTATTCATCACATGATCTTCTAGTCTGTTTATATGTACAGATCTTTGCAGTTGTATTTTCCAGATTCAGCATTTTCTACTGACCATATCAACATAGTAGCTACATGAGATCTTTTGAACTCATCGTTCAATGTTTCACATTGCAGTGTAATGTCATCCGGATCTTGCAAGAAGATTCTTGGCTGGGTCGCCTGAAAAGCTTCTTGACTACACTGTGCGATGCTTTTGTTTACATGTTGCAATATTCATATGTTTCTTCAGCAGGAACTTTGATATTGATGATGTCATCATATTCATTTGTTCCTTCAAAATTGTCACGAAAGAGACGTGCTCTAATTGGAGTTCTTCATGTTCTTGCACATATGGTTGCTTCATTTATCCTAATGTTGCTGTTAGAGTTGGGAATCGAGATATGTATTCGTAATAATCTTCTAGCGACTTCAGGTGCCGAAATATTCTTTCCTTTTCTTTGCGAGTAGCATCATCCATATATAAATCATTTGATTGACAAAAATTAAGTGTATATATGAAATGAACATAGTGTTGATGGGAAGCCATATTGTTATAAAAACAGTGGCCTATAAATTAATGCGTGATGATTCGAAGATCTACAAGTTGTAACCAGTTGCCAGACGGAAGCACTTGCTCCTTTCAGTACATTCATTATGGCCTTCAGATTGCAAAATATAATGTCCCTGAATGCTGTTATTACAAATAAAACATAGTTATTAATTATTTCTCTGCCTAAAGATTAACTATGGTAATTTTGGCAAGCTCTCAAAATCAGTGTGCATAGTGGTCTCTATCATAATAACCATTCAAGTAATCAGGCAGCCGATGTAGGATGAGAGAAATGACATGTAATGCAATTCTTTGAGTTGTCTATTTAACTATCGGCTTTTCTGAACATCCTTCTTGTAGGTTATCACACACTTTATGAATGGTATCGGGCTATGGAAATTGAGCACTTTCCAGATCCCACTGGACTTCGTGCTCGCATGGAGAAATGGACATTTGGTTTGTATCCTGCATGCGTAAAGTACCTTATGTCTGCCTTTGATATTCCGGAGGTAATATCAATTATTTACTAGGGCACCTTTCATGCTTCATCATTATAATTTTGCTGTCCATTTTTACAGGTTATGGCTGTCACTAGAGGTAACATATGCAATAGTGGTATGGAATCCTTGTCCCGTGGCAGTGCCATCATCTACTATGCTTCTGTGTTCCTTTATTTCTGGGTATTTTCAACTCCTGTCGTATCTCTTATATTTGGGAGCTATTTGTACATCTGTATCAATTGGTTCCACATACACTTTGATGAAGCCTTTTCTTCACTTCGGATAGCAAATTACAAGGCATTCACCCGCTTTCACATTACTGTTGATGGCGATCTTGAGGTCTTCACCCTTGCAGTTGACAAGGTATTTAAATCAGGCTCTCATATAATAACATAGAATGAAGGTGTTGGCTAGCTATGGTAATAAAAATATCAAGTGTAGGAAGTCCTGGGATCAAATCTTGCCTTGATTCTTAAATTACTTTTGCTAAACTCAACCAACACACACAAAAGAATAAAACATCGAAATATAAAAAAGGAAATTACCTCTCAGATTTTTTGAGAAAGTAATTTATGGTGTGTTCAGGTCAAGATAGTAAGATTCTGGACATCTGATTTCTGCTTTCCAAGAGATCTTTTCTATCATACCAAAATTTGCATTATCTGCATATTGCAGCATGTTTCTAGCTAGATGATGATAAAGATTCGCAATCATTTTACATCGGTGTTCTCATGAGACTTTTCTTCCCTTTGAGATTACCACGCTCTGAATAGTTCTTTATTATAATCAAATTTTGGTTACATTCCACATTACCATATCTGCAGTTAGCATACTTCTATATGTTCCTAAAGAAATTATTTCAATTCCCTATTTTCTAGATGGGCATGAAGAGCCACCATCCAATGTGCATTTCAGAATGACATATGACCATATTTTGGATTATTAGGTTCCGAAAAGTTGGAAGCTGGATCCTGAATGGGATGCAGAAGTGAGACTGCCGCAACAACTCAGCCATCACAGGCGGTTTCCTAGCAAATGGAAAGCTGCCTCAGGCCCAGAACCCATCAACTCAGTGAGGGTGGTCGATCATTTTGTCATCGAAAGAACCAAGCCAAATAAATCTCCTCGGCGGCCTATGTGACTTGTTGATCTTCTCAATTAGTTGTTTGCTGATACCCCTGCATATTGGCAACTGTATAGTAAATTTCCAGATAGGTTGGAGCTCACATGATTCAGGGTTTTACACCACTTGTTCCATTCTTTTCTATTCTTGTTGTGTGAGCGTGATTGCTCCATGGGCAGACTGAATTCCTCCCTGTCAAATTGATTTCTGTTTTTGGAAGTGCAAACATTAAGCCAGCTGACCTAGTAAGTAGGCATTAGGATACAAGAAGTCTTTATAGATAATTCTTGTTACTGATTATTGAACTCGGAAATGTTTTAGATGCAAATTCGATTTCCTCGCTGCTTGAGACTCCTTTGTACTTGATTTATTGTTCGTGATGGGGAATACTACTCGTTGACAACTCCAAGTGGAGCATGATTTATTGTTATTGAACTATTTGTTATTGAAAATAAGGTAGAAAGGATATTTTCATAACTTTAATATTATAAAAAAATAAATTATAAATTTTTGAAAAGATAATTTTATCGATTCTAATAGTTAAATAATAACTAGATGGAAGGTGTTTTGAATTTTTTTTTAAAAAACACTTTTTAAATATTTTATTTTTCTGTTTAAAAACAAAGCAGCTAGTAAAATTTGTTTCCATTGAATATCTCCCTTTCAATTTTGGTAAAAAAAATTATGTTTAGTTTATTATTATCAAAATAATTTAAATCTTACTTGGAAACATGTTCCCTAACTTCTCACCCATGCACTGTTCAAAAGTTCTTTTAAAAAAGTTAAAATTAATTTGGTCTTTTGAGGAACATATTACTATTTGTGGGCTAAGTGGACTAATTAGTATCTTGGTATCTAAATCCATTTACCCTAATGTTGTTAGTTTTATCGACAGAAACACGAAAACAATAGACAAAAAGATATTTTCAACATTCTAGTTGGTGGTGTCAAACAACATCGGTGTTGATGGATGACAACGTTGTTGGAGCCACGGGTGGCTTCTGTAGATGAGAAAAGCTACGATAAGAGAAGATCGATGTAGTTGCTAAGTAGCGAAAGAGCTGCTCAACATTTGCATTGACACTGACGCATATATAGAGTAGTGTTGCTCGGTAACTACATTGGCATCGATGCAGATGCTGAGCGGCCCTTTCGTCGCTTGACAACTACGTCGACACTGATGCAGATGCAGAGTGACATCGCTCGGTAAGTACGTTGACATCGACGTAGATATAGAGTAGCATCGCTCGACAACTGCGTCAATGCTGACATAAATAAAAAGCGACGAAAGAATCGCTTACTACATCATCGTCGATACGGTTGTCGAGCAGCGAAAGGGCTACTCGGCATCTATATCAGCGCTTTCGTTGACACTAACATTATGAGTGGCTCTTTCGTCGCTTGGCAACTGGACGTTGACAGTTGTCAAGCGACAAAAGGATTACTCTACATTTGCATTAGCACCAATGCAGTTGTCGAGCAATACTTTCATCGCTCCATAATGAGTTGAAGTTAACTATTAAGGTAATGAAGACTACCTACTTATTTTAAAATGTTTAAAATAAATAATTCTACCTGTTTATTTATCTCCCTATTTTAAATTGACTATTAGGGTAATGAAGAATATGAAACTTAACTATTTTAAATTTATTCTACCTATTTATCTTGTTTGTTTCTATTTTTTTGTATTCGTAGATAGTTTACACGATTAATTGGGTACTTATGATTATTTATATTTAAACATTGATATTAGTGAAAAATGAGAAAAATTAGAAAAACATTCATTAACTAATATGATCATTATTGTATCATTTATAATAGGCAATCGCTCCCCAATTCTTAATTTATGAATTAAGTTGATGAATGTGATCGAATTAATAGAGGACAATAATTATTGTTATAAGCAAGGTCCGCCATACCGTACCGTACTGGAGTTTCGACCCGGGCTCGGTACGGTACAGTACGGGTGTACCGATCGGTATACCGAGGTGTACCGAGCGATACACCTGATTTTATCGATTTATCCCTCCAAAATATCTGAAAATTAGAAAAAAAAATTAGGATAGTGTTGTCAAGTTACAAATACATACTTCTTGATTAGAAAACGAATACATACCTCTTGATTAGAAAAGTTAGGATAGTCTTAATTACTCTCTAATTATAAAAAAACGAATACATATCTTCCTCTTAATCTTCCTAAATTAGCTTCGATTGAATTCACAAATCATTGTTTTATAGAGTTTAGGAGAGAAAAAGAAAGTTTGAGAGAGAGTTTAAAAGAGTATAATGAAATATGGGAGAGAAGAATGGTTTAAATAGAAGGAGAAAAAGCTCCAACGATCAAATTGACCGTTGGAACACTGTAGCGCTACTACTGTGTGGTAACGGTCGAATTCGACTGTTACCGAGTGGTGCCGGACAATAACGATCAAAATTTCAACCGTTATCGCCTTATTTTACCTCGTATCGTCCGATACGGGGGTTTTTGGGGCGTACCGTCCGATAGCGGACGATCCGCGTACCGGTAACCTGTCGGACCGGTACGTACCGCCCGATACAGGTGGTACGCTTCGATACGACATACCTTGACTTATAAGGACAAAGGACCTAAGCGATCGCTGGAACTCCAATCTTAATATTTATCAAATCATTTCTTTTGGTCTGTCTCTTTTTTTTTTTTTTGATATATATTGGATGAAACCAATTCATGCATAACTCCTAAACCAATTGAGATCCATTTATTGATGATTGAATCAAATCAGAACAAATGAACAAACGGAAGGTAATAAAAATTTATTTGGTTTTAAATAAACTTTGATGGAAATTGAAAATTCAATATTAAATATTAATAAAAAAATCAATTCCAATTAGGAACCAGAACTATCGAACCAACAGTTAAATAACTGAAACCAAAACCACCTCGAGTCAATCTAGTTCCATTTCCAACTTCCGCAAATACCGGCTCGAGTTGATCTAGTTCGGATTCCATCTTCCCCATAATCAAGTCATTGGATGAAGCAGACACAGAGTACAGATAGAATTTTCTGTCAAGACATCATGTTGGCAATTATACAGAAAAAAAAATGTAAAAGCTGAAGGACCAATATATCTCGATGAAATTGCATCAACCAATGAAAATTTAACCATTCATCCAAATTTCAATTTTACTAGAAATGTAGGTAAGAATGAGAAACAATAATCTAAGTCAGAAGCGATGATTACTCGAATAGGGCTGGTTACAGAGATTTATGCAGTAGTGATACCAGTGTCTTCCAGTCTGAGACTACCAGCCTTGTTCTTTCTGGCAATTTTACCCTGTGGCAGCAGTGTTACAGAGATTTATAGAGCATTTTAAATAAAACAAACAGGACACACGATATGTTGTCACACGGAAATTAACACCCAGGTCTTTCGCAATGCAAAGACAACATCAGAGTGCCTCCCTTATGGACCAGAACAATGCATCGATAGCATGATGTGTATGAAACAAATTAACTTGTTGCTCAACTACAAATATCATTACAGAAAGTTCCAATGGCAGAAAACATTAGCGACTGTGCAAAACGCGTGAAGTAAACTACTTGAGAAGGATCCACTGAAATTTGAAGAATAAGGAGCCTGTCAATCCCATATATACAGATGCCCAGTCAACCTACAGCAGAATTTGACAAATGTGTAAGAACTAAAATACAGTATAGCTCCTGACATAATCCCATGATCATAGTCACATCAGCAAATAGCATTAGATTAAATATATATCCTCGTGGGACGGACCTAATTATACATGGACTCTAAATAATTCACTGTTGCCATAAGATGTACTTGCATGTTGTGAGAAACAGTATATCTGATAGGAACACACAATACTGCATATGAGAGAAAAGAGGGTACCACTAACAACATTGGTAGTGTCATTTAAAATGATGTAATCAAGCGTGAACAGGAAGATATAGCCACGATATAGTAATTTGTGACTGTAGACTCCAGCATTGTGCAATCCTATATAATCAATCACAGAAAAGTCAGATGCTTGTCCCATACACTCAATATAAATAAATTTTGTTTTTTAACAAGGGAACCGCCACAAATTTGCAGTGGTTACACGATAGAGAATATGAAACCATAGGCAGTTATCTGAAGTTTCATGCAGTATTGATGTGATAAAAGTGCCTCTTTTTTGTCTCTCCTCTTTGAGAAAAAAAGAGAGAAGAAAAGGAGATGAAAAAACCAAAGGCTGTAGAAAGTTACCTTGGAGGAAAACACATTATATGTTCGGTTAGTCACTTCGAAAGCCGTCATAACTAACCCCTTCAGATATAGTGTCTAGTTTCCTAGTGTCCTCTAAACAAGTGTAAGAAAAATATAGAAATCTCAATTCAACATGGAAAAATTCAATAAATATGGCAAAGAGACAGATAAAAGAACAGCGAAGTAATACCTTTAAATTCTGTTGCTGGAGAGTCCAGAAAGTTCATTGAATCAGGTGGAAGATAAGGAGATTTATCATAATTCTCTAGTATATCTTTGAACAAAAGAATACAACATTAATATATACCTTTAGAAAAACAAAGCACAAAAAAGCGCAAAAAGATTGCACTTAGAAGTCAGGTGACTAAAACAGACCAGCACAGTGAGTAAAGTCATCTGATAAATCTGAAAAGCTGAAATTTCGGGGAATCTGACTAAATCCAAGTGAAGGTGTATCAACATCCGGGAGAGTGCTGTTTGCCGGTTGTCCAGTCAATTCTGAGTTACTAAAGGATCCACCTGAAGCATCTCCAATTGGTCGGTGTGCTTCCAAGATGATGTTATCACTAACGAATGGAAACTCAGAATTGTTTAAATAGTTAGGCTCTGACTTTATTATTGTCTCACTCAGTCCAGAAATCCTTCCCATGTTGGAGTTATGTGCAGATAACACACTTGTCGAAGCATGCATAATTCCAGCAACAATTGATGAATCACTTTCAAGATAGTTCCCCTGATGTTCTGATGACCTACCATTTACAAGAGCACTTGAAAAATCTCCATTATAAAACATGCCATCTGGCCGTGAAGATGTGGACGCATGTTGAGACATATAGCATGATGGAGTTTGAAGCACTGGAACAGGTTATAGCAGTAAGATATATCTATAGGAATATAATATCATAACACTGATGGTTCAATACTCATCAACAAAACCAAATGGTTTAACAAATTATGTAAATTTTGAAAGAGGATAGAAAAATCTCTTCAAGTCAGATTATAATCTAACTTCTGTTCTGTATATGATCCCCTTATACACAGCCGCATTGCACTTGTTTCTCATGCCACTATGTAGCATTAGTCATCCTTTAGAAATCACGTTTGTATCAAATCGAGTTGCATAGTTATTGTCACATGTTCATATTTGAATCAGCGTTTGCTATCTGGAATAACAATGGCTATGGATATGAATATTGGATAAGATTCACTATGGAAACTTGATACATGAGTATTATCATACACTCAGTGTACATGGTTGCTGTTTAAACTCCAAAGTCCAAAGTATGTGAGGTAGGATCGTTCATATTCTAAAATATCTGGTACATGCATATTAGTTCACACACACAGTTTAAAAAATAATCTTCTAGTCCTTTTTGGTCCTTATTTTTTGCAAAACCTAATTTCACTTCCAAACCCACCCTAAATCATTAATTCCCCTGTAATTCTTCAGACCATGATGAAGTTTCAATCTTATTCTTCTACTAAATAATCTTGTTTCATTCATCAGACAAGTACTTTCAAGATGTAATTTGAAAAGTTTGAAGAGCCAACTGCTTTAAAATGTAAAAGTTTGGATGATGGATTACTGAAAACTTTTCAAAATGGATTGGTAGACAGATCAACATTCATGAAAGGAAGAAGATCACAAACAAAGAAAAAACCTCAGGTATAAATCTTTGGATTTAAAAGTTTTGGAGGAAAGGTATTATACTAACATAAATGTCAATGGTGTGTAATGTTGGGGAAGTCAAGGAAATTGCGAGAGGGAGCCTGATATCGGTGATTTAGTTGGTTCGATTGAACCAACTAAAGCATCGGAGACCAACCAGGCCTAAAAATCTGGTTCGGTCACCTAGTTTAACCCAGGCACTCGCCCAAAGCGCTTGGCGCCCGGGCTCGGGCGAGCGCTCCGACGGCGCGGCGCCTCTTTGAAGCGAGGCGCTCGGGCCTTGCCTCGCCACGCCCGAGCGCCTATTGAAATCACTGTTTTCTATGACAATGGCAACACAATTTTTCAAGGCACCTCTTTGCTATGATAACACCTCTACTCCATTCCTCCATCAGTCTTTATTGTAGCACCTGTCCGCTAACCTGCATCTCATAGTGAGGCAATTCCAATGACCAATGACAATTCATGACGCCAACATCTTCTACAGTAGCCCAAATTGATGAAGAATACATACCTAGAAGAGATACATGGAACATCATAAAGCAGACTCAATTAATTGGAAAAATCAACGAGCAGCTTGAGAAGCTCGAGATAGCCTGATGCATCATCGCTACCATGCAATAATCTTCAATCGATTTGCTCAATCAGCAAACTGCCCTTTCTGCATCATTCAAACAAGCATCAATGCCCATTCATCTACCTTCTCCTTGCTCTTAATTATATCCTGAAGCCCCCAACAACCCCTAGATCAATCTGAAGAATTCTCAAGTATGATGAAAATTTTAGCTTAGTGAAGAATAGCCTTTAAAACAGCATTTTGTTCAACTGTATCGGCATCTCACTAAAATATCTTCAACAGTTGAAATATTTTCATTAGACTGACTACACAAAAAAGACATTGATTTGTCGATTTTCATCCCTATATGAACCACTTTGTAGACTTGGATTTGATAATTTATGCACCAAAGATGATTTCATCAATTTTAAAGCCATGATCGTGAATATGCACACTACCTCAGCGTGCACAGAAGAAAAGACAGATTATGAGAATTACAGAACTAATCCCCAGCCCTTGTCATAAAGGCCCCACCTTGACTAACACTAGACAAGGATCTTTCAGTTGGATTTTCTATTTTCTAATGATTTTGGTCCATATTTTCTTTTCATTTTATCTTGTTTTTCTAAATGTTGTTTTAGAGTTTCATTGTTCTACTTACGGTGATACTAATAAATAGCATTAAATAAGACATTAGGCTACTAGGAGTTGTTTTGAAACTTCCAGAGGTATTTTTAGATATAATTTTATGAAGTAACAAGATTTCTCAACAAAAAAACAGAATTCCTCCACAAGGCTTCTTAAAAGTCTTATAAATATATGAGACTGTAAGTCCCAGAGACTATACTCAAGGTTGATTATCCTACTTGATATACCTAATAAATCAGACTAGATTAGATAGTCCCTCATTCTCTTTTGTTCTTCCTTGGGAGGTCCTTTTCCTCAGAATGGAGAACATGCTGATGGAAGGGTCATATCTTATATTTGTTTTGGGAAAAATTACGAGGGTAATCTCCCACCTAGACAATTTGATGGGTCATATAGTGGGTCATAAACCTCCATATTACTGGACCATAGTACCCATTCAAGATGGAGAGGGTAACCAACCAATAAATCTGGTTGGTCAGCACTATCTGGGATATGCTATTAATGAGTGAGTTGGTGCAATAAAAGATTATTCATAGAGTAATGACCACAAACATATTTTGTTAGTAAAATAAATGTCTACTGCAATATCTATTCTGTTTCGGAAGATACAAATATAACTAACAACAGATGGAAATCTACATCAAATTCCAATCTGGTAATGGATATTTTGCTATTCATATCGATATATGTTCATAAAATCAGTGTTTTCAAAAGATGCTCGGATGAAGAGAGACCTGAGTGCCTTTCAACACCTCAGGACAAGACATTTCAATAAAGCTTCACCTGGGCATGCGCCCGAGCCAACTCGGGTCAACTTCGAGCCTAGGTTCAACTAAAACACATGCCAGACGCAACAAAAGAAACCCTATCACTCGTCTGCCGCCATCTGCAACTTAGTTTGCCGCTAAACCTTCATCGCCCACCTTCCTCCACAGCCTTGTCGATTACTTCTCCATCTCCTCAATCCTCTCTTTCTCATTTTATAAGGAATAGTCTTTCATCGATTAAGTTGCTACACCAACTTGAGGTGGTGCACTTTTAAGAGATAGTTCATCTAGGTAGGAACATCACATTAATATGAAAACGATGCTTAGAATATAACGATGGTTAAAAAACACTACTTGGCAGTTATCACCCACCTCAAATTTCACACCCTTTTAAAACATTGCTTAGAACATAACAGTATATATATATATATATATATATATATATATATATATATATATAATTTTTAATATTTGGGAGCGTCTCGCTTCACTTGGGCAGGCGCCTAGTGTCTCGAGCGTTTTGGGAACCTAGCGCATAATGTTTTTAAAAACACTGCATAAAATAATTCTTTTTCCTAAATATTATTATAAACAGTACCATTTTACCTAGTATCAAATTGTTTTCTAGGCCTCGAGGTTACAAAGTATGTTATTAAAGTTACATATTGGCTTTCAACATGTATTTAAAAAGTTATATAATCTAATTGCATATAGCGATGATACCTATGAAATATAAGCAAAATCCAGACAATAATTAATAGAATTGAAGGACACTAATAAAATGAAGGTAATGGCAGCAAAATTTTAAAATGCACATACAAGGAGAATGGGAGGCATTTGGAATTGGTAAGATAGCAACTCCAGATGGACATGCTTTCTGCATAAGCTCAACCTGTTTCTCAAGGAGCTTATTAAAAAGCAGTATTTGGTTTTTAAGGATCAGTCTAATATGATATGCTTTGAAAAATTCCCGGTTCTCCTCCTCAAGTTTTTGCCAAACTGTAAAACAACCAAAGATGACAATCATTAGAAGGAATAACTATTAAAATTTGAATAAAATGTAAATAAGATTTTTGACTACAGATCCATAGGCTTCCTGGGTGTAATTTCAAAATTCTTCTTACCAGCAGTTTGGTATGCAAATTTTGAGGAATATCTACAGAACACGTATAACATAGTGGTCACTTCATAAATTAGTTAATTCTGATTAGGCATATTAATCTAGTCATATAAGATTAAGAGATACTAGCATATACCAGCATGCAAATGCATCAAATGCGCTATCAACTAACAATGTCAAAAAAAAAAAAAAAGACTCATCAAAATAAGCAGTTTCAAAGTCATGAGAATTTATTCCATTAGTTCGCGGTTAAAAATCTGTATGATGAAATGCGATCAGCATGCAGAATTATATCATACGACTTAAAAGTTTCCTTGCATTGAAAGAAAAGACTTGCAATACAATGAAAAATCAGAAAATATAATATTACAACTAACTGTTGCAGTTAATCTGATTAGTTTTTCTGCAGCCACATCCAACCCCCTAACAATGGTCATGGTTTTCTGTTAAGCATCCAAATTTCTACTTCTTGTTCAAAGATTGTAGATTGGTCCTAACAAGAATCAGTCAACTTATTGACCCATGGCATAAACTATAAAATATTGACCCACGATATAAAATGGAGCATATAACTCAAAAATCTTGCTATACAATTTCTTTATCATGTCATCCAGTGATATGAGGTGGTATAACTATAACCCTCCTGGTATGCTGCTCATTATCTTAGTACCATACTGGTCCAATAAGTTGTTGAAGTCAGTATTTAAAACCTTGATTCAACCATATTGGCAACTTGCTATGCATGCAAAATTATAGTTTTCCAAGAAACATATATTCACATGCCACCATTTTTGGTATATATCATTGAGTTGGTACAATTTTTTCAACATTCTACTCTAGATATATTCCAATCAAGAGAAATAGTCACAGTTTCAAGTTTCAATTTGAGTCCCATACCGGTCCTCGGTATGCTTCTTATAGATACCAACACATAGACACAGGATTATATCAGTGAACCAGTCAGCAAGGACCAAAAAGAAAGAGGGAAAGAAGGGGGGAAGAGCAGGAGGAAGAGAAGGCGAAGGATAAAAAGAGAAGCGGAGGAGACTGAGGAGAAAGCAGAGTAGGCAGTCAACCAGTAAATACTGGTCAGTATGACTGGTTTTTTCTAACCCTGAATAAAGTAGAACTTTAATGAAAAATAAGCAACATTGAGTGTGATCTAATGCACCTGAAATGTCTAGAGATATATATTCAACTCATTTCATGATTTTCTTGTTGATGTAGTTAACATGAGCAATAAAAAGGAGAGAAGCATAGAGCTTAATGCATCCAACAAGAGCCAAAAGGGCAATCTAATACACAATCATGCAACTTTACAAGATTTAAATATTAGAAACACCGATCTTAATATAAAATCATGAGAGCATGTAGAATGTAAATTAATGTCTTATGAGCATATGTATGATAAGTCTGCATGGACATAAAATGTCAATATATATTGGATTGCTTGTGAGTCAGTCAACTGACTTCTATGGCATACTTGTATATTCAATATATTGTTTTGAATCCACATTAAAGAATTTGGATTAGATAAAGATGATTTAATAAGAAATTATCAACGTGGTGAATCTCAATAGATAGAGATGATATGCTGTGAAATTACCAAGTTCAGTGAAACTAGGCTCTATCTTTGCCTGGAAAGACAAAGTGTCAACTACTTCTTTCTGGTTCATATACAGCTGCAGGCACCTTTCAATAAGATTCTGAACCTGAAAATTTATAAAAACATTGGAAAGAATATTATGTCCCTGTTTCAGTAAAAAATAAACAGGCAATAGATTATCTAGCATAATAACCCTTAAAAGGGTATGTTGGCATTCCTATTGTAATTAAAGCAGATATTTCTATAAGGAGCTAAATGCCCTTATCATCTTAAAAACAGAAAAGAAGAAATGCAACACGAACTTAAAAAACCAACAAAACAAAGTTAAAAGATTATGACACTCATGCATTTGGGCATCAAGTATATGAACTAACACTAGAAAAGATGGATAAGAGTCACATATGGCATCATAGCAGTCCAGCAAAATCACATTTGCTGATGATGATTAATAGAGAAGCATAAAATTCTATTCAGAATCTCAGGTTAATGGTGGTTTTGAATGTTTCTGGAGAAGATATGCTAGTGCACCGATATGATGAGAGGCATTAATTAGAAGTAGTGATGTCAGTGATGCTCGGAGAGATGGAGCACAGCCAAGGCTTGGTTAAAATAACCTTTTTACATCAACCACAGTATATTAGCAAGACATGTTCCTGGCCCCAGATACTAGCAAATATTGCTCGAGGCAGTCAAATTCCAACATAGTGAGTCAAGCATGAATAGATAATGGCAAATTCCACATGAAACACGTAGCATAACCAAGCATATGAGACACTGATGATCTCTTAGATCTTGTGTGCTTTAGTTCAACATTAATACAGATTTTTTAATGGGAAAAAAAAATAGAGAACAACTTGGTATTTAGCATTCCAAAGCATGTGTAACATTGAACAAGGGTATGTGATATGTGTTGTTCTACCAATACAAACTCCGAACACACGCCAACAAAAGCAAACTGACAACGCTTTCTCTTTCACACTCTGGCCTAGAGTCAAAAGATCAACATTTTAGAAACATAGTTCTCTGAAGAAGTATCCTAAAGCATCTCCAAATATCTTAAGAGTATCATTTTTAACAATATCAGGATAGTTTGAGAAGTATCCCACATATTTCCTACCATTATCTTATGAGTACCATGTCCAACAACACATTCAATAAAAATACAACAAGCAACTCAAAAGGATCTTTTTTACATAGACCACTTGTTCGCACCAAACAATCCCTCGAAGCTCCAAAGTTGTATGGCTTTAAAAAGATATAACAATGCTGAACCATCAAGACAAATTGACTGCAATCATATATCTTAAGCTTTATCAAGTTTACATGGTCTTAAAGGACTCGAGTGCTTGGCTGCTAATACCAAAGAAGTGTTTCGCCCTAGTCTACTGTACTAGTCCAGAGACAGCGGATACAAAGTTCTGCTCCAAATGTTAATTACTGTTGATGGATTCACTAATCCTAAGTATTTGAGAGCTCCTTCAATCCACAAATGATAAAATAATTTAAACAGAAACATTGCGTAGAAATTTAGTACAATAACAAACAAAAGGTGAAACACGCACATTTTATGTTTGTCCTACATCAAGTCATCTGACCTAACACATTTATAATTCAGACGATAAGAAGAATGCGATGAAAAGCAGTACTTCAGCACACAATCAATAATCTGCTGTTTAAATGAAACCGCAGTTCACATAGCACCAGGTTATAAAATTAGGATTATTATTCAGATGGAGCAATTTAAATACCGTATAACCAAATAATGCTCGAATAAGCATTAACAGCTACAAACTAAGATAACAGGAAACCGAGAACCCCATATTAGAAGATGAACAAAATCAAGAATAGCTTCCTTACCAGTTGTATATCCTGACGGGAGACCTTCCTGACTTCTCCACTCGACATATCCCCTCCCCTACGCAGAAAAATCCAACGGCTTCAGGAATTCAAAACCTCCTAACTTAACACTATCCCACTATGCGCACGATCGCTAACTCGGATGATCGTTCATGAAGGACAACCTAATGAAAGAATCAAGCAGGAACATGATCAGATAGCAGATGAAACACACCATGGTGCGTGATCCATGAGGGATCATCGCCTTACCTCTGGGCGAAAGAGCGGAATTCTTCATGTGAACACGGCCAATTTGTGGCTTCGAATTCATGGCGACGATATATGCGTCGGAATCGGAAATGTGTAGGGCTTCTAGCAGCGGTGGAACGAAGAGGGGGAACGGCGAAGGCGAGAAAGTGGGACGAAGCTTCCCGAGTCGGGAGTGCCCATCCAAAAGAGGAAGATGATAAACACAGCGGTTTTGATCGACGGCTGATGATGTAAGCAACTTAGGTACCTGAAAACATATTATCCCCTTTTGTGACTTCCCACCGTCGTTACCCACTTTGCCATTGCTATTAGCAATGGCACCGTAGGTAAGTCCCACAGAAAGTTTCCACTAAGAGAGTAGGTAGAGAAACGGGTAACGTATGAACGGTCAAATAATGGCTTGTGGTAATCTCGTATTTTCATCTAAGAATTGACCATGTTTGTTATTTAAGTTAGTAATTATAGTTTTTGTTGACGTTTTTGTTGGTTTTATATTATGCTATTTTATTTAACAATTTTATAATAAAATCAATTAAACGATTATATTTTTAAATTTTTTAAATTTATATTATTTGTATGTTTTTTTAGTGTTTATTTAACATAATACGTAAATTTATTCTATTTTTAAATTTTTATCTCCGATTTGATTCTGATAACTATGTTTTTATCAAATATTTATATTATGTTATGTTTATTAATCTCTTTATTACTTGATTTAGATTAAAACTATTGAAGCTCATGAAACTTGAAACCTAAACATCTTGTGACCATAAATAGTGTCAAGGAATATGTTATTTAGATAACAACTGATAATTAGAAGAAAAAAATCCATAAAATTAAAGGAACTTGAGAGCAACATAAAATTTTAAGTTTAACATAGAGGATGAAGCTTTAGCCAAGACATCTAAAATGCCTATGAGGATCAAGCTTGAGCAAAAATGTGAATCCAAACCTCTTAATTACTGATTAGGAGTTCTAGTTCATGTTTACATTATAATTGCATTCTCAATAATGGGTGGCATAGAAATAATGATAATATACTTTTATTCATGAAATTGTCAAAAAAAAAAAGACAAAATTTTCTTAAAATTCATTAATTTTGTATTCATCTCTCTAAATTCTAGTTCAGAATATATTCCTAAAAACCATATATTCTTTGTTAATTGTTAGTTGAAGTACTAATCAAGATATATAATACCGTATTGTATCGATGTTTCGAGGTTGGCTCGATACGGTATACCAGGACGTATCGAATAGTTATATATATATATATATATATATATATATTACTGTAGCACTGCTACAGTGTAACACTATAGCACATTCCATCCGGTACCGAGCGGTCCGCGGTATGTCATCGGACCGATACGTACCGTCCGTATCGGGCGGTACCATTCGGTATTGCATACCATGGTTCTAATTAAATTTACTATACTAAAAATTGTTGTGATGTCATGGTAAGAAGAAATACAAGTATTTTAGATATTTTATATTCATATATAGATTTTAAACTAAAATAAATTATTGGTAGCTATAAGGATCTTAATATTTAGATAAACATATATGCTACATTCTATAAGAAAAATATGTTGTTTTAAGAGAGGTATATGTAAAAGCACCTAATAAAAATAATAACATAATTTACTGATTTCATTATTATCTATCAATTACAATTATAAAATACCATCCATTATATTCATTGCAAATAGAGGTCAAAACACCTGTATCTTATTGCTACTATGATTGGTTACAATGATCCCACATTGTATTCAGCTAAAGCTTGATGTGTAAGGAACGGTATGGAGTATTTGACTCATGATCTACATTGCCTCACCGGCGACACAACGTCGGTCGACCAGCCCGGTGCAGAAGATACAGGGACTGTCGACATGTTCTCGGCGATGAAGATCAACAACCAGAACATGATTTTGGAATCCTTCCAATTGCACTTGAACTTGCAGTCACACTTCCAATTGCATAAGAAAGAAATATAAAGGTACTACTTAATCATGTTCTTTTTAGGTCACAGTGGGAATTATCCAAGCGGGAGGAGGCCATATCCACTGGAAATTATAGCCACCACAGGGCTTGAGGCTCTTCTCCTTCAGGTCGAACACCCCCACATCTGGAAGCACTTCATGGCACTTCTCATACGACCACGAGCCATCATCCGTGAGATAGATGCAGTTCCCTCTCAGCTCAGGGCACTCCCTCACCTTGACGCACATCGAGCTGTTCTTCCCCAAGAACAACGCGAATTCCTGCAAATTCTCGCCCTCGTTCTCAACCCAGACGCATCCCTTGACATCGTCTACCTTCAACCTGAACACCTTCACCCTGGTAGTGACGCACTCCACGTAGAGCGGGCGAGGCTCCCACTTGCAATTGGACTGCACCGGGTCCTTCCATCGGTAGACCTGCAACAGCTGCCCCCGCGGCAGCTCCACCAGGTACTTGGAGCAGTCGTAGATGCCCAACCTGGGGGCGACCAGGGTGGAAGCGGGGAGGGGTCCGCCGTCCAGCTCCCAAGTCTCGACCCTGCCCATGGACTCCAGCGTCAGGAACTGCCCGCTGGAAGAACAGATGGCGTCTACCCAGTATAGCGACGGGGTGTCGATGAGCGTCCACGACTCGTCGCCGGCCCTCGCAAAGGCCAGCCCGAACAGGGGGTTGTGAATTAGCATCACGGTGTAGCCTCCCCAAGAAGAGGAGCAAGAGGAGCGAGACGGAGGTGAGGAGAGGACGGCTTTCTCGTAGAAGAAGTACCTCAGCCTGTCCGGCTCGAACGGCTCGGGCGGGATGTCGTCCCCGAAGCAGAGTGAGTAGCGGGTGACACGGCCGCGCTCGTCACGGACGGCGTCGACGAAGGGGAAGGTGGTGATGGAAGGGAGCCGGACTTGCTCTCCCATCAATGGGTTCAGGAGCTGGAGCTCGGAGTCTGCGTCGGCGGTGACGAGCCAACCGTGGGAGGAGCCGACGACGAGGCGGTCGGAAACGGGCGGGTCGGGGAGGGGGAGCCTGTAGGCCTTGCGGTCAGCGATGCTGAAGAAGGCGGCGGCGGAGCCGGTGGGAGTGCAGGTGGGGTTGAAGGGGAGCATGAGCCAGGGGGACTGTGGCGGGGGCGGGCAGCCGAGGGGGGCGCCGGAGGCGGAGCGCCAAGAGGAGCAGACGGCGGCGAAGCGGATTCGGTCTGCAACGGGGAGGCGTTCGAGGATGGAGCCGAGAAGCTCCATCGGGAGGTCGGACCAAGCATTCATGGGCCCGCAGATAGCAAGCAGAAGACAACGACAGGTTGTCTTGTTGAGATGGTGGAATTGGCGGAAGCTGGAAGACAACGAGCTGTTGTCTGCGGAAGCCGGTGCGGGTGTCGCCGACTTGTGAGGTTTATAAAGGAGGTAACGGGGGCGAAGCAGCTGCGGCCCACATGTTTTGCAGGGTGGACCCGTGTGCGGCTTACTGTTGCGGGGGAAAGGAGGCGACGTGCTCGGCGGGGCAGTGCCATTTCAGGGTCGGCGGAGCGCGACACAGGATGCGGGTCGCCAGCGGAATAGGGAAAAGCGGAGTAGATTGCGACCACGTCCCGCGTGCGCGGCCGCAGCCCACCGTCGGATGTTGCGGCTTGCCTTAATCTCTTCAAACGCGACAGCAGAGGTGGCATCACCTAAATCGATCTAGATGTCGATTCGATGTGGAAGATATCTCCTTCAAGGAGTAGTCAATCGCCGCACGCATTCGCGGCCGAACCATAAAAGATGAACCGGTGTGAACCGTTGATGCCGCCAAGACTACCCAACCGGAGTCCAACAGAACCGTCCATTTACGCCCGCGGAATTATTTTTCGCCACCCCGTCTACAACTTCGATGGGCAACGCTATGACCCACGTACCTCATCCAATAAAATCGCGGGTAGATCGTCGTCTCGAACAAGTGGGTAAAAGGGTTTCGTCCCCAAAAGGACGACGATCAATATGAACCGGTTAAAAGTAAACGTGTCACTGACCAAAGAGTACTCGTCCATTTACCTTGAAGAATATAGATGGTGTACATCGGGGCTCACAATGACCCGTACTATCCATCGAATAAGCTTGTGGGTAGATTTTTTGGGCCTAAATTTAGTGAAAGTATCGCTCTTTTGGGGGCTTCGAGTTCCTCGAGCCCGTCTAATTCCTTCTTTCGTGTGATGTGAGGAGGAGAGAACCAAAAATGGCGAACCTAGTGTCGCTTACCCATACGGCCCTCTGCAGCTACTCCTCGCGTCCGATTAGAGCTTCCTCCAATGGTTCCCTCTCTGCCCTTGCAGCTCCTTTGATCGAGAGCGTCGTCTATTGTTTCGCTTTTTGTGAACCGTTATTTTTCTTTTAAGCGTGCTCCTGTATGGATTTCATTTCAGGGGTTCCATTCTCGAAGCCTAAATCTGGAGGACCGGCGATTCTGGAGCTACCTCTTAACAAGATTCGGCGGCCGCTGATGCGGACACGGGCGAACGACCCCGAAAAGGTGAAGGAGCTCATGGAGAGCATTAGACAAATTGGGCTCCAGGAACCTGTAAGGAAACTTCCTTCGGTTCTTATAGATATATATTTCTTCAAAAGCACTGTTTTAGGATTATCAATTGTTGTTCTTTTGCTACTTGATGCAAATTGGTAAAGCATATAAGGAACCTCTAAGTTGCTTTACTTTCCAAAGGTCTAGACTGAATTCAACTTGTAGGTATAGCCATTTTGTTGGGGGAGAGAAGACTTCGGAACCAAAATAGAAATCTCAGATACCAATAAATAAATAAATAATCGTAAAGCTATCAAAATATTTATATGGCTCGACACTCTAGACTTACATACACGGAGAAAATCAAATTCTTTACTACTACTACAACGATAATAAAACAGTAAGTCCCAACAAAATCAAATTCTTTACTATATGAGAAAAATAAATATAAAAAATATGTGTCTTGAGTTAACCCAAATCCAATCCTTGGATCTCTTGTACATCATCACGTTTATCTCAATCTCCTATATCCACTAGAGAAAATCCCGAGACATTCAAATTGTTTTCTCTATGTTTCTTCCTCTCGGTCTTTAGATACATAGCATATTTATATCAATAAACCTTAATTCATTAATGACTCTTTCTCCTACTTGAATTCCTAGTCCGAATCCTAATCCTCTAAGAAGTTCGCATCTAATTAGTACTTCTAAAATACTTACTAATCCTAACACATTTTGTTTGTCGTCATCTGATGATATGAAGTAGAAGGCCGAGATGCTTGAATGATAGGCTTTGGGTAGGCTTTGTGTGGTGCTACCGATGATCTATTCAATCATTTCACCTTTGGTGAAGTTGGAATCACTGTAGAAAAAAGTCCTTTTGGCTTAGTTTATCTTAGTCCAGTTAGGAGTACCTTGAGCCTAACCATTTATGCCTTATCTGTTTATCCTGAATAGTAAATACTATGCCATTAGCATACTGGAAAATTTGGATGCTTCATTATTTTTGAATCAATCCTTTGATGCAATGGTTGCTACTTCATGCTTAAAGATCCATTCGATCATACCCTTGATGTGCCTACTATGAAATTAATAGTCAGGATATGATTTTATAGCATCACAGATCATGTGTTTGACCCAGATCATCCATTTAAGTCCAAAATCTGGATGTTTTAGGATGTCCAACAAGGTTTTCCCACTCAATAACATGAAATCTCTTTCCAAAATCAAGCTTAAGCATGGCTCCGTGTTTATCATTCTTATGTCGCTATTTAGGAAATTATTTACACTCATGTAATACTTCAGGATGAGACTTTTATGATAAAAACTGTTTTGACTGCCGTTAATGACCTCATGTAGAATGGCCTTGATTTTGTTTGCAAGGATTTAGGAGATTGATATGATTGGACGTACCAAGCAATCAGACTAAAAATTATTTGTGGTAGCTTTCTCCTCCTTGGGGTATAAATTTAATAGAAGTGCATTTGATCTTTTGCAAATTAGTATCCTCTACAAAGAAAAAGTTAAACAGAAATATGAAACTGTTATTAAAAATAGACGAAGCTGGTTGGAAGGGTGCAAGTGTGAATGCATCTGGTCCAGGATTTTATGTTTTCTCAAGCAAGAAAACGGTGAATTTGATTTCGGTTTAGGAGAGGATATAGTGTTGCTTATAACTTATTACTAAATAATCTAGTTTTTTGGGGGATTTACATTTGAGTATATTTAATCTAATCAAACAGGACTTTGAGTACGATTTCACTGAAGTTAAGTCTCCTAAGAGTGGAAAACTAAAAGAGAGATTAAAAATGAAGTGGATGGACAGCTCAATTACTTTTCTCCAAGATTTGTATGACGCCATACATGAGGTCTGAATTTCTATGCTAGTGATGTCCCTTGAAGCATAGAGGATTCTTCTTGTTTGTTAAGGTCCCAAGTTTCAAAATAGAAAGTGTTTATCATAAGAAGTTTTTATACAATCTAGACCTATGCTCTTGTAGCATCATTTTCTCTATAGTGGGTTCCAGTAACTTCCTGGACTGAACATAAGACACCATCAAGGTTTACCCAATTTATGGACAAAAGAGGTTCAATGGTCCCAAACCAACAAAAATGGCTCTAAAATAATATGGAATCAGGAATCAGCCTATGATTGATTGTTAGCATATGGATCTAGTGGGGAAAATTCTAGATATAAAAGAATGGCTGTAAAAAGTAGTTAATAGTGCTCCAAAATTTTGGGTGCGAACCAATACCTTATGATGTTGTACTTCATAAACGAAATGCAAATGTCAAAATTTTCGTATCATTGTGCTAGCACAACCTTTTGTAGATCTTATAACTTTTATCTACAATACAGCTTTTTTAAAATAGTTTCTGATTCATGATTACAATATGCTTGTGACAATGTCGTTAGGAATTTGTAATCCCTTGTGATTATATGCCAAAGAATTCAGCCGAGTGATGAATGAAATTAGCGCTAGCATGGGTGATAAGGAAAATAGCTATGTAACCCCAGTTCAAGTGGTGTCTCATATATATCTATTACATATCTGGACATATGCATATATTTCCGTATACATAAGTATATATAGATAAATTTACAAATCCGTGTATGCATTTCAATATAAATAATCTGAGACAGACCTATATTTGATTAAAAGTTTTTTGAGTTTGGCTCATTCTTTCAAAAATCTTCAGAAAGGATGGGAAGAAAAAATAAAAAAATATTTAATCTAAAAAAAGAATTTAGTAGATGAAATGATCCATTAAGGACAAGAGCCTCTTTTTGGGTGAGATGCATATACTGACAAATGGCAAATAGCTAGCATTACTTTGAAGATTCCATACGTAAGGCAAAGGTGGTCTACTATAATTCAATATGTAGATTCCATATATGTGGCATCCTGAAAATTTCTTAAGGGGCAAACGTGGTCGTTATCACGAATAGTCCTATATTTTTCAAGAATGTGCTATGATGTTGACACAACAATATGTTCAACTCCAAAGTTTGTCAGCTATAAACGCTAACACAACTCAGCATAGGTTTGTTGCTTGCACAATCATATTCAGTAGGCTTAGATTTGTAAAAGAAATTTCCTTCTCGTGGCCCTTTATATCCAATTTATATATACTTCTAAAAAGATTGTAACATTATGGTTGTTAAAATGATTATGAAGTTCCTTGTGATGTTTGGTTTAAGATTCCAAAGAATAAATGAACTTGCAAATTGGATCAACCTCCTTTGGATTTTGGAGCTATATAGTGTGACAATTCTCCTTGGAATGGTAAGATGAATCATCTAGTTTCTGAATGTTCAATGCACAGATATTGATCCAATGTCAGATGGTGCTTTACACAAAATGAATCCTCTTGTTCAATTTTCTTTCAGTTTTTGTAGACAAATAATTCAACTATCACATATGCTTAAATGCTCGCTTATCGAATTCATGAAAACTTGCAGATTGATGTGCTGGAGGTGGATGGAGTTTACTATGGTACTCATACTACCAAGAGACATACTGATCTTCCTATAACTCCAGCATATCTAAAAGAGATAATCTGTTTGTAGGTTTTTCTGGATGTCACCGTTTCGAGGCTCATCAGCGCCTCGGTCTCCCAACAATTCGCTGTAAAGTCCGACGAGGAACAAAGGAAACATTAAGGTTAGTTGCTCCTTCACGATCACGCTATTTCCATGCCCCCAACCCACCCCCCCCCCCCCCCCGATGACAATTTGAACTGGATTGCATTTGCCTTTCTCTTTCAGGCATCACATGCGATGAGAATCTGTGGCAAATCACTGCTTTTCTCTTTATTTTTCAAGATAAGTCATAAACTACTCCTTCAATGTACTTGAATCATCAAATCTACAGATATTGATCTACACAAAGCTCAATGACTGAAAAAAATTCATATTATTGGCCTCAAATTGTTGGAATATTACAACTTGTTATTGTTGTATATATCAATATTTATATAGTCAATCTTTGTGCTACTATATTGCTTATGAAGGTGAATCTCTGAGCAAAACTCTGAATTCAATTGATATGTTCTTCAACATTGTTCTTTGTCGAGAGGTTGAATAAAATTATTATGGTTGTGTTGTGGTAACTACTGACCATGGCAATCTAGGCTTTATGGGATGAGAAGCTGCAACTATCAGCACGATGTTGTGCCCTCTCCATGTGAGATGCTGCGACTGTGATGGTGATTCTATATCATACATGAAAGCAGGTTTAGACCTGTGAGTAGATACTTGGTCGTACTTCCCATGTAGATATAACTGGTAGTACACATTTGTATCAAGTTGACTTCATTTGTTTGGATAGTCTTTGGCATCAGCTATCTTTCTTTATATTCATGTTGATGTGCTTGAAGGAGTTGACCAACCCATCGGCATGATTCAGACCGTCTGTAACGTTAGAGAGGCTTGAAGTCAGCTCTTTGATTCTGGTTTTGATGGATATGGTAGGAACAGTATACTTCAATGTTGATGAGAAGTATTCTACAGGCAGAAGCATTCACTGGAACCTGAAACAGAGAGTTACGTAATTGGTCCAGATAAAGTTAGTCTGCTAGCTTTTTGTTAAACAAGCTTACTGGTTGGTTCTTGAAATGTAGTCCTCCACAAGGAGAAATTTAGAGATCATGCATGGTGTGTAATCTTTTAACAAGTGTTCGATCATTGAGTTCACTTTAAGCCTAAGAATAGCTTCTAACAAACCAAAAAGCAATCCACAGACAAAACCTGGCTTGTTCGATGCGCAGTTAAAGCTAAAAAGTGAGTGATAGAATCATCTCGAAAGTGACATTGACTACTTCTCTTGATTGGACTACAGGACATGGAACATAATCCATCCAGTGTTAGGAATCTACTGTGAACCAAAGGGAGATTAGCATCCTTGTGTGTTTTTTCAGACAAACAGTAGCAAAATGTTTAATTCTAAAGCAATCGCAATATTTACAGATTTCAACAAAATATAAATAATAGCCTGTGTGTTATTTCAGAATCACGCAAGAATGTTGTTGCAGTCTTGATTGGTCACAAGCCACCAACCATTCTTCTTCATCACAAATGCATGATGGTTGCAAAGAGATTTCTGACAGGTGAATTCAAATGCCTTCTGTCACAGCTTATACAAGTAAGGCTTATTAGGATGCAAGACTTCACACGAGACTTCAAACTCACACCACGCATAAAACGATCAGCAAGCCATAGGCGGAAGATCGCCCTTGCCGGCGCAAGCCGGCTGCAGCGGCGTCTTCCGACACGCCGCGCTGCCGAAGAGCAAGAACCCGAGGGCGTGCCCGGCGACGGCGACGATCAGCACGCCGCCGTTGAACGACATGACCGCGAGCATCACGAGGTAGGCGAGGCCGACGCGCAGCGCGTGTAGCGCCGTCTGGGCGAGACCCGTGGCGATGCGGCCGGCTCCCGGCCTGACGAGGCGGCAGTGGTGGAGCCACTCGAGGAAGAAGGAGAAGGCGAAGACGACGACGAGAGCGAGGGCGTACATGCCGCCCCTGGTGCCGGGCCAGCCCGTGAAGAGGATCTCCGAGTTCTTGCCCCAGAAGAAGGTCATGTGGGTGTAGTGCGTCTCGGCCATGGAGGAGGCGTTCATGCCCGTCTCGCTCATCCCGCCGTGATCCATCTCCGAGTTCCTGTCTTGGGAAGTATCAGCGTTTGAGGAGAAGCGGAGGAGGAAGGGAAGACTTTGTGCACTCTCGGGAAGACGAGAGAAGAGTACTTTGCATGCAGTACAGATAAAGACCGGGCGTTGATAGTACATTGCCGGAAAGAATGGCTACTTTGGTATCATTCTACGTGTGGAAGATTTATAACAAGATGATGTGAAATAATTTGTCGAGTCTTTTCAATACAATTTAGTTCAAGAAAATGGCAAGCTGAAATTTTCTTCGTCAACCAATAAAAACTTATAACATATTTAATAATTTACTTAAACATTCCTAAAGAGATTCAATTAATATCTAGCTAATAGAATATGGTTGTGATAAGAATATGTTGTTAGTATGAAAAATTATAATTGCGTTATTATTATGTGAAAATTTTTAATGTCATAATCAAAATAAAAAAAAATAATAGATTAATATGAAGATAGTATATCTTTCGATGTTATTTAAAAAATATTTATCTAATTTATAAATATACTGTCGATAAGATCTAAAGGTAGCAACGATATCGATATGTAAGGATAATTAGACTCAGTTTTATCCTCTTTTTCTATCTTTCGACGATGAAATATGAATTAAGGGAGATTGAGAATAGATTTATAATTTTAATTTTTTATGTATCGTCCTTAGGAGATTATGTCCTTTTATAAGCAAGAGCAAATGATTTAGGATGGTAATTAAAAGAATTCCTCCCAAAGGTTATTTTTTAAGAAATTTTATTATAATTGGATATTTTTTCTATTGATCGATAATCATACTTAGAATCCATTCAAATATATAATATATCTTACCTAATTAAATAGGATTACATAATCTAATATTCTCTCACTTGACCCATTAATTAGTAAGATATAAAAAAAATTTAAAATTAAAATAAATAAAATTAAATTTTTTTAAAAAATAATTTTACTTAATTAGATTTTAAATTTTTTAAAAAGTATTTTATATTTGGATTTTAAAAATAAGTCAATAAGTATAATAATACTATATTAAATCTAACTACTAAGAGCCATAACAGTTGTATGTTATACTTTCTTTTATATACTACAACACTATTAGTTTTTTCTAATGTAATCCATAATGACCTTTATAATTTATTTTGTTAAGATATTTTGATTATCATATTCAACTATAATATGTATACATTATAAATGATAAAAATATTTATTATAATATAAGGATAAAATATAAGGATATAAATTATAAATAATATTCGCTAAATATATTTTGATCTAATTTATGCAGAAATAATTTAATAATAATAAAATAATAACCATGATAATCATTAGTATTAATTAATATAAAAGAAAAAAAACTCATATGATAACTATAATCATAATAAAATATAAATAATAACTTTATGTTAAAATAAAAATTATTTTGTAGTTTTAAACATAAACATGTAAATAACTAAACAAATATCTGAGAATAATAATTAAAATTTAATTATCACATACAAAAATTTTATCAATATGTCATATAAGAAAATTATAAAAAAATCATAATTTATATTTTTTAATTTTGTATGGAACATTGAATTAGATTAGTCAATCTTATTTAATTAGGTAAGTTTAAAATTATGCTAAACATTGATCCAATTAGATTAATCAAAATTAATGTTGACCAAAGTAAAAAAAATTGATCAAAATGTGATTTTTCCTGAATTTGATCAAAATATTATCGATCAAATCTAAATCCAGCAATCAAAATACAATCATAATCAAGTCCAATCAAAATATCTAATTAAAATAAATTAAATTAGTTAATTATATGATTAAAGACAAGAAAAAAAATAATTTCTGAAGGGTAAAATTATATTTTTTCTCACGATATACAATATAAATATATGATTTGTGAAGGGTAGAACTATCAAAGAGACACATAATGAAATTAAAAAGATTTATAAGTGTAAAACTATAATTTTAATGGATGAAATCTTTTTTTTTCTTCTTCTTTTCTTCTCGGCTACGCAATGCATGTGACTGTTGCCTGTGTGCCTCCTATGGTCGTCGTGGTGTAACAGTTCTCTCATTATTAATCGATGACCCCACCAGTCGTCGCATCGTGCTGCTGCACCCATATATGGCTATTCTCACTGTGCACCGGTTTCTCACTAATGGAACACATCCATGGCCATGGCTCGTCGGCCAACCCCAATGGTTATCATGATGTGCGATTGTGATGTTCTTGTCTGCCACACAACTATTGGAACCGTGACCTTCGACATATAGGCGATGCTAATCATGACCCGTATACACCACCACAACGACATTGTCACAACCACTTGTCAAAGGCAGTGTCTTAACTATCATAAGTAGTGGCACTACTGTATGTATTGTTGCCTGCGACCAATGCAAGCTGGTCTTTATAGGGTTGCTGCAGGTAGGCAATCATGCATGTGATCGCCGTCAACTATTGCATCCCATTACACTTCCGCTATATACAGTAGCACTTGTACGTAGTCGTTGCCTACGATAGGGCCGACGACCACCGGAGGTCATCATCCTTAATAATGCTATTATCAATAGCAAGTTGTCAATGATAGTCTATTAATCAAACATGAGAAACCTCACATCGCTCGCAAGCAAACGATACGACGACCAGATAATAAAGCAAATCAACAACACATATGGATTGTTTAAACATCATATAATCAAAACTGAATAATACCTTTTTTACAAGAGAAGAGTGCTAATAAATAAATCTACATACAAAATAGATTTTATGATATAAGATATTTGATTCCATGACTTTGATACTAATTATAAGCATAAAAAACTATAATTATATTATTATTATATAAAAATTTTTAATGTAGAATCAAAATCAAATAACAATATATCAAGATAAAGATTACATAGATGTCATTCAAAAAAATATTTATCTATTGTCGAATTCGGAAACTAAAGTGATACGGATGCATAACTAGACTCGCATTCTCCTCTATTTTTATCCTTTACATGATCACTCTGAGTGATTGAATAAAAACTAAAAAAAATTAAGAACGGATCTATAATCTCAATTTTTTTTTATGGTTCATCCCTAAGAGATCGTATTATTTTATAGATGAAAACAAAGAGTTTACAAAAATAATTAGAAGTGTCTCTTATCAAATTCATCTCCTAAAACAATCTTATCATATATAATTTTTTTTTATTAATTAGTAATTACTAAGATTAAAATTTAATCGGATCTATAATATATTTTTACCTAACTAGATAAGCCATAAAATCTAAGACACGTGGCCTAGAGGTATACAACTTGATTTGGACACCGCGGTTCTGAACCTTCTCCATTCACCGGAATGTTTTGTTTCGATTCAGGATTACACACGTGGCATTTAAAAGCAACACGTTAGTGCCAATTATCATATTAAATAATATAATTAGCCATCTTCAGTTTGGCCAATCACTCACATTTCATGTACGGAATGGCTCGATGTCACGGGGTGATGCACAAACCAAGCCCAACCAGCGTTCACAGAACCTGCTACAGTCGAACCGAGACGATCCACTACATAGAAACCACACATTAAATAAGATTAAGGCTGCTTGGAATCACTTTCATCGATCTAAAGAGGAACGAAACCATATGTGCTCGGTGGACTCTTCCGCGGCCAGCGAGTGAATAGCCCACGGATTAATTGACCTATGAGCCGACCTAATGGATGCACACGCTCAGGGAGTGTCCGACGATGCGTTCTGCTTCACTTCCTCTTCCTCCATGGTGTCGCATATGCTTCTCCCTCTGGTCTCCGGCAGGCTGACAATGAACAGGCCGCAGCAGCCGATGACGAACCCGAACACGCCGAACGACAGGAAGCTCCGCTTCCGCCCCTCGGCCACCAGCACGGGGGCGAAGACCCCGCCGAGGACGAGCGCCTGCCTGACCATCGAGATCGCTGAGTTCCTCACGCACGTCGGGAACAGCTCGATGCTGTAGATCAGCAGGACGTTGAAGGCGGTGCAGGCGCTGAAGAAGGAGACCACCTCCGCCGCCATCTGCCACAGCTTGGAGGTCACGAGCACGCACAGCACGCTGAACGCCCCGCCCATCGTGGTGAACGTGAGCGTTGAGCACCGCCGGTTCAGCTTGCCGATGAGGAAGAGGGTGATCAGCGACGAGGGCAGCTCGGCCAAAGCGTTGAATGTGACGCTCAGATAGAGGTTGGATCCCAAGTTCCCCACGTTCAGCGGCATCCCGTAGTAGACCATGCCGATCCCGAATCCGGCTATCATGGTCGCCATAAGCCGCCGTAACGCCCACTTTTTCTGCCAGAGGATCTTCATCGCCGAGAAGATGTCCACAATCCCTGTATCTTCTGCAACGATCAGTTTCGAGAAGCTTGAGTTGATCACGTCGTCGTTCGTCGATGCAATGCTCTTGAGCGTCTGAATGGCCTCATCCCGCCGGCCGCGCACCAGGAGCCACCTCGGGGATTCTTTGATCAGGAAGAAGAGGAGAACGGAATAGCAGGCGGAAGGAACAGAGGTCCACAGATAGAGCGCCCTCCAAGATGATCCACGGTTGATGTAGGCCATGGCGGGCAAAGATAAGAATCCCATGGTGAAGCAAAAGAAGCCGACGATGCTTATCTTTTCCCGCCATCTCTTGCCGACGAGCTCGGTCGACAGGACGAGGGAGGAGGTGCCGACTGTGGCCCGACCGAACCCGCAGAGAAATCTCAAGACCGAGTAGGCCCACAGGTTAGGGGACACCACCGTCAGGGTGGCGGAGAGAGACATGGTGAGGCAGGAGAGGAAGAGCATGTTCTTCCGGCCGAGCACGGAGTCCGCGAGCGTCGCGAGCAGCAACCCCCCGGCGAGGCAGCCGGCGAAGTAGGACGAGGCTGGCAGGCCGACGACGGCCGGGCCCGAGCACTGAAGGCTCCACTCCGACACCACCGAGGCGTGCATGGGGAGGTCCCAGGCCCAGGAGCCGGGAGCAAGGCCGCAGGGGCTGGAAGCCGTGGCGCACGCGGCGTCGTCGGTGCCGGTGCAGTGCCACGCGGGCTCTGCGTCCGTGAAGACGTTGATGAACGTCTGCTGCGCATCGAAACACCAAGCGAAGGAGACGAAGAACGCTTGTAGAAGCTGGAGCACGCAGTTGCCGCCGATGTAACTCTCGAGGGTGTCGCCGACCGACGTTGCCGGCGGCTTCCTTGCTGCTCCAGAAGGGCTATAGTGAGGAAGAAGTGGTGCGGGGTCAACCATCGTTCTGATGCAGCGAGGGATCGAAGAGAGTAGTCAGAAGGTCGGTAGGATAGGACTACCAAGAAGACGGGATTTATACAAGCGACATCTGCGGTAGATGGTGGTGGCAGAATCTCAATTCAACATTCACAGCTCCAACCTTTTAACCCATCAACCATCTTCGCTTTAGTAAGAGGTCTCAAGATCTACTCTGCTTCTCGCGGAGGCATCTGTGGTTCGATCTTTGTCGTAGATCTATCATCAGCTTTGTCTCTCGTGGAAGGAAAGATTCCTTTTGTTCATCCCATCGTATTAGGAACAGTGACAGCCATTCGATGGATTGATATATGGCCTCATGAGGTCGTTGATTTGCTATGTCACGAGGCTTGGCATATCCATGTCAGACTGACGCTGGACGGATGTGTGGTGATCGCGACGGTATTTCCATCAACACGAATTTTAATGCATTTTTGTATGGTACAGATGTGCTGCATATGTATAGTAGGCCGATTGTCACCTTATGTGTGGGGTTAATGCCTTTGCTTTCGAGTGATGCCAAATAAATTCCATGAATTATATCAGTGTAAATTATAAATGGAATAATTTTTCCACCACATCTGATGTAGATTAAAACTCCTATTTACCACTTAATTTCTGAGAAAAAAGTTCGAATAAGAAAGAGAAAACATGTTGACAGTTCTAATATCTTATGAATGATACCATTTTATTATACTTTCGTTAATCTCATTTTAGGTAGTGCCGTGGGAACAACCTTGAGCCGTGGCCTCGGGGTCGACGCAGCTCGATTCGGGTCTGGATGACGGGGGATCTTCCTAAGACGGTCTTCGAATCCACCGAGGTGGTTGAGTGCGGTGGTCGTTGTCTCCTCCGAGTAAGAACTCTTTGTCTTCGCGTCTCGTGAGGACTCTCGGCTTCGCTCCTGCACAAAGGTCGGGTCGGGGTGCTCGACCCGACCCCTCCGACGATCAAGTTAGTTAATATAGGGGGATTCGGATGAAGACGTCCCTTTTTTCATCCACCTTGTTCGGAATGCGAGGGTATTTATAGGGAAGCTTACTGTTTCTTGATGTGCCCGCTTGCAGGGGCAGGCTGGTAGCGTCTGACATTGGTGTTGGCGTGACTTGAAGAACCGAGCCTGAGCAGACGTTAATGTGTCTCGACCGACGTTATGGTCTATTTGATCCGATACTATCATGTCGATCGAGACGTGAGACGTCATCTGACGTCAGTCGAGTCCTATCATAATTAGTATCCCATCAAATATAATAATGATACCATTCGATTCGATTGCTCGATTCCGATTGGGTTCACGACTCGAAGAAGAAAACAAAGTAGCACGAAGGAGATGAGAGTATGACAAGACAGGGTATGAAGACGTCGACAAGGTAGATTTTGGGGATGGGATGGGATGCAAAACATGTCGTCACTGCCTGCGTATCACACACAGCTGGTGCCTTGGGAGATGATCGAGATGAGTTGTGGCGTGAGAAGCACGGTCTTTGGTTGTCAGTGAGATGCACATGAAGACTCGGCCATCGTTATTACCATCCCGGTCTTTGGGAGGACATGCATTTACAGACATTAATGTATTCCTGCCAAAGACAAAGAACATTGTGGCTGTTCTCCCACATGAACCAACGTACGAGGCTGACTACTTTCCCGGTCGTATGCTGCTCGCGTTATTGCATGGCAACAAAAAATGCATTAGGTGGGAGGAGGGACCATGCACGCGGACGCTCTCTCGTGATCCCCATCCATTCTTTCCGCCGCATGCATCTATGGGCTCCCTCCCTCTCTCTCTCTCTCTCTCTCTCTCTCTCTCTCTCTCTATACCTTCTTTGAGTCTGGGGGATGTCCATGGATTCCAAAACCCAAAGTCCATGCCTGATAATGTTCATGGCCACAACGTGTTTAGTGAGCTCATGTTCTATTTGTCGAAAATTCTATATGATCATTACATCAAAACCAAAGAGGTAAGACTTGTGATGTCGCCAATGAGCTTGCTTTCTGTTCAATGAAAAATGCAGGGTGATAAGTGAGCATGTTCCTGTCTTGGGGATCCGTGCTGGTGAGACCACGTTGTGCGCAGTAAAATCTAATATCCTGTTTATAGATTCTCATTAGATTGCACATGGTTCGGTGTGGCTGTGTTACCACTTAGATGTCACGGGATTTGGATTTTGGACATAAGTGAGAGATCCGAAGCGCCAACCTGCGGGCTCACTCTGTAATGGCACGTGGAAATCGAGATAGGATAAGAATGATGGGAGGACAGCTTGGCGTTGATGGCTATAAGCTGCACCAGTTGTGCCCGAAGACTAATTGTACTTGCTGACTAGGATACGATTGACAAGTAGATAGAGTGAGTATATCATGTCCGATAAAACATTGTTATGATGGAAGCATCCGGGAAGAAGGTTCCCGAATTATGCTGACTATTCCTGCACAGAATCCAGCTAGTTCTGAACCACATTAACTAAACAAGCATTGTGTATCCAAAGGATATCTATCCATTGCGTGCATAACGATCAACTCATCGTGGGATATTGTCTTACTGGATTCAGAGCAGCCACATGGCACAACTCTAGTCGTGTCAAACGTGAGGTCAATCAAGATGACGTGTCTCTCCATGATCCAAGGCAGGACATGGATAAGCGTTCCTTAAGAGTCGTCATCAGCAGGCTTAACTTTAAATTGCATAGTTTCCATGGCAGAAAAGAAAGGTGGGAGATGACAATCGATTCAACGCATTATATTTTTGAAGATTAAAAGAAGGTCACAAAATTAGTTTCATATTACTGAGGTGTTCTCCAATTTGCTTCTACTCTATGATAAAAAATATTTTACTGATATCTCATCTTCAATATTGTCAATATCTAATAGCGACGAGCTTTAGTCAAATCGATTAGAATTAATAACTCTCTAGCTTTATGGATCAAATTTAGTATATATAATTTAATTATTTTAATTTTTAGGGATATGAGATTATCCTCTTTGAGTCTTTATCTCTATTTATCTCGCACACATGAAGATGATAAATTGATGTTTAATATTTTTTTTTAATCGTCAAAATTTAGATGTAGCATTAACATTTTGCATTCAACATTTGTGGGATACTAATAAATTTTTTTTCAAAATACTCAATAACATTATATAAAATTATAAAGTTATCACTTTTTTTATTTATTTTTAAATTATATTTATTATATATATTTTAATATTATTTATTTATTATTATATCTTGGCTATACAATTTTTTTTTGTAAGATTACATATTTCTATTTATTTACTTACCAATTTAAATAAAAAATATTTAATTTTGAATAAATATTTAAAATATACTATTTATCTATTACTTATCAAACATTCAAAATATTTCATAGCTAAGCATCCATTCAAATCCCTTTCTGCAAGAGGAGGAAGCAATTGCTACTTTGGTTGCACCCAAAGACATGCAGTGAGAATGTGTCAGTATCCCAAGAAGAAGAAGCAGCAGCAGAAATCCTACACCATCTCGTATGGTCCGTGAAAACGAGTTGCGTAGAGAATTTATTATGCATTGCGTGCTTCCAAGAACGCATGGAATTCCTCTCTGGCCTTCTGCATTCGCGGACTGATGGTGCAATAAGAGGATGGCGACGCCGGATACGAAGCCGGCGACGTAGAGAACTTGACATGGCGATTCGACAGCTCGTGCGACTTCCGCGGGGCCAACTTCGACGTGCTCCTCTTCAGCGACCCCTTCCGGTCGCTCTCGAACACGAAGGCCGCCTTGACCGGCGAATTCGCCCCGTTCCGGCTACTCCTGATCAGCTCCAATGGTAGGTCGAAGTAGGACTGCACGTCGTCGCCGTCGCCATCCAGTATGGCGGATGAAGACCACGACTCGCACTCGAACTTCTCGAGAGAGGCTGCTCTCGAGGCAGTGCCTGTTGATTCTTGTCCGTCTTGGTTGGCCTCCGTTGCAACTTGTGATCGGCTGACATGCGGCAATGCATGCTTCTTCTTGTGGGATAAAGCAAGCAAGAACAAGCACCCACACCGGAACCTCTCGCCGTGGCCGACATCGTCGACAACGAGATCTCCATCGTCACGCTGCCGCTGGATCGCGCAAGGTCGCCCCACGCAGTTGCTCAGGGAGACTGTGTGCGAGGGTGAGGCGTGTGTGTTTGGGCGAGTCTTGCAGCTCGTGGTCGAACATGGAAGGCTGCAGCTGAGACACTCGGGAGATTTGGGCATCGAGAGAGACTCCTGTGGCTCGTTCGTCTTTGCACGCTGGCACGGTGGGTTTCACGGGCAAAATGGGTGAGAAGAAGATGGGGTGGTTGAATGCATTTGAAGGTGTAGAATATGATTATTATGGAGAGCGCGTTGCAAGCACGAAGCACAGGTAGTGTTCTACATGTTCTTCCTCGCTCCTCCGCCAACGTAATGATGTATCACGAGCACTACAAAACACCATGACTGGCCTGCAACGATGACCGAATACAAAAAGAGAAGCAATAAAGAAACATGCGAATGCTGCTCGAGCGAGATAAGATACGCTTCCTATGACAAGGATTTTAGGTCATTGGATCATCTGCTGTCAAAATAATATCCAGAAAAGTAGCAGCAAATCTAGTAGTGGAGTGGGAGACACCAAATAATTATTGGTGAATATGTTGCATTTTATATAACCTTTGTCTGAAATATTTTCTTATTTTTCGTTAAGAACAAACCAGCAATATTACTCCTTCAACACACAGAAAAATAAAGACAAAAGATACCCCAAATAATTTCCCAAAATTTAAGGGTAAGACTATACTGATGTTTCAATAATGTCCAACCCTAGCATTAGTTCCATAAAAAAATAAAGCCAACTTATAAATGTCTCACAGGTAGATGATGAAAGAATTAAATCACATCAAACACATAGGATGATGAAAGAACTAATATTTTTAAGTTGATCTGAAAAATAATCTTTCCCTGATATTCCTTTTTCTCATTGTTGAATAGATGCTGCTGATATTACAACTTATTACACATATAAAAATATCTCAAATTTATTTTTATTAATGAATCAACTAAATTGCTCTTACAGGAAGAAACAGGTAAAAGATCAGATCAGTGGTGTTAAAAGTGAGAAGAAAGCCTGAAGCATATTTATTGGGGATGCAACTCATATACATACATACACCATGAAGCATGCTACATAATATATATTGTGTACTACATAAAGGAAGCAAGCGTGAGGGCAGACATGATGATGATGCTTCATGCAACAAGTATGCAATTATTGGTGCATAAAAGATTTATTCCCATAGCTTGAACCACCTGAATTTTTCACCCATGTCAGCTGCAGTTCGACTTCGCCGCACTCCACATTTCTGAGCCTGAGAATAATATCCTGCACCAGCTTGCCACCCATCCATTTGATATGGCTCTCACCCACCAAGCAATTTTGCCTGCCTGGCTTCACAGTCGTTATAATGCTGCTGTCTGGAACACCTGACAAATCCATCTTGGCAGCCTCCAGAAGTGGCAGGATGCCAAGCTCAGCCTCGCCCATTTGATCATCTCGACTGAATGTGTCCTTGTCATAAACTTCCTGCGCAATGCATCATGTAAGTAATATGGAAATTTAAGCAATGGTATCGATTTGTGCATTACTGGATAAGTTAACTATGGTTTTTCGCTACTGGCAAAATAGCATTCTGGAGTGCTAACCAGGTAAAAATTCAGCACCATGCATAAGCAAAAAGTGAAACATCAGGATACTTCTAAAAAGTAATATATAGTAGTACTAGGCTGATTGGTTTTAATTTCAGACTTGTTGGAGTTCATTCGATGGCAGTTGTAGTTTGAGGGGCATAAGGTCCTTTCCCACGGTGTCCGTAAACAAGATGAATCAATAATCACATGATATGACGCATGTAAATTTTGGTTAGGGCTGTACAAGTTCAAATTGATCTAGAATTAAGAAAATAAATCCCAGTTATTGGATCTGATGTCAAGATTTGGTTTGTGGGTATGAGTTCCCTATTCCAGTCAGTGATTTCTGCTGGAGTTCTTTGTGTTTTTTTCTCTATTATCTAATATGCAACAACAACAATAAAACCGTAAGTCCCAGCTATTTGGGGTCTCTACCATCTAATATGACTATTTAACATATAGAATCCTATGGATTAACTAAGGCATGAAAGAATGTTTCAGTGAAATATTAGTGGCTTCATATGGACGCACTTTTTACATTTCTTCTTTACCTGTGTACTTTCAATGTGTCTCTCGATGAATTATTATTATGATACCAGAGAAATAAATAAATAACATAAACAACATTTCAGAACCAGATGACTTTTGTCTGTACAGTCATACATGCTGATAGTGACAAGTTACTGCAACATAAAGAGTGAACCAAAAATCTTAACGCATCTAACCAATATTTTGAAAAGCAATCTCTCTGCTTTGAGAAAAAGAATACTAATGTTGAGACTCAAATGAACTCGTTGTTTACCAAACATCAAGAATGTGAAGAGGTTCTTGGAGTAAAAAGACGCAAAAAAATGCAGGATTTAGAAACTATTATCTTTTCTTTTTTATGTTAGAAGCAACATAAGATCCTGCATCATAGGCCACAAGCCTCAAGACCAAGAGTATAGTACAAGACTCGTTAGAGCTAACTGAAGCACCAAAGTTGATAGGACATCAGCCACCATAATGGTTGGAGAATGTCCATGGCAGGCAAGATGGACACCTAGGATCCAACCTCTAACCTCTCATTAAAGAGAGAGATGCTCTACCAATCTAGAAAAGGGAAAACAACAATTTAGAAGATTTTTTAATACTTAATAAAAAACATAGCACACTAATATAATGATTGGAGATTCATTTCACCAAACTGAAGCTGTTTCAGAAAGTTTAGCAAAAAAAGATCGCAGAAAAAACACCATCTAACATAAAATATACTAATTCAGTTGGTTATAAATGCAACATTCAAAAAGCAAAGGATCCGTTCTCTGTGATGTTGCAATCATAAGCATGATGATTAAACAATGGTATCTAACGCTTATTGTCACACAACCATGATGACTCAAGTTAATTTGGAACGATCATAAACACATGTACAGATGCAACATAATTGATTACTGAAAACCTGAAACTAAAAGTTCAGACTTGGGTCAGGTTCAAGTCAATGATTGAAAAATATTAATCTGCTGCAAATTTTTTTACATTTAATTTGATTTCTCTATCTTTTCTCAGGTATTTATTTCAGATTCAAAAGTCCAAGAGTTGGATCTTTGATTAGTTTATGAGATCCATATGCCCTGAATAAAGACATATGCCAATAGACAGTGTGAAATAGGCAACAACATAGATGCACCTACATATGCCAATAGATGGCGTTAAGTGCCAGAAACTTGTTCTAATTAGATTAACCATATGCGAGGCAACAAAATATATATGTGATAAGAGGCCAAGAATTAGTAAGAATCACTAAAGAAACATAATTGAAGTGCACAAACTATTGACTTGTACATTTCCGAGGCTTTCAAAACACTTATCATAGAATACAGAATTGCAGATATTACAAATTCAAGTAAAATTTAAAGAAGATAAAATAAATGCAGCTAATTAAGCAACAATCCTTAAAAAAAGTAGCCTTGACTCGTTATTTGTAAATACTGAAAATCCTACTGACAGTAGGAACCAAGTCTCATGAATCTCACTGGCATTTGGGGTCTTACAGTACAAACCAGTTACAGGACTGATAGCAGACACTATTTAGGTAGACTTACCTTTGGTGTCATTCATAGACATGCTCTATCTGTACTGTTACCTCTCTATGTTGACTTTAGCTTAGATTATCAGACACTAATATAAGAATCAATTACATGTTGCGTACAAGTCTAACTTGTATGTCTAGAAAAAAAAAGAGATTATTCTACATTCATTCCTTGTTTAAGACAAGAAAATATATAAATACTATGAGATCTTATTGGGTGTGGATATTTACATTATTAAAATAAGGAAGGATAAAACTTACAAGCTTAATTGGTTGAATATGATCTGAAACAGAGAGAGTCAACTCCTCATTCCACTCTGGATTGACATTCTTCTTTTTCACACCAGTCTTCACTTTCTGGCACGAAAGAATTACAAAACATAACACTTAAATACTAAATTTTTGTCACTAATGCGAGATCAGAATATGAAAGGTTTAATAAAAGATCTAAAATAGAAACCTCAACAAAGAGGTGATGAGATGCTAGATGAATTTCTGTTTCTAAGGAACTTCATATAGATACCCATGAAAATGTATACATTACTGTCTCTATTGTGAACTGGATGAACTTCAAAAAAAAATTATTTTGACCTCTGTTTTGCCTCAAAAGAGACTTGATCCTGACAATTTTGCCACTTGAAAATTTTGAAATTGTAAGAAGATTACACAACAACAACAACAAAGCTGTAATTCCCAACTATTTGGGGTCAGCTAAAATTGTAAGAAGATTCATTGCACCAAATGAATCAGTCCAATAATTGAAACTAAATAACTTCAAATTGGTTGGAGAGAAGCTGTCTAATTTTCCTTCATAATAAATGAGTCTCTAGAAAGGTACCCATCTGTCTAATTAATCCCATCTGCTTTCTTTGGTAACCCCTTTATTTCCTTATTCTCTGAATTTGCCTTGATATTATACCACTCTAATGGCCTGCCCTGAAACAGAATTTTGCACCTAGCTCATTAGGAAATGACGTGTCATCTTGTTAAGGAAGAAACAATTAGTTTTGCTCATTCAATCCAGTTAGTGTGCCAGACAACCATGACCATGCAAGTGTCAGATGCCATTTTGCAATACGACTAGTTGGTCAATCATTCTGTTTGAGTGTACAATAACATGATATTTATAGTATCTTAAATTCGGCAACATAATTTTAATTCACATAAACGTACAAAACAAAGACATAATGTAATCTGAAGAACTCTACAGAAATCATGATATCATATTGTGTAGAAATGATGGTGAAGGACCCGTTATATTATCAAAGGACTTTATTGTTTTTCCTGATTGAGCACATAATCAATAAGCTTAACTAATAAACATAGCACTCAATAGGGCCTATATCTGATTCTAATAAATCACAAATATGGCTCATTAAGTCCACGTTCAGTTAAGATAATTAAAAAACTGAAATTATAAAGCCAAAGTTGGTAACATAAAACAGAACTTCATGAGTCTTCAGCAACTGAAAGACACTGGGACACAGAAACGAAAGCCTAATTCACTTAACATCAGGTATGTTAGGTCAATCCAAATGTTAAACAAATTACTATGTGAAGATTTAGGATATATAAAAAATCACAAAGTTTTTGCTCGGAAGTGCTCCTATGTTTACTTTAAAAAAATGCTTTTGGAGATGTCACATCAATAGTGGTGATTATATAAACTAGAAATAGAACAGAAAAATTCCAGGTCAGGAACAGGAAGAATGCTCCAGAGTGAAGCCTCTCATCCACCAAAATGATGTGTAATTCAATATTAAAAAAGATGATGATCCGAAAAGAAAAAAATTGAGCAACAAAATTGAAACTCTCTCATGAACATATTACAGTTCCTTCCAAAGCGTTGCTGTGTGCCATGAAGGATATTCTAGCTAATTAGTGGTCATGCAGCAGAAAGGACAATAATTTTTGGACACTAAGGTAAATACACAAGGGAAGAGGAACAGTAGAAGGTAAGAGAAAGAAGACAAAGGAAGAAAAGGGAAAATAAGTCAAGATTAGGTGAAAAGAAATAACATGTTATTTTCCCTTCAATTTTTTTAATCAATAGGATAGAAGAGAAAGGATCATCTGTTCTCCCCAATTATCTTCACTTCTCTCTCAAGATAAAATTACTATCTCCCACTTCTGTCGTTTAATTATCGTATCCAAACAAGAGAATTCGGGTCCCTCATCTCCGATTCGGTTCTCTTCTCTCCGCTTCTCTGCGTCCAAACAGCCCACAAGTAAATCAAAATCATAACTAAAAAGGTCTATCTTTTCACCTCTAGATACTAATAAACAAATTTGACACGTTGAATTAATCGGATTTCATGAGTAAACGTTGACAACCAATCCATTTCTTCCTTTGATCCCCAACAGATGCTCGATCTTTTCGTCTCTTTTTCTTTCCATGATCGATCTCCAACTCTCACATATGCCATATTCTATTGATCCTCAAGAAACACGAACAACCGATCGCAATGTTATCAAAGGAGGAGGAAGAAGGAAGACGACGACCTGGGAGCCCATGCGAAGGACGACGTAAGGATCGCTGCCCCTGGCGTCGCGATAGGCGAGGTTGACCCCACGTAGCACGCGCACCTTGAGAAGCCCCAGTAGATGCTCCACTCTTTCGGCTTTCCTCCTCCTCGAATCCATCTCTCCAACCACGGAGGGATGGAGCGATCGGAGAGACGGAGCGACCTCTTACCGCGTCCACCCAACAGTGCCACATCAATCGTATATATACACGAAGACGGATCGAGTAACTCCATGGCCAATTTATATATGTCTCTTTTATTTAAAATTTCAAAAATACCCTAATGAGAACAAGTCAATCTGATTCAAACTGGATCGATCGACCCAAGGGTTGGTTTGATCCGATCCAGATCCTGGTCCAGTTCAATTTGATTTGGATCGGATCCTTCGAAGCGGGTCGGGTTGGATTTCAATCAATATCCTTCCCTGTCCCACCATGATGGTGACTTGTCTAACCTGTGCCCCTTTTATGGAACGACATCCTTTAATCTATTCGGTCCACTTAAATCGGGTTCGGATCCTTCGTAGCTAGAACCAATATTAATTTAATTAAAATACTCAAATCGGATCCTATAGGGCATGGTCCGATTTGATATGAGAGAAAAGCGACGTGTCTCGACCCCAACACCAAACAATGAGACAAGTCGAGTGACATAAGACATCGTGTTAAGACTTATCAACCTCACTCGACAAGAAAGACTATTTCCCTGAATTGATACTTAAAGAGGAAATAATGCTTATGCATTTGAACCAGAATTTTGGACTTTGATGTAAATGGCCTTCGAAAAGTTGTAAATTTACTGAATTTTAAAAGGGAGTCAGAGCAATGTTGTATATATAATTGAACAATATCATGATGACAAGGGAAAAAAGATGTCATACAATTATCTTTGACACCATGGTGAAAGATCTGTACATTTCAGGGGGCTAACCATAATCTTGATCTTCCAAGTCTTCAACAGTAAACTTTAGAAAATAAATGCACATATAATTTAGCTCTCTCTCTGTCTCTCTGTCTCTCTCTGCTCTATAGTTGGACTACACACTGCTACATTTCTTAATTTTTTTTCCTTTTTCCAATGGAAATAATGGCTCTGTTTTCCACATTCTTATTGTTACATACAGGAGGAAGGCCTCATTTGCCAACTGGTCCACAGGATGATGTCATGCAAGATCTGAGAGTTACTCATGGAACCTGAAATAAAAACTTCGTCAGGTAAGAAAACCATTTACAGTGGAGCTTTTGCCACATCTACAACCATAAATCATAAAGTTCCTTGCAACTTGAGCAATGTATTTGGTCCTAACTTGAACAGCGCGAGTTCTATGCTGGGGGCAGAGAGCGCCTGCAAGTTGGGCATTCCATCTTTATATCCATCCATCTCTGTAAGCATCCAGAGTGGAAGCAATGATCACAAGGTGTCACCTGCAGGACCATGTCATAATTAGTTTTTATAAAAAAACAAATCCATAGATTTTATATCTTGTACAAAAGTAAAACTCAGGCTAGATATTCATTATTACCATATAGCCATTCAAATGCTGTGTGAAGTCAATGGCAGTCATGCAAATGACACAATCTGTCTCTTGAGATGCATTCTCAAATTTTCTATAATAGCAATATTTTTCAGGGAGGATCTGTCAATAACCAAACAACCGTAAGAACTTAAAATGATTAACTAGTAGTAATAACCTGTCAGCCAAAAGCAAACTGTTCGCATAAAAGGTAATAAGTGCACGAATCTGTGCTACCAGTGCTGCATGAATATTAAATAAAGTAATTTCTAACATTCCTAAGCTAAATAGACTAATTATACTTAAGTCTGATGCATCTGATGATTTATTCCTAATATAAAAGGCCAACATCTGCAAGAAAAATACCAGAAAACTAGGACATGTTTTTTAGTACTGGGATCAAGCATGCCATATATACACTTGTCTTTATCTTAAATAAAAAGGTCTTTGGACACTCATCTAAGGTCTTAAACCTTTAAATGTGGTTTTCTCCAGAATTTTTTGTTTTCTTGAAGAAGATAATAGCCCTTCTATCTGATTGACAAAACTCCTTTCAAGAAAAGGTATTAAAACCTTTAGACCATATGCAGAGGGTAAACAAAAAAAAATTTACTACTTAGCCGATATCAAAATGATTAAAGGGAATAAAAAATTACAGAAAATATCTATATAAAAAGACAGTGATTAAAGCAATCCAGAAAAGATATAATCTTTAGGAAGAGGTGAAAAATGAGAAAATATGCTACTTTAATTGTGTTTAGAATAATTAAATATGCAAAATGAAATTAAGCTATCCATTTTCTTGGTGCGTTCTCCCAAAAAAATAATCCCAAGTCCATCTGGTAAACATCAAGAAGATATTCATAATTGTATTAGATTATCAAAAGCCAATACAGAATCACAGATTGCCATTAACCAAAGTGTAAATGATATATTGCACAATGGTGCATACCACAATGCCGGGAGCAAATACAAGTGACAGACATGTCCGCTTGTCTACAAAGTCTTGTGTGATCATTACACCCATCTCAGGTGTAAAGGAACTTCTCTTACAACTATTGGACATCTTGTGGGCATTAAAATTTAAGCATGTGAATTTATCCAATTCAAAGTTCCAAAATTAAACATCGTCATGTATAACACAATCTCTTTGTTTTTCATCTTTTGCATTTCTCATTTGTAACACAAACTTTCCTAAAGCTTCGGTTTTCAAGATTAATGAACACACGGTGTCTATTTGCAGTGTAAATGATATGATAGGTACGTCCGGGTTTGCTGGATAATATTTGTTTATCAATGGTTATGCATGAGGTTCAAAAACTATGCCCTTGAAGATCCTAAATTATTGTTTATGCTAATTCACTGGCTACCACATTTTTTAACTATTCAAACATTTCTTGAAACCTTCAGCAAAAAGACTGCATTATTGCTACTTTCTAGCACGATAACTGTCATCACCATGTGCCCATTCTGCTGCAGTGACAGCACAAGCATGCAGTGGCGCATAGAGGATAAATTGTGGTGGTGAGTAGAGCAATTGGTAGGGAGAAATTAAAAAGACAAAAGAGCTTTCACCATGATTTATCCTGGCAGTAGCTAAATGGGGAAAAATGAGTGCTGCATCTCATTGCCAACTTAGACAATGAAACAAAAAACTGTATTGAACAATTATGAACTGGTGAGTGGAGTCATGGCACAGGTTCATGTTAGCATTAGACACTGTAGTCAACAAGGAGTAGAATGGTGCAATCTGTAGACCTAATCATTCACAAACTCTAAAGGGTTATTAGCCATTAACACCTTGGACATACTTAAGTACCCATTTACTTTCTGAAATTGTACAAAGCAATCTGTTATACATATATCTTTGAATGTTTGAAACAATTTTAATCTCAGGTAAAAGTTTTTGTCCAAATAGTTTTTTGTCTATGGTTACATGAATGCTTTTCTTAGATGTCTTAGATGCTATTATCTAACAAGTGACTTACTCTCTGCAAGTTGAAGGTAGGTCATGCTGGATCTCCTCCAGTATACTCCACGATGGAAGGCTTTTTGTTTATTAATCGCTTCAATCTTCTTTCTGTTGTATATATGTTATCTATTCTTGTCATACATAAGATTGCCCTTGATTCTTTTTTCATCTTGCATGTTAGTCCAACACATTTTTATAACTTGAATCAGTTAATTTTAAGGAACGAAAGTCTGGAATTAGTCCAACTGAAGTCCAAGTGTCCACCAGTTCCCTTCAGCTTGGGCTAATCCTAGAATTTTGGAGCTAGGTTTTTGCTTCTTCCCTTAATTTCCTCTGCTGGAAACCTCCTGATATTTCATCAGAAAGGTACAGTTGCTAGCTTGCAACTCCCTCTCCACATCATCAGCAAGCACCCAAAGCCATTCAAATTTTCCTTGATTCTTGTCCAAGTTGTCCTTTGACTGATATGACAGATGGGAGGAAGTGTATAGTCACTAAACTCATGGGAATATTTCCACTACAGGTACAAAATTAGAGATTTAAAAAAGGGGCCTACAGTTCCCCACTTGTCATCTATGTTATTCCATTTAGTAACATTCTACAGCTATGAGTTCCTCCGTTTCATAGCTTTGAATGATCATAAAGTGGCATCTTAAAATCAGAGAAAAAAGCTTATTGGTATCACAATCATAGAAATATTCTACCTTCAAGATTCTACTTTGGAATAAATCATGATCAACTTTTTATAAACACTTCAAGAACAAGTTTTCAAAGATACAAAACGAGAATTGATCATCTGACCTAGCATCTAACCATAAGGCATTATATTAATTGTCATGCTGAATTCATTTAAATTTCAATCTTTTATCTTGTTGCTCTGCATGGATTGTTTCACATGGTCAAACTTACTCTATTTAGAAGCATTAGTTATCCAACAAACAAATTTTAAAGCAACAATTTCAGTGAGGCCTCTCTCTGATTGCCTGAAAGAAAGGTTGTGTTTCCAAAAAAAAATAAGGAAATGGAACAAAGACATCGCTAAGAAAATGATCTACTGATTTCTTTAGTATTGTGTCGTTTAATTCAATCCTTCTGCTCTTGTTACAAGCATGTCTTCTTTATTTTTGCTTCATTGTTCTTGTTGTGGAACGGATTGCAATTTGCTTGTCTTTGATCATATCAAATATTGACCAAGTTCTGAACTTCAATTTTTATGCTATACTGCATAGCGATAATTTCTTCTAGTGCTAAAAATACAATGGACTTTTCTTCAACAAATTTGCATGTATTTAGTGTACAATCAAATTGTACCCTACATTATTCACAAGTGCACCACTGACAATAGAATAATTCTTGAGCAGGAAAAAAGAAAGGAAAAACTAAAGAGACTACGAAAGTTTTAGAGAATAAGCCATGACGACACAAAGCATCATGATGGTGCCTATTCTCTTTTTTAAACATTGACCTTTGTAAAGAGAGAAGCGCTAGAAGAAAAATGGTAACACTTAGTAACTAGAATTGAGCAAAAAGGTTGGAAAGGGTCATAACAAGGAGTGTCCCAATATTTTCTGCTAGCAGTGAACTAATGCTGTTTCTAGCAAATTTGCAAAATAATTTACTGATATTAACCAAAAGGACAGATGTGCACAAGTTAACAAGAACTTAGGGATTGAAGTAAATAACAAGAATATATGTACTTATGCAAAAAGGAATATTTGAGAAACCGATACAGAAACTACACAACTACAGGCAGCATGGTCCAACACTCGACAAAACACGAAATAAAAGTTAATCATGTTAACTTTCCATCAACTGTGATGAAAAGGAGAATTTCTTGTACTTACAGAAATAGAAAACTGAAACTAAGAAGAATTCAACATAAAAAGCAGATTAAATGTTAATGTAATATCTTCATTTACATCTATCTGTGAGGTGTAAGAGACACAAGTCATCTATCCTCTTGACATTTTGATGTTTCAAACCCTTTTTCATGTACTTAACTGCTTACTATATCCAAAAGTTAATAACATAGTTCCTGTCTCAAAACCTAATTATTTTCCTTTAGATGAAGTATTTGCCAATAGTGATGAAGTTTACTGAGCATTCATATTAACAATTATTTGAAAAAACTATCATGCAAGAACAAAAAGAATCCTGTTTTGTCTTGTCTTCTTGTGAATATAATGAAAGATAGAGAACTCAAACCTGTCGAGGAATGAAGCATCGAGATCCAAGATAATGCTGCAGTAGTAGAACTGATGCTTGCAAACCCATAAATACTCCCAAATATATGCACCAATATTCATCAACCTCAATACGCAAAAAGTTGCTTGGGCAACCAAATATGTACAATGGTATAGCAAGGCGAGTGAGAGTCATCCCGACTATATAATGTGGGTGCAGGGGTTTTCTTGTATCCCGAATAACATTAGTTACTATTTGTGGTATCCAAAATGAATACATAATGAGGAGAATAGGACGCAAGAAATTGTGCATTTGGTATAGTACCAGAATGCCTCCTAAAAGAATGCCATCTGCAAAGTAGCAAAATTTGGTTAGGCGCGTATGAGAATAAAATACACCTGAATATTAAGTTCATAGTAAATATCTGCAAGAGTAGAACTTCTATGAGAGAATTCAGTAATACACATCAGATAAATCCACATCAATAAATTTAGTACCGAGACTAAAATTGAAATATTAGAAGAAAGAAGGCCCTTAATCTCTTAAGTTTATGTATCCACATAACTGCCATTATTTTGTGCAAAAGAAAAAAAACTGGGAAAAGCTGCTTACTTAAGTAATATCACAAATTTAACCAAGGCACTAATAGAAAAAAAAACTTGAATATCTTATATAAGATAGTCATCAGACACATTATAATCAATACATCAAATTATTATGACCATACATCAGCCTGATAAATTTATCAAATTATTCAGTACCACATTGAATCCAAGATAAGGGGCAAGCCTTGGTACAATGGTAGGTTTCCCTTTTTATGGCTTGGGTAATCAGGATTTAAGTCATGAGAATAGTCTCTTTAATTGTAAGGGTGAGGCTACATGTGTTGACCCTCCACAGACCCCACATTGGTAAGACTGTAAGAGTCTGGTGCACTAGGCTCATCCCCTTATTTTCACACAAGATCCAAGAGTAAAATGCTTTACGTCACCATGGGCCATTCAGGAGGGGCAATGTGACACTTGCATATCATGGTATATAGGGAACTCCAGATTGCAAGCACAAAACTGACAAACCTGAATATGTTCTTTTAATAATTCTTTGTCAGATAGGTTTTCAAAATTTACAAAATTATGTATATTAGTTATCAGTTTTTTCCAGACAATATTAACATCAATCTTGGTTGTCTTGTGTGATATTCAACATATGTGTTTGCTTATCGCCACATCAATGGAAGAAATCCATAGAAAATGGAAAATAGGATAACTTTTACCTAGGAGAAGAGAAGGAAAGTCTTCTCCATGGAATACAAAATTTTCAATTTTCTGAGACATTTCGAAAGGAAAAAAATCCAGTCCCACAGATAATTATTAGAACCGAAAGTAGAAGAATGATAGTTTTACTTGGTTTCAATGTGGTACTGGGTCAATAACACAGGAAAGTCTCCAGAGAGCACAGCAGACTACAAACAAGTTACTTTTCTTCTTCAGCTCTTTGAAAGGGAAAAAGAAATACCTAAAACGTCTCAATATTAAACAGCATAATGTTATGATTCAATCATAGTGAATATGAAAGAAGAAATGAATAGAGGCACATTGTTATGCAAGCATCTGCATGAGCACAATCAAGGAAAATCTGAATGTATATTTCAATTGCTAATAACCATCGACAAAAAAAGTGCATACTGAGAACTTACAGAAACGGCTATAAAGAACAGATAGCTCACGCCTCATAGTTTCCCAGTTTTCACCATTATGCATAGGTCTACTCGCCTTCCATATAGCAAGAAGATATCTCATCTCGAAAATCGAAAAAACAACAAACTTGAAGAAAGCTGCTGTCGCAAAAGCATTGAATAGGGACTCTGCAACAAAAAAGCATCCCAAATTCCAAATAAGACTACGACATTCAGTGGTTCGATAATGTAGTCATAGATTCACAAAGATCCTTCAGTTTATTTTATTTGTTCAAAAAATAAATGAAAACGGTAACAACAGAAATTATCAACATATAAATGTCAAAATAATTAACAATGTTTGATTGCGCCATCGAGTGACAACTCAAGATATAGAGAGTATTGACTAGTTAATATCAGTCCTAAAGAAACAGAAATGCAACATAAATTCATGGAGGGGTCGCGAAAACTTCATCCGTGAGTCATGTATTTCCTAATGCTAGATGTATGACAGATTGTTGCCTGGCATTATACCATACTGTCACGGACTTAGCTGGTTTTGCCTAAGTCGTGCGGCACCCTCGCGCGTCCGTCCGCAAAGGTCAGCCTCCTCGAAGCCTCCCATTGGCCCTTAGGACCAACAAAAGAGAGGACGGGTTAAAGAAAACGCCTCAATCGGGATCCACAAGCAAACATGTCCGAAAAACACTTCATAGACAATGCAAATTACAAACAGACTTTACAAGCTTTGAACAGTGGCACAACAAAGGGTAAAATGGTCCATTACAGACGAAAAGCTCTCGCACGTGTCCACATGACACAACCTTTATTTACAAGCCTAAAGAGGCCACCAACCCAACTAAAATGGGACTATTATGCCTTCGGCCGCCCCTCTATATGTTGTACAAGGCATGAACATGTCAAAAGACACGGACATACATAAGCATTACATCAAACACCTTGTTTAGAAGTTTGTCCGTGACATTCTCCCCCACTTATTCCTTCGACGTCCTCGTCGAAGCCTTTGCCGACACTGCAACTCCTTACCTTTGCTGAGTCTTCAATCTTCCGCTCCAGCTGCAATGCGCCTCCTGGCTCCCAGCTGCTCTCCGCTGCTGTTTTTGAGTAGTCGAACCTTTGATCCGCCATGCTGCTTCAACTCGCCAATGACTCTGACTCTGGTGTGGGGTTGGCTGAGTTGTGTTGATCCTTGTTGATTCCTGCGGATCTCTTAGATGAAGGAAAAAACCATCCTTACTGCGCCAGTCTCTCAGAAATTCCACATGCTGCTTGAACTGGGTGGATGCTTGTTGGAGCTTTAACGAGCATCGTCTCGCAAACTTCTGAAGTTTTGGGTCCTTCCTCCACAAAATCTGCTCATTGACTCTTCTTTCAGTTAGTTGTCACATCCAAGTAGGTTCGCATCACTTCCGCTTTTGATTGGCATTTCGTTGGGAAATGAAGCGGACAATCTACTCTCAGTAGCACTGATCACCGTTGGTGAGGATTTGACAACTATTGTCTTCCATTATCTTCGAAGGGTCTTTGAACTTGTGCAGAGCTCCTCTGCTAGATAGATAAGAGAATTGGGGTACTCGGTTTCGCCCATCCTCTTAAGAGTTGAGAAGGCAAAGGTTACTTGACTTCGCCCGCCTCCTCGAGGTTGTACTTCATGCATCGAGCTGGTTACTGGCCTTCGCCTGCTCTTTGCTCACACTTCTGAAGCACTTGAAGTGTTTGCACTCCTTGCGTTGAGTTAGCTACTGTGATTCACCTTCTCAATGCCATCGAACTTCTGGAATGCGGGAAGTTTTCACCCAAACTTGGAGTAATTCTCTGATAGATGAGGTCGCCTCTGGGATTGTACCGTTTTCTCCATCAACCCTGCCGCCTACTCCACTGAGTAGCAAAGGTACAACACCGCGTACTGCTTGCTTCGTTCCTTGGTCGTGCACTCTTGCATGACCCGAAGTCCTTCACTTACAGCTATCTTGATGAGAAACTTGTTGACACCGGTCTTACGAAGTTCCTCGGCCTCTGCCCTTCAGCCTTGTCTCGGTACTTGGAGATTGCCTCTGTATGCTCCACCTCCTCGGCCACTTTTACGACCAAGCGCTCTCCCTCCATGAGAGCAAGGGATCAATGACTTTCACGGAAGTCCCGCCTCAGCGATACCATGGCGCTGCCATGCCCATGGCCCTACTATCCGTTGCCTCGCATCTACATCCCTTTTCTTCACGATCAGTAGAAATGTCTCCGTGGCACTCCTCTGAGTTCACCTCCATTCTAACTGATGCTTGATTTTGGGTAGCTAAGTCCCTGTGGACTCGTCGTCGCTTCCTCGCCCCTTTCGACCCCCTGCTTCAACACCTCTGTGTTCTCCAAGCAGTCCGTTTGGTCGATGGAAAGACAGATTGCAACTCCCATGCATGGCCTCTGCCATCACGTTGTAGGGTTTGCACCGATTTTGTTCTCCTTAGCTTCCTTGGTAGCAACGTTCGCTTACTCGGCCTTGTCCTCTGACTTGCCGGGCTCCCTTAAGCGAATATGAGCTCTGGAGCAGTCCAACTCTCCAGCTGCTTCGATCATACCTCTGCATGATCAAATTCCTCCCATGGAACTCACTGGTACTTGCATTCGAACTTTTCCCTTGGTGGAACACAGCCCCTATATGCTGATGACCAAGGTTTTCATCCGATGCAAAATTCGATGCACGCCCGGAAGACCCGCCTCTGCGGTACCATGGCCTTCGCTCCTTGAATCCATAGCCCTTCTTGCCGTCGTGTTGTTCACCGAAGTGGAGCTTCCAGTAGCTCCCGATCATACCTCCATATGATCAAGTCCCTCCCGGGACAGTCGTGTGTATCGCATTGCTACGAACTGTTCCACCACGATCCGCTGCACCATGTCGCCTCCTGGTGACATCTCCATTGCATTCTGATCCTTGTGGAATAAACTTGAATTGTGAACCCTCCATGTGTGGCCTCTGCCAATACATCGCAGGGTCTCTTCCACCTTCGATTTTGTTCGCTCCTTTGACAATCGACCTTCATCCACCCACTCTTGGGTCACACCTAGATGAAGCACCGCTCTAGGACAGTCCGTCGCCTAGTAGCTCCCGAAGTCCACAGACTTCGCTGTAAATTGTGCACCATTGCCTGGATCCTGGGCCTCTGCCCCTACCAGCACAATCTCCGCTGCGCACCGCTTCCTTCATGGCAACTTGAATGGCAACACTGTGGCATATTCTTCAAGAGTACCCGCCTCTGCGTCCTCTTGCCCCGTGCTAAGGCCTTCTGAACCCAACTTCACCTCCGCAAATTGAGTCGCCTTAGTTCCTCCATCAAATGCTCCTCCGAGATAAGGTGCATGTGCCCAGAAGCTCCCTTCGTCTTTGGCACCATGCAAGATGAGTCCGCTCCGTCAGAATGAAGGACCCATGGAACAACATGATCCTACCCTTGCCTCTGCAAGAGTTCATGTCTTTGACCTCTGTCTAAGGAAAGCACTGTGCTTCTGCTCTATGTTCCAACTTCTTTGCTGGTTCCCTTCATGCGGCTTTGGTACTTCGCCAAGTTACACCCAAGTTGCTCCGCTCCTCGTTTTCGCATTGAGTCGATGGTGGCCCTCGTGCCCACCATTCCACGGGTCAGCCCTCCCTTGAGTCCGATCTCCATATCGACTCTAAGTGTACCTTCATTTAAGTTGCTTCAGGTCGCTCCCCCACTTGATCTCGCAATGCATCCACCAATGCATTCTCTCGAGCGAGATCATGCGACAACTCCTCGCTGCTTGCTCAGTCCATTGAGCTTCGTTGAGTTGTTGTTTGTGAGGTACTCCTCCTCAACATGTGAAGTCCGTCTCACATGATTCTCCCTCTGGAGAGCCGAGACTTATCCCTCCTGGACAACTGTCCCGTTGGAGCAACATCTCTCTTCGTTTCGGAGACCACCATCCCCTTGGACTACTCCGATCTGCTGAACAAACTGTAAATTGTTCTCAGTGTACCTTCATTTAAGTTGCTTCAGGTCGCTCCCCCACTTGATCTCGCAATGCATCCACCAATGCATTCTCTCGAGCGAGATCATGCGACAACTCCTCGCTGCTTGCTCAGTCCATTGAGCTTCGTTGAGTTGTTGTTTGTGAGGTACTCCTCCTCAACATGTGAAGTCCGTCTCACATGATTCTCCCTCTGGAGAGCCGAGACTTATCCCTCCTGGACAACTGTCCCGTTGGAGAAACATCTCTCTTCGTTTCGGAGACCACCATCCCCTTGGACTACTCCGATCTGCTGAACAAACTGTAAATTGTTCTGCCTCTTGCAAACGCACTTGCTGGATTGCGCCTCCACGTCAATACAGCCACCGCTGCACCCCTCAAGGCCTAGCAACATGCTGAACTCGTTGCACACTTCAACTTCCTCCGGACGTATCCTTTGCATGCCGAAGAGAAAGTTTCAATGCTCCATGGCACCGAGTCTCGGCCGCCTTGGGATGGCCACGAACATTCCATCGTCCGCATACAAGCCCATGCATGAGTACCGAATTCTTCGAGTTAGCAATTCCCCTCACCTCTGTGAGCTTTGCACAACTCTTTCGGTCGCTGAGCAACTCATTCCACTTTGCATGGTCTCGTCCTTTGCCAAGCGCCTCGCTTGCCTTGAGCATCATCAAGTAAAGTTGTCAACGTTGAGCCGTAGCTCAAACTCAGCCATCCCAACCTTTGTGCGCTCCGCATTCTTCCAAGCTTGTCTGTTCTCGTGGTGCCTCTTGTGCGAAGGGTTGGCCATTCCTCTGAATACCAATGTTAGATGCTCGCTCCTCTGAGCGACTCTTTTCCCTACATCTCCATGCCCGTTTTCCCTTAAACGGTCGCGCGTTGCTGACTGCCCTCAACGCAGCCCCGCTAGGTCCCCCACGTTTGCATGTCAAGTGTTTCTATGAGTGCTTGTCCGGCTCTGATACCATGTGTCACGGACTTAGCTGGTTTTGCCTAAGTCGTGCGGCACCCTCGCGCGTCCGTCCGCAAAGGTCAGCCTCCCAGAAGCCTCCCATTGTCCCTTAGGACCAACAAAAGAGAGAACGGGTTAAAGAGAACGCCTCAATCGGGATCCACAAGCAAATATGTCCGAAAAACACTTCATAGACAATGCAAATTACAAACAGACTTTACAAGCTCTGAACAGTGGCACAACAAAGGGTAAAATGGTCCATTATAGACCGAAAATCTCTCGCACGTGTCCACATGACACAACCTTTATTTACAAGCCTAAAGAGGCCACCAACCCAACTAAAATGAGACTATTAAGCCTTCGGCCGCCCCTTTACATGCTGTACAAGGCATGAACATGCCAACAGACACGGACAGATATAAGCATTACATCAAACACCTTGTTTAGAAGTTTGTCCGTGATAATACAACAGAGCTCAAGTAGAGAGAGGGCATGAAAACATAAGTAGAACTATTGTGCTCAAGCAAATAAGCAAATTATCAAAATAATACAATCATCCTTGTTTGGTTGCCATCTTTCCATCTACTTGACCCTTCTAATCTCTTTTGTAGTCTAGGCCTTTGAGAACTTCTTGTGTGTTTACCATTTCACTGGATGTATCATTTTGTACATTAGGCTTAATAAGAAGCCTTGAAGAAATCTTTCATATCAAGGTTTAAAATCTCGATCTGCTACTGATTTCAACACCTTGTAGGATTGGGATGGTACCCAATACGTTGTTCAATATACCAACTTGTACCACCTTGTATGACTACAACACAACATCAACAAAGCTGTAATTTCCAACTAAAATATTATTAGACTGGGGGCTGTCTGAACTCTGAATACAAATTGATCCTCAAATTGATCTCTTCAGGATATGATAAAAATTCAACAACAATAGTGAAAACAGAGAAATATACAATTATAATGCTAGATCTAAACCAAATAGAACCAAGCTTAGCGCTAAAGTGTCTCAATTCAGTTCTAACTAATACTTGATTCTTGTATGAATAATAGTTATAACCAAGGTATCAAACACCACCAGTACCAGTTGGTATGGTCTGGAGTTTATCAGTCCAACAGTCATTAGGACATGAGCAAAGCAATTTCGTCCGGTTCAGTCTGATATGGCCTGTACTGCTCAGTAAGGTTTACTGAGCGTAAATAGCTTTGTGTAGGTCAATACCGAGTGGCAAGCCTCCCACCAGTACATGTATTTTTTTCTAAATTTTTACTAGTTGTATTGACAGGCCAGCTGTATCTTTTTTCCTTTTTCCCAGATCCCCCCGTCATGCTATCTCGTTCTCTTTTTCTCATGCATTCTCTCCATCCCCCTCCTCCAATTGCCACCTCTTCCTCTTTCTCACCATGTCGCCACAAACACCTCCACCCTGCCGCATCACCACTGTCTCCTCTTCCTCTTCCACCCCTTGTTCCACCAATTCTCCTCTTTTCCTCTTTTGCCTTCTCCTCCACTAATTATCCGCTTCCTTCTCCTCCTCCTCTCTCCTCCTGAATGTTGGTACATCAGGCTGTATTGAAACCATCTCCTCTTCCTCTTCTATCCCTTGTTCCACCAATTCTCCTCTTTTGCCTTCTCCTCCACTGATTATCCGCTTCCTTCTCCTCCTCCTCTCTCCTCCTGAATGTTGGTACATCAGGCTGTATCGAAACCATACCAGTCAGGCCACCAACTGGTATGGACACCCAAATGAGACTTTAAGCCTTTGGACGTGACAAAGCAAATACCAGTCAGGCCACCAACTGGTATGGACACCCAAATGAGACTTTCAGCCTTTGGACGTGACAAAGCAAACCATCTAAAATTTTCACTATGATTTATACTCCATATCTGTAATAAGTATAAACTTTAATACAAAAATGTCCTGTAAAACATACTAAAGAATCTTATTATTAATGTTGCAGAACAAATTTTATATCTGACAGGCCCCTCCGAATCACACACAGGTTGCTGTAAAGTTGATTCTTCTACTACTTTCATTGAATACAGTCCCTTGAGGTTTAAAGCATGGACAAAATCTACCAGACAGCACATCATTATAACCATCATAACTGATGCATTTCAAGCAGTAACAGGAGTTAGTTATTTGCAAGTGGTCTTACATAAAATAAGAAGAAACTAACATAAAGACTTTAGAGTAAGCATTTATAATGCAAGATGGCTGTTATCTACTTCAAGAAAACAACAAGGCCATAAACAAAATTTGATTGCAAATGATTCCAGATGATAACCACATTGCAAAGGATCTGTTGAGCAATGAGAAGCATAAAAAAAAGGAAATGGTAGAGATGATATTTTAAGGCAACATCTGGAAAAATTAGGAAAGCAAAGGTGGATGTGTAACAACATAATCACCAGATACATGAATCAAACAAAGAAGATATACAATTGACAAAGATCAATCAGCAGGTACAAATTGCAAACAATACCGTAGGAGGGTAAGTATCAGGCAGAGCTGCATAAGTTACATGTTTAGAGGTACTAGGATTGAGTCTGCTAACAAAAATGATGCCATATCCTTTAGGGGAATAATGAAGATTAACATAGTTTACCATAAAATTTCAAATAATTTGATGACGAAAATGATATTGCATCATATGATACAGCTTTGCATCAAGGATACATAATAAATATTATGACAAATTTTGCTCATGAAACACTAACTTAAGAAAATTTGCCTATAAACTTCACATCATGGCATTCCTAAAAGTTGCTCCTAGCACAGGGCAAGAGAATTTTCCAACAGCAGAATATTCCCTTGTTCATCCAGAAATACAAAGCTGAAGGCAAGAATAGAAACTACATATAAGACATACCTACTAATATTCCAGCAGTTAAATTCAGAAGGCACAGATATGCATCCATAACAGCTTGTTGTCCAATCATTATAATAGAAACTTTAGCAGCACCCTATGGGAAAAAAAAAATCTACTCAGAAGAAATATTAAAAGAAATACAAGCATATTTTGATTTACTTCCTAAATCTAGAGATGATATAAGACTTCTCTGTAAATAGAACAAAACAAAACAAAAACTCACAGATTGAGTATTGCTATGCTCCATTTGTCTAATCAGCAGAAGAACTTGGAGAAATGATATCTGGTGTATTAATACATTAAGGATTCCAAGAAAAGTATAATGAAATAAAAGATGGATAAGAATATGAGTTATTATTTAATAATAGGATACAAAAGTAACCATCAATGTATAGTTAACTGCTTTGTTGTAGTAGACCTCAATATTCACAGAAGTTGCATTTAACAAAATGGAGGAGAAGCACTCTCCATCACCATCTGTTGCTGGACCCTCCATTAACCCCTCTAGATGGTAAAGATCATGATTCCCATCTAATAGCAAAAAATTTGCTTATAAGTGATAGCTGGTATGCCTCTTAAGCATATTATTCGAAAACAAGAAGATAGACCAAGATCATATGCAGGAAAAGTACTGGTAACTTTCATAAAAAGAAAAAAAAAGCATATCCATATGCTTCAGAAAGACAAATGAAATATAGTTTTTAACTATTATAAATTTGTTAAGATAAGAACTCCTTGTTCGCAAAATTTAATACTCCAAACAAGCTTTTCAAACAGTACATGGAAGCAAACCAACCAGCTAGTCTGGTGGCATGTGAATTGTGATCAGGTCCCTTTCCCACAGATTGAGGGTTCAAACTAATCCTTGATATGGTATCTTATGGGCATGTTGCTCCTTCATCCTGAGTGACAATCAACCACCCACAGGTGGGATCTGATTTGCCCAAGCAAACACTTACGTGCCACCAACATCAACTATGAAGCCTTCTTGTGTCACCAACATAATCTGAATATGCAAAAAACCTATTTCTGTGAGTCGAACCAGTCATCCAAGTCATGGGGGAGCAACCTTACAATGGACACATGGTTCGTCGTGCCGACCTACACCGGGCGGTACGTATCAGTTCGATAGGAGATCGGCACGCGGACCACCTTGTACTGAGCGGTCCATAACAAGGGACACTATATCGTCCAATACGGGGTCTATATAGGTCGGAATGGTCGAAATCCGATCATACTAACCTATACCAATCGATAACGATCGGATTTCGACTGATACCGATCAATGGCTGGGATTTGTTGAATTCAAACGGTCCATTTGGCCATTTGAACCAGATCTAAGGGTTTTTAAAACCCTTTTTACCCCTTCATTCTCTTCCCTTTCACTCTCTCTAACTCATTTACTCTCTCAATCACGTAGTTATCTCATTATCTCATTTGCACTCTCGTGAACTCCACAAGGCTACCATTTGTAGATTGGATCAAGCTAGGGAGGCTAATTAGAGAGGATTAATACCTAAGTTAAAGGAAGAGGTCTCTATTCAAAGGTATGTAGACAATTTCGCAATCGCATTTAGCAACCCGCTCGGTTCGGAGACATGGCAACGATGTGAACAATAGTGCCTCGACCGATGATGGTAACGACGTCGGAGAGTCGATGGCCTTGTCTACACAATTTGAGGGTGGTGCATGGACTGATGAGTAGTTTTTTACGCATGCCACCCAAGATTCAGACCATAAAACTCGACGTGATAGTTGGACATTATTCTCCAAGCAATAGTACGGTGATCGATCTTATGATATAGAGCAGCAGATCAATGACGAAAATAGAAGTTCCAACATTCTCCCACCAATATACGCTACAATCATACTTGCCTCAGGAGCCACCTTAGATGTGTCTGGTTCACAACGATCAGACTATGACCATCACCATATTAATGCACCAATAGCATAAGATGTATCAGTATATTATATCGTGAGATCAATTTCAAAATTGGGTATGACAAACATATCAAATTGATATATGAATACATAGGATCGAGAACCCCGATCCATCGCTCGTGGAGTCCCGTTGTTCTTTTTTGTGATAGAACTAAGTATATCCATTGATCAATTACTTGATTCATTTGGATCTTAAAGTTTAAGTTATTTAACAAATAATCTAACAACTCAAATCATTTCTTTGTACATAATTCAATATCAACAGAAGGACGATTTGAAACATACCACAAAGGATCTCCTCAAAGTTAGGAAAAGACATGTGCCTCTTTCCTAATTTAGATTATTTTTGGAAAAATTATACTAAATTTATATTTATTTTCAACTTAAAAACCGTAATCTAATTTTTTCCTATTTTAAAAAAAATTTTAGAGCTATTTTCGATCAATTTTTCATGTCGTCAATATGCCTCGTTATACTGACACATGGTACATCGGTATGGAGCGGTACGTACCATATCGCTAGCCAGTCGGTACACCGGTGTGGACCGATAAGGCGAACCTTGCAAGTATAAGAGTCACTAAATGATTATTAGAAAATATAGAGACCAAAACAAGAGTGTATAAAGAAATGTTAGTTTATTGAGGTAAATGTTGGGAAGACAATTGTGTTCTTAACCCATCCTAGAGCTTTTCAAATTGTTCTTCGATAGGTATCCTTTGTCTTGAAATTGGAGAGCTAACAATTTAAGGGCATGTTTAGTCTCAAGAGAACAGAATGACCTGTCCTTGAGATACAGTAAAATTAATTCACTAGCTGGTGGATCACCACCAACATTATTGTTTTAAAAAATAATTCAAGCACGATAGTTTTTCATTTGCACAAAAACCTCACACCTTATAAGTAACAAACTTGAAACAATATCATGAATAGTAATAGAAGATATCATTGAATTAAGATACCATTTTGGTTAGACGATATACGTGAAACCTGGGCAGCTATCTCTACGTGACAGTGCTTCTCCATGTCATAAGTGAGAGCTGATAAGATAAGATAACAGTGTGACAAAGATTTTTCAATCCAAAAATTGAAGCAGATTAGAAAAACTAAAAGTAATCTTACATTTATTTCTTCGGATTTTATCTCGAGTAGATTCTTGAAAAACTTGTGAAGAGAAGACTCCAAGCTGTCAGGGAAAGCCACAATATAAAACTAAGCTAATCACCATGAACTGAAGAGTAACTATGCCTATATCTATATTGGAGAATTGAGAATTTGAGTATACAATTTTATGTTGACCAAGTGACAATCAAATATGGCGACACAATTCCATTTTCCAGATTTCTAGCTAAAAAGTGGGTTTCATTCAAATTGTAGTCTTTATGCAAATGTGTATCAGGAGTAGAGTGTCATTTTGTAAACAGAAACTGATGATGCAAAAAACCATTTCTCAGATGAGAAAAAGGAGAATGATTAATGAAAACAAAATTCATGCAACACAGAGTTCAGTAAAAGCAATAACTCATAACACTAACGCTCAAGTGCACAATTATTAAGCTCCTTTGAAAAATATAGCAAGATGAACCCTATGATTTAACTTAAAAATATAGCGAGTTTGTCTTGACAAAAGTTCTCCAGAACATCAGCAACAGCTTAGCAAGCGACATTAATGGAGCTAGTTTCACAAAGCATCATGGTTCTTGATATCCAAAAGGTTTTTACATTTTTAACCTCTGTTCTAAAAATATCTTGTCTTGGCTTATGAAGCTAAATTGTGCCTACAGTATTGAAAATATAAAAATTCCAGAATCAGTATCAGTGAACCACCTCGGATTTCCTTCAAAAGTCACAAAAGATCAAGAAGTTACTTGCAGCCTTGAGCTTGCTTGCTGACTGACTTTATTTTATTCATCAATTCATTTGAGTTTCAAAATGTGAGCCTGCTGAAACTTTAAATGTCAACCAAGACTATCCAATTAAGATAGTTCAGTTATGTTATATGATAGTGGTGGAAGCCAGGCAATCCACAACATAGTCCTCAGTCAAGCGATATGTAGCACCTGATACAGATGTTAAATAATGTATTCTAATCGAGTTTTAGGATGTTGATGTGATTAAGGCTGTGATTGTTTGTCAATATAAATGCTTCCATCAGATGCTACAAATCCTAGAAAAGTCCCAACAAATATTGTTCAGTAGTCCACTGAGCTCATTCTCTTTTTAGACAATCACATTTGGGGACCTTCAACCAGTTCTCTGTCAAACAAGGGCATGGGACAGAAATTAGAGTTTTACGGAATTAATCATACATCAAGATTGTACGCTACAGGTTGGTAATTGAGTATCCATAAGAATCCAATTTGGAAAAATCAAGTGGTCGTTATCATTTAAGTATTTTACTCAAACAGTCAGACAATTGTCCGCCACCAAAGAGCCAATAGAAGGGTGTAACTGATGTCTGACTATTGAAATAAAAGGGAAATTGCCTGGAAGTATAAAAGTCTCGTCAGAAGACTGAAACAACTCCTGATTATTCTAAATTGGTTAAGTGATAAGTAGCTGTATATCTATTTCTTCTCCTCCTTTTTCCCTTATAGTTGTCATCCTAAGTAACATGCATGTGGATAATAATTCTGATATACTTATAAAGCATATGTATGACTGATAAAAAGGATGAAATTCAAGGCAGTTATATTTGAGAAATACCCAGCTTCTGTTCTTATTCTACTCCAACACTTAAATTTCTCTTTAAATCTCAGTCTCATAGGTTCCAGTCCATTCAGCCCAAAAATATATGAAATGAATAATGGTCAGCAAGTGTAACCATCAAATCAACGAGGTTATGCCAAGTTGATAATGTAATTATTTAAGTACATAACAGGAAATTTGCACTATATATGTGAACCACAAATGTCAATGAAGCAAAGCCGTTAAGAAGCATTAGGCAATTGCATCTCACATGTCATGATCATTGAACTGAATATGGATTGTTTAGTTGAACATCATACACTATATCTAGCTCAACATAATGTAGATAGCACCAGATTAGTGCTTCCATGTAAGTTCAAATTTAGTGATTGATCATAAACCTATTACCCAAAACACAGTTTGACGGTAGATAAGATTCGAGCCACATAAAGTCCCTCAAAGCATACAAAACGGAACTCAATAGAATCTAAAAGAAGCAGAATAAGGTCAACTATATACGTTGCTAATTGCTTACCAGATTATATGGATTGGAGAAGAAGTAATCTTCCTCTTGAATTGATTCATCATTTGCAACACTACAGGACACGAAGTTAAACTGTATTAGTTTTTGTACAAGAGTGACTGAAAAACCCTCAATACGGCATAATACAGATATATGTTAGCTTTTTCCAGTTTACACACAACAATGGGAATACAAGGTAAAACATAATCAGAGTATGGCAATATTTAGATAGTATTGCCAACTTATTATGGTAAGGATTATAATTTAAAAAGGATGAAGAAAATTCAAAATAAGATACCACACAACAGATCAGGCAGCAAATATGATGAGTTGGTGACAAAATCTAAATCAAATAAGATGTTGTATTCAGTATTAGAAGCAAAACTAAAAATTATTCACATATTTCTGAAGCCCAAGGGAGAAAATTTTCAACATTTATCTGCTCAATAGAATCCAATTGTGTGTACTGAAAGAAGAGAAGGGGAATGTATTTGCTGCTTTGGACATAAATAAAATAAATAGGCAACAACCAAAAGGCACATACCAGCTGTTTGGTTGGTGTCACCATCCACATTTGACAATCAAACACAAGAATTGAAATATCATACCTTATCGTATCGGAGTTTCGATGCTCGCTCGGTACGGTACGATACTGTACACCGAGCGGTATACCAAACGGTATACCGCTCGGTATATATATATATATAAAAGATTATATATTTATATATAAATATTCTTATAAAAAGCGACGTTGACATCGTGTTGCCTTTTATAAAAATATTTATATATAAATAAAAATATATATATATATATTCTGTTCCGTCCGATAACGGACGGTCCGTGTACCGATTAGCTGACGGACCAGTACGTATCGCCCATAGTACGTATCGCCCATATCAGATGGTATTATTCGAAATTGCATACCTTGATCAAATGTCCTTCATGTACTCTATTAATGTTCCCAAAAAGTAAAGTGATTTATATGGGTCAACATAGAGCTAAAGGGAAAAAAAGTGTACCTGGATACTTAATTATACTCTCCTGAAGTCTCCTATGCAGAGTATCTCAGTCTCCCTCTTAGACTTACCCACCTCGCACATTCTAATTTGCTTCCTACCATATAATCCAGAGATTTTGACTTGAATTAAGAACAAATCCCTTTCTTTTACAAAAAGGAATGCTGATCAATGCAGTTTTAACTGGTCTCCCATTACACGTCCTATTGGTGTCTCATTGACCAAAATGGCCAATTAAATAATGAAGAATATGATGTCAGCATTACCATGTATGATGAAGGGGGATGGAGCTTGCTTGGTTAGCTCGTTTAGTGTCAAACACCATGTGGATGGTGGAGTCATTAATTTGAAGGATTTTAATCAAGCCATACTCAACAAGGTCATTGGAGAGTTATTTCAGCAGATATACCTTTTACATGAGGCTTACCTTTCTTCAAGTATTTATGAAGAATTCCCCATGAAACATTCCCCATGAAACAGAAAAAAGAAAAAAGAAACGACCACCTATCTGCAGAGAAATTTTGTTAAGTGGGGGAGTGTTGATAGTCATCAGAATACATGACTGATGAGATGAAAATGTCAGATTCAGGAAAGATTCATTGCTTACCAATGTCCACTAGATGCTACTTCGCCTCACCTGTTTAACAACATAAAACGCCTCAAGAGTCTCTGTCTTTCTTCTGGGTAGTGGAGTTAATAACCTATTGAATTCTGCTAGCAAAGATTGGCCCCATGTACTATTCAGCACCTCGATTTGTCGATGATTTTTAATAAAGATAGACTTGTTAACCTCCAAGCAATGAAAAACTCATAATCAAGAAGATGGGCTTCAAGTAAATCTTTCTACTTTCTATGTTTTTAAAATTTGACAATCTTGAATGTATCTGCAGGTACTTTAATTTGACACAACATCCAAGCATTCCTAAAGCAAAGTTGTTCATGTGGCTAGCTTCAGAAAAAAGACAATAGAGAAATTCTTTAAAGGGTGGATTTCAGATTATTCTTAAAAATCTCTGCAGCAGTCAGATCATAACAATTGAATTCTTTCTAGTTTCTAATACGAAGAATTTTGCTAGGCACGCCTGGTGCCATGTTTCCTCTAATTGAAAGGTTCTCCGAACTTAATCCCAAAGGTATGATTAATTGGAGAAATCTTTTACTGAAGATAAAGGTAATCTAGTATTGAGATGGATTATTCATTTTAACATGGAGCTTATGGAAAGAAAGAAACAGATGTCCATTTGGTGTCTCCGATATGCCGATAAGCACTATTAGAAGATTTTTTCCTCTTGAAATCAGGATTAATTAGCTCATCATTAAGGACTTCATAAACCCTTTTCTTTTTCCCTTTCCTAGTTAGAGAGATTAAGTGTTGTTTCCCTTTTTTTCCATTCTTCCCTTTTCTTTTCTTCCTTATTGTTTCTTTTTCTCTACTCCACCCTTTATTTGTGTTTCACTCTCTTGATAAAATAAGACCACAGATTTATGTCCTTTCCTCAGTAAACATTCCAATATACTTTACTTTCAACAATGATTTTATATTTGCTTGCCAACCCCAAAAGTAGATTAGCTCCTAACTCACTACAATGCCTACTATTAAAGAATAATATAAGATACTTAGATACTATTTACAACTCAGTAGTGATAGATCCTAATTCTCCCATAGCATGCACATGATAAGCACAGTGGTAACAGCAGAATTACCATCTTTTACTGTCATGAGTTATCTAGGACAAAACTATCAAGAAACAAGTGCTGGACAGAATGACAAAACAAAAAAAATCAACTCAAGTCAGTGTCTGACAGAAGGTATGTGGTTTATATAAAACATCTTTTTAATGAAGATTATAAAAGTATTGCAACAACAATTCCAATAAAAATAAGAGATGCACTATCATCTTCAGATTAAAAATCAGAAACATATATTTGACAATTCCAGCAGCAATGACCTTGCAGCAAATAAAAGTTCCCATAAAAATAAGAGATGCACTATCATCTTCAGATTAAAAATCAGAAACATATATTTGGCAATTCCAGCAGCAATTAATGCAGATTTCAACTCTTCAGCACTGAACAGATGGAAAACTTGTGAATTAACAAAATTATACATGAATAAGCAATGGTTTAAAACTTTAAATAGGTGCCCGGGCGCTCGCCTAGGCGCTCAGCTGAGGCGAGGCCCGAGCGCCTCAAGGCTTGCTCAGGCAAGCGCCGGGTTGAAGCAAAGCATCTGAACCAAACTTGATAATCTGGTTTGGTTGAACAGTAGCTTAGTTGGTTCAATTGAACCAACTAAGCTAAATAGTTTTACTAAAGCTGCGCAACCCCCCGCCCCTCCCCCTCCCCCTCCCTACACGACCTCAACCCATAAACCAACCCCACTTCATGCGCAATCGTTGGCTCCATCGCCGAGCACAGGATCAATGCTTCCTCTGTCGTCGACGAACACGTCCGAAGGTCTAGCTTTCGTAGCAGTTCCCTCCGCCGTCGATGCTTCCGTGTTCAGCTCCTTCCACCGTCAAGAGAGAGGACTACAGCTTCCTCCGCTACCACTATTGTCTGAAAGTTCCTCCATCACCGCCGTCCTCTCCTTCCCCACTTTCCACCATCGGTGACTCTTTCTCTCATCTAACTACTGTTAACAGTGGATTAAATAAGTTAACGGTAGATTGTTAATCCTTAAATAATATTAAAATTACTGTTAAAGTGTTAACTATTGTTACCATATAATAGTCCCTATTTAGCATTACTAATCTCTATTTATTTAGAACTATTAATCTCTATTTATTTTGAGTCTTTTGACTTTTTTGTTATTAGAAGATGGATAATATAACTTGGTACTTTAGATCTTTTCAATTTATCATATTTTTATTTGTATAATCATATTTATTAATTGTGTTATATATTTTTATATTTTAATATTTCATAGTGTCTCGCTTTGCTCAAGCGAGCACCTGGCGCCTTGGGCATTTTCGGACCTTGACGCCTTTTGACGCCTAGCGTTTTTTAAAACATTGTAAATAAGAGAAACAAAAAATTAAATAGAAACAACCATAATCAATATTCATAATCCTATATAGCATGTACCAATCATAAATAAACCAAACGATTTTATAGCAATATAAATATGCAAAGCAAATAACATGGCCAGAAAAAAATAAAAGACAGAAGCTAGGGACTTTTACCTGTTTGCTACCATCCGAAGCTTTTGAAAAGGCCAAATATATACACCTTCAAGTCTCATCTGAGCAACTCCATGATCATGCTCATTGTCAAATACATCATGGAATGTAACTGCTCCCTGTCAAGAGGAAAGATGTCAATATTTTTTGAGAAGATAAGATGTCAAATTAGAACATTAAGATAGCAAAAAGGAAAAAATTCAATAGAAAGAACTATCATATAGACAAAAATAGTACTAAATGATACAATTTGCTCTTGTTTCATGGACATTTACTACTAAGAATTATAAAAAGCTATTGCACATTTAAATCAAAAACTGACATTTTACACTAAGAATATTAAGGTTATCTCAAAATAGAACATTTTAATTTATTTCATAATGTAAATATAAGCTTCTACAAAATGAAGCCATAAAAAATTCTAAGAGAATAATTTCTCCCAATTTCAGAAATGTGATTATATCAATGAATGATACAACTATTGCAAAGTTTGGGATTAAACAATAGCTTACTAGTTTCGTCCCCCTTTTCATAAACTATTGGAGCCGACATAAAATAAAGACTACAATCACTACGATGTGTATTACAAAGATAATGATATCCTGAAATGACCATACAAAAGGCAACAGTGGTCATCAGCTTCTCCAATGTGCAGCAAACAAGATTTGATTCTTCAGCCAAAAAGTGATGGTTTTTGCTAAAGATGAAATATTACTAGAGTTTCAACAGTCTTTTCTTTTCTTTTTCCCCTTTCTTCAAACTATGTAATTAGTTTCAACTAATTCAGTGTCTTCCAGTGGAAGAAGTGATCCCAGCCTAAACTTGTAAATTGAATGTTGACAAGCACTACTCTAAAATTTCGATTAATTTTGAACCAGAATTAACAACTTTTGCAAATATATATAAAAATTAGAAACAGTCAAGCCTGTTTGATTGGACAAATGTTTAACTATAAAGGTTTTTTACGCGTAAAACCTAAATAGTTAAGCTATTTAGTGCATTATTTTCTAAACTCAAAAAATTAAGCAAGACATTATAAAAATTAAGTTGTCAGGAGCAGGGATTGCTGTACCGCCTGAAATGGTACAGTTTCTATTCAAAAAGCCAATAGGTAAAACATGAAAGCCTATCAATATGGCTTATGTCATGATTAGGATAGGTTTATATTTAAAAGCATATCATTTGCTAGATCATATAGGAAAGGAAGCTCAATGATTAAATCTAAAAGTAAATGTGGCTGAGGAATGCATAATATATTTATTTCCGAAGAGCAGTGGAAGTCATAAAGCACCCAGGCGAGGTAAGGCCCAAGTGCCTGCCTATTGGGCTGGGTGGGCGAGTTCACTTAGGCACGACCAAGGCGCTCGCTTGGGCCCAAGTGCTGGGCAGGCCGGGAGCCCACCTGGTTCAACTTAGGCAGGTCGAGCCTGAGCCAGATCAAAACAATAATATCTAGTTTGATTGAACCAGTTATCTGACCTAGAAATCCCTCTTTTCCATGCGCGAGTCGTGCTCTAACGCAGGAATCCCTCTTTCACACTGCGTTTCTGCATGGCGACAGAGTTCTTCCCATCGACGAATGATGGCAACTATGACATCATCTTCCCCTCCCTCCTAACCTTTGCCCCGTTCACCACAATCCCCCATCTCCCCCCCCACCCCCCAGGCCTCGTAGGCCCCCCTTCCTCAGTCGCTCTTCCCCATTCCCCGTTCACTGCTGCCTTCTTTGCTGTTTGTCATTTTTTTACAGCTATGTTTCAATTTTTAGATAAATCAAAATTGATTATTTTTGTCTAAGTTTGAAAGACAAGTTGCCTGCTTTGCTGTTTGTCTAAGTTTGTGAGAACAACAACTACCTCCAGGTTAAGTTACCTGGGAGCTCTCTAGTGGGGCTTGAGCAACCCTGTTTATAATAATTAACAGCAACTGTTTATTTTTATTAATCATAATATATAATTTTTAAATTATAATATTCAAGAGGGCCTCACTATACTCAGGCTAGCGCCTAGGCAACCAACTCGGTCATTTTGTACCATGGTGTCTTTTGATGCCTAGCACTTTTTACTACATTGCCAAAAAGTAGAGCAGAGTAGGATGTTAATATTATACATCAATGATCAAACAACAAAATAATTTTATGAAATTTCTAAAACTTGATACTGAACATTTATATAATGACGAATAAATTAGAAGGATCTTCACCCATACCTGAATGTAATGTACACCATGTATTCTTGTTGGACTACTCACCAACTCCACAACTGATACACCACTAGACTTACCAAAATCTAGAAATCTAGTGGAACCATTTGTAGCATCTAAAAAGCTCCACCTTCCTACAAACCAAAAATCAGCACATAACTTCAGGTACCTTTCTCATCAGAAAAACATATTTAGTAAATGAATTTCTTCCTTCATTGGTTTAATTAGAAACAACACATGCTAAAATGGTATCTTCAATTTAACTTCATACAAAATGGTCACTTTTGTGCACTTTCTACTCATCTAAGATTCAAGAAATAAGCTTTAGCATATGATGGGGGTTTAGGAAATACTGGCATAATATTGCAACAATACCATCTGAAATAGAATACATGTAAATTACACAACTATATATAGCTTCAAGTTCTTCTTCCATGAAACAAACATGGAAAGATTAGGTCAACAATCAGAGTATATACGTTCACATTGACTGTATATCTAAACTTCTTGAATAATAGGAGGAAATGATTATTTTTAACTTTTGGTGTAAACATTCAAATTCAAATGTAGAAAATACTGCAAGTTTGATTTTAGAACCTAAAAAATCTCGCCTAATCCCATGATGTTGAACCCACTCCAATCCTCATTTCTCCCTCTTTATTTCTTCTCCTTTGCAAGATTCATTGAAGGACAACAATGGTCACAGGAGAGGCCATTATAGAATGTCATGGAAAGGGAATGAGTCATCGATAAGTGCTGGAGATAGCCAACAACGATCAAAGAGTGCCATCTTGACTGTATCTCTTGGACTTGGAAAGCAAGTGAGGTAGGATTCCTCAAAGAAACCAGCCAATTATTCACATTCTTCTTCCCTTTAACATGATTGTACAATTCTCCTAATTGGAAATAGTTCATGTTTGACATTGATGTGTCTCAGTTATAAGAGTTGGGGTCATATTGGGTATAGTTCATTTTCCACCACTTTCTTCTTCTCGATCTACAATTAATTCATGACACCACCATCCAATTTTGTGCCCACCCAGAGGATCTACAGTGCAGGAAACAAAGGATACAATTGACTGTCTCATAATTAGGAGGTACCACATCTCCACTAGATTTCCAAATCTGAGAAATGACAATCTAGATGATGCCCACCAGTCATTGTCAGCAGTCCCCAGAGCTTATTAATAATCTCACTCTCAATCATCGGCATACATCAACAACCTTCTCATGACCTCTATTGTCCATCAACAACTACCACATGCAACAACATCTCACAATATACTTGTAGGAAGATTTACAGGTTTCGATCCTAGATTAACTCAATTACGAACTTCCTATATAATAATAATTAATAACTCCACTACTAATCAAGCATGGTCAGCTAAGAAATAAACCATTGAGCATATTAACCTATTTGGTCAATTAAATAGAGTAATAGCAGGCGTATGACAATGGGTCTTCAACTCAAAGTTCAAACCTTGAACAAATAGACAGAATTCAATTATTACTAAAACAAATGTTCAACAACATATTCTAAAGCTCAAGATTGGTTGATATTGGTAATTTATTGGTTCAATCTACCAAATGGTAGATTTAAAAGAAAATTAAAACAATACAGAAGACATCATCTAAGTCACTTGTACAAATAAATATCAAACTTCACAACATATTATGCTAATAATTTCACTAAGTTCCTTGACTAAACCATAAAGTAGCTTAAGGGCATTTAACCAACTCCACGAATGTGTCGGTTTTTCAATGGAACTAAGATTTGAGATTCATGGGTTTCCCATGTAGTTCACGAAAAGAATTTTGTAACCTGTTTAAACATCATACTAAATAATAAAGCATGAAAAGTATTTGCCTTTTAGTACAAAAAAGCAAGGATGATTGTTAAACTTCAAAGGAACATTATAAAAGCAGGGATTAGTTTCATTATCTTTCTTTTTCTTGTATATTTTATTCATGGGAGAGGAGAAGTTGAAAATGTTGCCAGTGGTGTCCTCTTGCTGCATAAGGACCACCTTCCAGCACCCTTTCCAAATATTTATAAAAAAATTTAAGTTCACATAAATTATTTAAACCATATTCTTTCTAGCAGGAATGCTGACCTTCGATGTATAAGTCAGTAACTTTTTTATCAACTTATATCTTCAAGCTAATTACATTTGTATAGAATGCATAAACCTTCTCACAGGAACTATTATAGTGTCCTAATTAAAGATATTGTGACGTCGAGTTAAAATAGTAGTTCTGGTATTTAACAGTATCCACAATTATTGGGTATTTGATCATGCCACACGACAGTGACTCAGAATAAAATGGTATTAACAAAAAATAAAATAAAAGAATGAAATGGAGAGATCAAATATCTAGATAATAACATATTTTTGCTATTAAAATAATCCCAAGAAGTCAACTAAACAGATAAATTTACAAGAAACAAAAACAAAAAGGAACATAAGAAAATGTATGCTAACTTGAAATAATCCCAAGAAGTCAACTAAACTGAGAAGGAAAAAACTTGAAATAACAAATAATTTCCTGCTTGATTTTACGAATTACTAATTTAACTGGGAAAAAAAATGGTAGGAACAAACCTCTATAAGTCCCAGTAATATTCCAGGCAGAATAGGAAATCAAATCATTTTCATCTCTCCTAAGGAAAAGCTGCTGTATGGAGAAACCATTAATGTCAAAAAAAAAAAAAACACCAAACAACTGATAATTGTATTAAGAAAGGTAACAATGACACCAAGTTATAGCACCCAAAAGCAATTATGAAGTATAACTCCAGAAATAATGCACAAATTTGAAAAAGGAAAAATCAGCATGGACATAGAAGTAATCTCACTCCTCTAGTACAACCAAATAAAAGAAATAGAACAGGTTTCTGGCACAGTTATCCCATTCCTCTAAAGGACCAACATCATTGAGTAATCCATCTAGGGTTGGATATTCCAAAAAAAGTTCTACATCACGAAAAAACCTAAACCAAGAACCAGTTTTTCAACCAAGTTCCAAGAAACAACTTAAGATAATTAGGTAGAACCAGCGGTCGTTAAAGATTGACAACATTGCCACGTAGCTACAAGTGTCCTGTGATCTGAAAGATCATCACCTAGGGTTCTCCCACAGATACAATCCAACTATAATTTCAAGTTCAAGAAATAAAAAGTCCGGAGAGAGCAAAAACACAAACCTCTTCACCCCAAGAATCGGCGGCAGACGAAACCCTCTCCTTGAGAGGCCTCAGAGCCACGAAGGGTCTCACAAACCCAAGAAGCAGCAAGAACACCGCAGTACCCCAGAGAAGCCCCTTTCGTCCTCCCCTCCTCACCATGGCAGCCGCCGCACCAGACTAGCCAAAATAACTTAATCCCCAAGGTAGTCAAGATCAAAAAACACAGATGATACCTCCTAGATTACACCTCAAAACAGTCCGATCGAAGACGAAGTGGCGTCAAACCGGGTTCCAGAAGAGCACAAGTCATCGTCGTCAAAGCGTTATAGCTGAAACCACACGAGATGGCAATCTACCTGTGGAGAAAAGGATGGCCACCATGCGGGGCTCGTGGTTGCGGGGGTCAAAAGAGAGAAGCAGCGTGGAAAAGTATACTAAGACGACTATATATTGGGAATTAAGTGCGGAAACGTCTATGCATACGCATGTTAGAGAATCTACGGTCCAAATGAGTTGTAAGCTCGAACTTATAGTATGAGTTGTTGGTCATTCACATGGATGAGTTGTTTGTTCCATGAAGCCCAAGTCTCGGCCCAAAACTGATCACCACCGTCCGTGAGTTCCATCCCACGACCCAATCCATGAATAGGCCCGGTGATGAACTCTTGCCCGGGTTGTATCAGTCCCGAACCTCCTCCGCCTCGATACCAAGACTACCCGGAAGACTGCATTCTAGGGCGGGAGGGGAGACGACAATGACGATCCTCCGCTCGCCGCCGTGTTCGCCGTCTGCCGCCCTCTCTCCTCCCCAATGCCGAACGGTCCGGCCCTTCTATACCGATCCAACCGTCCTACTCTCCCGCCGCCGCATCGCCCTCTTCACACGCCCATGCGGCAGTGGCCCGCGGAGACCCGACGATGTCGACGAACGCGGCTTCGAGAGATGCAGGAGAAGGTCAACGATGGCGGCGGCGGCGAAGCGGCTGTTGGCTCCCGCCCGTGCCGCGAGCAATCCTCTCGCGGACAGCGGCGCCGATGGAGAAAGCGAGCGTAGCCTGCGAGAGGTCATCGTACGAGCTGGAGAAGTGCTGTCGTTGGCTTTCCCTTTGTGGGTGGGGTCTGCGTGCGTCCTTGCCCTCTGGAAGCCGTCATCGTTCCTCTGGGCGCACAAGAACTGGCAGATCCTCGGCCTCACCCTCACCATGCTCGGTCTCTCTCTGTTCATCATTTTGTAGTTCGAGGGAGATGGTGGATTAATTTTTTTTGTTGGTTGGGTTCGTGCAGGTATGGGCATGACGCTGACGCTCCAAGATCTGAGAGGTGCGCTACTGATGCCCAAGGAGTTGGCTGCGGGTTTCGTTCTCCAATACACGGTCTCCATTGCTACCCCTCTCTTCTTAGCTATCCTTAGCTAGTTTATTTCGCTTTGTCGGTTTTTGGTAGTACGATCGAATTTAGATCAGTTCCTTTCTTCTAATTTCTGCAGCTCCTCCTTTCTACTGCTGTATGTTAATTTGTTGGTCTTTGACAATATTTTTCTGCTAGTTTTGCCCCCAGAAGCTACCACTTTCTAGCTAAGTGCAGTTTGGATTCGTTGCCTGCCACAAACAGACTCCCCTTCGATGCAATTGCACTTAATTTATGCATTAACTACACATTACAATTTTGTTTGTTGGATGAACTTTGAGATAATTAATAAACCTATATTAGGTCTCGTGTGGATATATTTCTGTTAGGCTTTTCAGATATTTCCTTGTTTCACAAAGGATGTCACAATCGATCTTGTTACCTTACTTTTAGTTGTAAGCATGGAATTCATTGGACCAAATAACTAACTTGAGGATGAAAATAACTATACCACTGAACAGACCTTCTAAATCAGTTCTTTATCTTTCATCTAAAACTTTGTTATTCTCTGTTATTAAATCTGAACAGAAATTATTATGGCAGCGAACAACAGCTTCCTAATTAGTGAGGCTCCTTTCTACATAATATATGGAGCAGCAACATAGAGCAATAAATTATTTTTCAAATTCGACAATCTTTAGAAAACTTGTTTCCAAATTCCAAGTATTAATTATGGGCGATTTGACCATAGAGGTGCATAGCATATGCAGAGAGATTCTAGATTAGTAGCCGTCAAAAAGGCTGGTAAAAGCATTAGCCTCCGGCTCTTGCCTTGTTTCTGTGGAGTTATGATCTATCTAAGGACGGTAACACAAAGGTCCTGCTTTGTGAAGTAAACAAGTAACTTGAAGAGTGAAATGTAGTCTGTCCAACATTAAATGTGTTGTATTCCTCTGATAAGTAATTGAAGATTTAGTCAGGCCTGACCATTTGTAACCTAAACCTTTGTTCTCTGTTGTCAACTTATATATGAAAGTTACAAATAGAAGACTGTCCAGATCTGGCTGGGTTGTGAAAAATGTCTTTTTTCGTTTCCATTACATGCTATATTTGGTGGATCTTTGCTATCAATAAAGAAACATTTGTATGATTTTCTCAAATATTTACTCTGTGGTATTTAAGCCTAAATTCAGATACTTGTAAGTTGAATTTATACACAAAGGCTGGATAATTCCAATTACAGAATTATGTTTTGAATGTCAAATGACATTCTACTGAAATAGTTGATGATGATATCTAGCTGACATCCTTGTTTTTCACATAGTATGTAAAATTTTCTTCTGATCAATGCTAGATTCAACCATAAGATACTGAGACTACATATCGACAGGTTCTGCACAGTCATAATTCATGTATAATGTACCACTATACATAACCATCTCTGTCATGCAAGTCACATGATCCTGTGTCCCTTGTTTGTTCCAATTTTTTTCTAGTTGTACTTGTTTCACAAATACTATTAAGATTATTCTATAATGCATGCGGTCAACATTCTTTTGCTAGTGCATTTTTTTTGTCCTGGATGAAACACTTCTGGATGGTCATTTATATATGCATGATAACACCCTCTGTAATACTCTCTATAATGGAATATGGCTTTCGATACATGTAAATTATGATTGTCAAGTCTTATGTGGATAGATTCTTCTATCTTTCAGGTTTTTTATAACACAGAAGTCCATGATTCAGTTCTATTCTCCTATGCCCAAACTTAATACTTTGCTTTCGTTTATTTAGAAGTTATCAGAAACAAACCTAGTCATCTTGTGTGATTTGCTGTAGGTGATGCCTTTGTCAGGGTTTTTTGTCAGCAAGCTGTTAGATTTGCCTTCTCATTATGCTGCTGGTTTGATATTGGTTGCTTGCTGCCCTGGAGGTGTGCCTACACGTTCTCCGCTTCCTTATCTGTAATCTGTTTCTGTTCAATTGTTAAAGCTAAGTATGTACCACTGTTTCTGCAGGCACAGCAAGTAACATTGTTACTTATCTTGCAAGGTAGATAACTAGGGAATGGAACCTCATCGCGCATCTTCATTAGTGTAAAGAAAGTTGCTTAAATGATTTTGTTGTGCTCCAGGGGAAACGTTGCCCTCTCAGTGTTGATGACGGCGGCAAGCACCTTTACTGCCATGGTAATGAAACCTTCTCCATTTCACCCTTGTTTTTTAATGCTTAATGGCTTCCATCTCGTAGTTGACCTCCTAAGGTTTGTTGATTGCAGATAATGACACCTTTTCTTACGTCCAAACTTGCTGGACAATTTGTTGCAGTTGATCCAGTTGGGCTCTTCTTGTCTACTGTCCAGGTACATCTGCAGTCATTTCTTTAACTTGCTCGACACGTTCCGACCGTTTGAATCACTTTACACCTTGTCGTTACAGGTTGTTCTTGCCCCTGTACTACTGGGTGCTCTTCTGAACCAGTATTGCAACAGTCTGGTCGAGTTTGTTTCCCCCTTGATGCCATTAGTTGCTGTTGGAAGTGTTGCACTGCTTTGTGGTAGTGCAATCGCCCACAATGCCTCTGCTATCCTTTCATCTGGATTGCAAGTGGTGATATCCGTTTGTTGTCTTCATGGCTCGGGCTTTTTCTTCGGTTATGTATTATCAAGGATGCTGGGAATCGATGTGTCTTCTTCCCGCACCATCTCCATCGAGGTTGGGATGCAGGTAATCTGGTTAACGCTTATGATTAGCCTCTGCATCCTTTTCACAGCAACAAGTTTGACATCCCTTTTTCAACATGTAGAATTCAGTGCTTGGAGTAGTGCTTGCTGGTCAGCATTTTGCCAATCCCTTGACTTCAGTTCCTTGTGCCGTTTCTAGCATCTGCCAGTCAGTCTACGGCAGTATATTAGCTGGAATCTGGCGTCGGATGACTCCCACGACCCAAGCGAAGGATTAACTTTTCTATGCCCAAAAAAAATTAGGAAGTCATGCATGTTGTACCAACTTATGTTGTAGCCCTAGAAGTCAATGCATTCCCAAAGGAAAATTCTTTTCCGCAAAGGCTATTTAGTCATAGTGAAAAAACATTAAGAACTTTTGCATGTTGTCTGAACTGGAATCATTTTTCTCTTAGCAGCTTTTTGATGCGGTCTTGTACCAAAAGAAACTTCTTTTTTGTGAAAGACCATTAAGTCTTAGTAACGTTGATGTAATGTGCTCCTCTAATTTCCCTGAGCAAAGTTGACCTGAATGCCCACTTTGACTTTTTTTTTCTTTTTGCAGCTTTCCTAATTGCTGGTTGAGGTTCTAAAACACTTATCAGTTTAAATCTGGTTTTTATTATATTTTATAGAAAAAATAAACTAAATGGGTTTTGACATTTTAGTGGTCGTTAGGCTTCTTGCATTTCTAGGGCTGCATGTGTTCTATGTGATCCCAGGGGAAGTGTAAAAGAGGACCATCCATCCCAAGAGTTACTATGGGCATAGTATTGAAGAAGAAAATAATTTTAATTTACTTCATTTAAAGCTATTAAATGCTAGCTGTTTGCCTTTTGCTCCACTTGCAAAAAAATTGTGTCAGAAAATTTAAGACCATTTAACATCATTTGTCCATTTATTAACTTTAATGTGTAATTTATACAATTATTTTGCTGTTTATATTAATATAAAAACCATTGGTAAATAGTTAAATATATATTTTTTTTATTTTTTTATTAAAAAAAAAGAAAGAATTTATTTGTTGAGGGAGAAGAATTAATTGTACCGTGAAAATTCAAATCATTGGATAAAAAGAAATGTGCTTTCAATCAATAATCACAGCTAATTAAATATTGTACTCATCCAAACAATAATAATAATAATAATAAATAATCAACGAAAAGGGTAACTGCTTATCCTGAATTCTCTGATAGAACAGTAGCGTGAATGACTACTACTAACAAATCATATCTATTATTCAATGGCAGACAAACCCTATATATATATATATATATATATATTAAGGCAGAAGAATAAAGTACAAATTTGATTTTTTGACTGATTAAATTGAAATATAATTCCAGTATCTGCAAATAAACTGCACAATGGTCACATGACATGGAAGCTTAAGATCGCAGTACAAATAAGCAGTAATAATAAAATACCCTTCACAGAGCTCCAAGAACAAAGTGCTAAGAAAAAGAGTATCGAAGCAGCCATATGTGGCAATCTGCATTTACATTTACCCCTCAAACCATAACACTAACAACGCACGGCTTGAATACACGTCTTTGACATAATACATGGTAGAGAAAGTTTGACATTACTCGGTGCGGAAGGAAGGAAGGAAGAAAGGCATGGCGTGACAGAAGAGAGAGAGCATGTTTCGATGGGGATGGCAACCATCTCATCTGATCTGGAAGTGCTTGTACGTGGGCTTCCCGGGGAGGCTTATCTGCATCCTCCCGTCTTGATCTGCCTGCCTGCACCGGTTCGAGCCTTCGCCGGCCTGCGCGTCGGAGGAGCTCTTCCGGCGCCGCTCGTTGTGGCCGGCCAGGCGGCGGCGGCAGCTCCGCTTGGAGTCGTCGAACTCGGCTAGCTCGTGGAACCTGCACGGAGCATGTCAGCGGACGAGGAGCAAGAAACGGAGAGGCAGAACAAAGCCTTCCGCGAAGACTCGAGAGTCGTTAACTCGTCGATCCGAACAAGCACAAGCGGATTCCACTCGTTGCTCGTCTGAAGTGAGTCTCCTTTCCCCTTCAAATCGTCGACTACGAGTGCTGTGCGTCTGATGTCGTGTATTCTTTTACCTGCTGCATTGCTGGCAGAACCTCTGGCGGAGGCCGGCGACCATGACGACGGCGGCCTTGGAGTGGGCCTCGCAGACCTTGTGCCGGCGGTGGTAGCGCTTCGCCTCGGTGAGGTCAGCGGTGCAATTCTCGGCCTGACAGCAGGGTTGCGGCGCTCCTCCTCCGCCGCCGCCGCTCACTCCTCTGCGAGCAGCTGAGGAGGAGGAGGGCGGCCTTCGCTTCTTGTCCGCCTCCGCCGCGGCTTCCTCCTGCTCCTCCTCGTCCTCGTCGTTGCCCGTGGCGACCGCCGTGTCCTTCCTCGTCTTCTCCTTCGTGCTCTTCCTTGAGGGCTCGGTCGACGGCCTCCGGTGCTCCATGAGAGCAAGAGGTAGAGGGAGGAGGAGGAGGAGGGAGAATTAGTGGGATTGTTGAGAGGGGAAGAAGAGATGGAGAGGAAGAAAAAGGCAAAAAAGGAGAGGAGAAAAGGTAGTCGGAGGGTTGTGAGGACCACAATAACCCAACCTTTATTTTGTGGGATATTTACATACTCAATTTTCACATTTTAGAATAATTATTGGTGGGTCCTATTTAATATATATATATATATATATATATATATATATATAATATTTTACGTTCATAAAATAATTGAAGGTGAAACAAACATAAATATTCAATAATAATAATAATAATAAATGTTTTTTAACTCATAATCACCTACTTTTTAAAGAAAAAATTAATCCTATCTACATCACTTATTTTAATAAAAATTAGATTTTAGTATATGGTAATATATCAACAAAACTATCCTCTAAATTTTTCATAAAAATAGAAAAAAAGATTTACTTTATCTTCTAAATAAAAAACAAATGCTATTTTATATTTTAATTATAATTAAATAGGTAATATGTGTGTAAAGTATAATATAAATAAAGAAAAAGTAATTATTATATAAAATATAAAGTAAAAAAGGAAAATCCATATCTTTGCAAAATTATTTACCATATTTTACACCACACCATCTAACATATTGATAATATAATTGATTAATCTACCCTTTTTCGAGGATTAAATTTCCACCTTTAGCACAACAATTTGCAATACAATTAAGGAAAAATATACTTCTTGCTTGGGTATTTTTTGGTCCATTGAAACCGATGGATGGAGTGAATGTGAATAGGGTGAGAGTTAGGAAGACGTGAGAAAGGAAATCAAGAGAGAGAGAGAGAGAAGAGTGATGGAGAGGTGAAGAATAAGTGATAAAGATAGCGAGAGGGGTTGGCCCATTTGCAAGAGGCAACACAAAAGCATCTTTCCTTGGGGAGGGATTGTCACTTTAATGAAGAGAATATAAGTCTATATAAGTTGGGAATTTTCTTTCTTATTGGGCTTGTCAATTGAGGACTTTTGATTCTTCCTCAATGGCTAAGTATCAAATTTGATGAGTTATATTGATGATAATATTATAAACTCAATTATGTTTATGTTGGCCATTTACTTTAGAGTTAAGTATCAAATGTGACTCATTATATTATGATTTGATTGTATATATTGAGATAAGGCTAATTAAACTTATTTGATATTTTATAATGAAGATAAGACTAAAAGGTACAACTTTTCTTCAAATGGGTTGTGCAATGTACATATGTCTTTTTTTTTGTCTTACCTCAATTGTACATATGTCTTTTTTTATATTATTAGTAATATTTTTAATTATAACCATATAATTGTTTCATCTAATAACTTTTATTTGCATCTACTGCAAAAATTATATATTTATAGTTCTTTGATCAATTGATCGACTATTCTAAATTGAAATGAAATGCAATCAATAAATCGATATGACGATTCGATAAAAAAATTAATATATAAATAAATTTCATGATGTAGTGGTTAACAAATCAAATGAATGGGTTTGAATCTTGGTATAGTAATTTAATTTTTGTATCAATCAAAATATATAATTCGAATCCAAATTTAGTAGTATCAAAACCATTAATTCTAGAATTGAAGGTGATAGATTTGGAGGCTACTCAAATATCTATGAGATGCGCTTTATGATAAAATTATGTTAAAAATCTAATATATATATATATATATATATATATATATATATATATAAGTTAATGAGAAATATATCAAATTCGATATGCATAATATAAGGATAAGGCTACTTTTTAATAACTTCCAGTGGAACATGAACTAATCGTCTATAGGACATTATCGATTCAATAGTGATCATTTTAATAATTTATTTTATTTTATTTTCTTTAATTTGAACCGTTGATTTTTTAGATGCTCTCCTTAGTGATCTCGTAGTTTTATTGTCACATCCAACAATTTAGCAATGAAAGATTAGAATATATGATGCCTAATGAAGTCAAATTGGACCACTCTCCTTCCTACCCTAAACTTTCGATGCTTGTTTGCTATCCCAGGGTAAAAAAAAAAATTGATGATGATGATGACGATGATTATTATTATTATTATTATTATTATTTATTTTATGAGATTAATAAAAATAATTATTAATGTTATTATTAGATCATCGTGTCTCTCTCAAGTTAAGTTTTTATGATCATAAGTATCATCTATAAAACTAGCATCCAAAGTATATTTGATATTGTCGATGAGTTTTTTCTATTTAGAATCGTAAAATATAATAAAAAATTATTTTTCTCTTTAGTTTAGGCTACATGGATGAGTTTGGCTGACTAATAATGATCCAAAATATTATTCATATTAATTATTATTATTATTATTATTATTATTATTAGTATTAGGATGAGAAGGAGAAGGTATGGGTGGGGCTGAGGAAAAGGGTGGAAATAATGGGAGGGGGGGCGGTGAGTGGCACCGCCGGGGACCACCGGGTCGGACGCGACCGTGATGAATCGTTAACTCCACCGCCGAGCGCACGCGTCGCGGGGCCCGTCGTCCCCTCGAAACGTCTCTTTACCCCGTCTCCGCCGCTCTCCTCCTCCTCTAAGCCACCCACGACAGCAGGACCGCGACAGCTGCACCGCACGCGATCCGATCATGTGCGGAGGGCGTCGATGGCGTACGAGGACCGACTCCGCGCCGCTTCTCTCTCTCTCTCTCTCTCTCTCTCTCTCGCACACACACAGAGTCCGCTGTTGAAGCTGAGCTGCACGCTCTTGAGGATTTGTCCCACTTCCTTGTCCCTGGTCAGTGAATGGAGTTTGGCAGCTTATCCGGCGTGACGGGTTGGCGTCGGGCACACAGGAACCGTGTGGGCCTCGACGACGTACCCCCCATGAGAAGCGGACGAGGGCGATGCGTATTACTCTGCGGGGACGACGGCTACGTCTCATGCAGGACGACGAGATCATCTTTTCGTTACCGACTCGTGTCATTCATTCATTCATTCAGTGTTGCCGATGGTTTATGTGATGATGAAGTGAAGTGAAGTCGCGTCGGTCTTCTCCAAAAAGCCTTTTAGCTGCAATCTATTTCCAGTAATGTGCTCTCCATTTATTTTCCTTCGATTATACCATACATAATTTGATGATTTTGTTATCACTAATGCTCAATTTCTCATCTCATAATTTTTTATATAAATATTTTCTTATTTTCTATAAATCCTTAATCTCACTTATCTTCTAAGAAATTGGATCATAAAATATTTAATCCATACATAATATCATAAAAAATAGATACAAATTTGTGACTATTATTTAGTATTTTTGGTATCATAACCGTTGGTGAACAGATGTGTCGTGACTGATGAGTCATCACGACTTGATTAACGGGTCGATGTCGAGAGTCTTTTGTTGATTGAGTTAGATGTCGAGATAGGCCGGACCCTCGCGACGAGGTGTTGATCAATAACTATCGATTGTGACGTTTCTTTCACCCAAAATATACTTTATCAATAATAAAATTTTGGAATCAAATCTCATCTTCATCGCTTATCTTTTCTTCGATTTGATCGACAGTCATAAATCTCATTTCCCCTAAACATAACATAAAATTAGAAAGATAGCATTAGAAATCCATGCGAACTCGCATAATTAGCCAACATGGAGTTACTGAAGAGTTCATCGAGTGCATCAAACTCTGTGGGTCCATGGAGTTGGCCAACATGTCCTGGAGAGATGCAGTACCTTCGTTTCATGAACCCATAGAGTGAGTGCCGTGTAGAGAGGGAATTGCTTTCGAGTGATGTGTTCGATTGTGAACCTTAAGCTTTGCTTTCAACTTTATTAGTAAGTAGATTGAGATTTCTCCTCGTATTATGTAGAGTTTGAGATTTTTAAGTGCTCTTATTACTTACTACAAATGAGAGAGCTCATTCCATATGTTCCTTGGGAAGAAGAAGTATCCTGTCGCATGATGCTCCGATTACAAGCTGCAAACTCAATCCAGTCCTCCATCTTGGAATTTTTTGAATGTAATTTATTATTATTATTATTATTATTATTATTATTATTATTATTATAGCTTTTGATGCTTATATAGTCAACAATATACCATCTTTCTCTTTTGGAAAAAAATAAAATAAATAATATTGATTAATCACTCGGTGTTAATTAATCCATACAATTTAGTGCTTAATTATGTTCTCAATGGATGATGGAAGGATAATATTGTATTGTTCTTAACCATTTCTCCGACAAAGACACATGTAGAGAATTGAAGAGGATGAATTGGAAGATCATACGACGTATACGAATAAGATCGTTGGATGGAGTCCAAATGAATAGTTGCTAGTACGAGAGCAGACAACGTAACATGAAGATGAAGGCCGATGCTTTTGTGATCAGTCGGCGAGGGACCGTGGAATTGATGGATCAACCCAATGTGTTGGTGAAGATGATCTTAGGACCACTCTCCTCGTATCTCTCTCTCTCTCTCTCTCTCTCTCTCTCTCTCTCTTTAAAAGTACCACAATCCTCCTCCAGAACCATCTCCTACGAATTGTAATGATTCATCAATCTATCGGAAGCTGATAGATCCAACAACTACATTATTATAAGTGACACCATCCTTCTTAATCTATCGTCTCTTCGACATGTATTGTAATATTGAAAGTTGAAGACTTACATAAGTCGATTATGGGTACCGGTAAGTGATACCAAAGTTGACTTAATATTAAATATTAGAATTCAGATAATTTTTTTGTCGAGTAGAACATGAACTTATCATTGCTAGAATTTGATTCTGTGTCACGTTAATAGTTGTTTGTAAGCATGAGAAAGGCGATCGAGACTCGATAATTCAGTTCGAGCGGAGTTTAAGATGGATTACCTTTTTTTTTCATGCACCAAAAAAAAGAATAAAATTTTCTCTATTTTAACCAAAGTGATTTTTATTTTGAAGAGAAAATAGTGCATGCGACCGATCATTCTCACATTTGGTTTTTCTTTGGACAGAAGAGTCTTCAACTTCTTTCGCTTTCAGGAGAGCAAGTAGAATTCATTCTCTACTTGGGTTGTGAGCGGCATTGTGATGGATTACCTAATTACTTTGATCACATGAATCATTAGTCGTTCGGCTACTGTGGTTTGCGATGAAGACATTACATTTTAGTCATTGTAAGTGTGCTTCATCCTATTGGGGATCAAAAGCATGTTGTTTTAAGTGTCATATGTCATTGTGAGATCACAATCTCTCTCTAAGAGCTAAGAGAAGGGAAGAAGGCACTGTCGAGTGGTCCATGAAAGGTACAAAAGTGAGTGGGATTGGTGTGTGTGTGTGTGAGAGAGAGAGAGAGAGAGAGAAAGAGAGTAATGGTGGCATTTGTGTGTGTGTGTGTGTGAGAGAGAGAGAGAGAGAGAGAGAGTAATGGTGGCATTTGATGCATTTATCAAATCGATTAATGTGACCATAAATTTAGTAGATCATGAAGTTCTTCCGATTTGATTTTTAGTTTTGTTCTTTTATCATTGATTGGATCCATTCATTGTGATATCTTCCCGAATTACAAAGCCAATATTTGACCATCATGAATATAATGATATTTGACTGAATTTATTAATTCTGTAGTTGGTGGTGAAAAGTTATGTATATACAATTAATTTTAGATTAATGATTTAGGATCAATTAATTATTTAGTTCATCATTCTATCGAATCATAACAAATTATATTAGAGTCAACTTAGTATCGATAGAGATTTGAATAAAAAATCATTCATTAACGAGACTAGAGACAATATTAAGCTACTTGTATTTGACGAAAATGTCTATAAAAATTATAATCTCGTATAGAAAGCGAGAAAAATTAATAATTTTATTAGTAGTTTAAATTTAAATATTTTTTAATTAATGATTTGAGCTTAATAAATTGACGAACCAATCATACGATTGAGTTGGGTTTGATCATGATAAATAATTCTATTGCACCATCTTTCTGTGCGTGATGTGAATTTAGTGTCTTTTAGTTCTTTACCCACTCATCATTTTCTCGATAAATCTTGAACCATTAATTCAAAACGCTTAAGATGAATATAATTGTAGTATATCTATTGGATTTTTCATCTTTTTTTATCATTTATCAACATTGTTCTTGATATCTTAAAAGACAAAGTAAGTTTGATTAGTCAATCTATCTTCAAATTTCATGATTTTGATATTAATAAGTCAATATTTTATTATCATTAGTACGAAAGCACTAAGGCTCACGAAGAATTATCTACTTTGATTAAGTTCGCACGGTCTTGTTTTTTCGGGTAAACCCCAAAATGTACCACTGACGGCAAGGATGATGCTAAAAGCTTGTGAACTCTTATGAACTTTTCGTTCCTTTACTCCTCAATCAGTATAAGACTAAATGTCTTTATCATAATCCAGCCTTTTAACATCTACTGCTAATAAGAAATGATACCTTTATATGATAAAATGTTGAAATAATTCTTAAATATCTCATCATTCTAAGAAAATTAATAAAAGACAACTTCCATAGATCTTTGGCTGCTGCGAAGAACTAATCCCTAATCCAAACTTATTTAAAGTTGAAGACGAAGTACATATATATATCATTGGCATTATTGGCACTGGCATCACTAGCAGCAATGCCTCCTTAGCAGATTTTGAAGCACAAGCACACGAGGAGGGGGACGCACTTCCCCAGCTGCCATCCTTCACTTAAGCACGCTTCATTGCACTTGCTGTTCTTCACGCAGAATCCACGAAATGACCTGCTGAAACGGACGCACGTCTTAGCACCAACTTGTGCCACCTCTTCTGCCAAAGCCACAAACACAAGCAGGATGGAAGTCAGTTCATGTGCATCCTCGATTCACTTTGGGATCGATTCAAGCGGAGTCATTATTTCGATGTTGCATCTTGTTGTTGATCTTTGTCATGCATTGGTTTTCTTCAACAAAGTTCTTGGCTTATATATATGCCTATATACATGAATAGATTCTGCAAATTAAACTAAGAGTTGGTATCAAAGGGATGGATATCTATATATATTGGTACGATCATCACGGAACAAAACAAATAATTACTAGGCTTACGAACCTCAACATCTTTGAATCTATGAACATAAGCAAATATTATAGCCGTACAGTGTTAAGTTTGAGTCAATCAATGTTATGTGCATCGATTTGTGCTTGTGTTTGTGTTTGTGACGGAATGAGAGATAGAGAGAGAGAGAGAGAGAGAGAGAGAGAGAGAGAGAGAGAGAGAGAGAGAGAGAGAGAGAGAGAGAGACAGACAGACCAGAGGCCATAATGAGTAACACTAGCAAGAAAGAGCATATGATTGCCTTCTTACACTCCATCTTTGACCAGAAAAATTCTTTGCTAAATCTTATGGTAGAGACCATGAGAAGAATATGTTTTTATAGTGATGGAAGAGAGAGAGAGAGAGAGGTAATATGTGGGGGTGTCTAAGGTAACATTGGATTGGATGAGAGAACTGAATGTGTGTAAATGAAGGTTAATTGAATGTTGTTCAAATGTGAGAATAATACCAGAAAGAAAGGCTTAAACCCTTTAAATGCTGAGGTCTCATTAATTGCACATTGTAGGAAGAGAAAAATGTGTGTGCATTCATGTGGTATCTCTATAGGAGGTGTAATATTATTTTCATTTTGTCTTCATATATAAAAGAAAGAATAGAAAAAATTATTCCTACTGAGTCCAGGTTCCCCTGGCCTCTCAATCATGTAATGCAGTCATTTAATGATATTGAGATTTTTTTTTGACATTTATGTCTATTTGATCCAATTTTTTAGATACAGTAGTAGGTTGAGATTTGATTTTGGGTACCAAAAGATTTGGGTTTAAATGAGTAGAAAATTGGATCTAGGTTTCGATTTGATGATATTATAATTGTTTTTTTCTTAAGGTACCCACATGTATTCAATTTGCATATATTATGTTCTTATATCTTCTATGTGAGTTTGATACATGCAAGTAGACTGAAATCCGTGACTATTTTACCCATTATAAAGTTTATATTCACCATTTTTTTATCTTCAGAAAAATTTATCACCAAAGCCGAAAGGATATCAGACACAACGACACCAGAGATTCACACAATAACCTATTAAAAAAAATTTCAAATGTATATCGTCAGGTAGACGAACATTATATAACTCCTGTATAAATAGGAGGGTTGAGATAAAGAAGTCCAAGTCCAAGATATTGCATAACCTGGGTATAATCTTGAAAAGGTGTAATATATATATTCATTTTAACTCTACAATGTAAATAACCAGGCCGCATTAAGAACACAATTGGAATAACCCACACATGATTCTTAAAATATACTTGTATATCACACCCGTTCTTTGGAATTAGCAAAATAGAAGAGTCAGATGAACAGGTTTGATCGGGTGCCACGAACACGGTCGCTCCCCCCCTCTTGATGCGCTTGTTCTTCCTACATCTGCTGCCGACCGGAATGTTCCAGGGCGACACCGTGAGTTTAATGGCATTTGCTTCCTTGTGGAAGGGCGCAGCTGCCAGAGGCTGCAGTCCTTGTACTAGCAGAACATAGTACCCAATGAGTCGCACTGAGGGTATCTGAGAGCTTCTTGATCTTGTGTTAATGGCCTTTCCATAATTCTAACAGCAGTGGAAGTTCTGGTGCTCTTGGATCATATTTTGCATGTTGGTGCTGGTACTGTAAGTTTTGCTGTGCTTCTGTTGATGACGCAGCTGCTCGAGGTAGTGATGGTGGTATTGTCTTCAGGAATCAGAATGCTCTTGTGCATTCGCTACAAGAAAGAGAACGAAACAAAAGTCTTAGGATTTGAGGGCTAGATATGTGTATAATAGGCCCTCAAGAAAGGTTTTCTGACATGAGCTAGCAAACAGAATAAGCATAGTATTTATTGGTGTTGATAGCTAGAAATTAAGATGAAGATACAGGCAGAGACTAGTGAGTTACAGATGCAACATGTGCTTGTGTGGAAGAAATGGCACCAATCTAAGGCCATTGATTGATTTATTTTTACCGAGTAAAATTAAGCCCCTCTGTAAGCTTGCTTCTTTCCATGACATCATGAGTCTAAGAAACAGGCAACAAATGACGGATGGCATAAGGTTTACCATACAAGATATCAGCATGGCAGCATTATCTTAATGAGTCTTGAAATTGAACTACTTCATGGTACACTACAGCGGACACTTCCATCTCAATATGTCAGTGCCAATAGCAGCAAAGTCTAGTATTTCTCTATTATTCTGAATATAAGAGTAAGATATTGACAGTTCCGAAGCAATAGCACATGGATGATTAGGTTAAACTCCTTGTGCTTCTCTACTATAATATATCATGTAGATCACATTGTCTATATGATCGGTCAATAAGGAAGCTGGAAGATTAATCATACCAGATGCAAATGGATCTGTTGCAAGAACCATATAAGCCTCCAGGTGGTTAGATAATAGATTAATCTTTCATTCTGAACAGATCCTACAAGAAAATGAACATAAATTAAAATGAGGAATATTTGCCAGTGCGTATAATTGGGAGCTATCACTTTCCATTTGACCAATTACTAGAATTAAATAAAAGAGTGCTCACAGATTTAGAAAATTACCATGGAGTGGTTCGGCACTGAAACTTCCTGGCCTTCATGACAAATCAGGGAGAATGCTATTACTGTATCTGGAATGAAAATTTGCAGCATCATTCATCAAGTTCAAGAGATTCTAAGACCCAACCGAGGAACTTGAGATTGTACTGGTTGCTAAATCTGGTTTCAGCTTCATAAAATACCATGTTCTCAAGTACACCAGTTATCTCAACAAATATGATTCCACATCATGATGTGGTGATCACCACATTTATATGTTTTGGCGGCAGGTTCTGTCTTTTGGATGCTTAAATTTATTTATGCAAGTGACGGTTTGGGATCATAGCTAGCATCCAGCATCTCTAATTCCAAAAGTTCTAGCATTTCATATATACCTCTAGATTCATGGTGTGACCTATCTTCCACTATGAAGACATGCACATTTCCCTTTACCTTGATCCAGCTCTTTCCAGGTGACTTTTTCACACTGTTACTTTTCATCATCTTTCTTAGTCTTGCAAAATCATCCCAATGGCCAGAGGAAGCATAGATGTTGCATAATAAAACATAAGCTGCAGAATTTTGAGGATCAATATCTAGTATATTTTCTGCTGCTCTCCTTCCAATTTCCACATTATTGTGCATCCTGCATGCGGCTAGGATAGACTTCCACATCACAATATCAGGTTCAAAAGGCATTTGATCGATAAAATTTTCAGCCTCATTTAATCTACCAGCACGAGCTAGTAAATCAATCACACATGAACAGTGCTCTCTTGTAGGGACAACTCCGTGTTCAGCTTCCATCATTTGGTAGTAATATAGCCCTTTATCTACCAATCCAACATGACCACAAGCTGTAAGAACCCCAACATATGTAACATGATTTGGCTTAATGCCCGAACTTTGCATGCACATGAACAGCTCAAGAGATTCTTTTGCATACCCCAGTTGAGCATATCCAAGAATCAAGCTGCTCCATGGGAACACATCATATTTATCATCCATCAACTCAAATAACTTTCTTGCATCCCCTAGGTTACCACATTTTGCATAAGTGTCAATTACACCATTGCGGACCATTATGTCAACCTCCAGTCCAACTTTCATGGCATAGGCATGAACCTGATTCCCCATTTCCAAGTAGGCCAAGTCACCACAAGCACTGAGTATAGCATTTAAAGTGATCTGATCAAACCTGTAGTCCAGATTCTGCATGAGTTTTATGAACGTAAAGACTTCTTCAGGTTGGTGGTGCTGCAAGCATGCAGAAAGAACTGTGTTCCAAGAAACAATATCTCGATCCCTCGTGTCTTCGAAGAAATTGAGTGCAACGGACAGATCTGAGCATTTAGTGTACATCATAAGAAGAGCGTTAGAAACAGCAATATTTGTCTTCCAACCCATTTTCACTGAATAAGAATGGACCAGTTGCCCCTTTTGAAAAGAATCACAGCCAGTACAAGCACAAAGCAAGCAGCAGATGGTGATGTCATCAGGCTGCACACCTGAATCTCTCATCTCAGAGAACAATAACATCACTTCATTCGATAGACCAAGAGAAGAGAAACCACACAATATTGAATTCCACGAAACTAGATCAGGCATTTCTATTTCACTGAAGGCCTTCTTCGCACAATCTAGCATTCCACACCTAGCATACATGTCACTTAGTGAACACCCAGCAAATTCATTACTTTGGAGCCCAAACTTAGTACAAAGACCATGCATTTGCTCTCCATACTCTATTATACCTATATCGCCACAAGCACTGAATCCACTACCGAAATGGAACTCGTTGGGGCAGTGAACACCTGAACTGATCATCTCCTTGAAAAGGTGCAGAGCTTCCAGTTCATGACCCTGCTTAGAAAAGCCGGCAATCATTGAGCCCCATGAAATCACATCTTTCTCTGCAATCCTCTCAAACACAATAGCAGCATCGTCAATCCTATCCAACCTTGCATACATCGTGACGAGTGCGTTCTGTACAATACGATCTGTCCCGCTCTCCGACTTCAACGCATGGCAATGCAGTTGCTTTCCCAGTTCGACGTCGCCCAAGCCGGAGCCTGCTCTGACGACGCTGCCCAGCGCGAACTGATCTGGGTGCAACCCCGAGCGGAGCACCCCAAGATACAACTCGACGGCTTCAAGGTCCCTGCCGTTCTGCGAGCAGCCGGAGATCATCGAAGTCCAAGAGACGAGGTTCCTGTCGGGCATTGCGTCGAACAGGCGGCGGGCGTCATCAGGCGAGCCGCATTTGCCATAAGTGTTGAGAATGTGGTTGTGGAGGACGACGTCGGGAGGGGCGGGGGAGGCGGCGAGGTGACGGTGGAGGAGACGTGCGTCGGGAAGGGATCGAAGGTGGGAGCAGGCGAGGAAGAGGTGGGCGTAGGTGGAGGGGTATAGGTGGAGGTGGGGAGAGGGGGGTGGGAGAGAGTGGAAGGTGCGGAGTGCTTCTCGGTAGCGCTTCTGCTTGCAGAGGCTGCTGATGAGGTCGTTGATCTGCTGCTGCTGCTGCTGGGATTTGAGGGTTGGGATGGAGAGAGACGGTGGCAGAGAACGGAGAGAAGAAGACGCCGTGGAGGAAGTTGAGAACAGCAGCCGTTGGCAGTGTTTGAATCCGGCCGTCATTGTTTACAGCTCTTTTTGCGTTGTGCATATGTTTGTTAGAATGATACTAAAAATGGGGGTTCAAATTAGCCTCCTTTTGCTCTCTCTCTCTCGAAATATCCGAATTTATTAATATATTATTATATAAATAATATATCTCAAATTTAAATTAACATCTAAGCATCATATATATATATATATAATTTTTATTTATTTAATATTATTTCTTTTTTCTAAGAAAAGCTTTCTTATCAGACTGCATTGCTGCAAACATTGGCAATATATACATATATTTATGCATTGTTCAAAGGAAAAGAAACAAATTCAGGAAACAGAGTTCAATACAAACTTGATGCTGGTTTCATGTATGTATGGATATATTTGAGACTGCATTGTCCTCCCAAGTGTTTCAGAGTAGCGTAGTTGTCTTCCTCATGCCTCGGCTTTTCTTTATCTTCAGGGTTGGTGGTTCGACCATGCCTTCTTCCTTCTCTTCCTCGGTGCCCGCTTCTTGTTCTGAGGTCGCAGATTGAAGCTCCTTAGTTATCATCCCCGGAACGATGAAATTAGCAACCCAGTAGATGGACAACAGCAGGGCACTGCAAAAGTGTGCAGATCGAGATCTGCTGAGGTCACACATAGCCGAAGGTGTTGGTAATCGCTGTGATGTGGAACAAACACTGGTTACCTGATCGGAACGAGGACCGACAAGTCACCTGCTGCTGCTGGGGAGGTGGCAGCTGCATTGAGACTGTTGCTGAGAGCTTGCTGAGTGGGAGATACTGCAAGGAAGAGAAGGTTATGTCTGTGTTTTGGTGACTTTGTTAGAAGGAGAAGCTGTGCACTTCTTCTTCTTCTTGGTTTGGCGGAGTGGTGACTGAGGAAAGAATGGGGAGGAAGAGACGGGGATGATGGGCAACCAATTGACTCCATGGCTTTGGAACTGCAGGGGGTTTGCTCTGTTTTTGGTGCAACCAGTTACACTACTGTGGATAACGTTTGCTAGCTTTGAGTGGCTGGCAGAGTGTCCTATCAGCAGAGAAAGGATTTGGGTTGCGCTGCCACTGTTCCGCCATTACAATTGACTGTGACTAACTTGAGATTATAAATAAATATTGTTATTAATCTGAAAGCAAATTTAGGAGTTTTACTATCAGGCATTAATGGCTTAGAGGTGATAAAGTTGCTCATTTCTTACCTAAAAGATAAAAGATTCCAATCATGGAAATAATCAATCTATATTTAAAGATAAGATTGCGTAAGATTTTGCTTTGATGTCACAGTTTAAACCAGAGAAGAAGGTAAGGCATGATGTGATTTATATCGAGAACAATTAATACAGCAGAAGAATAAATTGCAGGTTGTGACCCAAAACGCTTGCAGCTCGAGATCATCATGAGGTGCAGTCTCGAAAGTCTTTTTCCTCTATCCGTCACCACCGTGGCGGCAGATGCAATTGGCAAGAAGAGACCGGTCGCAGTTGAGCTCGAATTAATGCCCCGGCCACCCTCCACCACATGCAACGCCTATTTAAACCCAGCCCGTGCTGCAGGCTCGGCATCACTACCAATCCCACGTCGACTGTGCTGAAGATGGCCAAGCTCTTCCTCCTCCTCCTCTTTGGCGCCCTCGTCTGCTCCGCCGGTGCCAGGAAACTCGCTAGCAAAGCGCCTTTGGAGGAGAAGAGCTGGTTCCACAAAGGTCGTGGCCATGGGGGTGGCTCCGGCGGAGGAGGTGGATACGGTGGCGGAGGTGGTTATGGTGGTGGAGGTGGGTATGGTGGCGGCGCCGGGTACGGAGGTGGATATGGTGGTGGAGCTGGGTATGGTGGCGGCGGTGGGTATGGTGGGGGTGGAGGAGGAGGCTATGGAGGTGGAGGTGGTGGTGGACAAGGCGGAGGCTACGGAGGAGGAGCTGGCGCTGGCGGTGGGTATGGAGGCGGCGCTGGAGGCGGTTACGGTGGCGGTGGTGGGTCAGGCGGCGGCTACGGTGGAGGAGCTGGTGGCGGTGGACACCCATGAAGGATTCCCACGATGAACTGCGTTGTGTGTCACTTTCATTGTATCGTAGTACGTATGCTTGTCGAGAATAAGTTGCGCAGCATCAGCATGCATTACTTCAACCGATGATGGCTTGCCCTAATTATATTTTGTGCACGATGTAATATTTGGTTTGACATATACCAATATTATTGCTAGATCAAATCATAAGTTATGCGACAGATTATCTCAAATATATATTATATTTGAACGAGGAACAATAATAATTTATTACTCATTACATATAATAATTTTTATTAATAAAATCATATAAATTCATAAAAAAATTTAAAAATATGTATGTCTGATAACATTCTTATTATTTTCTCCGATAATAAATCATTAGTTTAACTGAATATATATATATATATATATAAAGATTTTTTGGGCGAGAATAATCAAAATGAGATTTATTTTTTCTAAAGATAAAATTATATTAACTTAACTACAGAAATACAAAAATAGCTCTATAGATCAAAGTGCACAAAACTGATAAGTTATGTGACAGATTATCTCAAATATATATATTATATTTGAACGACGAACAATTAGAATCTATTAATCATTACATTAATAAAATTATATAAATTTATAAAAAAAAATTAAAATATTCATGTCTAATAAAATACTTGTTATTATTTTCTCCAATAATAAATCATTAGTTTAACGGAATATATTTTTAGGATTAAGAACGATACTAAAAGGGGGTGAATTAGTATTGTAGAAAAAAAAAAAAGAGGAATTTAATCGATTTCGAAAAACTTTATATAAAAACCTTAGTTCCATGAAAATGGTATAGAAAAATTGTTTTGAATCAAATAAGTTTATAAGAGATTGGGCTCTAGTAACACTATCACTTAGCAGTAAAAACTATCGACGGTACCACCATTCAGTCTAGGTGATACCACCGCCTAGACTACCTAGGAGGTTGAGCCTCAAGCGATTCCACCGCCCACTCTGGACGGTGCCACCACTTGATAAGGTTCAACAACCTATTCGGGCCCTGAATTTAACTCAAACCAATTCAATTATGGGCCTAGTTGACCCTTAACAGGGTTAATGAGATTATCTCCTAATCATAATCTTAATTATGTGTTAACTATAATTTTTAAGGCATACACTAAACAAAGCAAGTCTAGTAAGTCTAGGTTTCTTCCGACGAGTTTTTGGCGATCTTATGACAGACTTTCGACGATCTCGGCAGTCTCTCAACGGACTCCTAGCAAGTTCTTAGACTTCACAACAATCTTCTTAGCGAGTTATAAATTCTGACAAGCTTCTTATCGGTCAATTCCAACAGTATTTTTAACAAATCTCCGGACTCCTGATGAACTCTCGAACTCCCAACGATATCTCAACTTCGGCACTTCGTTTTGCTTTATGCCTTGATCACTATCGTAGCTAATGCTATATACTTTTCCTCAACATATAGATTTGATTAAATAATTTATCAATTAATTTCATCATCAAAACCTGAAATTCAACATACATACACACACATACATACATACATACATACATACATACATACATACATACATACATATATATATATATATATATATATATATTCTAAATGAGATTTATTTTTTCTAAAAATAAGATTATATTAACTAAACTACATAAACACAAAAATAGCTCTATAGATCAAAGTGCACAAAACTGATAAGTTAAGAGGGTTACCCTCCTATCCAAAAAACTAGATTTTTCTAATCATTCTAATATATGTTGTTAGCTAATTAGTAGTCTCATTTCATTATTTAGTCAATTAGCAGTCTCATTTTCTTCTCTTTTCAAAAATGAGATTTTATATTTTTATTATATAATTATGTTTTTAATAATCTCTCTCTCTCTCTCTCTCTCTCTCTCTCTCTCTCTCTCTCTATATATATATATATATATATATATATATATATATATATATATATATATATATATCTTTCCTTTTAGCATTTACTTTGTTAATTGTTCTTAATAGATATTTATTTTTTTGTTCTAACAGTCTCACTATCATAGAGAAACACAAAAACTTTATTATTCCAGCATGCATTTTGTTCACATGTGAAATCTAAATTAGCTTTGTAAGAGAGAAAATGTCAAAAGTAGAATCCCTTTAAACTTTTGAGATCTTTTTGTCACTCAATTCCATCTTTAAAAGGACCTATTGATGCACAATGCATTAACTGCAAGTCCTCTTTTGTGTAGCATGGCATGTGAATACATTATGGAAATATTCCTAATACATTAGTGAATTAAAATTAATGTGAGAGTTGGAAGTTGTTCCATGATATTTATATTGTTTGAAGTTCACCTTTTAGCCTTTACTTTCCTTCTTATATCAATAGTTGGGGGTTCATGGTAGATAATTTTCTTTAAGATTAGTTTTTTGATTTGTGATGATTGATCATTCAATCAAAACTTCACCATGGCCTAAATATACTTTAGGCCATTCCTCAGGAAACAAATCTACCTCATCACATATTTGAGCCACTTGCAATTGCTAATAAACATGCATCACTTCTGTTGACTATTGTTGGTCATAGCTGGATAGCATTTCAGCACACATTATTCTTCAAGTGATCATTTGATCTCCAGTCACTTCAAAATTTTCGTGCTCAAAGTAGTACAATGTTCATCTCAATGAAATCAAATATGCACGAGGTTTACTACCTATTTGATACGTCAACGTGGAAGTAATACCCGTAAAAGCTTGAATTTAATGAGAGTGATCGTCTCTGAGCTGTCGGGGGGACTCCAAGTTTGACTCTCGGCCACCGGAGAAGGGTTTTAGCATCAATGCTTCGACTACCTTCTCAACTGTTCAAACGCGGCTACGATATGGCACCATTAAATGCCTCCATTAACACTAACTGCAAGTGGTGCAATGGGGGCGATGGACTCTCTATCTTATCTTGTCGTGCTTGGTTTGCCTATATAAGGAAGACGATGGCCTTGACATTGAGACATCGAGCTTTGGTTTGCGTCTCTTGTGGAAGGGAGTGAGCCATGGCTGCCTCCAACAAACGTAGTTTGCATGTTGTGCTTCTTCTTCTGCTTCTTGGCGTTGTCGGTGAGCTGAGTTCGACTGTTGTTGCTGATTTCGATGGTCCTGCGGGGTTCGGCCGGGGCCCGTTCGGACGTGGCTGCCGCTTCGGTGGGTGTCGTGGTGGTGGACTAGGCGGCGGCGGCGGGTTCGGCGGAGGAGGAGGTGGCGGGGTTGGTGGCGGCGAAGGTCATGGTGGAGGATTTGGAGCCGGAGGTGGTGCTGGTGGCGGCGCTGGTGGTGGTGTTGGAGGTGGTGGAGGATTCGGGGGTGGAGGTGGCGGGGGTGTAGGCGGTGGAAGTGGATCCGGGGGAGGGTTTGGAGCCGGCGGAGGCGTAGGAGGTGGTTCTGCAGGAGGTGTCGGAGGTGGTGGAGGATTTGGCGGAGGTGGAGGCGGCGGTGGCGGTCTTGGAGGTGGAAGTGGTCATGGTGGAGGGTTCGGAGCTGGTGGTGGTGTAGGCGGCGGTTCCGCTGGTGGAGTTGGAGGCGGTGGAGGTTTCGGTGGTGGCGGCGGAGGCGGAGGCGGCATTGGTGGTGGAAGCGGTCACGGAGGAGGGTTCGGCGCAGGAGGCGGAGTCGGCAGCGGTGGTGCAGGTGGCGTGGGAGGAGGCGGAGGCTTCGGCGGTGGAGGTGGAGAAGGCGGTGGTGGTCTTGGAGGTGGAAGCGGTCATGGTGGCGGGTTCGGGGCCGGTGGTGGTGTAGGCGGCGGTTCCGCTGGTGGAGTTGGAGGCGGTGGAGGTTTCGGTGGTGGCGGCGGGGGCGGCACTGGTGGTGGAAGCGGTCATGGCGGTGGGTTCGGCGCAGGAGGCGGAGTCGGCAGCGGTGGTGCAGGTGGCGTGGGAGGAGGCGGAGGCTTCGGCGGTGGAGGTGGAGGTGGTGGTGGACTCGGCGGTGGGTCTGGCCATGGAGGAGGGTTCGGAGCCGGTGGTGGCGTAGGCGGCGGCGCAGCTGGTGGAGGAGGCCTTGGAGGTGGCGGAGGCGGTGGAGGAGGCCTTGGGGGAGGGCACGGGGCTGGTGGCGGTTTTGGGATAGGTGTGGGAGTGGGAGTTGGCATTGGCGTCGGCGGCGGAGCTGGAAGTGGCGCTGGCGGCGGCGGTCGACATTAAGTTGTGTGCCCCATATATATGTGTGTTGCATGACCATGTGTATCATTCGTTCACAGTTTACGACGTCACGAGTCTGTGTTTGCGACGTTGAATGGTTCAGCTATTTCATGTCGCTAATCACTTTAGTGTTGTGTCTTCCACTATTTATCTAAAATGTAATCTTTTTCTTAATAAGGAAATGTAAGAGTTGTGTCACAGCCAATGAAATCTATTAAGTAAAACAACAAGAGTCACTTATTTCTCCTCATCTAAACCCGAAATAATATAGGATTATATCATGTGCTGGAGTTGAGATGGACTATGTTTGACTTCAACATCAATACATGAGCAAGATCTCATCTTTATATCGATCTGTGACTGATACACAATAGTTAAGACCCTGGATTCTTGTAAACGGTCATATCTAGCATAGATTCATCTTACGATATCATACATACTATATCACTGTCGTGGCACGATCTTGCTTCGTTAATGCTTGAACTTGGCTGCATCATGGAAGACGCGCGGGCTTCCATCAACCTCGACCGCCGCCGCCGCCGCCGCTACCACCTCCCTCAGCCCCACCTGATGACCCATCTCCGCCTCCTCCACCCCCTCCGCTGCTACCGCCGGCACTTGCGTACCCTCCACCGCGTGCCACCACCCCTCCGGCGCTCCCGACTCCGCTTCCACCTCCCGATGCTCCACCGCCGCTCCCCCCACCGCCTCCGAGTCCACCTCCGCCGCTCACGCTGACGTGCCCATGTTCAACGCTGATACCAACCCCGGCTCCTCCACCACCACCGGCATGGACACTACCATTGCGAGCACTCACCGCACCAGCTCCGCCGACCCCTATCGCGACGTCCACCCCACCTTTTCCGACGTGGATCCCGGCTCCGACGCCGGCACCACCCCCGGCGCTAGCTCCACCACCATGAGTGGTACCGACGCCGCCGCCCACTCCGGCGCCAATCGCCACGTCTGTTCCCGACCCGTTATGGCTTATGCCGATCCCAAACCCTCTACCGCCGCCGCCGCCGCTGCCGGCCTTCAGGGAAAAGAGCTGACTTTCTGCATGGGCTTCGTCCTTATCATTCAGTCGTCGTGCATCTGGTGTCGAATGGAGATGTAAGATGCACAGGAGGACCAGGACGAGAGACCACGGCGAAGCCATGGAATCCGTACGCAGTCTGATGCTGTGGTGGTCTATTTCGGTTCGAGTGGCCTCCCTTTATAGAAAGGGGAACGGGATCGATCGCTTTACGTCTTCATGGCCATGGAGGCGCTTGTGGGAACGACTCCAAAGTAAAGGATGGAAAGAAAGGTGCTTCCACACCCAAAAAAGAGCCATGGCGATGGACGTAAGAGTTGTAGTGGGTTTGGAAGCAGGGCTTTTAGGATTCGGAGCCCGCCTTTAGCACACTGGAAGTCAATTCCTATCTAACCTCGAAGGGACTTTAATGGCTGAAAGGATTGGCATGAGAAGGAAACGTCTCCGGGGAGGTGCAAAGCGAACCGCGTTGATGGAGACACCGGCATATTCGTCCGTGGATTTGTGGCCACCGCAAACGAAGAGAAGCAATTATTTGGCTAAAATCGGTTCCAATATGAGTCCGAATTAGGTGAGAGTCAAACATGGATTGCGGATTGGGATAAATGCAACTGTGCAGAGTGAGAAGGGGGGAAATTAGGTATCTTACGTTATAAAGCAAAGGTAAAACTTAATAACAGAGTAGATGATTTTACTCAACAGAGTAGAGAGATCAATTATACGAGGAAATCTCTACTCGAGAAAATCGTCTATTATCAAAATTAACCATTGAATGACACTCTCACTAATTATTTTTATTACAGCTTTTTGTTTAAATACCAATTGTATCCCACTTTTAAAAAAAATTAAATCAATTTAAACCTAAATGACTAATAAATCAATTGGATCAACCCTCCTCTCCTTTCCACTCCATGGCCCATGTATTCGGTCCATAGTGGGCTTTAATAACCTACAGCTTATTTTAGTCATAACTCTTCTTTTTTAACCTATACAAGATAAAAAGAGCGCAACGATGATTGTGGGTGTGGTTGAAAAAAGGAAATCACTATAGCGACAGTTAAGAGCAGAGGAACAAAAGGAAAAGAAAAAGGAAAGGATACGATGGCAATGTAGAAACTGTTCTCAATTATCTAGACAATTTTCTAGCCTCAAGTTCGATCAGATTTATAGCGGATTCTTACTGTGATCATGGAAGAAGAGTTTGGATATTATGCATTGTGACATAATCCTTGTATCCTTGTTATTCTTTTGTGATTGTTACTAAGGTTTTGGGCAAGAGATTTAAATATTTGTGTGTTCATTAATTCTATAGTAGATTTATTTTTCTGGTTTGCCCTATGATTTTTTTTCTTTTGAGTTGGATGAGTTTTCCATGTAAATCTTGTTGTTTTGTGTGATTATAATTTTTATTTAATTTTTTCACTGTGTTTTATGATCTGTTACGAACTAAGTGTTTTTTATCCCATCACCTCTCACTCTCTCTCCCTTCACTGTTTCTTTTATCTCCTCCTCCTTTATTAGAGGAGATAATAGAGTGAGAAAAGAAAAATATACTAAAGATAAAGTGGGAGAAGGAGGAGACGAAGATGAAGTGAGAATAGATAAAGTGAAGGAGGAGATGATGAAAAGGGGCAAGAGGGTTAATTTGAGAAAAATCAAGGGTGTAATCTATGACTTAATTAAATCAAATCAGATAGTCAAGATTTAGTTGACTTCTTAAAAAACTGAGTCAAATTTAATCAAAAAAATAATCCCTTAGTAAAACCCAAATTTTCATTTGAAGTATTTGTGTTCTTACCAAATAATCCAAATCGAGCAGTGGAACGATCTCAGTCACTTTGGAATAAAGACACAAAGTAATGAGACCAGTGGAGACTCATACTCTGCAAAGTTGGAAGAATCTCTATAAAAGTTGCGAGATGCCTCTACATGTGTCCTCCATCCAACTTCACAACTCTCTTGCCCTCTCTCTGTAACTTATACGGCACCATATCTTACTCAGATTACAATTGGATTTCTTCATCATATATCTCTCCATGACCATACAAGTGTATGTTTAGCTCACATGGCAACAAGCTGTCTTATGTTCATAGGATACACATACGGCACAGATCCATCAAAAGCGGTGCTTGTTAGTCTCTCAGCAGTGGCCTCTGTTGGGTGAAAGAGATCCCAGAAGATGTGATCCTTCCTGTTGGAGCAATAGCTTGAGATTGGCAGGCAAGCGATCTTAGCATTCAGATCACCCAGCCCACAGCAGGCGGCCTTCACTTCGACAAATCCTTCAACACAAGCAGCACAAAGGGTCAGTCCTACTTCGAAGTCGCATCCATGCAACACGAACAGATCGGTTTATGCGAGTTCATACCGTAAGCATCTGGATTGTTGATGTACTCGAGCAGTGCGGTGTAGGTGTCGAAGTAGGAGTAGCTCATATCGCTGAGTTCTTCTGACATTTCCTGCAGCAGGGAAGAAGCACCCTTGTTGTACTGAACCGAGAGGTAATTGGCTTCCACACTGCACTCCCTGGTCTTGTTTTGATGCCTTTGCGCTGGGCAGCAACCGATCGGTCCCGTTCCGATGAACACAAACTTGCGTGCACCGAGATTGTATATCCTCTGATGTGAAGAAAGGAGGAACATGAGTGACTCGTAATAGGAAAAATCATATGCAAGAAGCTAACTGTATGCTTTGTGAACGCTGCTTACCTTTAATTGTCCTCGCAGCGATGAGATCAGCGAGTCAACGAACTGCTGTGGAGGGTTCTTGAGCTTGTTGGCGGAGCTGGACTTGACGTAGTTGAGTATGTCGTTGCTTCCGATGACCAAGGCAAAGACGGAGTTGGAGAGATGAGCTTGTGTTTGAGCACTGCCTAGCTGCTGAACTAAGGCTGCGTATACTGAAGAATAGTAGTCTATTTGCTTGTTGAATGAGATGCATTGGTCCTGTCACACACATAGTTCATGTTAGCCATTGGAAGCAAACCATTTCATGTTCATGGATTCATCTCTTACTTTGTTGGTAGAATCCAGGACTCCACCACCACCCGAGGCGAAGTTGACACCGCCGAGGAACTCATCGGTGTTGTTAGAGCTCGAGGGTATAGAAAGGTAAGCAGGAGAGGTCGGTCGTCCCAGTTTCTCAGCTGCCGCATTAGAAGTACAGATTAGAATCGTAGCATTGCTATGCACTAAGATAAGCTTAAAACTTAGAAGCTAAATCGAAACTTAATTCCTACGGTGAACAGGAAAGCCTCCCTAATTAGCGTAAGTGCAATCAAAGTCCATATCATTCCTTGTCTATAGGACAGATGGAGAACACCTGGACGCATTATTTCCTCTTCTTTGGTATACTATCAATCATAACTCATTCCTCATTTACTTGACGTTGACCTTTCAAACATCAACTTGACTCACTAAGTTGCAATATTCATCTTATTATTGTCTTCAAGGAATTCAATTCGGTTTAGAGTGTCAGCATGGATCAGTCTCCCATCCCTTCTGTATGCAGCTTGGATTTCCAGTGTAGGATGGAACTCAAAACTCATGCCTTGGTCACCTTACACACGATCCTAATTCGAGAGTAAATACGTCGAACAGCTGAAGAAGCAACATAAACCACCGAAACAGTGGAGTGGAAGTGGGGTGTGGTACCGAGGAAGTCGGCGGAGTTCTTGCCGTTGCTGAACCGCCCGGTGGCCTTGTGGCCGGGGAAGTCGACGCCGTTGTGCGGGAAGTCGGCCTTCAGAAGGGACAGCCCCAAGTGGTTGTTGTTGCCGACGTCGGCGAGGGAGTCGCCGAAGACATACACCGCCGAGACCTCGGTCTGCGCTTGACAGCCACCGTTCCAGCAGCACAGAATCACAACGAGGGTCACCAGCGTAGAGGAAGACGAAGAAGCCATGGTATGTGGGAGGATCCTGATCAATTGAATGATCCCTGCAGGAGGTGGCTGTGGCGTGGCTTTAAAGACCTGGCCGAGCAGAGGGTGCGTACGTACATCCCTTTGGAGTGGGGAGGAAGTGGTATTGAACGCGGAAAGCACCGGGCCCTTCCATGTTCTTGCCCAGCCATCATGGTTTCACTTCCTTTCACACTGAAACGGTGGAAGGATGACGAAGGTGATAGGAGAACCAAGTCGCTTTCTGCACGGAATGAGAGACAGCAAGATTAGTTTACGGTGATGAGACTTTTTGGCATGTGGAAAAGATACCACTGGACTCAGTTTCACTGTATACAACCTGTTGGACAAAGTAATATAATTGTCTTCGGTACTGTGATGATCTATCGGAAATCGTGTCAGATATCCGGAAATAAATGATTGCACTTCACGTCATACATAGTAAATTAAACCTGTGGGGACTAATTTGCCTGAGAGGAGCTCCACGAAGAGAGCAGAGTGAGAAATGTGAAAGGGAAGAGGGATTTGATGGTCGGGAAGATTAGAGGGAGACTTATGAGAGGGAAAGGAAAGGGATGCCATTAATTAATACATCCCTTTCATGGCAGCTCACCTGCATGAGAGGCTTGGAAATGGCTTCCACACCTGACCAAGAATAGATTCTGAATGGGTATCACTTTCACAGTCGTGCTCTGCACAACTATTAAGGAGATGTTCTTCTACGAGCATTGATTGCATATACACACATGGTGGGCTATCATCACACATTTCTATACGATTGGTATGTGTTAGCACAATCTGTACAAAATCTCACCACTCTGCATCATTCTCTTTCTCTCTCTTTGGTTGTCCATCACCTTCTTCCCTCTTCCATTTCTCATTCAAAGTATGAAAGGAAGTGAAGTCATGGCAGCCGGAGAGCAAGACTCGGAAGAGTGACACCCCTTGTCGCGTTTAATGCCACTTTCCCCACTGCAAAGACGTACGTACACCTCTCCCGAGTCCTTAAAGCCACACCACCGCCCCCTCCACGACTCATTCAATCCCCCCAACAGAGTATGGCTCCCACTTGTTCCTCTGCACTGGCGTCCATCGCCGTGCTTCTTTGCTACTGGTACGGCCGCTGCTGTCAAGGAAAGGCCGCGGTCTCGGCGGTGTATGTCTTCGGCGACTCCCTCGCCGACGTCGGCAACAACAACCACTTGGAGCTGTCCCTTCTGAAGGCCGACTTCCCGCACAACGGCGTCGACTTCCCCGGCCACAAGGCCACCGGGCGGTTCAGCAACGGCAAGAACTCCGCCGATTTCCTCGGTACTACACCTCACTTCCTCTCCACTGTTTGAGCTGTTTGTGCTGTTTCTTCAGGTGTTCGACAAATTCCCTCTTAAATCAGGATCAGTTGTATCAGGTGAAAAAGCTGTATATTTATGCATCTACTTGATTGGGGTGGGGTAGAGGGAACCTTCTAATATCTAGTTTTGCCGGCCTGCAAAGAACATGCCTCCTTCGACCAAAGCATGAGCTTGAGTTCTTTCCTGCAATGGAGGTCGAAGCTGCATGCAGGCCATGCAGAAAGCAGAAAGGATGAGAAGCTGATCCATTCAAGCCACTCCAAATAGAAGAAGAGCTTCTCAGAATGGCTTAACATAAAACCTGGAAGGCAACAATATGCTAAGACGAATAGTGCAATCTGGTGAAACAAGTTTTAAGTTTCAAAGGTCAACATCAAGTAAGATGAAGTGAGCTGTAAATGATTGATAGTCTGTTCGATACATGTCGGTCGAAGAATAGAAAATAATGCATCAAAAGTCAAAGTCTAGAGAGGCAGGTTTTCTCTGTGGAGGTTCCGATGACAAGGATTGATGTGGCCATAGATTCAGGTCATTTATGGATTGTTGTGATCGAGTTCAGAGTATCAACAGAGAGGATTTGGTACTCTGTTTTTACGAGAGTTAGCTGTTGTTATAATCGAAAGTAATAGCATGAATCTGATTTGTGTTCCAATGTGGCAGCTGAGAGTCTGGGATTGCCGACCTCTCCTCCGTACCTTGATATCACTTCGAGCTCTAACAACACCGATGTGTTCCTCGGCGGTGTCAACTTCGCCTCGGGTGGTGGTGGAGTCCTGGATTCTACCAACAAAGTAAGAGATGAATCGACTCGGGGAAGGTTGAATCCATGAACATGAAATGGTTTGCTTCTAATGGCCAACATGAACTGTGTGTGTGTGACAGGACCAATGCATCTCATTCAACAAGCAAATCGACTACTATTCCTCAGTATACACGGCCTTAGTTCAGCAGCTAGGCAGTGCCCAAGCACAAGCTCATCTCTCCACCTCCATCTTTGCCTTCGTCATCGGAAGCAACGACATACTCAACTACGTCAAGTCCGGCTCCGCCAACAAGCTCAAGAACCCTCCACAGCAGTTCGTTGATTCGCTAATCTCATCGCTGCGAGGACAACTAAAGGTAAGCAGCGTTCACAAAGCATCCAGTTAGCTTCTTGCATATGATTTTTCCTATTACGATTCACTCGTGTTTCTCCTTTCTTTACATCAGAGGATGTACAATCTCGGTGCACGCAAGTTTGTGTTCATCGGCACGGGACCGATCGGTTGCTGCCCAGCACAAAGGCATCAGAACAAGACCAAGGAGTGCAGTGTGGAAGCCAATTACCTCTCGGTTCAGTACAACAAGGGTGCTTCTTCCCTGCTGCAGGAAATGTCAGCAGAACTCAGCGATATGAGCTACTCCTTTTTCGACACCAACACCGCACTGCTCGAGTCCATCAACAATCCAGATGCTCATGGTATGAACTCGCACAAACCGATCTATTCGTGTTGCACGGATGCGACTTCGAAGTAGGACTGACCCTTTCTGCTACCTGTGTTGAAGGATTTGTCGAAGTGAAGGCTGCCTGCTGTGGGCTGGGTGATCTGAATGCTAAGATCGCTTGCCTTCCAATCTCAAGCTACTGCTCCAACAGGAAGGACCATATCTTCTGGGATTTTTACCACCCAACAGAGGCCACTGCTGGGATGCTAACAAGCACTGCTTTTGATGGATCGGTGCCCTATGTGTATCCTATGAACATAAGACAGCTTGTCGCCATCTGAGCTAAGGGTTTGTTTCCTAGTGTTAAGACTGTGGAGCCTCAAGTACATGGAGGCAATGTACGAAGAGCAAACTTACAGTATACTTCCTTCTTTGAATACCTCCTCCTATATGTATCGTTGAAATATATTAATATACATGATCTGTTTATGTCACAATCATCAATAACTAATGATAGCACTGATGCTAGTATGAAGTATATATTATTTCGAACAAGGATGACATGACCACTATTTGACTTCATCAACAATGGCTAAGGATTATTAATTGAGCAAACGAGCTCAGTGCCAAGCAAGTGATGTTGTTGAACTCCACACAGACCAAATCATTAGGACAGAATGCTACAGAATCAAATGATGTGTTTTAGTTTGCCGTGAGAATAACACTGCGCACGAGAAGAAGCGATGCAGATTGCCGGGGGGAGGTGGTTCCGATTTCAACCGAAGAATCCGGTCCGACTCCAGACCGCGTCCCGAACCCTGCTCATGTCCCGGCCCTTGAGCGTCCGGCCCACACCTTCGAGCACCGACGTCGCCACGCTCCTTCCCTTCTCCCTCGCCAAGTACTCGTGCGGCGGCACCCACCCACCCTCTTCCTCCTCCTCCTCCCGGCCGAGCCACCCCACCGGTCCCTCCGGCTCGACCCGGAGGAAGCTGGGCCAGACCGGCACCTCCATCGGCGCCGAGGCCGCCACGGTCCGCCGGGGAGCGCACCCGTCCTCGAGGGCGAGAGAGAGCCCATCCCCGGGCCGATCGACCCAGGGGCGAGCCGCCCGCGGGGCCATCTCGGTTCGTCGCCAGCCGGTGTCGTCATGGCCGCCGCCGTCGGTCGAGGACCAGAAGACATCATACTCGGCGAGGTCCGGAAGGTCCGTGCCGGCCCCGTGGACCGGCGGCGCCTCGACGCTGCCGAGGAGGCGTTCCGCCCTCTCCATCGCGTGTGATTCCTCCCGCACCGCTGACCGGAAGAGCCAGCCTCTCTTTATACTGCGAGTGGGGCGTCCACGTAGGACCCGGCTCCCCGGGGCTTGTGGGGCCCCGCCCCACGTGGGTACGCACTGGACCTCATACGGTAGGCGGTGTGGGATCGACAACTGGACGTTGGTACGGGTCCCACATGGAAGATCTCAATCATGCAAGGCATCCTTAATTATCATCAGCATCATTATTATCATGTGGTCGGCTTAATTACAAGCTGGATTCAGATTAAACGCCATGCAGAGGGCGACTGTGGTGTCGATCGATGAGAGACCACATCGCTTGGTAGGGCGGCAGAGTCGGCGCTGTCCTCTTTGAACTCAACAAAAGAAGCTTTATTTACCACCATCCAAATCTCCGACGCTGCGTCCTTCAATAATGGACCTCCATCGGCAGGGCTGGACGCTGCTGCTTTCACCGCGTTACTTACCACCGAGACGAGGGACCCGCGACGGCCGACCGACCCGTGACGAGGGAGATGCGAGGGGGGGTTAGGTTGGTTCTGGAATCGGAATCTTAGCTGCCGCCGGACAGGGAGTGTGGATAGTTTAAGGGCGTCGGAGCAAAGAGGGGCTTTAGTTAAATGGGTTAAGTGCAGGAGAGTATGGGTACGATGGAATCATGGTGATATGGGTGTCAGTATTATATGTGGAAGCTGCATGTGTATGTGTGCTGGTGTGCTCCATTTGGTGTCCACATTTTATTTTACGAGTGTTGCACACCTCATGCGCATGAGAGGCGGCAGCCGATTACGGTGCAGTTTGTGATGATGTTTCTGATTTGCTTATATATTTATTTATTTATAGTAGAAAATATATGGATCATATTAAAGCGAGATCCGTTAATTATATATTACTTCAAGTAATTAGTTATTTTTAGTATTTCGATTTTGACCGAAATACCACATGACTCTGTCTCATTTTGGTTTATTATTAAGTTTGTACGATATTTTTATCAGTAAAATCGATGATGTGAGGAGAAACAAAATTAAATATTTTATTTTTGTAAGAAAAATGATCTCAATATAATTTTTGAAGTACTAAAGATAGCTAATTATAAAAGATAATCTATAATTAGTCTCAGAGTTTAATCATATGTTTTATAATAATTATTATATCATATAAAAAATCACTAGATTATACATGTTTTACATAAATAGGGTTTATTTTTTATAGTGAGTATAGATTGGGGGTAAATCTTATGTTGTTGTTGTTTTTTTATTTATGTTTAGCCTCTAGATTTTGCTTTGTGAGATTAAGGTCTCTCCCAACAAGGTGGTATCAAGCCTAAAAAATTATGAGGCTATTAGAGTATCAATAAGGTACCTTATCTTGTTATAGTTTGTTTCCTCCGATCTTTGTGGAAAAAGAATGATGCAATATACAATTTTATTCTTCGCAAAGGAAGATGCATGATCTTTTTTGTTTCTTAAAATTTAAATTTTTTTTTAAAAGAATGAGTAAATAAATAAAAAATAAAAAATGATGAAGGTCAACACAAAGCGTATAAAAATACTCACAATGAGATTATTAGAGTTGACAAGTATTTCTAGAAGATAAGGAATCAATTTCTTAATAAAGAAAAGAAATCTTATACATTATGATTTTGTTATCCACACACATGAATCTTTATATGGGAAAGAATGCAAGACAAGACTTTTAGTATTTTTAAAAAATCTCTATAAAAGATCTAAAGGGGTTGAAAGAATACGTGAAAGAATACGTGAATGCAAGACAAGACGATTTATGATTGAGTCGGAGGCTAATTCAAAGGGATATAATTTGATTACATATGATGAAGAATTTGATTTTCTTCGTAATCATATGCAAGGAACGTTAAATCACATAAATATTGAATCAACTTTTCTCTATATTTTTTAATTTTAATTCAAATTAATATGAAAACTATAACTTTTATTTTTTTTTTACGAATGATAAATGATGAAGATACGATTAAGCTGAAAACCATGCCATAAAATCAAAATCTTAAGCTCATTAAACTATAGTTCAATAACTATGTATATAGTCTGACTCTCTTTAATGTTTTTATAATATAAAATTAATCCCTAATTGATTTTTATCTCCCATTGATGAAACCTCTTTTTTTCCAAGACAACCTTTTTAAAATGCTTGCATCAACAGCATTGGTGCCATCATCTAATGTAATTTCGAATTGTTACAATTTACAGTAGGGCACAAAGTCCTAAAATGTTTAGGATCGGGCTAATACCCACATCTTAAGGAAGCCCAACCCAATGCTCGTTTTAGGTTTTGGATAGGTAGCAAATAGTGGTGGGATACATAACATCACCAAATTACTTTGTCTAAGCTTGTTTTTGGTTTGCAAATATCAACATTTATCATTGTTGATATGTTGCTTGGATAATCTTTCATATTTGTTTCTTTAACGCTATCAGACATGATAAATGCGACTATTCGATACGCATGTTAATAATATTTTCGGGATTAGTGGTAGGAAACTCATCCTCAATTATTAGAAAAAATAATAATTTGATTTGATAAGTATATTAAGAGAAAAAGAAGAATGAAGTTGAGGGTTAGGTTTTGAGCCATTAACATATTCAAAGTTCCTTTTGTAAAATATTTAGATTAGTTAATGTGATATTACACGAGTAATAGATGCTATGTCTGTTTTTACCTACGAGAGTCATATATATAATCTAATATGATAATTTTTTAGAAAAAAATCATTCATATGATTAAGTCTCGGAGGGATATATCACCATTGAATGAAAAAAAAGAGAAAAAACCCGATCGAAATATTTGATGTCATGGATAGTAACATGATTGGACCGTCGAAACAATTCATGGTTGGTGATTAATGAGATGATATTAATTTTTATATTTGAGAAAGTATCTTTAGTTACTTGGCAACTCTAATGATATTAATTTTCGTAGGATAATAATTAAGGACTAACATTTTTTTCTGTCGATCGATGAACGAGCACTATAGTAGTCCTAAGAAAACCAAGACAATTCAATTAACATGAAGTGGTAGTCGGACAATGCATACATTATTAACCTAAGTTGACTCTACACATGTAATGGTGGGGAATCCTCTCTCCCTCAGTGGGACGAGTCCTTTATGGTTCACCACTCTCCCTCCCATGCAATGTACGGACATCATTATTATACTCCGCAATGTCTCTTATTCAAATCAATTTTTTGATTTGTAAATTAGTTGACTTGCAAGCACATTGTAATAATAGATGAGTAATATAATAGGTTTTAATCAAACCTTCTGATAGGGTGAATATTATCTTAGGATAATCATCACATCTACATCGGATCTCAATTTAATATATCTAATATTTCTATATTATATTATGGACTACACGTTACAAATAGGAGCCTCTCCCAATTGAATTGAATATTTATTACATATTACATTTGATCCGATTCAAACATTGAAGGAGGTATCATTAGGCATGCCTCTTATATAGGCTAAAAAATAAATAAATAAAGAAAAAAATCTCTTGATCAAGATGGAATATCTAAGACAAAAAAAAAATCCAATTTAGGAGGAAGCCACCTCCGATCTAAGTCACCCTTGATTAGGTCAAGTCAACTTTGATACATCGGGCTAATAAGAATTTGATGATAAACCTTATATACACACACATAAATGACATTGTCAACATGCTAACTCTCAAAAGCCATATTGACGACCGCACATAATCAACATATGTCAAATGGTTCGAGTAGTAAACTGACACTATGTGGCGGCTACGTATGATTGACATAATGTGTTTCTGGCCTAAATTGAGCAAATCAAGAAGTATCTTGGATTCGACATATATAATAGCATTATCTCGATCGATTCTCAAAGTCACATATAAAAAGAGGTTTTTAAGTGTATTTCCCACATAATTTTTTTCCAAAAGAATTGTCCGACTAGTCCGAATCCCAAATTGACTTGACCATCATAGTGATATTTGACGAGAACATCCTCAACTTAGTTTTGTAAGTTCGTCGCTTCTATTGGGGCTTTCCCTCTCTTCTTCCCCACCCACATGGCCTATATTGTTATAGCGTTGCTTACACCTCTTTCTCAAGTTATTCTTGTCTACTTATCAAACTATGATAAGGTGCATAATCGATCGAGTAAAAGCAACGAAGAGCGAGGGACGGGAGGCGAAAGCATCAAGGTTGATTGCGATGCATGAGGAGGACTCGATGACCAATGTGGTGGAGGCAACCGGGCAAAGCGATGAATGACGATGAGAAATATTTACTAGAGTAGAAAAATACGAGCACAGTACAGGTAAAATGAAAACACGGACATCTTATGAAAAAACAAAAAAAATAGTTTTTTTAAAGACAAATCATCCTTATTTTTGTTACTTTTCTAAGGCCATTAAAAAAGTACGATCAAGCTATTATGCCTTTGTACCGAAAGCTGAAACTTCCCCGTTGATGCGCTCATAAAGCGAGCAGAAAGTACAGTCGGAGAAGACGATGCACAATGACTATTCTCTTTTTTCCTTTTACCGGAATCAGATCTACGTTTCTCGTGTCCTCCTCTAACGCCGACAAGTAAAAGCACCCCATAAGGTGAGCTCCAAAAACATGGCACCAAACAACATGCAATAGTTCGCTACACTCCATACCATGGGGCCATTTGAGATGCCTTCACTTTTACCTCTCTCTCTCACTCTCTCTCTCTCTCTCTGAACAACAGCAAACCTGTGCTGCTGTGAGACCCAATGGAAACTCCCCATTGTTTAACAGCCAATCATTTCCACACCTCTCTCTTGTCTGCATCATTTCACATGGGACATGCAGTCCCTCCACTGGCAGCTGTCTGCATTCGCCCCTCGTCTCATGAATCCAGCATGAGGCAGCCTGGATTTCCCCAACCTGTCTCTCCTCCGCCACAGGGAAATAAAGCAGCTCTTCTTCTCATGTTGCTTGTCCATGTTCTTGTTGGGGTAATAGGAATGCAAGTGGCTTTTGCTTCACTTTCTGTAGTGGATGATAACATAATAGTTTCGAGTCCAGATCTGGAGTCTGACGATGCATTATAGATTTGTGCTCTCTTTGGACCAGTGAGCTCTGAGACCTACTGCTTCACCTCTCTTTCTCTTCTTGCTGGTGAGCGGGGATGGGTCTATGGCTTCCCTCGGTGGTCCTTCTTCTCTGCTCCGCCGGCTTCTTGGCTCTTTCTTCTGCAGCTCCGGCGAACACCTCGGCCTCTTTCTCGTTCAAGGAGAACTTCGACATAATGTTCGCGGAGGATCACTTCAGGACATCCCCTGATGGCCAAATCTGGTACCTCTATCTGGACAAGAAGACAGGTAAAACGTGTTCTTCTCCTCGAGTATTCTCCGATCTGAGACAGCCATGTCTTAGCTATCCGCACTGTGAAACCTGGTACAGGTTGCGGGTTCCAGACGCGGCAGAGGTACCGATTTGGGTGGTTCAGCATGAAGCTGAAGCTCGTCGGGGGCGACTCCGCCGGGGTCGTGACAGCATACTACGTGAGTAACGGTAGGGAGAACAGCTCGGGATTGTCGGGAGAAGGGGACTAACTCGGGTGTTTCGTGAGTGCAGATGTGCTCCGACCTGGACGCAGCGCCGGATAGGGACGAGCTGGACTTCGAGTTCTTGGGGAACAGAACAGGGCAGCCATACACCATACAGACCAACGTCTACAAGAGCGGAATCGGCGGACGGGAGATGCGGCACACGCTGTGGTTCGATCCCACACAGGACTTCCACACCTACTCCATCCTCTGGAACACCCACCGCATCGTGTAAGCTTCCGACACCGCGTCTGAAAGCAGAGGAAGTATCGGATGGAGTTCATGTTGCTGTGTTTGATCCGATGACAGGTTCTACGTGGATAGGGTGGCGATCAGAGTGTACAAGAACAATGGGAAGCCCAACAACTTCTTCCCGAGTGGGAAGCCGATGTACATGTTCTCGAGCATATGGAACGCCGACGACTGGGCGACGAGGGGAGGCCTGGAGAAGACGGACTGGAAGAAGGCGCCGTTCGTGTCGTCGTACAAGGACTTCCACGCCGACGGGTGCCAGTGGAAGGACCCATTCCCGGCCTGCGTCTCCACCACCACCGAGCACTGGTGGGACCAGTACGAGGCGTGGAGCCTCACCGACAGCCAGCAGGAGGACTTCAGCTGGGTGGGGAGGAACCTGGTGATCTACGACTACTGCAAGGACACCGAGAGGTACCCCAAATTGCCGGAGGAGTGCCTCCTGTAGAGGAAGGAAGACCGGCTGTCCGTAGCATATATGCTTTGGGTGCACCAAAGGAAGTCTGCAAAGTGAAATTTTTTGGTCAGAATTATTATTTTGGTTGCTGGAATGTGACGACATTATTATGAATATTTAGAGCATAAATGGATTTATCATATCTCTTTTATTGATCTGAATTGAATTATTAGATGGATATGTCATCACTATGATCAATCAATTATGGTTAGTAATAGGTGCCGAATAATTGTGACAAAAAAGAAAATTATCATTCAACCAATTATCTTCACCCATTTGACCTCTATTATTTAGTCACGATGGTCTTCCTTCGACACTCAAGTTAGGTAGTAAAAAATTTTAAAAGATAATCCTGATAAAGTTTTGTATAGTAAAATAAAAAAAATACTCAAATAAGCTTTGAAAATATTATGATATGTATCATAAACACATGATAGATTTAGATCCTATATGATTTTCATGTCCCACCAATCATAAGTTTAGTGTTAGGAATACAAAGGATTCGATAAATGGTTCTATACGAATTACTTCTTGACATATCTGACAAAGATTTCTTTACTGATAGAGATTCAAAGAATTTGGGAGTAGGAATGAGATAGTCTTCTCCGATATATCATACAATGAAAATGTGTGATGAATCATCGCATCTTACAATTATAATATGATAGCTAATATTGGCATCAAAATGCAGATGAATAAACATCGCTATAGATGATGTGTCATCCGAGTTGCTCCTATGTCACTCTCCCTTATCATCTTTCTAATCAACTATCAATATAAAAAAAATTATGTTTAAAATTTTGAATTTGCAAGGTAATTTAATTTTTCTCTCCATTTAATCGGAAATTGTAATCCAAATTTTCCTCTTGAGCTCGAGGTAGATGGATTCACGCCAAGTTGACAGTCCGCACGTGATAGCACATGAGCTCGATCCACATGTAACGAATAATGTATACTTTTACTTCCCTTTTAATTAATTTATTCCATGTGATCTGATCCTTCTGAACTAATGTTTGTCTCGTTTAATTTATAATTGCATGTCGTGCACTTTATCTCTTCTTCTCATATAACTTAGGGCTAATTATTATATTGTCATTCCTATATTTAAGAAAGTAAAAAATTCGGATCAATTTATGATAACACCATTGATTTTACCAATAAAAATATGAAAATAAATAGTAAATAGATAATTTTAACGTTAGTTGATAATGGCAGATGATGTCGGTGGTGGTGGATGGCGATGGATCACGGGTGTTGTTGTGGATGAGGAGAGCGATAGTGAGAGATGAGAGCTATTGGGAAATATCATATGCGTAGCAAAAGAACAGAAAATAAAAATCTTAGATTTTTCATAAAAAATAATTTTTTATCGTCGTGCGAAGATTGATGCGTAAAAACTCGCAAAATCGAAAACTGTACTTATGTGAAAAATATATTACCTAGGGAGATAATATATCCCTGAAAACCTATAAATCTGTGAGAGAGAATGAATGAGGTCAACTGTCCCCCTCTCTAGCGGTGATCCACATGACAGATGTAGTGAAGACGCTTCTCAAATCGCTGTACAATTCTCCTCTTCACGCACACCACGTGATCAAGAAGGGGCTAACTCTTCTTGCTATCCACACGTCCCAAACTAGGATTATCGGTTGAGGAGGAGAGGGAGAGAAGAGTATAGGAGGTGGGGGTCCAAAAAGGAGTTTAGCCCATACCCTGTTGGGTATTGGATTTTCATCCAACTACCAAGCCTCTTGGATTAGTGGATTTCTACCCAATAATTTTTTATTGGATCTTATCCACAAGATCCAATAATTTAATGGCTCACTGGATATCCAATAAGATAGGGGCTCCAACGAATATCTCATATCCGAACATTGACTCATCGTAACACCTACCATATATGTGTAGCCTTCTAGGCTCAATATCGAGTTGGTTATGAGCCATGTTTGTTAGAACTCCTTATGACTCAGTGAATTATTATCTCTATAATAATTCACTTGACTCATCAACTACGAACATATTAAACCACTATGCCGTAGTCTCCAGAGGATACAAAAGAATCTAATCCATTTGACATATCTATCCTCACTTACCGTGTATTTATAGTCCATCATCCATCTAATATCTCAAATGTCGTATACCAAGTATGATGTTGTCAGGCCTATACAAAATCTACTTGAGTCTCGCTCTAATCGGATTCTTCCGGAGAACTCTTTCTCTCTTAATCCGAATAACCTTAGCTATGGATTTGCCTGAGTAAGAACACATAGAATATTCTTCTTAAGATATTGAGAGTGGATGATCCTCTATCAACACTCAATTGCCTTTATAAGGTTAGCTGCAACTTTCGATGGTCGGTTATTCTATATTTGAAACTTCAAGATCTATAAGTTTGGTATCAAAGAGATGATTACTTATACAGGACATCCTTGGTGTCTCAAGTCTAAGGATCAAATACACAATTAGAATGACAGAATCATTATCTGACAATGAGGTATCATCAACCATCAAATATTCCGTGAGTTGATCAATCAGTGAACCAATTCTCCAATGAGCACTTGCACTATATCCCTAGTGTCCCTGTACGAGCAACTATGAGACCAACCGCTTCCATCATATGGATAGGTTTACAGCACACTAGTCTATCCGGTTATCTTGACATTCCTCTCGAGTAACATACGACCGAAATTATTTAGGGTCTATGTTTAAAGGCGAATCAATTTCATTATCATGATCTCATCACGATTTGATTCATATTGCATAAATCCATGTACATCACAATATATACAACATACAACATAAAGTGAGAAAATATCAATAATAATAATAAGCAAAAAGATTACGTAACATGTCACGTATATTATAACTCACGTGATTGGCTTATAGAGCACCTATGACTAGCGAGAGCCACTCTGCATCTACGTTGGCTCGACTAGTTATCAAACGACCTTCACCTCACGTCGTCGTTCTTGACATCCACAATAGTCACCTGTGACCCCAGCGACACCGTCCTCCGCCACCATTGATGTCGTCCACTACCGTCATCAACTAAAACATAAAATTATTTTTTTATCTTTTATTTCATACTTTCGTTGATAAGATCGATGACGTTAAGATAAATAAATCTAAATATTTTATTTTATAATTATATAAATATCAATATAATTTTTTTAAATATATGGACCGAAATGTTAAAGGTAACTAACTGTATAACTAGCTTTTAATTTAACTTATCAGTCTTCAATCAGCCATAGTTGGAACTTACAATTTTACTATTTATCATAATTATCACTTACGACTTTATTATTATTATTATATATACAACCTATCGAGATTTCATAATATAACGGATCGAAGTAATTCAACAATAATACCAACAAAGAGGCAAGAAAAACAGTTCGAAAAAAAAAATCTTCAAAAAGGAGGGGTAAGTTCTAAAGAAATCTGAAGCTAAGGGAAGACAAATGGTTTCGATTTGTTCGCCTTTGTCTCCCAATCTTGTGGCCAATTCCATCTCGGTCGAAGCTCCTCGGAGTAGAGGCCGATTGCTTACGTCCAGAGAATATGGTGTTCTTCTCCAATTTTGCATCGACTCCAAGTCACTGGAACGCGGGAAGATGCTGCATTCTCATATTCGGAAAGACGGATTCGAGAGAAACCGAGATTTGCTACCGAGGCTCATTAAGCTTTACTCCGTCTGCGGCCGGATTGACGACGCGAAGAAGCTGTTCGATAGAATGTCGAAGAGAAATTCCGACGTGTTCTTGTGGACCTCGATGATTTGTGCGTATGCCAAGAATGGAAGTATGATGAGATGTTTTGAGCTTTTCGTGCAAATGCTCGAGCGTGGGGTGCGGCCTGATTCGTACACATTTTCGGGATTGATGAAGGCTTCTGCTGAATTTGGCTTCCTCGAATTGACTCTGCAATTGCATTCGATGGTAGTTAGGTGTGGCTGTGGTGGGTGTTTGTCCGTAGCGAATTCGCTCATTCATGCTTACGGGTCCTTTGGAGTTGTTCACGAAGCACGCAAGTTGTTTGATAGAATGGTTGTTCGAGATGTTGCTTCTTGGTCTGCCATGATCCAGGCATGTTCTTCCATGGGAAGCTATGCTGACTCGATGGCATTGTTCTCGAGAATGCAGCTTGGGGACAGCCTCAAACCGAATGAGCTTACTGTTGTTGCGCTGTTGCCTGCGTGTGGTTTCTTTTCTTCCTTGAGAAAAGGGCAAGCTGTTCATGCTTATGTCATTAGGAATGGATATGAATCTAATCTGATCATTGGCTCTGCTCTGGTAACGATGTACTCCCGGTGTGGGGATCCTGATGTTGCTTATACGATCTTTACTAGCTTTTACCAAAAGAATCTTGTTTTATGGACTTCAATGATCGAAGGTTTTGCATTAAATGGAAAGTATGATATTGCTCTGAATTTGTTCAAGAAAATGCAAGACCAAGGGTTTCACCCAAATTATGTAACTTTAGTTGTGATCCTGTCTGCATGCAGCCATGCTGGCTTCGTTGATGAAGGTTTGCAAATATTTGAGACCATGCAGGAGAAGTTTGGTGTGAAGGCTGGGGTTGAACATTATGCATGTGTGGTGGATATGTTGGGGAGGGGAGGCAGACTAGACGATGCTGAAAAGTTCATAGAGAATATGGGCACGAGACCAAGTGGGAGTATGCTTGGATCATTGCTTGGAGCATGTCAGGTTCATCGTAATGTGGAGATTGGTGAGAGAATGGCCTACAGGCTTTTTGAACTTGAGCCTCATAATGCTGCTAACTATGTAATCCTTTCCAATGTATATGCTGCGGTTGGACAATGGCACAATGTTGGAAGAGTGAGACAAATGATGATCGCCAAAGGGTTATCGAAAGATTCTGGATGTAGTTGGATTGAGCTTAAAGACACAGTTTATGTGTTTGGGGCTCATGATAGATCACATTGGGAGTCGGACAAGATCTACAAAGTGCTGGAGGAATTAAGTGAGGAGATAGGCAGGGCAGGATACATGCCAGCCACAGAACATGTGTTACTTGATGTGGAAGAGAATGAAAAGAAGAAGTTGCTGTGTAGCCATAGCGAGAGACTTGCAATTGCTTTTGGGTTGCTGAAAGTGCCTCCGGAAATGCCAATAAGGATAGCCAAGAACCTTCGAGTATGTGACGATTGCCATGAAGCAATCAAGCTTATTTCGAGGGTCACTTCAAGGAAATTTGTTGTCAGGGACACAAATCGTTTTCATCACTTTTATAGGGGATCTTGTTCTTGTGGAGATTACTGGTGACACGATGACAAGGGAAAGATCAAGAACTACAATAGGTGCTTTTGTTCTCTTCAATAATCAGTTATAAGACTCTGTTGAGGTCTACATGTATTATAGAGAAGACCACGGAGCAGCGATAGCAGTTTAATCTTTGTCTAACTGCAAGCAACTGGGAGCATGAGTTCGAGATGATGATAAATTTGAACTGTTCAGCATAAGTCTTTCTGTGACACGATGATTTGGTGAGTTGATCTTGAGTTTTGACATCCACCCCAAGCATGGTAATAACCACAACTAGCCTTTATTGCACTTCAACATCAACAGATAACAAGATACGTTCTACTGTCCTTGTTATCTGACACTGTGGCTGTATCAATCCATCTGATCACATCTGTTCATGCAAAAAGGAGCAGTTAAAGGATTTCATGAGCATCTGATTTCCTCTTGTTCAACTTTTTCTCAGAATACTGACTGAGGGCGAAGTCCAACAGCTAATGTATTTGATTAATATTGCAAAAATAGTTGAAAGTTTGACTATAATATGAATAATCATTTTTCATACTTGTACAATTTTGATATGCCTGTAAATAACCCTATGCCTTCACAGAACCTGAATCAGTTTCTATGTTTTTATGTAGCAGGTTGGCCGAACGATACTTGTTCATTGTTGGATGCTGTCTAGATTGCCATCATTCAAATCAGCACTAAATTCTTTCGCCAGTAGTATCAGCTCCAGTATAAATAACCCTATGCCTTCACAGAACCTGAATCAGTTTCTATGTTTTCATACTTGTACAATTTTGATATGCCTGTAAATAACCCTATGCCTTCACGGAACCTGAATCAGTTTCTATGTTTTTATGTAGCAGGTTGGCCGAACGATACTTGTTCATTGTTGGATGCTGTCTAGATTGGCATCATTTAAATCAGCACTAAATTCTTTCGCCAGTAGTATCAGCTCCAGTATAAATTTTTCTAGAGGTGGAATGGGAGCTTTAAAGATCAGACATGGTTTAAAAGTGAAAATGGAGAAAAGTATGCTTCTATTTCCCTCTTTTGTTCTTAGTTTTGCATTTCAAGAGCTGAGCAGCTGCATCACCTGAAACTGCTGCTACAAATATTAAGTTTTGTGACATAGAATTGCATTTACCATTATTTTAGACAGGGAAGATTATACCAAAACAAATTACATGCATCCATTGATTTTACATTGGAGCAGAATAAACAAAACTTAGTCTCAGATGACAGTCAAACTTGCCACAGATTGTGGCAGGCAATCAGCAAGGCAAACCTACCTGCCATGAAAACAACAGATGAACATGACAAACACAACAAATATTATTAATAAGCTTGTATGTTGAAAAATGTGGTATCCATGCTTCATCATCAAGCATTCAAATTCAAATTCTACTATACCAAGTAGCCATTATTTTAGCCTCATCTCCACTGTTCCTTTTGTTGTGAATGCAGGCCTCCTTGCAACATTAGATTTGGGTCAGAATCCAAAGACTCCGCCAGCACATAGGCACCATGTCCAGTACGTGCCCTCCACTTGCAACATTAGATTTGGCGTATTTATGGTTTTTATATATTATGATTATATTTAATATTTTTAATTAAGTATGTAGCTCAATTGAGGGTCCCACCTGTCCAGAATATGCCAAATCTGGAAATGTTAGGAAGCTTAAAATAGCCAACTTCAATACATTATCACTTGACCTTTTATCCATGTCTATATGTGACTAATGTTTACTTTATCTGTATTACATCTTATATATATTTATATTTATGAATTAAAATAGCCAAAGGTGGATTTCTTTGCTATCTCGACTGCTATCTAAATCTCCAAAAGACATGCCGCATATGCAGCAGTGAGTTGCTGCAGCAAGTCATGTCATGTCGGTGGACGTTAGACCTTTGGCAAGAAGTAGTGAGAGAGTGAGAGTGAGAGAGAGAGAGAGAGAGAGAGAGAGAGAGAGAAGAAATCAGTAGATCACCAGCCTTGCCATGACCACCTCAGTCGAGCATCAGTATAAAGAGATGACTGTTGATACAGCTTCTTTACCACCCAAGATGGCTGGGAATCCTATTGCAGGCTTCTTATTTCAAGTAGCAATGTTGAGCTCCCTTCTATGCTCAAGCAATGGCCATGGCCTCAAGATGGAGTTCTACAAGCAGTCCTGCCCTCAAGCCGAGACGATCGTTCGCACAACAGTGGACAGCTTCTTCTCCCACGACCCGACTGTGTCCGCTCCACTCCTCAGACTGCACTTCCATGATTGTTTCGTGAGGGTAACACTCTAGTCACTGCCATCCTCCCTCTGTTATCATCGTTCGTACACAGATGGACAGATCGATCCATGTGAAACAGGGATGCGATGGATCGGTGCTGCTGAACTCCACCAGGAAGAACTTGGCGGAGAAGGACGCGAAGCCAAACCTAACACTCGATGGCTTCTACGTGATCGATGCGGCCAAAGCAGCATTAGAGGAATCATGCCCTGCCACGGTCTCCTGTGCAGATATCCTCGCCCTTGCAGCCAGAGATGCAGTGTCCTTGGTAGCTTCTTTGCCTTCCTGCCTTGCGATCGAATGCCAAGCACACTGAACCGCTGTTGCGCTCAGGCTGCAGGTCTCGGGAAGGGGATCGCCATGACGAATCAAAGCCTTTATCAGGTCGAGACCGGACGAAGAGACGGGTTTGTATCGAGAGCCTCCGAGGCAGAAGCTCATCTGCCATCTTCTTATGCCAATATCTCTGCGCTCAAGGCAAATTTTGGTTCCAAGAGACTCACCGCCCGAGACCTGGCAGTCTTATCAGGCATCGTATTGCAATCTGATCCATTGCACGCAAGAACAAGAACTGAGATCTTGGTTTTGATCGTTGAACAGCTTAATCTCTTCGTGCAGGAGCTCATGCCATAGGGAACTCGCATTGCTTCTCGTTCGACAAGAGGCTGAAGCGCTACCATGGAAAAGGAGGGATCGACCCGACCTTGGATCCACACTATGCCATCAAGCTGATAAGCAAATGCAGGCCGGGCAACGGCACGACCACCGAGATGGTGCCTGGAAGCTCGACGACGTTCGACACCAAGTACTACGAGCTGGTGGCCAAGAGAAGGGGGCTGTTCCACTCGGACGCTGCTCTGCTCCATGACAAGGTGACCAGAGACTACGTCTTCTCCAGGCTCAAGTCACCTGAGTCCAGTTTCTTTGCTGATTTCGGATCAGCCATGGTGAAGATGGGGAAGGTTGGAGTGCTCACAGGCAAAGCAGGGGAGATCAGGAAGAACTGTGCTCTGGTCAACCGCTAGTAGGAGCTTTGAAATTGTTGCGGTTGTGTTGCGTCTTTCTTGCATTCAGGATTTTGTTGCTCTGTGGAGGTTAATATATGCTATTTGGTGTCAAAGTTCAGATTGAAGGAAGTAACATTTGATAGATAGGTGACAAGAAATTTAATGGTTTCTTGATCTCATAGACATTATTGGTCAGTACAGCTAAACAAATGAAGCTTGAAAGTAGAATATGGGGAGAGAATTGCTTGATAACAGAGAGTGTTTATGATAATATTAATAGTCTTGGAAATTGGTGGATAATAACAAGTACAGAACTGTAAGATAAATGATTTTGAATTGAGGTTAGGGATTCAAATGCCAATGATTTGCAAGTATTATTATATTCCAGCAAAAAAAGATTGTGCCCGATTTGCTTAAATTATGAGCAATCCAACATTTCAGAATTGTTGATTCTAATATCTATCATTATGACTTTATTCAAAAAGCTTAGAAAAGATCACCCTGCAACAGATGATCCATCACTCAATTATTTGCAAACCTAAATATCATTGTTTGTTCTCAATGTTATTAGAATGTTATAATCGGACTGTAATAGATATTAACTCAATATAACATGGAAAAAAATTCAAAAAAATTCAAGTGTTCATTTTTTTTTTTTCCGTAAAGCATCCCTTTCAACTTTGTTCTCACGTACCGTCTTTTATTTTTAAAAGATGAGATTGCTCTTGATATTTGGCCCACTGATCGCTATATCTCTCTCTCTCTCTCGTTGCGTTGCATGATCATCTTCACACCACCTTCTATTCTCTTCTCTTCTCAAGGGCGCAAGTGCAAAGCGAGCATTGGAACCAGAAGGTAAAGGGAGGGGCAAGGGATTTTGAGGGGATACTCCAAGACGATGCAACGAGGACAAAGGTGACAATGAGGATGATGATGATGAGGCCTTGACGGACAAGACAAAAGGTGGTGAACACAATGATAAATAACCATGTGGAGGCAACGAGAATGATCATAAGACCTTTTTTAGTGGTGCGGGAGCAATAGAATCTCTTGATGAGATCAAGGTTATGAGTGATGACAAAGAGCGAAGACCGTCGAGGAATGACGAAGACTAAGGATAATTTTATTTTTTAAAAAAATAAAATATATTATACGAAATAACAAAAAAGGACAAGAAAAAATAAAAACTTGAGGGTTTTTTTTGGTGCCATGTCAGAAATTCTTGCAACTCAAGTCAAAAGACTTGGATGCAGCTCTTTATTTGCAACACTGCAGGAAGTACAAGATGCTGATGAATGAAGATATTAGTCAGTCCGTGGATTGGAGACTGAAACATCTGCAATTGGTATGCTGTTGTACTCTTTCATCTTAAGCTGCTGTTCATGTCCTACTATTTACCTTTCGACAGTTCAACCTAATCTCTCCTTCTCCGCCTGTCAACACTCCCACGGATCCGAGTTTGATCATCGACTTGGAGAACTGATGAATGAATCGCTTTGGGTTGCTCACGAACCGCGCGGCCAACCTGCTGGTGACGTCGGTGAAAGCCAAGTCTTGGTCTAACTGCAGCACTGCCTTCCCGTTGAGCAAGCCGTGGTAGAAGGAGGTGTCGAGGACGAAGGGCGGCGATGTGGTTGCTTGGTTCAAGAAGATCTTTGGGTCCTTGGTGACGTTGCTGGGTAGCACGACTTCGGGCGGGCATTGCTGCTTGAGGGTGGCGAGCATGGCGGGATCGATTCTGGGGTCAGATAAGCCCGTGGCCTGGAAGTTGTAGAGTCGGTCGATCACGAACCCGCAGTGGCAGAATCCAACACCATGAGCACCTGAATTCAGAACATGAATGTAATACTCTTAGAGAATATCTCTGGACGGTGATATGGATTCAATGAAATTAAAAGACCCATGTTTTCGGATCGCTGCATCGTGATGATTAGTACAAGAACTGATCTAATAACGTGGTGGTGAGATCCACCAAATCTAAGAATCGTGAGAGGTGAGGTTAAACCGACCTAATAACGTAGTGAGATCCACCAAATCTAGACTGATGTTTCGGAAAGCAGCTTCGGCGGCTTGGATGGAGAAGTAGGGACTCGGCAAACGGACGTCGGAAGCCATAGAGACAGCGCCATCCCTCCTCCCGGTGGGAAGAGCGTAGGCTGCTCCGCCCGACAACGCCACACCATCTCTAGCAGCGAGCGCCAGCACGTCAGCGCACGACACCACTCGGCTGCACACCTTCTCCAGTTCGGCCTTGGCGTCGTCGATCACGTCGAAGGTCCTCAGTGTCAGGTTGGGAGCCGCTGTCTTCTCGGCCACGTTGTCGGCGGTGCTGTCGAGGAGAACAGAGGCATCGCATCCCTGCGAGAGCAGATCGATGGGTTGGTATAGCGAGCGGTCACTCCTACTCGATCGACGAGCAACCGGAGAAACCTACTGCGACGTACTCTAACGAAGCAATCATGGAAATGGAGGCGGAGGAGGCCAGCAGGAACAGATGGGTCCTGCAGGAAGTGCTTCTGGACCACTTGCTTAACGATGATCTCTGCTCTGGGGCAAGAATTCCTGTAGTAGTGGACTTGCAGGGAGACGACGATGGTTGGAGCATGAGCTAAAAGGAGGAGAACCAAGGAGAGCGCTGCCATGGTTCTGCTCTCTGCTGCTGTGCTGCCTGCTGTCCTCCATGGCAGCTTATAAGAGAGCACGAGAGCTTAATTCTGTGAGAGTAATCTGGAGTTCATTGACTCCCAAGTGGATTGCTTCCTACTGCTTGTTTCTTGGGATCCTCCTGCCTGTTCAGTGAGATGAATGTGTGCACATGGACGCAGTTGCTGCTTCACTCTTTTCCTGGACCTGACATTAATATTTGTTCTTCTTCCACTCCATGTTTGATGAGCTACAATGTCAGGTTCTCATTAGATTGATCATCTAATTCTCTACTCAAAGCAGCAGTATGGAGAAGTTTACAGGACACAGAATTCAATCACAGTACTCAAATAGTCAACGCTGTAAATGGTATTTATTGACATGAATCAAAACAAATAACAAGTATCCAATGAGAAATCTATTTCTTAGCAGCGAGATGTTGAGTAAATGCTTTAGGGTTCAGAGAAGCTGTTTCTCTAAGAAAGGCAGAGGAGAGGAGACTTTTTAGTCTCCATTGTGCTCATCCTTCGCTGTCAAGTTCATGAAACCGAGCAGGGCTATGATGGCAGAAATGCACTGCACACAGATATCAAATAGCAAGCTATTGGATCGAGTTGGGGAGTGTTGGTGGTTGATACAACCAAAGCATTATTTATTGCGCACCTTTCTTAAACTGTGGCTTTTAGTGGTTGATCGAGAAGTCTCGAGATTGCAGTAAGAAGAAAGATGTTTAGCTTAATTAAGCCTAAATTGGCTTCTTTTAGTTTGTTTAAGTTGACCAATGGCCACTGTGTCTACATGTATTGAGTAGCACTGCTTCTAGAACCCTCCAGAATGATTTCATTGGGTGTTTTGTTTAGGGTCCACAAATAACATGGAGATGCATTGTGTAGGGGATTAGTCTAATATCAACAAGGACTTTATTAGCTCTTAAAAGGATGATTAGCCTACCTAAGTCAGCCCTCCCATTACTACCAAGAATACCATGGACATATAAAATTGATCTTTCTAGACAATTAGGGTTTGCATAACAAAATTGAATTTCAAGAAGAGAAAACATACACTGATCCTTTCGAAATCTAGCGATGAAAGCCTAGTGCACCGGTAATCTTAGATGTATAACACAGCTTAAGCAAGAATCAATTGTAACACAACTTCAGCAAGCTGATTCTAGATATCTCCATGCAAGGATCTATAACAAGGTAAAGAATCGATTATAATAAAATCCTAGTATCATTGCCAAAGCTTAGCAAATTACCATTTTTTTTGCTGTTTGGAACGTATGTACCACATGATTTGTCAGCCCTCTTAAAGTGCATTTCTTTCATCTAAAACTCTAAATGATTGACCCTTCCACACATTCACCTCCTGCCCAGAAGGTAGACAGCAGTAGCAACCCCAGTCAGCGCGACGCCAACAGATGCTAAAATTTTTGTTCTTGATGGACCGACACTTTGTGTAGGAACCTCCAGCAGACGCTTTATCTGCAATGTTAAAGATCAGCGGTAATTCAAGAACGTAAGTACATGGAGAATATGTGTATAAAGCAGAAGCACAATTTAAAATACGACACTTCAACAGCTAAATAACAATATACTAAGGTGAAATATATCTGCAAACTAAGAAGAGAATACAATTTCAGCTCTCACAATTGAGACAGTTTGCCAAACAGCAATTATTCAATCTGGGACTATCCAAGGATTCCGACAACAGATTACCTGGGAACTTTGGTGATAGACCACTTCGAAATCATCTAAACGTCAGATCCACAAAGAGTAAAAGGATCGGAAAAGATACCTCTATGGGCTGTTCCCAGTTCTTCTTTATTCCAGATAAATGCCCTTTGCCAACAACTGCAACAACTGAAGAATGTTCTCTTGCAACCTTCAATAATGTCGATGACATGTACCTGCACATACAAGTCCAGGACAACAAAAGAATGACATTATATCCAAAGCATGGAACTGAAAATAGAACCTTAGCTTTAAGATGAATGCTCAAGGAACTCAACTAAAGGTCAACCACAGACGATCTACACTACTTTAGTGAAACAACAATTTTAAGGCTTCCAGTTTGACTAGTGTATTAGAGTGAATGGCTTGTTTGAAATTGACAGTGGTAGTTTAGATGTGATCAAGATAAGAAACACTAAATATTCGTATTGTAACTAGGTTAAAATTTTGGGCACCAAACTAAGATAATAGAATTTTCAAGATTTGAAAATGGAGTGTGCGAAGATAGTTGAACATAGGATAGTTTCCTAAATGATAAGCAGAAATAGAAACTGAGTCCAATTTTCAGCACCAAACAATTCTGTCTACCATTATCTGCCAATACTCCTGAATCTTTTAGTTAAAATATAAAGTGCATGAGTATTTTCAGCAAAAAAAATGGATAGCCAATGCACAAGGCTTGTGCCAATGTAGGGCATAGAAAGGGTCAATATATGTAGTCTTGGACTTACAAGCAAAGATGTTTTTATTACCCGAGTCCAGTCACCTAGATTGCAAGAAATAATTGCACAATGAGACCAAGCTCACCCTCTAGCATGAATATTTTCCACTCACAATTCTATAGAAGATACAACCATGAACATATAATAAACAATAAATATATGAAGTCAAATAAATTAATACTAACATATCACGCTCATGAAGAAGTGTCTCCATCAGAGTAGGGAATGCCTTGCTCATCTCTTGAATGAAGAGGGTCAACATATCAACATCATCCATTTCCTTCAACTAAAAGAGAAGAATATAATTAAAATATAAGTTACATTATGATATTATTTTAAACATAAGTTGGACAATGAATTAGTACACACTATTTAAAACACCAAGATATCATAACTCAAGCATTATAATTGTTCTAAATAATCAGACACAATACCAAGTTTATGTTAATTATTAGCAATATATGTATGATGAAACAAAAACCACAAAATACAAAGAGCAAAACAAAACCAGGTAAAAGTCATCCTTCACCACTAGGGCATATCAGTAAACAATGATTTAATAATAAAAAAGGAGTTAAATATCAAGTTCATTTATATAAAAATCTTAGGTATAGGAATGAGAAAATAAATATAAATGACAAGATATAATGCTACTGCTCCAGGCATAGATAATGTGTCTGCCTAAGTCAAGTTGGAAGGGACTAAATTCACAATTATCAAATAACAGGTCAGATTTGGGCCTAAATACTAAGACTGATGCAAGACTAACTTAAACAAATGATGGATCCAATTCTTTATTTCCATTCTGTTGACTATATAATCCTGCTACAAATAATAACAACAAGAATTTCATAACTATTCTCCACCAGTGAAGGCAACAAATGTTAATTTGTAACCAAAAAAGAAATTTAACTCTACAACCAACTGTCAAAATGGAAAAAAATATATCTTGATTTGTCCAAAGAAAAATATGGTACTACCTGATCTGATGTACATGGTCAGGTCAGAGGAACAATTATCTATAGAACAAATGTAAGCTTGTAAGCATGTCTAGCAAAGGCTATTACATAACAGCCTTTCTTAGGATCAAAATATTTCTGGGGCTTAACAATTTCTCAGGCATTGATTGATCCCTATGGAATGTGCAAGGCACAATCACTATCCAGATACAGTACTCATTTTAGTTCACCAAACATAGGTAACAGCAACTGTATTTCTCTTTCTTTTTAAGTGTCTATTATAATTTACAACAGCATATTATAAGTATGAAAATAAACAAAAGAGAAGCTGAAAACAAGGATGATGGAACCCTTCTTCATGTTACAAGAATTACTACAAAATATGTGCAAAGCAGTTGTAGCATGTAAGTCTATGACCAAAAGAAGGCCAAAAGAAAGTACCTACAGAAAACAGGACAGCTTACCATCTTATTCAGATCATCAGAACTAGGTAAAAAGATTGTTTGGAAGAGTATATAGTACAAGAATTTTGCTCTATGCCACAGTGTCATCTTCCCCCATGTTCTTCGTAAAGTAATCTGCAAAAATCAAGAATACATCAGCTAAATGCACAAAGAAAATGTTGGTTAGCTAAATAGGTTCTGGGAATTATTCATCTAAAATGGACAAATCCTTAAACCCAAAGATAGCAATAGATTACTTACACATAGGACTGCTATCAGAATGAAATGCAACCATAGCAAAGAGTACACACAACAAACTTTACAACAACAAGCTAATTGTCCAAGAATATCAAATGAAGCAATGGACCATAGAAGGTTACAAAAAACAACAATTTCATAAGTCATGTGAAGACACAAATAAATGGGTCTCATACCTGAACAGGACGGTCACCCAGTATCACTTTGCCTCCATAACTCATTGCTTCTTCAAATGCTACTCGAAATTCAGAGCCAGGGAACACTTCAAGCTTGTGAGCAACCTAACATATGATACAAAACCCTAATAACAGCTAATAACTGATATTACAAATAGCAATAAAAAAAAGTGTGAAAACATGCCTTGGCAAGAAACCAGCTATAGAGAATCCCAAAGGTATTCATCTTCTTTTTCTTCCACATGTCAATCATTTCACTCACAGTGGGAACCTGAGAAAACAAGTAAAAAACTAGAACAGTTTGACAAAATTGACATTTTGATATATAATATATAAAGTAGCAAAATGATCTGATGGAAACTTAACAACCAAACTTATGTGAACATTGAAGAATGTCCAACTAAAAGTAAAAGTATATATTCCAACGTTTTAATCTTTCAGAAAATTTTTATCCTTATTAATAGTTACATGTTAATCCTTTTAATAAGACTAATAATAAAAGGAAATATCTTAGGTACAGTGCTAGTTTGTCAGACAAGAGGTTGCAGGTTCAAACTTGTTATTGCCTGTACTTTCCAATTTTTAGTCTTGAATCAAATTGGTCTTTGCTGGAAGCTACTTCTCCAATTTCCATTAATTGCAACCCATATTTTGTAATTGATGTATGATTCTTCCATGCTCGAAGGATGGTAATGAAGACATCAACTATAGAAGGGAATATGGAGAACCAATACCCCCTTCTTACAATCTTGATTACGTTCTTGTAGTAGTGTTACAACACCTAACATTAGATAACTCTATTGCACCTCGATTCAACCTAGATAAAGCTAAAAAAAATTATGCCAAACAATGTCAAAGAAGATTAAAAGAAGGATTTTGGAAGTCATTAGTCCAAGAGAATTATTCATGAGAACTATTTTGGACATCTACAACTGATGAAGCGTCGTGGTAAATTGAAAAAAAAAAGAATGTGCAAAAAAGAAAAGGTAACATGAAAGGCAACACTAATTTTGAAATTAGCATTTAGGATTTTCAGATGTCTTAAGATCAAGAATTAGAAACAAAAGTGCCATGCTACACATCATAACTTACATAAAGATACAAGTCATGGCTTTGTCCATTAGACCATGGCAAATAATAACTTTACCAATCTGAATTAATAGATTTTAACAAATATTGAGTTCATATGGTTCATGAACCAGCATTACCAAAGTTATTAATAGATCTTAACCATTCATGACCATTTATCCAAAACAATACTTAATTTGCCAATGCAGCTTAACAAAGAACAGCAGAAAATAACAGAAAGGCACCTTATGGAGTCCACAATCTCCAGTGCTTAGCAGAGAAGATGTGCTACTGATATATATGTGGCACATCTTATTTTGAAATGGTCTCACCAAACTTTGGGCTGCTGTCACCTCCATACTTGTCCTTATTTAAAGTAGCAAAAGTATGCAGGAGAATGCAGCATAAAGTTTGGTGACACAGTGATCCTGAACTTATTTCTCTCAACTCTTAGGTTATGATATTGTTGATCAAGTAATTGTTAGACATGCCATTGTTTTTAAAAACATCAAATCGAGCTTTAATAGTAGGAAGAACAACCCCAATAAGATCCAGAAGTAGCATATACTCCACATTGTCTCAACTTATAACGGAAAATCCTTCGATTTTAGAAATGGCATACCAATGTGAATTTTTCGTCAAGTCCTTCAGACTTAGTTGGCATTCAGACTACTTGGAGGAAGATGGTATTCACCAAAGCCCGATCTTATTAGCGATCTCCACAATCATGGTGTTCTGCCCAAGTCATTTGAGCTTAGTTGGCATTCAGATTTCTTGGAGGAAAGATGGTAACAACCAAAAGCTGATCTTGTTTGGAAGTAATCTACTCATGCTTGCTGCTGGTGTAAGGGAGAGCAGATTGTTTGCACTGACAATTCAGAGAAATGTGGTAAGAGCGTGAAAATCCTAATAACTGTGAGAAGCTGCATATATTACTCTTATTTTTTTCTCTTCTTCCTAACCCCCATGTCTCTACTACTGCTCTTACAATTTCTCATTTTTAGTCCTAGATCCCCTTTTCTTCTTGTACCTATGATCCCGATCATCCTACTTCTAGAAAAATAAAAGCACAAAATTTAGCATAAGGAGCCAACGTAATGATGAAAATCTTTAACACCAATAGAAATTGGCTAAACTATAAATAATATGACTTGCTATACCAGCCAATCCAAATTGGGATAAGCCTGAATCAACAGCAAGTAACAAAATCAGCCAGTCATGGTAGAAAACCATCCAGTTTCCAGGACTTCTAAGATGATTTTTAGCCAGTATCTCCAACTCATTTCATAAAAATCTGATATCCAATAATACTGAGCCAATTGATCCTACCCAATTCCAATCTCAATCGTAATTCTATCTCCAATAGGAATTCTAGTTGCACTATTCTGAACCTTGGTGTTACCAATGTGTTGTCTATAGAAGCTTACCATTCAAACATGATACTCTTTCTGAAAAGGATATGACTTATCCTTCGATGTACAATTTTCAATGAGGAATCTACTATCTATACATGGATAAGTGATATTGGATACCTTCGGCTTAAAACTTGACCTTTGGTTATATACAACACAATTTTATTACTTTTTTAATATTTTAATACAAGACAATTAAACAGCTATTACCAACCACACTACTACGAATTTAAGCATTACACATGCTTATTAAAGATCCACTAAAAAATGAAATGCATTTAACTTGTGCAGGCGGTTATGTCTCCTTAGTTACATAGGTTCTAGTAACTCCAACAATACCCATGCAATGCCTTCCAAAAGTTTGTACTAGTGAATGTAATTACTAAAAATTAATTATGATGTGCAAAATTGAAGTTGATTGATATATATCAACCTGAAGATTCTGAGGAGTCAAAATGGCAACCCTGCTTGAGCACAGCTCCAGAAAAACAACCTACATTGAATACCAAAGAGACATATACATGAGTTCAACAGCAATAAATTTTCAGCACACCACCAATCTATCAACAATGCCACTTTTCTAACGCAGGCTGCTAACCTGCTATACGACCAATTGATCAATCAAGTGATTGTTGAGATTCAAGAGGAAGCACCTGAGGTTTCAAGTAACTGATGATGGCCTGAACTTCTTTGCAAGACTCCTACAAAGACATATATAAGATTAGATATGAGCTTCTAACAGCACATAAATCAATACCTTGAAAAGTCAAGCAATGCTCGATATAGAACAGAAACATGGGGAGAAACGGAATGAATGGTACAAACTTGGAAGCAAGCACATAAACTCAAAATTTCTTTCTTTAATCAGGTAAACAAAGAAGTCAGATTATCGCTAACCTTCTTAATACCTAATAAATTTATATGAAAATCAATATAACAGTCAGCACATACGAGCTAATAAAAACTCAAAATTGAAAGCTCTAATTTATTTATTACTAAGATCCTAAAAACAAAACAAAGGGGAGACATTAATAGAATATCGAAAATCAGAATTATCTCGAAAATGTCATTTTGTTTCCACAAAGAAATGCGATTTATAGAGTAATTACTAGATCAGATCACCTGAGATACATGGGCCGTCCCGACAAGGTACACATCACAGGATCCCCCCTCAGCCGACGACTCGCACTGCAAGAACAGCACGCCCTTCGCCAGATCCTCCGGCAAAACCTTCTTCCCCTCCGCTGCCCCTTCTTCCGCAGACCCCTCGCCGCCTCCTGATCCTCCACCACTCGAAGCCTCGGAAAGGATGCCAGAATCGAGTACGGTTTGCGCCGCAAGGTTAGGGTTAGGAGCCGGCTCGTCGGCGGCGGGTTCCGAAACGTGGACGTAGTCTTCTGCGGAAGAGGTCTCGGACACAACCGAGGAATCATCGGCGGGCTCCATCGGAGGCGGCAGAGAGCGGCGCCGGGAACGGGAAGGGGAGGAGAAAGGGGGAAGAAGCTTCGCAGAGGGGAGATGGGAAGGGTTATGGAAACCTATATATACACGGACGGATGGGGAGAGGCGAGGGAGGGAGGAGAAGCACCGGACGGAGACTCGGCGGCACCGTTGGATCGGTGGGGGAAAAGGGCGCGACTGGGCCGAGTTGAGGACGCGAGTCCGCGGCCAGCGTATCATTACCCGATGATACGCTGACGCCTATCCCAAACCTTTTACATCTTTAGAGCAGAAGCCGGTCCGGACCGGACGAGACGAATTACCTCCCGACCGGTTTCGAACAATGGAGAATTAGGTTCAGCCGGCTCCTGACCCACCATCTTTAGAGCAAGAGCCGATCCGGTCCGGTCCAGTCCGACCGGTTTGAACTGTGAAGAATTAGATTCAGCCGGCTCCTGACCCACCATCCTTGGAGCAAAAGCCATTCTTCTTAACCTTCTTCTTATAATGATTCCATGCCTTATATGAACTCTACCTCGTCATTGTCTTCGCCCTCGAGAGATTCTAATGCAGTCACCGGATTGTAGGGATGCCATTGCGTGATCCATCTAGGATTACAATACATATTTTTCAATATTAGGATCCATACTTAACATTTCTACTTAGTTTTGGGTCAAGTATCGGATTGATTTGAGATTCCAGTTACCAAATCTTTAAACCCATTGGCAATTATCTTGATTTTTTTTCCATATAAGAACGAAGATCCAATCTTGCCTCTTGTTCACTTTGGTGTATTAAATAATAAAAAAATAAAAAAGATTTAAGAAAGCTAAATATTTTAATTATAATAACTCATCTCTTTCTATGTCAAAATATTTATGATTCGAAGAAATATTATCACTTACATGATTGGCGGCTTATAGGACATCCATGACTAACATTAATAGTAATCAAAACCCAACTTTGTCAACTATAGAGACTTGCATTTTTATCTCAATGCAGCTTTTTAGGTGACCATCTTGCTTGAAGAGTTTGACATATTACACCAACAGATCAGTTGTGATCTTTATTTGAATGCTAGATTAGTGATAGAAGCACAAAACTACTAGGCCGAAAGAAAATAAAACAAAACAACCATGTAATACTATTTGTATAATACAAATGAATGACAACAGTTCTCTAAACCTTACCCAGATGAAAATAGTCTTGATAGCTAATGGTTACATACTAAAATATAAGGTTCACCAGCAAAATCAGAAACTCCAATATGTCACTTTGATGTTTCAAAAGGTCTATAATGCTCACAAACATAGTGGTATCATCTGGTGGACTTCCAAGATTGCACCTGTCACCCAAAAAGCACATATATGGGAAATCATTATCAACAATACAACTAATGAAGTTCGTTTTATATGCATGTGAAACTACAAGCTCAATTCCAGACAATACCCTACAGATATTTCCTGATAATGTTGACATAATTTCATCCCCAAAAACACACAACAGCCTGCCTTATAAAATACTTAACATCTGAAATATGTTAAATCAAATAGAACCACAATGGCGCAGGAATTGCTCTACCTAAATTGATAGTTCCTGTAAGACAAGCTACTATCTGTTTCTTCTCTAGAAAACCAGCAAGCAAACAATACCACAATCTAGACATCATTACAAACCAAATAAATTTCAATGTGATTCCGAAATTTACCAAACCAACATAATTCAATATGTTAACTCAATTATTTATCAAATGTCACCAAATCAACAAACTTTGGCAACATATATGGGAAATCACCAAAGAGAATTATCAACAATACAACTAATGAAGTTCATTTTATATGCATGTGAAACTATAAGCTCAATTCCAGACAATACCCTACAGATATTTCCTGATAATGTTGACATAATTTCATCTCCAAAAACACACAACAGCCTGCCTTATAAAATACTTAACAACTAAAATATGTTCAATCAAATAGAACAGCAGTGGTGCAGGAATTGCTCTACCTAAACCGATAGTTCCCGTAAGACAAGCTACTATCTGTTTCTTCTCTAGAAAACCAGCAAGCAAACAATACCACAATCTAGATGTCATTACAAACCAAATAAATTTCAATGTGATTCCGAAATTTACCAAACCAACATAATTCAATATGTTAACTCAATTATTTATCAAATGTCACCAAATCAACAAACTTTGGCAACATTTGTCATGGTATCTTATTAATCGAATGGCTTCTTCATTGAAAAGAAACAATGAGAAAGGGAAGGGGGTCTCCTTGCAGAATTGAGCTATGTCAGACCGTTGTGGAGCCACGTCCAGGAGACTCGGGCATCGAACCTCTTAAGGAGGAGACGATGATTCATTTACTAACCAAGACACTGTTTCTAATTATCATTTGTAGGCTGGATTTTGGCACTTATCAGTTCTTATGAGGTAAGGAGATTAGCCTAATAACAATAGAGTTGTTTTTAGATTGGATGCATAAAGTAGACATCAAATTCACTGAAAAACAACAATCATTAAAGAAGGAAATGTATACCCATAATAAAGATTTTAAGAGCAGAAAACCACAAGTCCACAATGTCCAAAGGCTCATGAGAATCAAGACATCAAATTTGATAAAGCAAAGAACTGTAGCAACGAAAAATCCAAGCTTTTCTACGCTACATAAAACGATACATTAATGAGGAGGTTGTTTCCCGGAAATACCAATCAGCTAGAAGACTATGCGGAACTGCGGGGCATCGGACCCGGCGGCCGGGATGATCTCCCACCGGCACGGCTCGAGCTCGTCCGAGACGGGGCAGAATCCGGCGAGCGTCATCCTATCGCCCGAAGCCGCCACCGAGCCGAACTCGAAAACCGTGACGTCCGCAGGCCTCCGTACCTCCACCGCCCCATGCATCCCAGGGACCTCCTGGACCACCGCCCCGGGCTTCTTCTCGGAGTCGCCCTTCGCTGCCGACGAACGAGGGGGCTGCGCTCCCTTGCCCTTCCACCAGGACAGCAGCCCCATAATACCTCTCGTGCGAGGAGGAATTCGATGTGATTAGGGTTTTATGGGAATCGTCGAATTGCTTGGGTCGGAGGAAGCGACCGATACTTATGTCGTAAAGGGAACGCGCGCTCGGTATGGGAATCGTCCTCGTACCCCCTCTACGGGAAACGAGCCTCTAAGAAATGGGTTGAACGAGCCGTGCTTTTTCCAACCGCAAGTCATGCATAAAAAGCTTATGAAAATAGACAAATACATCATCCACTTTGCTCAATAATTAGCCAAATTACTGCCATAAGAATCAATATGCTTAACTTTTAAGGCAGACATTCTTCTGTTAGATTGGTCAAGCAACTTAATACATGGAGAAAAGAAAGATGAAACATGTAGTACAAGTCTGTATGAACCTTCATACAGCTAAAACGCATGATGGCATACCTGCCAATGTGGTGGTGTAAAATGTTCATATATGCAATCAGCTGCATAATAACAGCAAAGTACAAATTGGAAGAACATGGTTAATCCTGGCACAAAAAACATTACAACGTTCCTTCTGGTGAGTTAGGGCACTCTGTTTCTGACAGGACCTGCATAAAGCATTCATCAGAATAACTGAAAGCTCCTATTTGTTCAACAAATAGAAAGAGCAAACAATATTGATTAATTGATTCTCTAGAAATTCTCATGCTCATCTTGCCTTGCATCTTCAGTAGTTCCTTCCCAAATTTCTGGAGCATGTGGTGTCTGACCACCCTAGGCTCCACCACCTTCCATCTGCCTCTGCTCCGCCATAGCTTTGCGAGCTTCTCTTTGAAACTCTTTCTTGGCAGCTGCTATCTCTTCAAACCCCTTTTCAATCTTGGCCTCCTCTTCAGGAGAGAAGAAACCCACTTCCATTTTTCCAAGCTGTTCGTACATTTTCTCAATCCTGGCTTTCCAGACCAAGCCTAACTCTGTCCCCATTTTATGGTAGGGTGTCTTCAGAAGATACTCGTCGATCCCACCAGCTTTGTCAATGCATCGGAGAGCATGAGTGGTGACTTTCACTCGAATGTGTCGATCATGGATGTAGCTGAAAAGCCGCTTCTCCTGCACATTTGGCTTCCATGTCCTTCTAGACCTGTACCACAACATTTTTACATCAGATCTAAGCTCCTATGACTTAGGAACACATTCTGTACAGATGACATAATTCTAATTCTTATATCAGTGACATGAAGTAATGGACCATCATATTAATGTTTATTGGAACCCTATCCAACTCAAAGATAACAACAATACAAATTGCAAATGACCTGAGACAATCAAGTCAAGAAAGAAATGAAGCATCTTTCACCTTCATCTTCCGGAAATGTGGCTCACTAGGGGGTTTATGTTCTTTGCCTGATTAAAGATTTCCCATTTATCTTCTGTTCATTTTGTAGTTGAAACATGCTTAGCGGAAATCAAAGTGTTGTCCAAACAAAAGAGTCCCTGTTGATTTGTATTAAGCTTTGTCATCATTCAGCGTGTGCATGTGTTGTCATTTATGCTTCATGTCACATGTGGACTCCACTTTCAAGGGACGCAGAAGCTAAATTAAGACTGAGAAGTACACCAGGGTTAAGTAAACTGAAAAAAAAAACAGGGAGAGATTGGAGCATGCCAAGAATGACCAGTACACACTCTCCCAGCAAACTATTAAGCTATTCTCATTTTAAATTTCATAGCCATTAATAGCCATTCAAGATGATCTCTCGAAATAAAGGAAGGCAATGGTAAAGCCAGTTAGGACACTTGAACAACAGCAGCTCTTTCATAGATTTTCTTTATATCTCAAAACTGGAGCTCGTGCTTGGATAGCTGTCCTACCAGACAAGATAGATAAATCTACTATAATTCAGTCATTTTCGATTTATTTTTTCCTAAGCATTCCACGACCTACCATATTCCATTTAGGCAAAGAAGCAATAAGAAAAGCATTAAATACACTAGATCGGAACTGATCCATCCTTCTAAATTTCCATAGAAAGATGTATGAGGTTATACTTCACCTTCATATTTCCATAGTTAAATCAGAAAGAAAATTTACAGAGTTGAAACTCATGCTAAGAAAACGGTGGTGTAAACACCATTGCATATTTGACATAATTAAATTTAAAATGGAACAAGAATAATCCAATTAACTACTAAAGATGCTTTGATTGCTCATCCTTTTTTCTAATGATCATTGAAAGATAGCAACATTTCATCAGAGAACAAAACTACAAATAGATGCATAAATCAGAAATGGACAGAATGGAAAACAACAGTCCAAGATTCCACCAAGTAGAATACAACATTCAGAACAATCCCAACCAAAGACCACCCTTTCATAGGCAACAATTTGGTAGTAAGCCTAATTACATGACTATGATCACCAATATAAACACTTCTAGACCAAGAAATCCTAGACAGTGATTACAAAAAAAAAGGGCTATCACTCTCAGATTTCAAGCAAATGTGTTAACTCTATCATTGGAATTTCCAACTTTCATAACCACATAAGATAATATATTATAGTTTCTTATATGTTTAAAGAATTCAGGTAAATGTAAATCTGAAACTCAAGATTAAAACACAAAAATAAAAATAACAATAACCCAAGGATCCTAGCTGTTTCGATAAGTTACTTCCATTTCCACCATTGATTTGTTATGGAAAAATACCTACTAATATAAAGCAAGGTCTTGTATTATCTGCACAGAAGTTGGGATCAGTCAGATAGGAGCAATACAATTGAGAAAATGGGATTGGTTAGATTGGGTGTGGAAATTGAGATCAGCAAGAAAAATGATTTTAAAAACTAAACAAATATAAACAAAATCATTACAAAAACGAACGAATTTAAGGAAAAAAATGCTAATTCTTTTACTTTCATATACCATAAGGTGAAAACAAAATACAGGATAGTAACAAAAAATAATGGACTCATATCATAGAAAGATATTGTTAGAGTAAATATACAACATGATGAGTAATGGACCCCATTGTGGCCATTTCATGACCTTCTTTTATCCATCTCTATTATCTTAAAAGGCCAAAAGCTACTCTGTCCTCGCCTTCCATCTCCCCTTGTTTATCTAAAACAATAGTTGACAAGCAACTCTGCAGCAGCAACTGCAGTGAATGTGATAGTGGCTGCTGGATGGTCGATGTGACAGCAAAACAATCTCTCATACAATTCACATATAAAGTCAGGTGTCACCTTTTCTCCATGTTTTTTTTTCTTTCCCTTCCCATGTCTGCCACCTCCTCCTCTCCTTTTTTTCTTATTTTGTGGTTGACAAATACTCTAGAATGGCCAAAACCAACTGGGTCTGATAAAATTTGATTGATTCTGGCTATTACTAACCAAATTTATAATAAGGCTGAAGCAAAATCAGATTGGCCACACAATTTAGTTATAAAGTTTTGTATTCTATCTTAAGGACAATCAACTGTTATGCTTAAACATTTCTCTCTACTTTAAAGCTATGAGCAATTGTCACATATTTTAAAATCTCAAGTGGCCAGATTTTGATTTGAATGACCAAGCAATAATGGGGGGAGTAATTACAGAGAAAAACATCTTCTAGGAAATATACCATGATCATCTGTCCAATGAAATTATATTTGAGGATCCCATTATCTTTAAATAAGAAGAAAATCTCATCTTCCAAACTGACCGGTAATAGAGCAATGAACAAGATATATGATCGACAATTATTAAAGAGAGAAAGAAAAAAAGATGTATACCTACCTAGTATTTCTCCATTATTTTTTATGGTCAACACAGTTTATAATAATGCTGGATGCAGAAAGTAACTACCTCGGCTTATTCATACCAATTGAGTTCACAACTCTTGTCAAGAAACAATGACACCGAAACAAAAGAATGTGGAACAGAAATCACATAATTTACATAACAAGCACTTCGGCCCGGACCTTATCTTGACCCAATTTTAACATAAAAAATGAGTTCATCCATGTGCTCAAGAACGTATTTCACATCTTAAGCCATTGTCAGTCAGGGAAAAGTGCAACAAAAAGCAAGAGATAACACCCTATGCACCCTATACAATTCGCGTTGGTTTCTGAGCATAATTACAAGAAGAAACTAATAAGATGTTAGAACAAAGTACAAAATTTCGAGTAGAGGTGAACTATTTGTTGAATCCCATTTCTAGTTGTATAAAATTATAACCTTTTCGAGAGAAAGGGGGAAAATGTTCTTCTCAGGTTCAGGTGAAGTTTCAGGACAACGTAGGGAATACAATGTTGTCTTTGTTTTCTTAGTGAAGAATACAGATCGTTCCATATCCCTGCCTCCGTAGTCCGATTCCACATTAAAAGAACAAAATTTCAACAGAGTTCCAACCAAATTGAGCAAAATGAAGAATCAAGAACATCGAAATATCAAAGAACCAGGAGAATAAAGGAGGCCGGATCGAGAAGGTTTACTTACTTGTTGCCGCCGTCCTCGCTGACCTTGTTCCCGAACTGGATGTGGCGGCCGGCGAAGATCCCGCGCTTGGCCCGCCCCATCACGAGCTTGTTGTTGGGGACGAGCTTCTTCACCGAATCCATCACGTCCGGAGGCACCGAGCCCCCTACCTTGCGCGCTATTTTGTTGTATATCTCCCTCGATCTGAAGGCCATCCCCGGTGTGAATCTTGGACCGGCCGAAGAGGGATGCCGAGTAGAATATAGGGATTGCTTTGCCACCCTTGCGCTCGAGTTGTATCCTTTTGCGGGTTCAGGGTCGGATCTGGGTCCGTACCCCGCTAGTTCTTTAAGATTTGTGCCTGGTGTTTAGATCAACTGTACAACCATTGGATTGAATTAGCATGAATGGTTGTAAAACAATCATTTGTGTGGGGACTTATCTCTCTCTACAAATTTAGAGAGATAAATACATGATCAACTAAAATATAAGATTAAATTATTTTACTTAAATTATTATGCTAATTATAGATTATTATATATAATTAGCTATATTTAGTTCCTACAATTTCAAAAATTACATTCTTATATTTACAAAAGTAAAATATTTAATATTGATTCTCCTCAGTTGCATTTTATACGGAGATAAACCCTACGGTATTTTTGTTAGCAAAATCAATTATATAAGAAGAATCGAGATTAAATATTTTACTTTTATATGTATAGGAGGTCTTAATATAATTTTTAAAAATATAGGGATGAAAATAGGTAACTAATTACAAGAAATATGTAATTAGTCCTAAATTATTCTATCCATTCATATAATTAATTATATATTAACCATAAATATATTTTCTATAATGTACTTTGCTTGATAAACCTTCGTTATAGGACAACTGTAACATAATCAACTATTTAGGTTGCTTAAACAAAACTTAAAATACAAGTCACCTTTTACCCCAAAAAATTAAAAACTCTTAAATTTGTATTTTTTTTAAATATTAAAAATTAATAAAAAATTCTCTCAACTTCATTGATCAAAATTTACAGATCATATATTTGGTGATTTGTAACACAGTGTTAAGAATTTGGTACCAACAAAAAGCTCTACTCCCAAAAAATTCAACACTAAGTTAATTTTTTGGAATCATCAAAGTCAATTGAAATCAATGGCTATTTAGTGTGTCTTGTCCAACTCAAATTTGACTTTGATACCCCTATCATTAACAAGCCAGTAGAGTTTCCATAGTTCCTATCTCCCAATAGATCTAACTTTATGACCATTTAATAAGGCTACTCTATTAACTTAATAATATTAAGATCATATGATCTAAAACATCTCACCATGATTCTTTGAACTTTTACCATGATTCAACTCTATCATATAATTGATTAATTAATATGATAAATTTATAATTATTATCTTAAAATACTTAAATTTAAGTTAATGATTATACAATCATCAAATCTTTATAAGGGGTAAAAAAAACTCTTGAACAATGCAGATGAGTCTCCAAATTTCATGGTTAGGTCATTTTGAGTGCACCAAAATTTGGAGATTACTGACTGTCCATTGCACCACATTTGGTGCAGCTTGGATCAACCTGGGAGCTACTTGGGTCCATCAAACATATTATTTCTCCTTTGTGCACTCCCATGAGGCACAGAAAGGACAAAGCCACATTGATCACTCTGAGGTCGCTCACCTCAATGTGTCTGTGCCTCATTTAATGCTAATTAAATGTCTCATTTTTCTATGAGGTGTAGAGATGAGGAAAAATGATGGCTAATTGGCATTTGCCACGTGGCATGCCAAGAAAAGAAAAATCTTGCTTAGATTCACTCAACTAAATCTCCCCAAAGCTCGCATGAAGACTCGATAACCTTCCGCTGTTTTGCGCGCTTGTATGGCTGTGACTGCGTCAGTTCCTTTCTCTTGTACTCTCTCCTGTTGTCTCTTCTCTAGTGTGTTTGTGTGTGTGTGGTGTAGATCCATGTCGAATCGCCACTTGTGGATGCCAACAACGCACTCCAGTTGGGCCATCATCGCTCTAAGAGCCATAGATTCCATGAGTTCAATCCCTGTTTGTTAAAGCTGTTCTTGGTCTCCCTGCTGTAGAAGAAGGTACAGTTGTTGTTGCTTTCTTCTTCCGTTCTGAAGCTTTAGCATGGTTGTTGTGGTGTCGCAGAGATTTGAATGCTTCCTCACCAACCATGGGGTTTCCAAGGTAGACAAGAGAGGCTGGGTTTCTATTTTCTCTGAGATGGATAGCATTCATGAAGTGTTGTTATTGTTCCTCCTCAGATAGGAAGGGAAGGAGAGACATGACAGAGAGAAGCTGTGGAGTACCGAAGCAGAAGAAAGAAAGCAGGGCAGAGGAGAGGATGCCGACCGTCTGGTTTGCTCTCAAGAAGTCTCTCCACTGCAAGACCGAGCCATCAGATGTGCACGATCCAAAGGCCAGAGGGCATCTGGGCGCCATCTTGACGAGGAGGCCAGGGAGGTCTGGCTGCTCCCGATCCATTGCCAACCTCAAAGATGTCATCCATGGGAGCAAGAGACACCTCGAGAGGCCACCGAGCTGCAGCCCGAGGTCCATCGGGAGCAGTGAGTTCCTCAACCCGATCACCCATGAGGTGATCCTTAGCAACTCCAGGTGTGAGTTGAGGATCACCGGGTTTGGAGGCTGTCCTGATGGTGAGGCCTATGTGGGCACCCTCAGGCCGGGGACTCCCCTTCAAAGCAATCCTTCGCACAGGGGAACCAACACCACACCTCCAAGGAAACCTCCCACCCTGTTGGGTGGCAGAGATGGCCATGGCATTGTGGGTTCATCTCTTTCTAGTTCTGTGCTTGGTAACGGAGGTGTTGCAGTCCACCATGCTGCTTCAACACCTAAATTTTCTCATGAAGCAGATTCACAAACAAAGAGACACTCTGCTGCTGTGACCTGCCACAAATGCGGGGAGCAATTCGGGAAGCAGGAAGCCTTGGAATCTCACCACCTATCCAAGCATGCAGGTATGGAACACGGGTCTGAAACTCGAGCTATGTTCTACCTTTGCTGATTTAGATAATGCAGTTCATGATGGTTTCTTGGTCTACTAATCTTTGCAGGTTGATGCATCAGTACCTGGTTTTGCTTTCCTATCATTGTCAGCTCAGTTCTTTCATGTAGTAGAATTTTCATTATCAGTTCATGTTAGAGAGTCAAATTAGTCATCATTTGCAAGGGAAAAAGCTATGCATAAAGTTGCTTTGGAATCAAATGTGCTTCCACTTTTACTCATTGCAGGTGAATTCTGCAAATGGTTCCTCTTTTCAGGGACCAATTAGCCATTTCAGACCTTCAATAAGTTTTCTTTCTTTCTCCTATGAAAGTAAAATGTCTTTGTGCAAAGAAATTAGAAACTAAGCATTCATTATCAACAAGTTTATATAGTCATCATAATAAGATCTGCTTTCAATGTGTTGATGTGCTTGCAGATTCTTCAATGACTGAACTATGTGTTCTCGTCTTTCTTATCTGTAGTGACTGAACTTGTGGAAGGAGATTCCTCAAGAAAGATAGTTGAAATCATCTGCAGAGCAAGCTGGTTGAAACCCGAGAGCAGCTGCATCCGAATCGAGCGGGTCCTAAAGGTGCATAACATGCAGAAAACTCTCTCCCGATTCGAGGAGTACAGAGAACTAGTGAAGAACAAAGCGAGCAAACTCGCGAAGAAGCACCCTCGGTGCCTGGCCGACGGCAATGAGCTGCTGAGGTTCCATGGCACGACGATGGCATGTTCACTTGGCACGAATGGCTCCTCTAGCCTTTGCTCGTCGGAGAAGTGCAACGTTTGCCGGATCATCAGGCATGGCTTCTCTGCAAAGAAAGAAGTGAAGGGAGGCATCGGGGTGTTTACGACCTCTACTAGTGGTAGAGCATTCGAAACTATCGAAACATACGACGACGACGACGGCGATCCTTCCATCAAGAAAGCATTGCTGGTCTGCAGAGTGATTGCAGGGAGAGTGCACAAGCCTTTGGACAACTACCAGGAGCTTGCAGGCCACTCTGGGTTCGATTCAATGGCCGGGAAGGTGGGTCTCTATGCCAACATCGAGGAGCTCTACTTGCTGAACCCGAGAGCTCTGCTGCCATGCTTTGTGGTGATTTGTAGAACCTGAATGAGTCTGTCCCTTGTGACGTTCTGTCAGGGATTCGAGTCTCATCCCTTCTTCTCCAAAGTTTCAACTGATGGCACGCAGAATTGAATTCTGTCGGAGAATTGGAAATGAGAACGAGGGACTAATTGCTGTTTTCCGGAGTACATGAATCGGTTGTCAATCTTCATGTCAAACTCTTTCAATGCAATGATCCTACCAAAACATTGAGTCAATGCATTGATCATATGACAGCATTTCTTGACTGCTAACATGTCTTCTGCACATAAAATATGTGATTGCAGAAACTTCTCCGCGACCGGCGCTCATGATGTGCTAATAAGTGCCTGACTATGTGTTCTTGGTCTGGAAGTCAAATGATCTCTAAACAAATATGACACAGTTGTCTGCATAAGCTTTTCTGAGAAGACAGAGTTCTGAGGGTTGGCTTATGGTTATGATTCCATCTACCTATCACTTGCTATAGTATTAGAATGAGAAGGGGTGGAATGGACTTGGCAGAGGTAGTCAGAAAGGGCTCCTTTGTCCTCCTTCCACCTTTTGTTTTTTCTTTCACTTCAATGGTCTGTTTCCCTATGAATAAAAAGCCTTAGCACTATGGTGAGATTGTTCAACAATTTAATTCTCATATATCAGAATCATGAAAGTAACCTCTTCTCTCTGCATGCCATTCTTTGTTGCCCATATATGTCACTGCCAGGATTTGACTTTGGCTGTGGCAGATTCATGGGGTTGGCAAGTCTGCTCTCCTGTCAGTCAAGGTGTACCTGAAGAGCTTCCCAGTTGGAAAAGAACAAGCCAAGGAATCATGGCACCTGCATGTGTTATGTGTCTGATAGAAGTGGCAAGAGTGCCTGATGAAAGCTTCATTTTCTTGTGTATGGGACACATGATCTGATGTAGTCAACACATGCTTCCTCTCATCTCCATGTTGGCAATGCATCATTGTTGACAGAGATGTCAAAAGATTTAGACAATGTGGTGGCAATGTAATGTTTACATTTATTAGGTCCAATCCTTTTCACAAGAATAGAACATAGCTTATATAAATATTATCCAAGGAGAAAGAAAAAAGACAGCTAACTAAAAGAAGAAATGAAGATTTTAAAGAGAAAAAAGAAGGAACATATTTGTTCTACACTGATTGTAGAATCTTCTCTGCATCATGTGCTCATAATGTGCTAATAATTATTGACTAGTCTTCTTGGTCTTCAAGGCAAATAATTCAATTGTTTGCATAAACTTTCTGCTATAACTAAGTGAGAGTTGGCCTCTGGCTTATGATTCCATCTACCTTTCTCTTATTGTATAAGATTGATATGCTTATTTGTATCTGTCCTAAATTTGATTAATGAATATGTTAATGACCTAATTGGATTGGATATTTTAGAGTGCCAATCCAATCTGCTGCCATCCCTTTTTGCTGCTATAATTATTGATAGTTTTGGAGGCTAGATCAACAGCAGCTAAGGAAAAAATCCTGTAGTGTTCTATGTTATCTTTTTCCTTTCTTACAAAAGATGTAGTGCTTGTCAATTTGTAGCAGTTGTGCTCTCAAAAGATGGGTCCTAAAACCTTCATGAAATTTTGGGAAGTTGATACATCAATATGAGTTGACAGCTTTCTTTAAAGTGTGATAGGGCTGGTGCTGTGGTTAGTAAATGGGCATCATACAAACACTAGCCATTTACATTTTGATCTTTACATATCATTGCATTTACTTTTGAACAGACTATTCTTAGGCCAATGCCCCAATAGTCCTATCTCTGAAAACACTACCAATGTAGAGAACTGTTAGTAGGGAAATGTCAGTCACTGTCTTCCACCCACCTCTACAAAAGCTTTACTCAGGTTGGGGTTAAATCATGGCCAGCCTAAGCTTGGTTTGGATATCATTTCAACCAAATAGATCAAGCTTTTGGATATCTACATCTACTCAAAATGAAGGCCCATTTAGGGTCCTCTCAATGAAATCACATGAGACACATAATGCCTGAATCTGATGATCTCATTCATGGAAGATGGTGCCAATCTGGGACCATAAGGTCTCACAAGATATTGGCTGCAGCATTAGGTACCAACTTGCATATGGTGATGATAGTACACTGTCCCCAGTCTCCTTCTCTCCTGTGCCTGCCACTGTTTCCTCATCCATCTCTGATGGTATTATACCAATCGGAAAATGGGGCTAATCTGGCCACACATAGTTCACATGTGGAAACCTTGGCACTCCAAGCTGCAAGAAAAGATGTTTCTTGAGGTGTCGTTTGTGTGCAGGAAGCAGTAGCTAAGGGACTTGCAGTGGGGGGAGAGAGAGAGAGAGAGAGAGAGAGAGAGAGGCAGCAAGGAAACAGTGGCATCTTTAGCACAAAGCTTTGGGCATGAACACTAGCTGCTGCTGCTGGTTTGTCTCTTTATCAAACACTCTATCCTCCCACCCCTCTTTTCCATCCTCTTCCTCTCCATTGACCAGCTAGAGTAGCTCTGCTTCTCTGTCTTCTTATTCAGCTCAACACATGGTGGTTTCATGTGCTCCTTTCTGCCTTCCACTTCTTTTCTCATCTTCATCATCACAGTCCTTTCTTGTCATACTTTTCCTTTAATCAGACTTTCTTGTCATGCTGGTTTGCTCACAAGCATCCCAAACCCTTCTTCTTGAAGCCTGTTGGTGATCCCGCTGTAAGCAGTGCCAATGACTTGTGATCTCGAAGTGGACGTCAATGGAGAAGAGATCTTCCTGGTTGACAAGGTAAGCCTTCTTCTTTCCCAGTTCATAACCACGGATGATTGATGTTCAAGCAGCACATTTTGTCCTGACCTTTTATTCAATCATTCAAGTATTTGTCGTGGCTTTTCGAACTGTTTTCACTGTTTCATCTAATCAAATTCCCTCCTCTTGTCTCTCTTCTATCACTGCCAAATTCACAAGCCAATCATCTTCTTCCTCCTCTCTCTTTATGGAGTCTTCATGCTGGTATTTAATGCTTTCATGCATTTGTATCTTAACTCATCTTCACCTCTATGTCATGAGGAAAAGGTTTTGTCTTTATTGTAGGAGAAGTAGTTTGCCTTTAAGAGGGAATGATTCTGGTCTCTTATGTCGTCTCTTCATTGTATCCATTTAATGCTTTCTGTTACACCTCACCTTCTGTGCCTCTTTAAACAATGGACCTATTGAAGGACTCTGCATCCTCCATTAGAGCTGCTTGTGCTCTATGAATTTAATGCTTGTGCATTTAATCTCAGAAGCTTCTGTTCTTACGGGGAATGATCCTGACATTGTTTCCTTCTTTGTTCCATGGCCACCTTCTTCCACAAGATCAGTATACATGGTTTAATTCACAGCATTGTTTTCGCAGGGAGTGCTTTCATCCTTCTCCGGCAAACTAAGGGAGTTGACCAGCAAAACGTTGGCCACTTCAGCTACAAGAAACCTCAGAGTGACCCTCCATGGCTTGCCCGGCGGGGCAGAGGCATTTGAGTTGATGACAAGGTTTTGCTACAACAATGGCAGAACTCAGATGAGTCCCAGCAACATCTGTCTTCTGCACTGCATCGCCCACTTCATGGAGATGACCGGCGACCTGCTAAGTCTGACTAAGAAATCTCTCCAGGGAATCCCTTACTGGTCATGGCCTGAGATCATGAGCTGCCTGAAACGGTGCCAAGATCTCATTCCGGTCGCGTCTTCCTCAGGGATGTTGGATAAAGTGATCTGCTCTCTGGTTGGGAGAATCACGGCGGTGAGTGACGCCAGTCCCTCAGGCTCCTCCCCTGAAACCTCAGCCTTCCGGTTCTCCTGCGACACCGGAAGCACTACAAGCGCAAAGAACAGCAGCAACCACCGAGGAACTTGGTGGTTCGATGAACTCGTAGTACTGAATCTTGACATGATCGAGGAGATCATAAGGAAGATGGCTGTTGAGAAGGCGAATCATGTTGCCATCGGTAGGTTCCTCATGCATTACCTCAAGAATGTTGGCGTGCGCAGCGCCGCAGCTGACAAGAAGAAGGCTGCTGAAGTCATCATCGACCTGCTCTACTCCCTCGACGGCAGCTCTGTGTCCTCCAAGAGCTTGTTTGGTCTTCTCCGAGTCTCATATCCACTGAAGCTTAGCAAATGCTGCCAAACCAAGTTGGAGAGCATGATAGGAAACCAGTTCGATCAAGCAACACTGGACAATCTGCTAATTCCAGCCCCGGCAGGGATGAACAGCCTCTACGATGTGAATATAATCCTAAGGTTCCTGAGATCTTTCCACAGAAGCGGGGGTAGAGATTCCGCAAACCGATCGAAGCAAGCTGGAAGCTTAATGGATTCATACTTGGCTGAAGTAGCACCAGATTCCTCTTTGAAGCCTCTGAAGTTTTTGGCACTGATCACAGCTCTGCCAGATGAAGCAAGAGATTGCCACGATGCGATCTACCGAGCCATCGACTTGTACCTCGAGGTACAGGTCGTCAATTTGACTCCCAAGAATATGCAATGTTTCATGCTTCATTGCTTCATCTCTTTTTTCTGTTCATCGTGTAATCAGGTTCATACTCAGATATCAGACGAGGAAAAGATGAAGATATGTAGTGCCATAAACTACGAGAAGCTGTCATCAGAGTCCTGCAAACACATCGCGAGGAACACCAAGTTCCCATCAAGAACAGCAGTCCGAGCTCTCATCTCTCAGCAAACCAAGCTCAGGAGTCTGCTCAAAGGGACCGACCAATTGAGGAAGCCTGGACATGATCCAGACCGTGATGATGATGATGAGCAGATCATTCTTTACGCGAAGAAGCTCGATTTGACCAGAGAGCATGAGAAGCTGAAATCCCAGTTGCAAGGAATGCAATGGAAGGTGATGGAGCTGGAAAAGATGTGCCGGAAGATGCAAAGGCAGATGTCAAAGGCCATGAAGACTAGAATAGCAGGTTCGAGTGGTTCAAGATCACTTCCCAGGCTTTGCTCATGAGTTCACACAGATTCATATCCACCTTACATTACTTTCTGTACATGCTGCCGCTGGGAGAGGGTTCCATTAGGATCTGCGATATCTGCTTTTGTTCTTTCCTGCTGGGAAGAAAAGCTGGTGGAGCAGTGCCTTTTACAGATGAAAATGAGAGGATGGATCTCCTTTGAGCTTTGAGATGTCTACTTGTACATTTCATCACTATTGTCCATATTACTTGCAGCTTTGATGGAGTCTCATTGAAAGATTTGTCTGACATCTGTGTAAATTTATTGAGAAATGCAGCAGAGAACAACTCCAAATTATACTTTATGGGAAGATGGAGGATTCATAGGATCATAACACCATCCAATTGCCATCAAATTAAAAGCACAACAAGATTAACTTGGCTTTGAGATCAATATAAAGACAGGTGATTGAAGTGTTATCATATAAATATACTTGTAATGGACATATTTTATGGATAAAGAGTTGCATTATTTTATCATCACCTAATCATAAAAGAAAACAATCTTACAATGAATCATATCTATATAATTGAATGCCATCATTGCTTAATTCATTGTTAATTTAATGGTGTACGGGACACTTGTGTATAGTATTTGATGTATAATATAAGGCATCTGTTCATGCTTAGGGGGAAATGATCTAAATAAGAAACTCAAGAGTTGGGAACTGATGATTATAATAAGAGGAACAACATGGATGAGTTGTGGTCTTAGCTTGGGAATCTACATGAGCAATAAAAATAGAGGAGAGCATTTTGTTTTGATCAAAAACATCTTCCAATGCTTATGGTAATCTATTCAAATAACAAAAGAATCTGGAGCTGTTCTTCTCCTTTTGATTTGTTTTAGTGCTTAGAATCACCTAATGAAGAAATAGGAAGGTTGTAACATGTGGTTTTGATGAAGTCAAGTTCATCATTAAATGTTTTCATGAAAGACATGTGAAAGAAGCAGCTTTGATTATGTTGAAGTGCATTAATCTAAGAATGCAGCATGCATGACACTCATTTCATTTCTTCTCTTCTTTGTTCAAACTCATTTGCAGAACTGCTATTAAATCAAGCTACAATATTGCAAGCTAATCTATGGCATCTTCTCTCTCTCTCTCTCTCTCTCTCTCTCTCTCTCTCTCTCTCTCTCTCTCTGTTTTGGGTGAAATGAGAGTGCAATGCACTTTTGATTTGATAAGATGGCTACTCTTCTTCTGCAGTAGTCAGTCATATCATATGTTTCGACTCTGAGTCTTGTGTTATTGAATTCGACATAGTAAATGACATTAATTGTGAAGCCATTAATGACCCAAAGCAGATCTCACTTCACACAGCTCTAGAGAGAGAGAGAGAGAGAGAGAGAGAGAGGACATGGATGTGTTACAACAAGACAAGAAGACAGGCAGCATGTTCATTCTGCCTGTGGAGAAGGTTTGTGTAATAAGTAGCACTCCACTGACGAGCAGAACACAATTAATGTTTCATGCACTCAATGCAACAATCTCTTAAATGATCATGACAAGGAAGAAGGATTTCAGAGAGAGCACATGCCATTGTGTGGTCCTCTTCTTCTTCTTCTTCTTCTTCTTCTTCTTCTTCTTTCTTCACTCCAACTTCACTTCCACTAATCTACCACACTTCAGCTGTAAATTGAATCAAGCACACAAGTTCTTTGTTCTTGGATCCTTTGTCAGTCTCAGTTGCATTCAAAGTTGGCACCCATTCAAGCTTTGTAAGAAACAGTAAATTTATATATGAAGATATTTATGTGTGAAGAGAAATTAAAAAAATAAAAAAATAATTTTAAATTAATAAATATCAAATGAATCAGATGATATATATATTTGAGTCTAACCCATAATCTAATGGCTGAAATTTTTGAGTTAGATTGATATTTGACTCAATATACATTAATCTTGACTAGTTTGATCCATTCATCATTAATGAATTTCTAACAACTTAGGATGATTTGAAAGAGAATTAGCATAATTAATTTTATAAATATCTTCTAATAAAATATAACATTTTAATATCAAAATTATGCCCATCATATCATCTATTTAATTTTATTAAAAAGTAAATTACAATAACTTAAAAGAATCAAAGCAAAATGCTAATTAGATTAAACAAAGTCAGACTATATCACAAATGGATATTTTATTATCTTAATTCTCTTTCCTCTGAATAGGTCTTGATTCTCTTAATGCAACATTTCTTGACTTTGTTTGCTCATTTCACTATTTAGAAAATAAGTAGAGAATACCATAGCACACTTTCTCCTCAAAAGTAAAGTTCAAGTTGGAAGAATGGACAAAAAGTAGGCAAAATCTTTCTCTATTAAATTCATTATAAGCAAGCTTTTTTAAAGAGACACTGAGCTTAAAAAAGAAGGATTTTAGGTTCAAGTTTCATACAACAAATGTAGCAGACACCTCCCTCCACTAGCAAAAGGGCATGAAGCAATTGTACTAGATTGCAAGAAGAAGACAATCAAGCTGGAACACCATTCCCATCCATCACTCACTCATGATCTAAGCTTCAGAAACTTAAAGGTGGAGGAACCATCACTGTACATTCCATTTCCACTATATTTGATTCTTAGACCCACAACATGGTGAGACACTTGTGATATGGATTCTCTTTTTCATTTGTGTTGGGCTCAGTGTTTAGTTTGACTCAACTTCTAAAAGTAATGGGAGTTGGTAGCTTTGAAGTGAGATCTGTCTCATTCTCTTATACTATCACCTTTATGATGTGCTGCTCCTTTCAGCAAAAACTCATTGACAGATAGATTAAGGGGAGAAACAGAAGTATGAATCTGTAGCTCATTTTGATAAGATATAAATTCTAAGTATATATGTGAATAAATACTTAATCGATAAGAGTAAGTTTACTGCATCAGATCACTGAGGGATTCTGAACCAGCATGCATGTTTGAAGAACAAGGAAGCTTAAACTCATGCTAAGTAGACTCAGCATCCTCTTAAGAGCACAACATGCAGGACAAACTGATTTCTCACAGCATACTCACTTGATTAACCAGCAACATAGTCTTTTGTTTGTGCCATTAACTTTAATCTCCCAAGATAATTTTTGTTGAGGCATTAATTCTACCCTTTGACCTTGAAATGGCTGCTTTCAGAAAACCAAGAATATAGATGGAGGAGTGTCAGTGAGGAACCCTAATTTTGAAGAACAGGTACTCAGCTATATAGGAAGAAATATAGTTTAGAGAGGGATGGAATTGGGTGATTCCAAAGCTTCAATTGAGAGCATGCTGTACATGTACTTAAAGAAGAAGAAGAACTATTTTACTATGGCTTATTAATATAGTGTAGTCAATGGATAGAAAACTCAGCAGCTCATGCTGTGCTGTGAAAACAGGAGGAATCAAAACTCTTGTCACATAAACCAACCACAGTAAAACAAATGAGTTATGGGCAAAGCTGCCTCGACATTCTAACACACATAGATTACGTACGTGCTCAACACAACATTGTCCTCGTGCTTCTCACCATAGTACTCACATGAGCTCTTCTTCTTCCTGTGTTAGACATGATCTTTCTTCTCGGTGTCAATGCAAGACAGGTTGGTGCAATTTTCTCCACCTCCGTTCACTGTGCTCAAGACAGTGGAGATGATTAATGGGGGAGAGGTCGTTTTACAAGAATGATAGAGGATGAAATATGAAATGTTATGACTTCATGATAATATTGACTCCGGTAAAATATGAATGTATAAATTTATAGTAATATACTCATCGAGTCTTTACTGATGAAGAATTAAACCTTAGCATGATTTATGGCGAAGACTCGAAATCGGGTTGAAGATGGTCTGTCTGACCATAGTGACATGTGATAAAAAAAAAACATTGATATCCTATTTAATCCTAATATAATGTAATCCTCAACAAGCCAATCAGGCTCAAATGATATATTAATGGATTCACAATCTAATTAGCAGATAAAAGCATATTCTTTTCCCTTTGTGAGTTTGTGGATGAGAATACTCACATGTAATGAATTCTAAATACATCTTATTCAAACAAACACATCGACATTTTGATGATTGATTTCATACCAAACGAATCATTTGGATAGATTGTGATGCTAACACTTGAATTATTATGTCCATCCTTGGCTCAATCGGATTCGAGTAGCTCAGCAAACAAATCTTGCAAGTGATTCATGCAATAGATGAGTCAAGTTTACATACATGTAAAGGAGGATGAGATCGAAGTCCAAGTTTTGTTATGGTTGATGGGCCAAGTCACTCATTTCACAAGGTCTGACTTGGTCAGCTTTGGCATAATTTTCATGTTTGATCCAAATCCATGGTCAACATGATAATGTTCGAGATTAGATGAATGTGGTTCTTGACTGTATTAAGCTAGATCTAAACTTGTTGATCAAAACAAGTATTAGCTACCTCTCTAAACTTTGTTGATGATAACAGTGACATCATGATTTAGTCCAATCCAATTGTTGTGTGCCTTTCGAGCAACATCACAAAACTCTATTATTATTTACGACTTAGTCCGCTAGAAGTGACGGGCCATCAAACAAGTCATCATTTGCAAACAGCTAATAGTCATAAGGCTGGAGATTAGTCAAACATGACTGAGGTGTCACACACCACCGCCACCATAAGTCATCTTCTCTCGTACAGAGGCTCTCATGCAGTTGCGTTGATCAAGAATTATGGAGATCAGAGAAGGAAAAATGAGAAGGAAACACAGCAAAGGTGGTTCTAATTATTGTCTATGCTGCTGGAATCCTTCCCCACCTGCTAAGGAACTCTGTGATGCAAACACAAGAACACACCACCTCTTCAGTAAGATTTATGTAGTAAGACTACAGTGCATGTCAAACAGTGACAGGCCAGAAGCAGATTCGGAGAGATACAGTGGCAGATTGATATGCGTCGTAACGACAAAAAGGAAGCGCTGGCTGTGACAGTCAGGAAGAGTCCACCAAGATCCAATCTTCGCGAGGCTCCTCATCCTTTCCGAAGATTGCCACCGCCGCTGGCTGGCAGTCGGGCGGGTCCTCGAAGGCCGACACGGAGAGATGCTTCTGCGCCAGACCGATGTCGAAGAGGATGACGCCGGAGGAGGGATCGGCGATGAGGATGCCCTTCACGGGGAACCATAGGAAGAGCTCCTCGTGCGACCACCCGACCACCCCGCTGAGCGCGCCGTAGCTGAGGTTGCCCCTCACCACGCGGTCGAAGTAGGCGAGGCCGTCGTCGTAGCGGGCGTAGCACGTGCGGTGGAATCGGACCTCGAGGAGGCCGGAGGAGGGGTCCAGGTCGAAGGACTCGATGGCCCTGGGGATGATGCCGGCGGGAAGTCCGTAGCTGCGTAGGAGGTCGCGGAAGGATCGGCCGCTGCCGACGATGACTCCGCCGCCGCCGGAGGCGGCAGGGAGGGCGTAGATGAGGGTCAAGAGAGCTAGAAAAGGCAACACCTTAGCCATTGCAGAGACAGGAGACGGGGTGGTTTGGGGCTTAAGAAGGGGTTTGAAAACAGCGTATGTGAGAGGAAGAGAAGCATATCAATTGAGGGGATGAAGTTTGACTTTTTTGACCGAGTCTGATGATTTCAATTTTATGTTATTCCATTTATAACAGTGGTGTAAGTTTCTTCAATTAACGATAATAATGGTAATAATAACAATAATTGGAAAGCTTTTATTTGTTTTATCCTTATTTCATTTCTAATATTATTTCCAAGAAAAATACAAATTTACTAATTAAAAGTTAATTTAATTAAATATAAATGTGTTAGAATTCTATTGGTATAAATGTGTTTAAAATACAAGTTTAGTTTCCTGAACCAAATATTACCCACAAAATAAAAAAAAAATATTTTTATTTATATATTACTTGTACATCATTGAAAAACAAAGACTTATACATTTTTTTGTTTTTGTAATTTAAAAAATAAATTACTAATATTTGATATTTATTTATACTTAAAATATTATTTTTAAAATAAGAAGTTGGATTATACATTTTATAATTTGAAAATAATTTTAAATTTCATGTTATCTTTTTTTTTGGGTTATTAATTTGATTCGATTTAATTTGTTGTTTTGGTTCTTAATGCATTGAACCATGCTAGAATGTGAAAAGAGGAGAGGAAAATAAAGGTGTGATAATGTTCAAATATTGAAAGAAAAATAATACTAATGGGAAAAATAAAGGTGTGCTAATGTTAAAATATTGAAAGAAAGAAAAAACAGTGTTGGAAAGTCTAATCGATAAGTTTGCTTCTTCTTCTTCTTCTTCTCCCTCCTCCTCGTCGACAAACCCAATCATGGAGCTCCAGAGAGACACAGACTTCGGCACAAAAGGACACTGCACACTGTTCTTAGTCTGCTTCACATGACAGGGTGCTGTTCGAGTGAACTGCTACTCCCCCATAAAATTCCAAGCTCAAATGTGGGATGGATTTGCACGAGGATGTCTTGTAAGATTGAAGGTACTATTTGGGCTGCTCGTTTCTGTACCAGATCAGAGGGATTGAGGGAGACAGTGAAGAAGCTTCCCTTTCCACCAACTTGGCATTGGATGGAGAAGCTGTGAAAGGAGGAGTTCGATGAAAGAAAGCAGGGGAGGGGAGGCGTGGAAGAGTCGAGACTGGGAATCTAATGAAGCTTTCAAGCTTTTTGACATGCAAACATAGAAGGAGACAGCTGAGAGAAGTTTGTGTCTTCTCCCTTTTGTCTCACCAGCCGAGGGGGAATCCATGGAGCTGTGTGGAGTACTTACTGGTTTTGCCTGTACATGTTTAAAATATTTTATGTATCTCAAACCTTTTGTGGAGGAGTAAAATGAGAGGAAATATATTGAGCCATGATGAACATTTTATTTTATTTTTAGATGTAGGCATAAAATATTGAACCACATTAATTTTACATTATTATTTTTATATAATTTTTTATTATTTATCTCTGAATTTTTTTAATTTTAATGTATTTACTCTCTGCAACATCTTTCGACATAATACGAGTATCATTCAAGAACTTGAATGAATAGAATACATATATACATATTTAAATGTGTGATCTTAGATAAAATTTAAATATTCATCTCTAATATCATTCTAATTTTTTTTCTCAATATCCAAAGCTTTAATTTATATTATTGAGGTTACACTATACAACCCTAACTAATTAAAGTTTATACTACAAAAACACCAACTGATTAGATAATAGCAACTTCCACAAGAGCTAATGCCATCATCACCTTCCTCCATTGAGTTTTCTAAGTATCTATGTTTTCATAGTTTAGCAAGTATCTTTTGTATATTACATACTATTCATCCTTACCCACAACATGGAATTTCCTGAGGACCCAAAGCATTACATTTATGTTCTCAAAAGCAATTATTTTCTATGGAGAATAGGAATTTGGCCCTACTAAACACTTTAAACCCACCATGTGAAATAAAATATTTGGTTCTGAGCTCCATGCACTAAAGTTGAAGATCTCCATGTCTGAGGGCAAGGACCAAACCTTCTTTTTGGTTTCAAGCTTCCTCAATGATTGGGACCTCAATGTCTAGCATTATTGGATGCATATAGGACATGCAAGCATAATATGATATCTAGCTAGTGGTGTATATATGACATTGCCCTAAGATTACCATTATTAATTTACCCTCTAATAAGTCTAATAATTGAATGCACTTAGCTCCTCATGCATCACTTTTCTTGGATCACCAACAGTATTTATTCCATGTGTCTGGGGATGAGAACCCATTGGATTTGTTTGAGCACCAAACAATGGAACTCACACCACATGAAATGATCAGCTACTTGCATGCATTCATGTCTGTATAAATTTCATTTGTTTGAGCCTAGCAATGCCATAAACTGCATGTCAAACCAGTAAGTACATAAATTTCATGTCACTGCAGGTTTATGAAGGTTTCTCCATACACAGACAGACTTAGAGAGAGAGAGAGAGAGAGGTTATCTTGCTGTGAACATACCAATCTGAGACACACTTATCATACCAATCTGAGACAGTAATACTGTTGAGTAAGAAATAGCTCACATTCTTCCTGACTACAACACTATCATATCTATTACAGATATCAAACTACTTACTTAGAGAAGAACATCATTTCATCTACCTTCTTCTATTTTTGTTATTCTGATAACATTGATGGAAGTCCAATCTTTTTGGAAAGCACTTGCTGTGTAGAAAGCAGGGCGGCTGGGTTGAGGCAGCGTCACATCCTCACTGCTTAGCATCAAAAACACATCCTCCATTGTTGGCCTGTCATCACTTCCTTCTTGTACACACAAAAGTCCCACTTGGATGAATCGTGTCACTTTAGAATTGGAATAGGAATCCTCCAAGGCGTCATCAACCAGCTCCAAGCATCTGCCTTCCTTCCATAGCCTCCATGCCTGCAAATTGTTTGATGTCAGAAGTCACTCTTGTAATGGAACTGAGGAGGTTCATCTCTTACATGTTGCAGAAGATTTTTACAAGGCTCCGATGGACTGACAGTTCTGCTCCTCTTTCCACTTAAGATTTCCAACACCATGACACCAAAGCTGAAAACATCAGACTTTTCCGAGAATATACCTTCCATCGCGTACTCTGGTGACATGTATCCACTGCATGTCATGTTGAAATTGTAGCTTATTTGCCTGAAATGAAGAAGTATTTATGTATCCATTTGACTGGGGAAGACTTACTATGTCCCGACTACTCTGGTAGTGTTTTCTTCGATTTGATCCACGTTGAAGATTCTTGCCGTGCCAAAGTCTGAGATTTTGGGGTTCATCTCATTGTCAAGCAGAATATTACTTGTCTTTAGATCTCTGTGTATAATTTTCAACCTTGAATCATGGTGAAGATAAACAAGTCCCCGAGCAATTCCTGTAATAATTTCAAGGCGCTTTTGCCAATCCAACAGTCCTCCCCTAGTTTTGTCTGCTCAAATAATTCATCCTTTGTCAGTTTGACAGGTTATATAGTTGCTAGCATCATGTCATGTTGCTTTTCGACAAAGATCAGTACATATAATGTAATCTTTTAGATGAACGATAATGTCTAGCAAAATCCTAGACCAAAGAAGGGAACATGATATTTTCTTTAGTAATAGACAAATGACATCTGAATAAAACCTGATATCCAGAATATGTAGAGCTGAAAACTCAAACAGATGAGACAAAGTTTAACACTTGAACAGCTGTGCAGTCATGGATTGAGATGAGCATAAAACTTGCTTGTTTCATCAACAAAATTATTAATAATCATTAATATTAAGTCTTAGATGTATACTCAAAATGAGAACTTTACTTATCTTTGTATCGGTCACTGATTCCATTAATACTATAGTAAACTCTGTCGTAAGCTTGAAACATAAGCACCAAGCAAAAAGGTATTAAGGCCATACCGAAAATGAAAGCATCCAAGCTCTTGTTATTCAAGTACTCATAGACCAGGATCCGTTCGTCGTCCTCGGTGCAACAGCCAATCAGACGAACAAGATTTTTGTGTTGAAGTTTGGCAATTAGCATAACCTCTGTTTTGAACTCATGCAGGCCCTGCACAGAATCTTTTGACAACCTTTTGACAGCAATCTCCACTCCATCTTCCAACTGGCCCTGAGAGTTTCAATGATTCATGTTGATTTAAGACTGCCCTGGTAAAAGGAATATAATTGCTTTTTTGTATAATGACTACATGTATGTTGAATCAGATATTATCTAGTAGCTGATCAAATTACCTTGTAAACAGGGCCAAATCCGCCTTCTCCGATTATGTTTTCATTGGAAAAGTCATTTGTGGCTGTTCTAATGGTAAGAATGTCGAACAGCGGTAACTCCAGCTCATCTTCTTCATCTCTTTTGGATTGGAAGCTCTTTCTTTTGCCTGATGCATGATAAAGATTTAAGAAAATGATCACACATTCCATTTCATTCCAAAATGGCTTGAACTTGAAAAGCTATTCACAGAGACAGAAAAAAATAATCCAGGACTCGGTGACTGATACAATACTGCCTCAAGTTCTTCATTTTGTGGACATATATCTAGGCACACTATATTACCAGAATATACAGACATACCTTGTGTTCTTCTTCTGCACTTCAACCACAAAACTAGACACAGACAGACTAACAGAAGAATGCCAATTGGTAAGGTAATGGACACAATCTTCATGGTCTTCTTTTTGCCTGAGTCACCATTTAGAGATTCTACAAAGGAAGAGTAGGTGTCATGGTTAAAATCTTCTTTGATCAGATAGTGTTCCTGCAATACAAAAAGTATCTACCCGCACATTCTGCTGAAGAATCAAAACTTCATAATAATGTTTAATGATAATGAGTTCTTGTGGCTTAAAGATTAAAATCCAGTGTGTTATGTTCATGGAATGATTGCCCTGTCATTCTCCAAGCACTCAATTACCAGGTGGTGGATTCTTCTCATGTTAGTAATAGAATCATAAGAAAGAATGTTACCCAATTCAGAAGCTGCAAGCCGAACGTGCAGCACATCTTCCCCATCAGCAAATATTCTAACGTCGATGAGATCTCCAAACCATGTCACACACTTGCTTTGTTCGAACACAGCATACGCAGTGCAAGAACAGTTGTTCCGGCACCAGTCGCTGCACTCATCAAGCGTCCGATTCGTAGCGCTGGCGTTGAGCGTATCGGGCAGCTTCACATTCTGCACTTGACGAAACCCATCCGTCGAACAGTTTAAGGGCGTTCCCCTCACGCAGCCATCGGAGTACTGCCTCAGGCTCCATTCCGCGGGCGACTTGGGAACGAACCCCTCCAAACAATTGCAACTAGAAGAGTAGAGCATGGTGCAGATGCCGTTGACTCCGCATGAGGCGTACTGGTCGCATTGGCCCTCGGGGACCTCCCAGAAGAGGCTCCAGTCGCTGCTCCCCTCCGTCCACATGAAGCGCTGAAACTTCCCGTTGTGATCCAAAGTGGCTCGCGCAAGAACGGTAGCATTGAGGACTTGGAAGGCGTAGTACAGCCCAGACTGGTTGTCAGTGTACTGGAAGTTGAACAAGCCGTTCGGCGACATGTTCGGCCGGCCGCTGAATCCCTTCCCTGTCCACGGCCCGCTGCGGTACATCTCCGTACTCCCCTTCCACAAGACGAGCTGTGCGACTCCTCGAGTCTCCATCTTGTAAGAGTACTCCCCCGGAGAAGGATCGGAGTCACTCTTCCACGACGTTAGGTACATGTCGAGGTTTCTGCTGTAGTCGATTCCTATGTTCATGCCGGCCAGGACCGTGTCAGTGGGATGATCGAAGCTCTGCCATAGTATGTTGTTGGAGGCTCCTCCGGTCAACACGAGATTGCCGGAGTCCAAGAGCTGCAGAACAGGACCGATGGCGTTCGACGTGTTGGTAGACCACAGAACGACACCAGTGCCGCTGAGTAGTGATAGATTTCCATCATCCGTCAGATTGAGGGCGCCATGTTCGTCGTCCAGAGGGGCGTCCCTGTTGGCGACCCAGACCACGGTCTTCTCTTTGATGTTCTTGAACCGTATCCCCAGGAAGCGCTTCTTCGCGTCACCGGGAGCGAAGAAGCCGAGCTCGAAGATTCCTCCGGCCGAGACTAAGCTGCGGCCATCCACAATGGGACTGCTGCCGGGAGTCACTCTATCCCCTGCACGTAGAAACTCGCATCAGTTGCATGCATTAACTACTCCCACTTCTCGGAGGATGCAGATTAATGCAGCAGGAGAAAACAAAATTGAAAGTGATAACAAAAGATTATTATTATTATTATTTGGCATATGTAACTCTCTCGGATAACAATTGGATTTCAAGTCTCCTATCAATCAAATCAATAGAATCTAAGATCTGTGATCTCAGTATCTAAGGTCGCATATGATTAGATTATATTCCAGATTAGATGGAATTACTTTCACTTATAGTTCTAAGCCAGAGTAATTAAGCCTACTACAGTTAACCTATTCTTCAGTTCAAACACTGCAGGATCAGATGAAATGATAGTATGGCAAACAAATAGGAAGTCAGCAGCTTCTCCTTGTCATCACTTTTGCAGAGAGAACCCTCTTGGCCGAAGCAAAGAAAGAAAGAGAAGGGAAGAGGGGAAAGGTGGGGAAGAAGAGGAAGAGAACCAACTTGGAAGCACAAGCAGCAAAATCTGTGCACTGAAAGAAGGGGAAGGAAGTCAAGATCTCAGAGCCCCAACACAAGTAGGAGAAGAAGAAGAGAAGGTGTGTGTACCTGTTTGACCATGAACAGGAACTGCTCCTTGCAGGAGAAAGAACACAAGGAAAGGCATCAGAATGATCTCCATCGCCTTCACTCTTTGCCACCCAGTAGTAAAAGCTGGATGGGGTACTTATAGCAGCAGCCTGTTGCTTGCAGTCAAGAGTCATCTTGACATCTCCTGTATAAATTAGTCATCCCCTCTCAGTGGGTCATCTTTTTCATGAAAGACTAATAATTTGCATGAAAATTTTCAGACATTCTATAAGTTTCTCATGGTTGACTTTATATCTAATGGAACCCACATATTCTTTTTTATTTAGGCGAAAATAATACCCTTATATTTTTTTACTTAAGTGACACACATAATCTCTAATTTTGATAATTAATTATCATAATTTTTTTTAAAATAAAAAATAATACTAATCATCATTTAGTATTATTATTATTTTTTTAATAATATATGTGATCAGATCATTTTCGTCCGACAAAAAAAAAGATAACTATGCTCCAAATTATTGAAGTAAGATATCGTTAGAAAGATATACGAGTCTAATTTCTAATAAAATAAAATTATTTATAAAAGTTTTTTCTTTTTCATGGAATTTTTGACAGTAAGTAATTCACAATCACCTCTCTTCATCAATCAAAATATAGAGGAATCACTGTTGGTGGTGATCAACAAACACCATTTGGGACCCATGCATATTATCTCCAGCATTAAAGTCAAAGTGACAGCCAAAAGCAGTGTGACAAACATTATATTTATCACCAGTGGTGGACACAACCTAACACGAATCGAGTGGTTGGCATGATCAAGATTTGAGCCAAAGCAGAAGAATCTAATTCCAAATCATACTTTAAAAGATAAATATACACACAAATTATTCTCTGTGAAACTTGCATGGATAGATAGTCTCATGCTGGTTAGGACCAGACTCATTCAACATAAGGAGCACTTTCAAAGAAGATTCTTCTGCACCTCAGAAAGTAGGAGTAAACGCAAGTAAACTACAAGAAGCTGCAGAACACGGCATGGCAATCTTGCCTTTCTCAGATGCCTGCATGTCTGCCCGGTCTTTTTATATTTGCTCTTATAGCTGCAAGTTGAAAGACCAGACTTCCTTGACGCAGAAGAAAGTGCCATTTTGTGTCCAAGTCTTGTTATGGTGGAGTACTTAATCCATGACTTTTCTTGTACTGCAGCAGCGAGATATCTCTGTCAACAACAAGATGAGAGCTCTAATGTGGGAAGGCCGTGGACTTCGACTCCTCAAGCAGGTCAATCGTTTCAAAAGTCTGGAGTGACATAAACGAAATGTTCAACGTTTCAACTACTACTGTGGAATGTCCGACAGGACGGGCTCAGCTTTGCACCTTCCGGCAAATGCAGAAGCTCTCCTCCGTTTCTGGTGGACGAGGAAGTCTTTGATTACTGCCCCGTAGGTAGACATTGGCCTTCGCAGAGTCACGCCTCGTGTTTCCTGGAGTTTGACTCCGGAGACAGTCGTAACGAGGAATAAATACTCTACAGTCTACAGCAATATAAAGAATGACTCGTTGAAGGTTCTTCGGTTCGATCGTAATCCGAGTAAAAAAGTAAATTATTTACGAAGAAATTTTAGTGAGAGAGAAAGTTTTGAAAATTAATATTTATTTTTTTATAAAATATTTTATTTTTTTTTAGGTTTGGTGAGAAGTAGGATGTGAGAAATATTTTGGATGGTTGAGAGGGTTGAGAGAAGAGTTGAGAGAAATATTTTGGATGGGTGAGAAATATTTATAATTTCTGTAGATACAAGAAGAGGGTTGAGAGAAGAGTTTTTTCGATCTTTTATTGTCTCTTTTTATTTTTATTTCTATGGCTGCTCCTCATCATGTTTTGCCTGTCTTCTAGATCTCATGTTGGAAAAATCAAATATAATAAAAACCAAGGATTTATAGAAGAGAGATGATAAATAAACGAAGTTCATGTAAATTTATTATAAATAGATGAACTTAAGACTTTGACTCCAATTATGATAGGGAATCATCTAAAACTTCTAAACAAAAGTCTTATTTAATTATAAAGTTTGATTTAATATTCAAACATCTTCCCCTAAATTAAATTTTAAAAAATATTATAAAAAACCTTGAAGCTTGATGTGATATCCTTTGAATCTTGAGTCATCTATATATAGTGTCTTGATCAATGATAAATCTATGATTTATTTAGAATTAATCTCTGAAATCAATTTGATCGACATAATAATTCCTAAAGAAATATAACTTTTTTTTATTATCATAGAATGAATATTCATCAATCATTATAGCTTCATCTTGAGTAATGATAATTTTTATATTAGCATTAGCAATATTTTCCTCACAACCTTTGGGATGTGTAAATTTTTCTTTTCATAGAGAGGTACAAATACTTTTTTGTTTCTAATGAAAATAAAATTTATCTACTCCAAGAAAATCTATTAAAACATAACATTTTTTTTTTCTGTTCTTTAATTTTCATGCTCTTTAATTTTCTTTTCTGTTAAAATATAACTTTTTTTTTTGTTCTTCAAAGAGAATTCAAAAATCTCTATCATATATCATATGTTTAATACGATAATTCCTTTTAAGCCTTTAGAAAAAAATTCATCATAATTTTTTTTTATTTCTACTAATCTTTTCTATCAAATCTAGATAATAACGAGCTCCAAAGTAACTCATAAAAGTCATCATTCATACCTTCAATCTTTTTTTTATGATGTTGAAACTTTTAAATTTATCGATCTTTTTTTATTAACTAGTGATGGTATTTTCTCCTATTGAACATCTTTCTTCTATCCACTATAATCTAATCTATCAATTGGTTTCTTGATTTTGATATCTCATCTTATTTGATGGTTGTATCTATATCTTGAAATTTCTCTCTCATCAAAATTTCTCTCTTTAGGTTTTCTCTTTGTTTCTTTCTTTAACATTATTATTTTTCTCTCAAATAGTCATCTCTCTCTCTCTCTCTCTCTCTCTCTCTCTCACTCTCATTAGCAACGGATGCATGCCACCCCCGTCATTAGCAAAAGGTGAATCGAAGCTAGAAACCATTATTGCAGCTTGAGTTGGGTGTATGATACTTCATATGAATGAATGTAATAAGATTAGATCAAGTAGAAGGCACTCTTGTTGGAACCTCGTTGAGCGGTGCACGGCATAGTGCCGGCTTTTGCTGGCTAGGAATGGTTCGGCCTATATGAAATTGCGCGTGAGCCGGTCCAACTGCTATCGGGCTTAACTCGTCTCTCTCTCTCTCTCTCTCTCTCTCTCTGTGGATGACTTCTGCGAACTCGATCATCGGAAGCATCTCGTTGGACCAAACGGAGCGAGATACAAACTTGCATTCGATTGGATCGGCTTTATATAACACAACAGAGATATCACATCCACAATAAATATACTCTCATATTATAATTGATTAATATGTTAATATTTATGGAGCTAGTATCGAGAATAAAAGATTATTAGATTATGTGATCTTATATAATTAGATTAGATATCAAATGTGCTCGAGACACATAAATTAGGAAATATGTTATTATGGAGATGTAAAGCTAAATGTGTCGAAGACAAGTTGGAAAAATATGACTCATGTGAAAAGAAATATGTCATGATAGAAGCGTAAGGCGACTCGAGGTACATAAATAAAAAAACCTAATTCACGTAAAGAGATATTTATTATGATAAAAATAAAAGGTTAAATATGCTTAAGACTTATAAGTCGGGAAAACTCGTCTTGCAGGAAGAGAAATCCGTCACGATAGAAGCACGAAGCAAAATGTGTAAGTTGATTAGATTTTAATTTTGATTATCAACTAATAGAAAAAAAAGTCTGATAGAATTCTCTAGAAGATAGACCTTGGTAAGTCAAAATTTTCTAATTTACTTATATTGATCCTTTGCCTTCATTTATAAAAAGATAAAATAAGATAAAATTATATATATATATTCTCATTTCTTTTTGATAGAAAGAGAGTTATCTAATTAAAAAAATAATTTTATTTATAGATAGAAAGTTATATAATCACGTTAATCTTATATAAACTTTATGATATATATTTTTGATAATTAATCTATGAATAATTTTTTGATTTTTGATTTTTCCCCCTCCGACGTGGAATGAGTTCTCACTACACAAGCTTAGCAGAATATAATATTCTGTTGATCTTTTACTCGTCTTTTGCTAAAAGAAAACCAGCAGAAACTTGCATTTCGATTTTGTCAACGTTTCATACATCCGTCACGGCATGAATTCTAATCTGATCATATGTCGATCACGTTCACATCATACTGTCAATGTCATTCATGTTTTCCGTGCTTTGACTAAGATCTCAGTAGTGCTCCTGTAAGAATCACAAATCAAAGGCCGATAAGCTTGTCCAAAGTAGGAGAAGGACATCAAAGTTGACCCATAGACCAATGGTGAGTAACTTTCCATGCATCGGTTACTAGTCAAAGACAGTGATGGGATTAAAGATCATGTGTTGGTGGGTTGGCTGTTCTCCTTTTGGGTTCAATTAATATGTATCATGCACTGCCATTTGTTTGTTTTTATTCTTCTATTTCATACACTGAACAAAACGAGTTTCTCACATGTAGTGGATTATTATGTATTGTTCTTCATGTGTCAAACCCATGACAAATTGCATTGGAACAGTTTGTTGTAGGCTCATGACATTTAATTGTCATTGCTTTGCTGAACTGATGTTTGCATTTCTTTTTATAAGAGAAAAAGAAGAATATAAATCGATAGAAAAGTGCATTACGATATGTATATTTATTTGAAGATGATAGAAATGGAATTTTGGTAATGAGGAATCACAAAGCTGTTTCTGATATTGTTTCCAATGAGTCTCATCACAATTGCTCTTTGAAAAGAAACATTGCTGCCTTTGTAGTAATTATTGGTCTTAAAATGGGAAGGAAAAAAAAAAGAAGAGAATTTCTACATGTTATCTTCATTTTCTGTATAAAAGTGCAAATATAAACTTAAAGAGCAATTTTTCTTTAAAATTGCTTATTGGTTCTTTTTTTTCCTTTTTACCTCAAAGTTGAAAGACATAATTGTCAAAGTAAACATATCTTTTAGAGTCAATGGTCAATGAATTGGTTTGGCACCTAATGTTTCTTTCATATAGAGAAAACATCTCAATCATATTGGATTGTATACAGACCATGTGGAATGTAACACCAACAATCCTTCTTTGTAGTTGCATGAACAATGATACTCAATTCTTAACCTATAGCATTCCAAGAAATTTTATACTTTCGATATATATAGAACATGAAAGACCACAAATTTTCTTCCAGTATAAGACAAGTGGAAAAGAAAAGGCACCAATCTGATGTTTTGAACTGATCCTAATCACAAGCATCAGACGACTATCTTCCTGTGAGCATAGTGATCGAATCATTTACTGACATGGCCTTTAGATCTATCGTTGATGAGTCAGTTTCACTGAAGCTTCTATCCGTCGTGAAAGTAGGCTGCCTAGGAAGAGCAGGAACGGAAGTCTCACTCTCCAACATCACAACAACTGAAGCCATACTTGGTCGATCGATTGGGCGATCCTGCACGCATAAAAGCCCGACATTGATGCATCGGACTAGCTGTTTACTGGTACACGACTGGGTCACGACTGGATCGACAAACTCCATCATCCTGTCTTCATTCCATAGCTTCCAAGCCTGTATCGGAATGCAAATGTTCAGAATTTTAAGAGATTGATTGATCATGTAACAAAGGAAACAAGATTAATTTCTTAGTTTACTTACTAATGCTATGAGATTGATTCCCAGCTCTGGATGATGGTATGTGCTGTTCCTTTTTCCGCTAAGAATTTCGAGTAATAGAACTCCAAAGCTGTAGACATCAGACTTCACCGAGAAAAGTCCTTGCATTGCATACTCAGGAGCCATATAACCACTGCAGTTTGTAGTTTCCATCGATAAGCTATTTGATCGAAGCAAAGCTATCTATCCAGGTTAATTTAAGTACTTACAATGTCCCAACCACTCGCTGCGTGTTTGTCTCGTTGTCATCATTTCCAAAAATCCTTGCCATGCCAAAGTCTGATATTTTAGGATTCATCTCTTCGTCGAGCAAAATATTGCTAGCCTTGAGGTCGCGATGAATTATTCGAAGCCTCGAATCCCTGTGAAGGTACAGTAGCCCCCTGGCGATCCCTTCAATAATGTTGTACCGAGTAGTCCAGTCGAGCAGGTTTTTCTTCGTCTGATCTGTGCCAATCTTGAGTGTGATCATGCTGCAAAGATATCAAACATACCAATCGATGGAGATTGCGGAACACTAACCATAAAGGAAGGCATCCAAGCTTTTGTTGGGCATGTACTCGTAGATCAATATCCTCTCCTGCTCATGAATGCAACATCCTAAAAGCCTAACAAGATTTCTGTGTTGTAGCTTTGATATCAGCACCACCTCATTCTTAAATTCCTCAATTCCCTGTCCTGAACTCCTAGAAAGTCTCTTCACTGCAATTTCTTGGCCTTCAGGCAGCAAACCCTGCGCCCATGCATAAATCACAATCACATTAACATTAATCTTTAGAGGCATGTAACTTAAGGCTTGTGGAAGATACCTTGTAAACAGGACCGAAGCCACCTTCACCGACCAAATTTGAGTCCGAAAATGATTTGGTAGCACTTTGTACAAAATCAAAACTCCACAGTTGTAATTCCGACAAACTTTCATCGTTACTTTCATAATTAACTCGAACTGACCCCGAACGATCTCTACTTCCACCTCCGGAAGAAAACATTGATAGTCCTTCTTCGTTAATTGGCCGTCGAAATAGATCTGCGTAAACAATTTAATGACATCAGATTGACATTAACACTGAGATATGAGGCAAAACAAGTGATTATAGTGCATACTTCTTATTCTCCTCCTGCACTTCCACAATAGAAAGATTAAACCCAGTGAGAGGATCACTGCTAGAACAACTGTAACTATGAGGACTGCCGTGTTCTTCTTGTTGTCATCTGCAACAATTGGTTAGAAATGATTAGCAAGTTTGCAGCAAAATTAGTAAAAATTTCATGACTTGGTGAGCAAGAAATCAACAACACTACTTTTAGCAGGGAAATAAGTCAGTCCAAAGGACGAAATCTAATTTTCCCCAAAAAACACCTGAATGACCTTTTTTTCGGCTAGAAATTGTTTATTTAACGTCAACTTGGGATCATAATGCTAAATAGTCCTTGCTGATGCAACAGACTATACCTCAAGCAATTAGGAAGCAAGGAGTGAGATCTGCTGTCTTCATGATCATTTAAATACACTTTCAATCCTATATTGGTTTGAATGGTTCGATTGATGATTTGTTTTCAATTGCATCATGGCATACTCTGTTGTGATGGAAAAACCCCCTAACATGTTCTCTACACCTAACAATGGTATCTCTGTTCCTAAACGAATGAAGTGTTTGTATAAATGCCTCCATGGGAAGGGTCACTGAAATAGTAGGAGAAGCTCAGAAAAGTTCACTCACCCAATTCAGAGCTGGCGAGCCGAAGAAACAAGTCGTTGCCGCCGATCGAGAACACCTGAATGTCCAACAAATCCACACCCCAAATCAAACACCCGATCCCTGTCACCACCGCGTACGCTGTACATGAGCAATTCCTCAAGCACCGATCTTGGCACTCACTCGAATCCGCTCCCACGTCGGTGTTCCAATCTGATATATCTGGCAGCTTCACCCCTTGCAAAGTCCGGAATCCATCTCCTCCCCCATCTCCACTGCTGTTATTCATCCTGCAACCCAAAGCTGTCCTCCTCACGCACCCACTCGACCAACTGCCACCGTCCCACTCCTCGCTCGACGCCGGCACGAACCCATGCAAGCAGCTACATATCGGCGAGGCGCTGTCAGTGCACGCTGCGTTCTTGCCGCACTGGTTGTAGACCTCGCAAGGGGTAATCGGCTGCGCCCAGTACTGATACCAGTCGTTAGTGTCGTTCTTCCAGATCATGTGCCTCTCGATGCCATACCAGGTTAGCACGTACCGGTGCGAGCTGTTGAAGGCATCGTAGTAGAAGTACATCTTCTGTTCTTGCACGAAATTGTTGAGCTTGAAGCCGTAGATGTACTGCGCCACCATGCCCTGTATGCCGATGAACACCTGCCCGTTCCACCTCCCCGACCGCCACCGCGGCTTCGTCCCTTCCCACATGAAGATCTGCGTCGACTCCCTGGGATCCATGCTCAGGGAGAAATTGCCCGGGGCGGGGTCGTCCTCGCTCGCCCACGACGTGATCTTCTGGCTCACCTTCGTCCTCAGGTCGAGCCCCACCTTCATGCCCGGCATGTACGTGTCGGTCGGGTAGTCGAAGCTCTGCCACGCGACGCTCCCCGAGTTGTTGAGCACCAGATTCCCGTCGTCCGTGAGCTTTAGCACGGAGTCATTGGACGCCGTCGAGGCGTTCGACGACCACAGGCTGCTGTTGCCGCCGTCCAGAATAACAAGATTCCCGTCCGCGGCGATGGCCAGAACGCCGGTGGTGTCCTTCACTGGGTTTTGCCTGTTGGCGACCCACAAGACTGTGTTCGTGGAGAAGTTGTGGTACCAAATTCCCACGTAGCGGTTGGAGGACTTCCCGGGGCTAAAGAATCCCAGCTCGAAGATCCCGCCGGCCGAGATCAATGACTCGCCGTCGCGCAACGGCTGGCCTGGCACGATGGTGTCGCTTGCATGAGACAGGAAACACAGCACTGAGAGAACAGAGAGAAGCAGAGCACATCGGAGACCGGGAAGCTTGACGCAGCAGGCAACAGCCATGGGAACGAACATAAGATCGCTACTTCCTACTGCTCCTCCTCCTCCATCTCACTGAGAACTAGCATCCGTAGCTTCCTGATGAGCGCAATTATTCCGTCCCCAGGAACAGAAAGAAAGCCTTTTTTTAACCAGAGGAAGGATCAGAGAGTGTTATCATGCTTATCAGGTAGCCAAAGGGTGTCCCTCACTACTGTAGCAAAAAGTACCATAAGCCTCGAGCCTTCGAGGTTTCACAGGGAAGATGAGGTTGTGGGCAACTTGGTCATTCACTTCGGCGTCCAAGAAAAGTAGCAGCAAAGCCACATGGTGAAGAAAAAGGTGATAGTAGTAGGCAAAGATGGTGACTGGGTGCGCACAAGTCAGTAAAGAAGATTCTGAGGTGGAAGAAGAAAGAGGGTTCGGTGGAGATAGATAGGTAACAATGGAAGGGGCAAAATCCAAATAAAATGAGATCATTAATGCATTGTTTAGTCGTGGTTGACGTTGACAAATGGGACGACAGTCCCTGATGAAATCACAGAGTTGACACTCGGTGGCAACTGATGAAGAAGAATGGACTAAATAGAAGCAGCCGATGAAATGGTGAGGGTTCCAAATTTTATTTGATATATTTTCTATTTTAAATATTAATCTGATGATAATAATGTATCAGACTCGAGACCTGATGGATGCATAGCCATCCATAGTCAACGTTTGTCTAAGTCTCCATGCCTTTTCTTTTATTTCCACTTCTCCAGACAATGAATATAGAAAGATTTGGTTTGGTTCCAATATGAGATATACTAATGACATATAATTAACTAATAATAATGATAGATACTGATCATGAATCGAGCTTTCTCCTCAACAAAGGACAACTACCGACAAAGACGGAAGCTAAAAGGAACCAATTAAATAGGAGGATTGATAGAAAGGAAAACTCTTGGGACCGATTCAATGGTGATAAGGACAACCAAACGTTGATGCAAGTAATAATGTATTCTACAGTTGATGATCGGAGAAACCTGATGCATCTGCTAGTTTTCCATCGTAGAGGACAAAATAGGATGCAGGTTTTGTAATGAAGGAATGGGGACGGCAAGAAATACAAAAGAGAGGGTCGTGTTCTACCTGGAAGATCAATTCCACATACAGCGGATTATTCCCAAGTGGCTTAGAAGGTTGGACTTGTTTGAGATGCATCCGCTGACTGATATCGATCAGTGGAAGGAAATGTCACGATACAATCCATTCGGTCGTCAACGAAGACTGATAGGTTGCCCACAGAGTTGCCCAACTTCTTCTTCCAGAAGCTGGAACAAGTTGGCCATGGTCCTCCTGTACACCCAAGTCTTTGACATCGCATCCCAATCAAACCTGGAAGGACCACTGCAACACAAGAACAACAGTTTGAGTCTTCAACATATCAGGATTCTGGAGAACGATGGCCGGTGAACAATAAGCACAGAAATCATAAGTATCAAATATCGTCAACGCAAACATGGCTACATGCGTGTGAAAGTTCTATTAAAATCACTACCCTACATTATGCGGATACCACAACCAAAATTGATGTTAAGTCTCAACCCCTACAATTGTTGATGTTTACAGTACAACACCATTCTCAAATAATACACATATTGGTCATTTTCAAATATGGCACCAAATGCAGATGGCTATATAGATTCATCAATTTGGAACATTTTGAAGACTTGAGATAACAGTTGAACTAAAGGAGATCACATGAACTTTATATTTCGAAGTATTGACTCTCTCTTGTCCCAACCACAATACCTTGTCTCCTTTCAAAAAGAAACAACCAGAAAGTCCCTCGGTGCCTACAGTACTTTGGTTGTTTCCATAGCTGGTCCAGGGTTGAGCACTACATTTCAATGGTGGACTCGGAAAGCCACCTTACAGATGATGTTGCAAATTTCCTCCCACGTCATCTTTGTGGAGAATTTTCAAAATGGATGTAAATAGGAAAACAACTGTTAATAAACGTATATTAATCCAATGGGCAAAAGAATCACTTGATGGTTTGATTACTATTAACCTATGTGGGATAGGTAGAAATCCATCAATTTGGTTGACAGAGTCAAATAGAAGTGGCTGGGATATGAATTTTACAGCAAAAGTTGGTGGTAAATAATGATAATGTAGGAACCAGGGTTCCTAAATAGCACAGAATATAAGGGCCTCTTGACTACCAACAAAGATTGAGCTGTAGCAAGCTAATATAATCTATGATATACATCTTTCAGTCAGATTAGGTTGTTGCAGCAAGCTAACATAGATCTAAAAAAATTAAGGAAAAATAAATCAGTTGTTCTACCCTTTGGACCAAGTACAATTTTACCTACCTTTTATGGGACCCACTACAACTCAGCATGTCAGTAGATCCCTATCGGACTATCACTGTTTGTTTTCCTGCACTCTAGTGGGCACAATGAGGGTGGACAGAACAGAAAACTGTAGGACTCCAGAGGTAAGGGGCTACCAATGACTTTCAAATAAGCTTCCCAGTTCTGCTCGACCCACATGTGTGACATGCCATACAGAGGACATATTTGCATTCTCCATTTTATGTACCAAAAGAATACAGAACATGAAATAATATCACAAATGCTCCATCTAAAACATCAATATCCAAGTTGTCTAGAATTTTCTCAACCAGTGTAAGAGGAATCTCCCATATTTGTGGCAGAAAATAAGAACCCTCTGTTACACAAAATCCATATAGTGAGATGCATCATTCCCTAATTCCAGATTTGTATAGCTGCAAACACAAGGACATCCTGTCCTTTCCCATGATTATGTTAAGCCATCTTAAGTCTTTCTCTGGCTCACATTGCAATTCCTGGGAAAGTTCACATCTTTTTTAATGATTCCCTCCTATCAGCTGCAGTTCACCAAGATGAGCAATAAAATCCAATGCAACTCACATACCCACAACAAGTCACGCTATCATGAATAGTACAGCCAAAGACCAAAGTTATTCGAGTTATGCCCCATAGAAAAGGTTCCCTTTTGGGTAAAAATGAAGTCCATGGCATTCATATCATACTTCACTTTTTTGTTGTGAAATCCTTGGGTCTATATATTATCGTCAGCATGCGCTACTCCAACTTACTTGAACATACGCAAGCTGGTTCCAAAAATATAAAGAAAAGGAAAAAGAAAATACAAATTTGAAGATAAAAAAATAAGACAGTGATACACTCGAAACCAACACCATAAAATGCATATGATATTTCTGTTGAAGAAAACACAGTAAAAGCCTCTCTCTCTCTCTGTAAAAGTATCCACTAATGGGAATTCTCATTTATACAAGCCATCAATGGTTCATATTTTCACTAAGGTATGAGATTGCCCAAATCAGTGCCTCATCTGACAATATCACATCTACTCCAGGACATCCATGTACAAGTAGTTCCTACGTGATCTCCACTTGAAAAACTAGTTGTCGGATGAAGACTCTTAATCACCGAGCTCTACACAGTTGCTTTATCAGAATTTAGTTCGTAAGCCCATGTCAAGTACATAGTTTATGGAAGTTTAAGGCCCTTGTTGGTTCTGGTCCATTTTGTTAAATAAATAATGCCTAAAACAGGTAGATCATAGACTTACAAGCAATTCAAATACATTCTAAACCTAAAAAGTAAGAATGTAGCTAATTAATGAGTTGAAAATTTGTCGAAGTTAGAAACTAGATTACGACTGAACCCACACAACTTAATAATCTCAGTCCCAAATTATGTACAATGCTTGAAAATTTAAAACAATAACATGCAATGTTTTACATATAGAAGCATCAAAGTTTACACGGCCGGTACCTTACTGGAGAAGATAACCAAATTTGCCTGTTTGGAGTTTGCTTGTTTATGACGTACGTGCCCAAGCTCCCCAGCTTCAATGTCAAAACATGATTCTGCTCAAAATGAAATGCAACTGATCAACTTAGTCAAGCACAAGAAGATGAAAGATAAGGGAACAACTAAAAGTCTTCTGTCTCATCACACCCCATAGTCCACTTCGTAATCATCAATTTGGATAGCATCTCCATATTCCTGCCAGCACAAAGATGAAGACTATCAATATCTTGTTTGAAAGTTCTGCAGGCTTTTGAAAATAATAAATCATATGCTGGACTCACAGATGAAGTGTGAAAGCTACCTCAAATTTTTCCAGCAGGTCATGGATCGTCTCATCTGCCAGCCTATGGAACTCCTCTTCCGGCAAAAGAGATCTTTAATAGAACGAGAAGAATTACTCCAGAAATGCGAATAAAATGAGACCACATTGTGGAAAAAAGATTTTAGTACCAGATGTAAACAGAAGTACATTTGTATAGAAGAACATAAATGTGTATTGTACTCGATCTTGAACTATCATAAACCTTCCTATACCGACGAATCGAGTATCAAACTGCTTTCAAATTGAGCAAAGCTCCACAAGAACACTCAACCGAAAAATCATAAAAATGACAAAAAAGAATTGTTCGCATCAAAATCAAGGAAAAGAATAAAAGAGATCGAACAAAGAAATCATATATATTGCACAATCAAAGAAAAAGATTTAAGAACTCACTTTCAGGTTAGTCAGAACTGTAGACGAGCACTCAATTCAAGAAAGAAAATCATCAAGAAAGCTATTGTTCACATAAAAATAAATGAAAAAGCTACATTTCATTATGAATTAGACGCTGGAAATCAAATCACTGGCAGTTTTTCCCCGATCGTGAAACCCTAATCAGAGCCTTCCGCTCTCTTTCTAAAGAAAATGGATCGGGGGCAACCACGCACGGGTAATCTATGGCGGCCGGACCCTTCCCTTCGTCGAGCGATGACGGGCGAGCGGAGAAGAAAACCCTAGAAACACATTGGAAATCGGGAGGTGACCAAGCTCCCGATGGAGAGAAGATTCGATCGCCGATATCGCCAGCGGATTCTGCGGAAGCTTCGTGAAGAGACGAGATCGGCTGAGCTCTTCTCCGCATCCGTAAGCGTCGGAGGAAGAGCCTCGGAGCGAAGCGCGACGCCATGGCGGTGGGTGCGGGCAGCCGCTGCAAAGAGGTGGTGTTCTTGGTGTCGTAACTTCAGTCGGGGCGGGACGGGACGGATCCCCTACAACAACACAGTTCGACGGAATCCTCCAAATTCCTGCATCATAACCGTTCATTTAATTTCATATGATCTTTAATTTTTTATTGTTATATATATATGATAAATTTAGGCTCAAAATCACAAAAAAATCCAGTTGGAATTCGATAAGATTACGTCTTCATTATCCCTTTTTCCAATTAATTTATGAAATATTACTCTTTATTTGTATATGATTAGAATCCCTAAACTGAGAATGAGTCCAATCTAAATGACCACATCACAATTCACATTAAATTCCAAAAAAAAGATTATTTTATTGTAGATCCATCGATCAACGTCAAAGATTGCATGAGATTGTAAGCTAAGGAAAAGGGGGAGAAGATAGGATTGAGGAGGTTGGCGATTTCTCTACCTGGAATCCCTCTGTGGTTAGGGTTTATCCAGAAACGTTCCCCGTTGGGTTTCTCCTAAATATAGCCCCCGGTCTCCTCCCTCTATCTGAGCTCCTTCTTAATCTGGGCTTTCTGTAGGTGAAAAATAGACTGCTTTACTTTGTTCTAGGAGGAATCGGTGATGCTATCTGGCGGAGACTAGGTTTGCTATCTTTCAGGTTTTTGATCGGTGCATCTGTTTCGTCCAGGAAAGATTACTTTTCGATGGTGATTTCCATGTAAAAGCTTTTTGGTTTTGTGTGTGTGTGAGAAAAGATTCGTTTTTTAGGAGATCTGGGTATTGGATTGTTCTGAAAGATACTCTGGGTTGGCTCGGTGTCGTAGAATTGGATGATAAGAGATCGAATTGTTTCCTTTTCTGACCTCGTTGGCATATATGGATTGTTTTTTGTTTGAAACGCTTTTTGTTTCGTTGATTGATTGGTTGACTTCTGCCGCTTCCTGGTAGTAAGTTTTGATCATAAACAGGTTGTGTTTTGCTGTTTTGGTAAAGAAGCAACATTCGTTTGTTTCTTGTTCTTTTAGGAAATAAAAAAATCAAGAACCAAAATTAAAACTTGTTTGTTAAATCCCAAGCACAAGGGTATAGTCTTGAGGAGCCAACATAAATTTGCTAGTTAAATGTATTAGTAAGATAAACAAAACTAGCAATAGAATACACCTCAAATTGTTGATTTCTTTTTAGTATGATTTTGGAGAATCTGCCTAAATCGTATGTGAAGAAGCTCAGTAACACACGGCATTTTGTTTTCCTTGAATCATTCAATACAGTAGTGGAACTATAATTCTTGAATATTTATATTGCTACAAGAACAGCTATTTGGGATCCGTAAATTTAATATTTATTATTGCTAATATTTGATATATTCGTTTTCTTTCTTATGTAAGTAATTTTTGTCTTCAGCTTCATATTTAGTTTCTTAAAGGTTTCTTACTCTTTGATCTTTTCATTCCATATGCATATTCGAGACATTCTAAGAAACAGATCCTTGAAGGACACCGTTTTACCTTTATTAGTGAAATCATTGATATGTCAAGTAATTGCAATACTGAATTCAGAATTTTTAGTTTTGTCATTCTAGTCATCTCTTGTGTTTGTCAAATCCTTTTTCCAATCTCATTGTCTGTAATACATATTGCAGGATTTCTCCTAGTGTCTCTCTGGCTTCAAACTAGTTGCTTCATAGAGCTTTCTTACACTGGCCGCTATAGGAAAGTCATACCCTTCTCGCACCTCTAATTGGGTGTGGGGTTCTGCATTGAATTCATTGCTGGAATCAAAGACGTCGGGTATTTGGAGACTGTGCCGTGTCCTTGAAGGTCTTTCTCTTGATTACGGCTAATGTCAGCATGGGCTAAGACTCATATTGGATGGTAGACTAGTTCCCTCCTATCAGTTAGTCATTTATAGATACTTGGGTATGCAATCTTGGTTTTCCTGTGATATCTGGGTGGAATAATCGCTTCAGTGACATGTTGGATATCATCACTTTTCTCAAGTAGTGTGAAAATCTTTGCTTCTTTGATAACTGAAATTGCAGGTTTTTCCTGTTTCTTGACTCCTCACAAGCATAAATCAAAGGTACACAAAGATCATTGTTTTTTATCTCTCTGAGTCACATATCTTTAATTCTTTTATGCTGAAAAATTATTCCTTTGTTTGGAGAATGTTCAACAAGCTGGTGGAACAATGAAGTTCAATCATCTGGTAGAGTCTGAAGATCAAGAAATAAAGCTTGCAGTGGTGCCTAGAAGTTCCAATGTCAAGACAGATGAAGATAATAGTTTAGAATCCCAAACCAATCAAGTAACAGACCAATCTTTACAGGAAGGTTGTTCTGAGAGCAGTCAGGATATTCATCTCTGGGAAGATTTTGTTCAGATGGCAAAGCTTAGAAAAAATAAATCTCTTGGAAATATATTGGACAAAGAAAGAAGTGGCTCCTATGGAAATATCATCGAGGAAAATGAACTAAGTCAGGGATTTTCCAGTACCTGCCAATTAGACATGAATACATTGGACAACATTGATGGTATTAGTCTATATGAAGATCACATGGACCATGGAAGTAAGTCGCAAAACCAGAATCACAAAAATAATATGTTTGAATTTCATAACGTTTCATTGGCTGAACCAGTTCATCGTGAATCCCTCTTTTCCATTGGCATTGTCGAGTCCGATGAAAAGCATCATGACAATGATGATGACCATGTTTACTCTGGACATGCAAGATCGTGTTTTCTAGATAGCCATGGAGTGCCAAATACAACCATCAATGATGATTCTCTGAAGCTTGATTTTATTGGGTCTCATTCCATATCTTTTGAAAATCTGTTCTCTATCAATGATGGAAGGGTTCGGTTTCTAAATGGTGATAGAGCAGCTGATTCTAGGGTGTCTTTGAACCAGCACAAAGCTGCACCAGATGCAGAATATATGTCACATGAATCTGATATAGATGACCAGGGTTCAACCTGCCATTCAGAATTAAGAGGGCATCTTTCTAATAACAGTTGCGGGTGTAATGGTCTATCAGATCCAGAGAATGATTGTAAATATTTCATTCCAAAGTCCGTTAGTGACAATCAGTTGGTTGACAGCAAGGACTCACTTTGCAATGCAGATTCATCGGTTGATGGGAGTGATCACAATAGCAATCCTGGTCATGGAATCGAGTTGGAACAACTTGGGAACAATGGTGCTGTGACTTGTAAACTTAATGAAAGTTCCATCCAGAATAAGGATGAATCAACTCCTGAAGGACATAATATCGGGCGAGTTGCAGCTTGGATCAACCAACTTGATATCCAAAATTGTGACATTGTGGAAGAACTCGGGAAAAGTTCTAATCCTGCGCAGAAGAAGGAACAACCTAAGGTTGCTGGTAGGATTGAAAGCAAAAAAGTTGATGCTAGAAGTAGTATTGGAATGATAGTAGCTTATGATTACCTTTCAACCTTGAGTCCTATGTCTTCAACTGCACAGATGGCAAATCTTGGATTGGTTACAATTCCAATCCTTAGTGCATTTGTTGGTTTAAAGATGCTAAATTTATCAGGCAACGCCATAGGTATGTGTAAGGTTTATCATACAAGCTTCATAAGTTCTCACCATTGTTTCTCCTTTTTCAAATGCTTCTTTTATTCTTTGCTTTACATCAATATGTATCTTATGCTTACTTGGTACTTGTGTTATAAAAAGATAGGTAATGTATGAAACCTAATTCTGCATTTTCTGGAACACTTTTCTTCAGTTCGGATAACTTCTGGAGCATTTCCGAAAGGTCTTCACATGTTAAATCTGTCGAAGAATAAAATATCAGTCATCGAAGGCCTCAGAGAACTTACACGACTCCGTGTACTTGATCTGAGTTACAACAGAATAAGTAGGATTGGCCATGGTATGCAACTAGTCTCCATGTTCGTTTGTGTTCGATATAGTATGTATGTTTTGTATTCTTTTCTTTTTTCCATTCTCTTTACTGTGATCATGATTATATTACATAGCACATTTCTAAACCCTAAATCCTAAACCATGTTAGATCCCAATATATTGGTCAAATATGAATCTAGTTTCTCTTCAGCAGGGATCTTGGCAGTTTCTACATGGATCTAACCTATATTTATGCATCTTATCTCTTGGTCATACGTACATATAAATTGGCTAGATTTGTGTAGAAGTTGGTTGGATTTGAATAAAAATTCTTTGAATCCACGATGATTCGACCTAGCTGCAGCTAGATTTAACAAGAAATTAATTTATTGAAATAAATTGACATGTAGATATATATATACATATATATATATATATATATACATATATATATATATACATATATATATATATATACATATACATATATACATATACATATACATATACATATATCGAAGCCTTCTAACCTGCTATGGACATTGTTAGAAATGTGTGATCTAGATGTTCAAAACAAACAAACAAGCTTCTTTCTTTCATGTTCAAAATATTATTCATGTGGTAATTTATCCCAGATTTAAGCTGCTAAATTTTCCTATGTTGCATCATTGGTCAGAAAAAGAACAAAAGAAGCTAAGCAAGTCAAAGAATTATTATTATTATTAACCGTCTCATTTTAATCCCTTGTAGGTTTGGCTTCTTGTTTGATGCTGAAAGAGCTATATTTAGGTGGGAACAAGATAAGTGAAATAGAAGGCCTGCATCGCCTCCTCAAATTGAGTGTTCTTGACATATGCTCCAATCGAATATCTAATTCAAAAGGACTTAAGCAACTGGCAGCTAATTATGCTTCCCTGCAAGCAGTAAATATCAAGAGCAATCCTGCTGAAAAAAATGTCGGGAATGAAGAGCTTAAGAAACATCTGTCGAGTCTTCTGCCTCATCTTGCTTATTACAACAAGCAGGTCATTCGAGCAAACGGTTCAAAAGAAGTCTTAGACCGTCCTCGACGATCTTTCTCATCCCATCAGTTCGACCGCAGTTTCAGGTCGGAAGGTAAAGATTCTCATCGCGGAATTCGTGGTACAGGCCTAAGCAAGTCATCCTATAGCCATGGTAAGTCTGGCAATGGTCTGAACACTTCAATTAAATCATCCAAGAGAAGCCATAGGCCCCTAAAATCTCTGTGGCCCAAGCCAACCAATGATCTCCCAGATGCTGGCAGGAATATGCTGCTAGGTCTGCAGCCTAGTAGTTTTTTACGACGAACCCAAAGCGAGGGAGCATTCGGAGAATCTTATGAGTTACAATCCTATAGATTAGATCCTCTGGTTCCAGTACCTGATATGGAAGCCATTTGATACTCTCTACCAAATAAAAAGAGTTGCACATGATTGAGTTTACTTGTAGCAACGATATCGGGCCAGTCATTCTACTATATCGGGCCAGTCATTCTGAACTGAGATGTTAGTTTGAGTAACTGTTTATTTCTTTTGGAAGTTTTATTTGATCTACTTTTATTAGATTGGTAGCATTTGGCACGATGGATTCTTGATTGACGAATGTATAGAACTCAACGCGTGGTGGATTTGTGTCAGTGGATTTGTGTCAACGAATGTATAGAACTCAATGTATAGAACTCAACGCGTGGTGGATTTGTCAGTGATTCTTGATTCTTGAATGACAAACTTCTTTTGGAAGTTTGTTTATGTCAGTGATATTATTTGCCATGAATGCTGTCATGCTTATTGTTTGTTTTGGCTTAGCATTCATATAAGCACTCAACGCGTGGTGGATTTGTGTTTCAACTATGAACTGTCCAGGAAGCAACCTAAGAGTGGATTTGTTTTATGTTCATCAGTAGCTTTATCTTTGTTGTGGTCTCCATTGTCAGTAACAATGGAACATGGAATATTCCCCCCCTCTGTGTGTGTGTGTGTATATGTTTGATGTATAAATCGTCCCTTTGCAAGTGTTTGATTCAATTAGATTGGGGCAAATAACAACATCATATGCAAATTCCATATAAGTCTCAAGATTACAGAAAGGTGTCAGTTTATTTAACTTGTGTATCAAAAAGGATAGTAAAGAAACTCATGAGAGCACAAGGTAGAACAATCAAGCCTTTTTAAGATCAATAATACTATTAGGAAACACGATTCTGGCAGCGGCCACAAACTCCCTTCCATCCTCAGCTTATCGCATAAGTGCCTCCCTCCCTTTGATACCTTCATAGAAATGAGATAGGAACACATGGAGTAAGTTACCAACAAAGAAATTAGATTTCATCTAAAGAAAACAAAATGAGAAAAGATTATGGTGACTATGAGATAATAAGGTCGACGCTGCTATCGAGTACCAAAATAGAGAATAATCGATAATGCCGTCCCCGAAAAATCTTGAATCAACATGTTAAGTTCTTGAAAAAGTTTTGCAGGTAACTGATAATTTTGAACAGAACTAAATAGTTTATCTTTCAAACAGATGGGAGGCAAAGAAGTTACATGTTGATTAAGATTCACGAAACTAATATAAAGTGTCCGGTTAAGGTATTAATATTTATTGAACTAGAATAAATAACTTGCTGGACTTGATAATCCTAACCTGGATCCAAGAGGAACATGCCAAAAGTAGCCATACTCCTGTCAAGTATCTGCAGGACCATAGAATTAAACAGGTCAATCCTTTTCACAAATATGGAAAAACAGTTGAAATTGGATGTGCAAGCTTGTTGAAACTTAGGCCGGGCAGTTAGAATACTAGGACTCTGAGATAAACATATATTAAACACTTTCATTCTAATAGGAGTCAAAAGACTCAAAAAGAGCAATGCCCGGCCTAAGGCACCCTTTTTTCAGATTTTTCCCTGATTGAGCTACTCCTCATACAACATTTTTGCTTCATGTTGTACATCTTGCACAAGAGATTTACATGATGTGCACAAGGCAAAAGTTCTATTAAGGGTGATCTCATATTAAGTGGGAAAAATGGGGGCTTTACAGGAAAGGAATCAATATATGAACCATCCTCTTCTGACCAATGTTCAGTCAGTACCTAAAGGACTCAGTATGTAATGCAAATGCTAGTCAGTTCTACTAACGTAACCTTTCAAACCACAATTTTGTTCTTATTTCACCTAAAATAAAGAAAGCCTAACAACACAATATACAATAACTAGTTTTTTTTTTGTTTTGCTTACAATAACTGGTTAGATCAGCTCTATAGATAGAGCTGCTTCTTTCATTTAATCAGCTATTATCATTCAGGCATTATACCTAGTAATGCAAGTACACTAGGTTTGTTGTTGCCATTTAAAATCTATAGATGAAGTCTGAGCAGTTTACTATTTGCTTCACAAAAGAAAAAAAAATTGAATTACCAAACTAGAGTTAAGTACAACATTACCAAACATTAGACATAGCAGCACAAATGTTATTTCTTATGTAATATACAATCAAAATCAAGATCAAAAGTTCCTGAACAAAATAATGCATGAAATTTAGGAATTAAGGCATGCATATCTTGAGATGCGACATCAATAATTCTGGATACAAAACTTAATAGAAAATGATAGCATGTGCTTGTTCTAAATTCTTGTACAATCTTTCTCTCAAAATCTTGTGCAGGCTTCTATACCTGTTTCATTTTTTATATTTATGAATCAAACCATTAAATCTGTTCATAAGTCTCTTTAGAGAAACATTTGACCCTTAAAAACAAAAATAAGTATTTGTGGGATTTTTCTAAAATGGTATTGCATTAATTTGTCAGCACTAAAGCAAAACAAATTAGCATAGGTGAAGCTGTCCACCTTCCTTTGCAGTTAGATAGTTTGATGGGTATATACAACAACACAAGAGGCTAAAATAATCAAAAGAGGGGGAACAAGTCATAAAACTCACCAAATAACAACCAATAAAATACAATATTATCATTAGAAGAGAAACAGAATCAGTAAATAGCCAAGCACAGGAATTCCAGTGGCCATCTTTCTGGAATAACAGGTGATCAGACTAAGCATATGCAAAACTTGGAACAACACAAAACAGTTGGCAAAGTAATTGTCACCCAATACGTATATCCTTAAATGCTTCCATCTCACTCTGAATTAGTAAATCATTTAAAGTTTTACACAATACCAAATGGTCACTTTTGGCCTTATTAATGTAATTGGTAACTCCATTATAGGTATTTGGGTAAGTTAGAGAAGTCTTATCTACTAAAAACTTGACTAACAAATTTGAATACTTTAAACGTTTAACTTCAATGAGTATTTCAAATTCATAAGGCTATGATTACAAAATTGAAGGTGGAGTTTAATAGGTAGGCACTCGATATAGCATGATCCTAATAAAAGAAAAATTACATCAAAATTTTTAATGTTTAGAAAAATATACAGTATAGAGCTCAAACTAAAAAGAAGTTGCACCTGCAAGATATGGTAGTTGCCTACAACAGCGAGTCCCATCAACAGTGAAGATAACAAAAGATGATGTGAATGATTTTAGGATATAAAAGATTGTGAAAGAAAAACATCTTGCTAAAAGAAAATTGAGGTTATATAGAGCTTTCTCAAGAATCAAATAGTCATATTTGTTCAATTCCAGCTACACATGGTGCAATGTTTGTTTATTAAAATTAGATATTGAACAATTGAACCATGAACTAGTTCATATGTGTAGTTAAAGTACAACAACAATAACAAAGTCATAAGTTCTAACTATTTGGGGTCGTCTAAATAGATCTTTTGTCGCTATTGAGATGCATAAAAAGTCATTTGTTTAATTAAGTTTAGAGTTCTTAAATTTTTATTTATAGTTTCTATTAAGATCTTTTTAGGTCTTCTTCTATCTCTTCTTGCACCACTAACATTACTCATTTCACTTAATTATCGTATTTAGAGGTATCCTAAACACATGTTCGGATCATCTTAAATGATTCTTTATCTTATCCTCTACCGAAACGAAACGATACCTAGTTGTTTACGAATAAAATTATTATTTTTCCTATCTCTCCTAATAAAAGATAAGAATAAGTGATATCCATTTAGCTATAGTGTATTTTTTAATTTGAAAACTTTTATAGATTTCCTAATGGATCCACAAAGTAAGGAAAGGGTGACAAAGTTAGTAGGTATTTATTGACTTCTTTAATTGAAGATGGATTGCTTAAAGTACAAGTTTGCTTAGTTAACAAAAAATACAGATATAGAAAGATTAATGATTGAAGAAGAAACCTCTTGGAAATTAAGGACTGACTGCTCTATAAATATCCTGTATATCTAAAAGTTTTGATGTGGTGTGGAAAAAACAGACTTTTAGAACAGTGAAGCTTTCTATAATATATCTAGAGAAAATTTTAAGATTCATGTGAAAGGGTGTATAAAGGGCTTTAGACTTGAATGTAAGTTAACTCAAGATAGGATTTTTTGTTCATTGTATTTTATTAATTTCATATAGTGAAAATTTCAGGATTTTATACACAGTTATAGGTCAAAATATCAAATCATGCAACTCTTGTGTTACTATATTTGAGTTTATATTTTATTTTGTTGATTGTCTAATTTTTTTTGCACCAACGTCTTTGTCCCCCACAAAGAACCAACACTTGAAGATTAACTATCTTTTCAGCCACCTTGAATTCAATGTAGGAAACTACAGTCATACGCAGAGTGACAAAATTTTAACAAGAAAAACCCAAATCCATCGAAATGTAAACAAAAACGTTCGAACACGATTCCATTTCTTTCATGAACTACTACACAAAATCCAGATCAAAGAACATATCCATCGAAAAGCCTAACCTTTATGCTCAATGGAAGTATCATGGTACTCATCATCAACTTCTAGCACGAGGTGTAGTTTCATCTGCTTCTCTTCCGTCCCTCTGGCGAGCGCTGCATCATCATCAACAGGGGAGCCGCCCGCTGCTTCTGCATTGCCATTCCCTTCATCAGGACAGCGCACCACCACCACAGGGCAAGCACAATGGTGAACGCAATAGTCACTGACGCTTCCAAGTCTTCCCTTGTCAGTCCTCCGTGCATCCCCAAACCCCCTGCTCCCCATGATTACGGCACTAGGTCCGGGCCTCTCCACCTCCAAGCAAAGCCTCTCCTTCATGTCGTGGTCCTTCACGATGTGGATTTTTAAGGGGATCTGATAATCCACGAGGGGCTGCGCAAGGTCCTGGAGTGGTCAATGGCGTCCCAGTCGGCGCCGTATAGAACGGACGTGGGGCGGAGGTAGTTCTAGACGTCCCACTTCACGGCGTAGGCGCTCTCGTCGCTGAGGTCGACCGCGATCGCGATGCGACGGTGGGAGCCTGCGGAGGGACTAGATTCGGCGGCGGATGAGAAGAAGAAGCGAGGTTACGAGGGCTGGATCGCTGCCTGAGTGACCGCGGCCGCCACCGTGGGAGGGGCCTGGCTGTCGGACTCCGGCAGTGCCTGCTGAGGGCTCATCGCCCAACAAAGCTGGGTGTTTTCTAGTGTTTTCGACACCTTGTTCGATCTATCGACAAGGAAGAGGGAAGAGAGCCGATGTGGGGAATGGATGGGTATGGGGCGGGGGAGGAGCAGAGGGCGGTTCAAATGAGCTGATGTGGAACGACAACAGAAACGGGAAGAAAAGTATTTTTTTTAGTTTATTTTTAATTATTTTTATTTTTATCTCCTCGTTTTTCCCCACGATTACCTCCTATTTGGATCCGACCTTATTTGGATTCTTACTTCGATGAGTTGGATCCGATCCTAATTGGATTCATATTTGGATCCGATCTTAATCCAACCCGATAACACCCGTTATATATATACCTTCCGAAGTCGGAGCGTCACCGTCGTTCGATTTCTGTCGAAGGCAGGAAGAGATAGCTTTGGTCGCCTGCTCCGATCTAGGGTTAGGGTTAAGGGAATTTTTGGGTCGATTTCAGGTTGGAGAGGAATCGGAGATGCCGCAGCGTCACTCGAAGAACAACAACGACCTCGCCTTCTTCACCTACGAGGAGAAGCGCAAGCTAGGGTACGGCACGCAGCGGGAGCGGCTCGGCAGGGACTCCATCAAGCCCTTCGACGCCTGCTGCCTCTGCCTCAAGCCCCTTGTTGACCCCCTATGCTGCCAGAAGGGCCACGTCTTCTGCAAGGAGTGCATCCTCGAGTGCCTCCTCGCTCAGAAGAAAGACATTAAACGGTGGAATCTACTTTCTGTATCTCACTTTCCAGATATCTCTTTTGATTTGCCTATGATTCTTTGATTGATTTGGTGCGCGGTAGTTTAACTCCACTGACCAGGAAATTCCTTTTCTATATGGTTGATGATAATCTCAATAGCAGTGGGTCTAATTTGAGAATTTGGTAGTTGATTGTATGATAATTATATGCGATACATGCTCTTGATGTAGGTTGGTGATCTTATAATTGGATTTGAGTGCGGTGTTCTTGGAAGACATCAAGCATCTCTTTCTCATTGTTTGGTATGTTTTGGTAGTGCTATATGCACTTGGATCGGAAATCGGAATCTCTGGAACCACTAGATCGTTTGAGTAGTAGTTATACTTCATGACCTTTGGCGTTATAAGGCTAATTTCATGACAGTAGCATGTGGACCAGGTGTGAGGTCAAGGATTGTGCCGAATATACATCTCGAAGATAGAAGATAGGAATGTTGCCTATGAACCACAATAAATTTATATCAAGGTTTCCTTTCGTGTTTTTAATACACAAATAGGGTTATATAACTAACAGCTATTTGCTTTCATTGAGATGATGCTACTTGTTTTTATATTTTTTGGAAGATGGTAGTATATCAATCGCCTGATTGGTTTTGTATTGTTGATGAATTTGATTTATTTCAGCCTCCTACATTTCAGTCCAAATATTGGAAGTTGAAATAAGTGTTGTTTGTTGCAAGGAGCTTATTTTAGCAATCAGGTGTGCGCTTTTATGGTTCTAAGATCTCAAAGAATAAATTTAGAAAAGGGAAATTAAATTTATTGAATTCTGGGTCATATATTAATAGCTTGTAATTCCGGAAATTCCTAAATGGATAGAAGTTGAGTTTTGATTTACTATAAGTTGACCTGTATTATATCTTTGGATACTTATTAAGAAGCAAGGCTTCCATAGATTTTTCCCCCATCTAGTATCCAGCTTATCTCTTTGCCACTTTCAAGATGTAAGTCATGTTCTAGACAGTATCTTTGAGATTTACGTGTCTGTGTTTAGTCAATTGGCTCCTTTGGATTCTCGAAGCTTGATATCAATTCTCAACATTGCAAACATGTTCCACAGTGAGAAACTTGACGTTGAACTTGTGGATGCTTAGTTTTAACTTGTTTACCTTTTTCTTTTAATTGCAACCTTGCTCGGTGGGATCTTGACGAACTTTCTTTTAAGCAGCACCATTAGATGGGCGGTTATTATGTTTCAAGTAATATGAATGACCGTATCAAGTATGCTGATGCATGACTGTAGACATTAAAAATTGCATGTCTCTTGATCACTTTCTGATTGGATTATAGATCTTAAGCCTCTATCTATCAGAGTCTAGTAACACATGCAAAATTCAGAATTTTCAATTAATGAATGAGCTTTAAGTGAGGTATCATACATCTTGTAAGTTTGTGTTAGAGTGCAATTTGAACAACTATTATTTGCTACATATTCTCTCTAGCAGTATTGAAAGGAGAAGTGAAAACTTTGTATTTTGCGAATATGATGAAGCAATTTCTATTATTTAGAAGTGTGATATTTTGACTGTATCACTGCCCAATGAGTATCATTACATGGTATGATCCTTTTACTAGTGAAATTTTTGCTGATAGCAATCTTTAATTCAGAGTTCTGGTTTAGTTCCTGAAGTGGTATCAATTTTTTTTAGTTTATCTTCCTGTCAACTAAGTTTGTCCATCTTGAACTACTTATTTATGCACAACCAAAATCACCATATTTTTCTTATTTGTTTGTGTGTCTATCTATCCAAAAAGCTGCTTAACTTCTTTGTTATGTCCTGAGTTTTCTCTTTAGACGATGGCATAAAAAGAAGCCTTGATGTTTAGGATGTTTGCTGTTGAAGTCACTATCGCTTTATGTTTACTAGTCATGTATTGGTTTAGTGTTTCCAGGTTTCCATTTGTAATTGTGCATTTTTGCACATGCTTGCAACTGAGGTTTTCTCATTTTGTTTAGTGGCCCAACAGTGTTGACATTTTATCTTAACATGGACAGGAAGCTAGCTGCACATGCTGCTCAACAGAAGCAAGAGAAAGAGGAAGAAGAGGAGAAGCTAATGTCGCAAAAGGCTCGAGAACTTGATGCTTTTGACCAGCAAAACCATGGGGCTGTCCCTCAGTACAGTGACAGGAGTCAGGTACGTGACAAGAATGGTTTCCATGGAGCAAACAGTGTGAAGGTAACTTCATACGAAGAAGAGGCTCTTCGCAACATGAAGGCCTTTTGGCTTCCATCTGCGACCCCTGATGCTCCAGTCAAGGTGGCGGCTCCATCGATCGATACAATCTGTCCAGAAGGCAAGGAGAAGCTCAAGCTGAAATCTCTATTCCCAATCTGCTTCACTGAAGAGAGCAATGAACAGAAGAACAAATCCAAGGCTCTAGAAATCAGTTACATATGCCCGAGCTGCAAGGTCACACTCACAAACACCCTTTCCCTCGTGGCCATGAGCACATGTGGTCATGTATTCTGCAAGAAGTGCTCCGATAAGTTCTTAGCTGCTGATAAAGTTTGTCTAGTCTGCAACAAGGGATGCAAGGAGAGGAACCTGGTTTGCTTGGCGAAGGGAGGGACAGGATTCGCCGGACATGGGAATCACTTGGAGGCAACAGAGTTTAAGCATTTGGGCAGCGGTACCGGGTTGGGATTGTGGAAGCCAGCCACGAAATCTTGAAGATGAGAAAGAATTTGCATCCAAGTTATTTAGTAGCTTTTGCTTGTTGGTGTTACTTGTATTGAGTTACACAAAAAGTGTATGGCAATGTATGTGACAGAGCTTAGAGTGCTAATGACTTGCAAATATGCTTTAATGATGAACTCGTTTTCTGGGTTGATTCTGAGAGTTTGCTCATATACATATGAAGTCGGTCAATCAGGAAAGAGACTAATCATGTGGATCATACCTTCTCCGAAGGTTCCCGTTCTCTTCTTGTGACCTCACTGCCGATTCCCTCCTCTTCTTCTTCTCGGCTTTGTCAGGACCTGAAGTCGGTCATATTTTCCTTGTTTCCTAGCTCTCAACAAAGGAATGGCGGTGGCGATGGTGCAGTTCCTCATGGTGAAGTTCGTGGATGCGCTCGAAGAAGAGGACAGCCTGACGGTTCCCTTCCATGCTCTGTTCCAGGACATAAAGGAGGATCTTAAAGTGACAATGAGGCACCGCCGACCTCCGCGCCTCGCTGTACGACCTCAAAGACATATTGATCGAGTACCGAACGCTCTCCAAGAATCACACGGACCTCAAGCAACGGAAGCGCGTAAGACTCTCTTCCATGTCGAGTCTATGGTTTCTGTACAAAGCGAAGAAGAGGCTGCAGGCGATCAAGCACAGTATCCAACCCAGAAGCCATGGAGCGATGGATCAGAATTACAGTAGTGGCTATTTAAGTGGCGACATGGAGTTCGATAGGTGGACTTCGCGTTGTGTGGACAAATCGAAGGTTCATGGTCTCGACGATCAGCTGGGTGGAGTGATACCGCAGATGGTCGACGGCTATGGGTGTGTTGTCTCAGACAGTGAAAAGAGGTAGAGATGCAAGAAGAGAGATGTTGGAGAGGATGCTAACAGCACTAGGAATGTAATGTAATCCAAGATTTTTCTCTCTTAACATATTATAAAAAATAATATATTATTTTTATTTAAACTATTATTTTTCTTTTGTTTATATAGTATGATTAAGGAAATGATTAAAGTTAATTTTCTTAATCATGTGATCAAGTTAAAAATAATTTCCTATATAATTAAATTATTAATTATTTAATTTTCTAAGTGATATGATTTTTAGAAAGTAAATTGTTCAAACTTTTATTTTTGTATGTGAACTATAAGAAATAAATATTATATTTCTATTTTAATGTGTGAAAGTAAATTAAAAATAAAATTTAAATTGGCTTTGTTATAATTTTATAATACATAATAATATTTTAATTTTAAAATTTTATGTTGATAATTGCTTTATGCTATTATAATGATTATTTGACTTATATAATGTTCTCTAAACTTAAGTGAGTTTCAAGAAAAACTTTGAATTTTATTAGAATATTTTTATTTTCTTGAAATAAAAGATAAAAAAAATTTCAAATAAATAAATATCAAAAATATTATGTTCAGTGATCGTAGTGGGTCAAATGACTATGAATTTAATTGAAATATACATATAACTTTATAAATAAGTATCCTACATCAAATTGAGAAAAGAAGATATTTTAGCCTACACCAAATGGATCAAAATTTTATTTTAGAATATCTTTTGATTAAATTATTAGTAAAATAGAATATAAGAGTGGATTAAAAGAAAATATTATATATTTTTATTAAATTATTGATAAAATAGAATAGAAGAATTAATCAAAATAAAATAAATTATAAACATGCGGTGAGCGTGGATCGAACACGCGACCTTCAGATCTTCAGTCTGACGCTCTCCCAACTGAGCTATCCCCGCTTGACGGCTATTTTCATGAATTTTATGTAGTGAGGTCGATGATGTCCGCCCACAAGCAGATTGGAAGAGGTGGCTGTGAAGATGGTCGGGAAAGAGAACATGTGTCGGATCGAGCCCGATAAAGACGGGGAATGTTGTTGGAATATATTCATGGATTCAGTGACGAAGGGCGGGCTTGCGGGCGATCATCCTACTCTGAGAAGCATGAAGACAGAGATCGTGGATAGATGTGGTGGCCTGCCATTAGCCGCAAAGACCATAGGGGAGATCTTGCGTGGATCTCTCTCACCTGCAGAGAATTGGGAGCCTGAGAACGAGCTTCATCCCTGAGATCTCTGTGAAATCGGTGGCAATAAACAGATGACAATAGATTTGTTCTTTCTAGTACTAAATTTTTCTACAGAAACTTGTCACTTTGATTACAACTACAGATTAGAATTGAACTACAAACATAAATTTCTTATTTGTTCTTCTCCTGAGCAATGCTGTCAGAATCGACCCCATCTTCTGAAGAGTAAATGAGACTTGATCCTCTCATCTTCCCACGTCAAGTTATTCCACCATTGTCTCTCTCCTCGGATGATGGCGATTGGGGTCATGTCATTGACGCCCACGGGGAGTGCCTTCAGCTTGGGGCACTCCTTCACCTTGAGGTGCTTTAGACATGGCAAAATACCTCCACACACACTCTTCAATTCCGGCAGTTCCCACAGACGCAGCGTGTGCAGTCTTGGAAAGGCTTCTTCTCCAATCACGGAGTGATCGTAAACGCTCTCCAGCTTATCACAGAATCTTATCTGCAGAGTTTCAAGGTTTTGGAAGCGCAGGGTTGAACAAAAGAGACCAACAAGATTTGGACAGCAATCGATATGGATGTGTTTAAGGCTAGTGAAGTTTGTTTCCTTCTCCACACCAGCAAACAAGAAGCTCAACTTTTCGAGATTTGAGATCCATAGCTTCTCCAAGCTTAAAACTTCAGACACATCCTCTAATTCTGCCGTAAAGATGCTTTCCATTTGGTCACACCTCTGAATCCAACACTCTCTCATTCCTCTGAGGTTCTGCAGTTCAAAATCCGAGAGTTGCTTCACCAACTTCACGTCATTCAAGAAGACGACATCCGCATGATGAAGGACTCCTCCAATTCCCCAAGGACGAACATGATGGATCTCCAGAAATCGGCAAGCATTCGGGGGATGCGAACAATATTTCGTTCCGAAGTAAGTTTCTCTGAAAACAAAGTTCTCGTTTTGGAAAACGAACTCACTGTCTCTGTTCGCTTCTTCGGAGGGACAAACACGAATATGGAACCTCAGAAAGCAATTATCCCACAGCGGAGAATCTTTGTCCAAGTATTGGAAGAAACTGGTGTTGCTTACAGACAAGTAACTTCTGTTGTCGTCCACGCATGTATTGATGGAGGCATACACTCCGGCGTGCTCGTCCCAAGTCAATCCAGCCTGCAGCCACTGCATGTCATTCCAATCAACTGCGTCGCTCTCTGTGCACAGCTTCAGGCTCAGTAAGTGACCAGTTTTTGTGATCCCGTATGGGAATTCTGGCAGTGCAGTACCCGAAAGATCGAGCTCCTTCAGTTTTGAGGGATCTGCTATTGGAAACACACTTTCCTGGAAGTTTATGCGCCGGCATCCTCTGAGAAAAAGGCAGCGGAGTTCTGGGAGCCTGGATAAAGATGGGAAGGACTCGATTGAGGTACGAGAAAGATCAAGGACTCTCAGCATGTTCATCATAGCGAATGATCCAGGAGAGAACGTCCTCAGGGCAGAGCACCCTGAAGCGTCAAGCACCAGGAGCTTCCGTAGTGAGCGGATGTTCCGTAGCTCCTCTAAATGTTCGCAACCTTTTAGGAGTAGATATTGAAGATTGGCCAAATTGGAGGTAGAGGACGGCAAATTCGTGATTGCAGTGAAGGAAAGGTCCAAAACACTGAGAGTGAGGATCTGCCTGTTGTCAAAGAATGAGTTCGGGATTACCTTCAACCAGCGAATTCCCCGGAGAAATAAGGAGGAAAGGAAGGACTGGGGGATTTGTGGCAGTCTATCCGTGCTGCTCTCCATCAATGAGATCCTCTTGTATCGCCCATCAGGAAGCCAAATGGAAGTCAGCCCTTCTGAATGGGTGGCACAGGAATATCCATGGTCGCCTCGTTGCCTCCCAGTGTCCATGAGAACCTCTCGAACAGCTTCATGCATGCGGACATGGTCATCGTCGTCCCTGTACAATAGACGACGATGTAAAAGCAGCAGCAGGATCTTTTGAGCCTTATCAGTAGCCGCTACACTCAGATATCCTTCAGCAATCAGTCCGTCCATGAGCCAATACTGGATCAGTTCATCGTCATGGAGTGCCATATCCCCAGGGAAGAGCAAGCAGTAAACGAGGCAGTGTTTTACCTCATCGTCCGGCAACATGGAGTAAGCGAACCTTGCGGCAGTAACCTCGTTCATCAATGCCGACGACACTTTAGCAGTTAATTCCTCATTTGCCGAATCAGTAATCGAATCCTTCAAGGCTCCTGCCATTAGCACGATCAACAAAGGCATGCCATGGCTTCCTTCCACCACCATTTGCCCGAAACGATTCACGATGCTGTGCCCAGAAATTTGGCAGAACAAATCCCACGATTCCTTTCTACTGAACGAGCTCTGTTGGATCACGACATCAGGCTCCATCACTGTTTGTGTTCTCATGGTTCTGGTGGTGACGACGACCTTGGAGGCATTGTGCTTGGGTGTAGGTACTCCCAGTGTTGCCAGCATACGATCCTCTGTAAACCAAGCATCATCCAGCACCAACAGGAACCTCCTCCCGGATAGAAACGAATGGATCTTTTCTGTGACCCTTTCTTCATCGCCATTGTCTTCAACCACGATCGACAGGCTCTCCAGTATCTTCTGTCTCACCCGTCTGGTGGTACAAGTGACGGACAGGGAGATCCAAAGGAAGACATCAAAGAGGGGAGAAGCCATCGCTCGACCATAAGCTTGTCTTGCGGTCCATGTCTTCCCTAGTCCAGAAATCCCGTAAACGACCACCGTCCCAACGTTGGGATTTGTTACCTCTTCCATCAAATGCTGAATGCTGCGCTCCCCCGTGGCCATTGCTCCGTCCAGAGCTCCGACAATGCAAGTGTACACCCTTGATTGAGCTGGTGTTCCTTTGTTGAAGAATATGGCTGTACCGGGACAAATGGAACTCAAAGCATTTGCTCTAAGAGAGACTCCTTAGGTGTGATCTGAAGAATGTTTCACTTGGTGTTCCAGAAAAAATGAAGTGCACGATACAAGATTGAAGGTTTCCGAGAAGCAGGGTGGACAACGCCGAGAAGGCACCGAGAACCTGCATGTTTGGTAGGTCAAAATCGAGGTGCTGATAATGTTGACCAAAAAGACCGTCCCTCGTCTGACCTGTCCCGATCATTTTCCTGGAAATTGCACGCGTTTAGTCATCGGAGGCACCTCTTTCCGATCCATTTCCACGCTCCTACAGTTCGTGATGGCCGACACGCACGAAACTGGAAACTGTCTCACATTCCAGAGACCTTCCTTGATCCACACATACTTCATCATTCTTCCTAGTTCAGTTGCAGGACACACTGACACTAGATCGATGCCAGTGCAGGTTATCTGAGAGGGCTAAACAAGAGAGATCGATGCAGGTCTTCCCCTACAGGTGGAGGCTAATATGGAATGACTGGGATCTCCGGTCATTTATCTTGATCAGCTTGAGCTTGCAGATCATCCTCATCTTCTCCGGGAGCCTCAGGAAGCGCGTCGTCTCCAGCTGGATCAGCCTCATTCTCTGGTCCGCCTACCTGCTCGCCGACTGGGTCGCCACCTTCGCCCTCGGCATCCTCTCCAATACCCAAACCGACTCTGGCTGCGCCTCTTCCTCTCACACCCAGAACGACGACCTCCTCGCTTTCTGGTCGCCTTTCCTTCTACTACACCTCGGCGGTCCTGATACCATCACGGCTTTCTCCCTCGAGGATAATGAGCTGTGGCTGAGGCACTTGCTGGGACTCGTGTTTCAGGTTGCTGTGGCTTTATACGTCTTCGTTGGTTCCTTGCCGCAAACCAGGCTCAAGTCCCCAGCGGCCATGATGTTTCTCGCCGGGATTCTCAAGTACGGCGAGAGGTCATGGTCCCTCATGTGTGCGAGCATGGACTGCTTGCGAAACTCCATGGTCACGCCCCCCGACCCCGGCCCCAACTATGCCAAGTTCATGGAGGACTATGCGGCGATGTCCGCCGCCGGACTAAGAACGGAGATTGAGATGAAGAAAGAGCCAGAATCGAGACCGCGGTCATTGGATACATTGGTGGAGGACATCCGCACAGTCACGATGGTGACGAAAGCTCATCAGTTCTTCCACACTTTCAAGCGCCTTATCGTCGACCTCATCCTCAGCTTCCACGATCGAAACGAGAGCCAGTCCTTCTTTCTCAAGCGCTCTCCCATCCAGGCTTTCAAGGTGATCGAGATCGAGCTCTCCTTCGTGTACGAGATGCTTTACACCAAGTCCACCGTCCTTCATACTGTTGCTGGCCCTGTCCTTCGTTTCACCAGTTTCTTCTTCATTCTCACTGCTCTTCTGCTTTTCTTGTTCACCGAAAAGCACGGATACAAAGAGATCGACATTATAATTACTTACACGCTCTTAGCAGGAGCTCTTGCTCTCGAGATCTATTCTGTTGGTCTGTTGATATTCTCGGATTGGGCCTCTCTCAGGCTGAAAGATCTCGGATATCCCCGACTTTCCAACATGGTCTCTGCCATAAACTCTTTCTTCCGGCCACCCAACAAGCCCAGATGGTCTAATTCCATGGCGCAGCATAATCTCATTAGCTTCTGCCTCCAACACCGTCCATCCCCATTTAACAGATTCCTCCACTTCCTCACGGTAAAAGAAGCATGGGACAGGTACTGGCATACCAGCTATTGCCCTGTTACCGACGACCTGAAAGAATTCGTCTTCGAGGACCTCAAGAACAAATCCATCGGCGCAGATGATTCCAAAGGCTACAAGCGTTTCAGCACCTGCAGAGGTAGATGGGCTCTGCAGCAGAAGGGGCATCTGAAGGAACTTGGCTGGAGCGTGGAGGTGGAATTCGACGAAAGCATTCTGTTGTGGCACATTGCCACTGATCTCTGCTTTTACTCCGACGACACCAACCAGTCGGCGGATACGCTTTCTTACCGAAGGATCAGCAAGCGTGCGTCGGACTACATGCTGTACCTTCTCGTCGTGCGGCCTTTCATGCTGACCGCTGGGATTGGACAGATCAGGTACGGGGACACCTGCGCGGAGGCCAAGAACTTCTTCTCGCGTGGTGTGGAGACGCCAGATCTGGAACAAGCCTGCGAGATGCTTCTTTGCGTGGAGACCAAAGTCCCGCCTGTGCAGGTGAAAGGGGACCGAAGCAAATCGGTGTTGTTCGATGCCTGTAAGCTAGCAAAAGACTTGCTGGAGGTGGAGGAGCAAAGAAGATGGAAGTTAGTGAGTGCAGTATGGGTGGAGATGCTATGTTACGCCGCAAGCAATTGCAGAGGGTACTTCCACGCGAAGCAGCTCAGCGCCGGTGGAGAGCTGCTCACGATGGTGTGGTTTCTAATGGCCCATTTAGGAATAGGGGAGCAGTATCGGATCGAAGAAGGGCATGCAAGGGCCAAATTGACGATAGAGAAGTAATTACGCTCTCCCACTACAGCTCTATTCTATCATTGAGTAAAATCTATCAACATGTAGTCGATTGGATTGATGCATGTAATCCACCGAGATGATATGTTGGAGTTATCTGAAAATATAGTCAAATATGATATTTGATTTGCATGGTTTATTTGTGGGTGTTTCAGGAAAACAAATGCATGAATGTTACAAGAAAAAGAAAAAAATTCTATCCCTGACAGATACAAGAATCTATTGTCATCTGTTTATTGCCACCGATTTCACAGAGATCTCAGGGATGAAGCTCGTTCTCAGGCTCCGAATTCTCTGCTGGTGAGAGAGATCCACGCAAGATCTCCCCTATAGTCTTTGCGGCTAATGGCAGGCCACCACATCTATCCACGATCTCTGTCTTCATGCTTCCCAGAGTAGGATGATCGCCCGCAAGCCCGCCCTTCGTCACTGAATCCATGAATATATTCCAACAACATTCCCCGTCTTTATCGGGCTCGATCCGACACATGTTCTCTTTCCCGACCATCTTCACAGCCACCTCCTCCAATCTGCTCGTGACGATGACCGACCCGCCGCAGTCCTTCGGCAACACACGGTCAAGACGAAGATGACCGGCCCATTCACCTTCGTCCGGCAAACCCGAGCTCATTAAGCCTTCGTACCACTCGTCGATGTTCCAGACGTCGTCGAACACGATGAGGTATCGTTTGTTCATCAATTGGAGGTGGAGCGCGAACATCAACTCCGCGAGGCCACCGCTTCCTGCACCGGCTTCTGAGATGGATGTGATGGCCTCCTCCTCGACTCCCAGTGCCATTAGCATCCTCTCCAACATCTCTCTTCGGACATCTCTACCTCTTTTCGCTGTCTGAGACATGCACACCCATAGCCGCGGAAAGAAGCGCCTTCTCACCGGCGGACTGTTGAAGACCATCTGCGCTAGCACTGTTTTGCCAACTCCACCCATCCCCACAACCCCGATTCCTTTGAATCCGCCGCTATCCTCTTCCAACAGCATTCTCTCTATCGCGTTGAGCTGATCGTCGAGACCATAAACCTTCGATTTGTCCACAGAACGCGAAGTCCACCTATAGAACTCCATGTCGCCGCTTAACGAACCACTACTGTAATTCTGATCCACCGCTCCATGGTTTCTGGGATGGATACTGTGCTTGATCGCCTGCAGCCTCTTCTTCGCTTTGTACAGAAACCATAGACTCGACATGGAAGAGAGTCTTACGCGCTTCCGTTGCTTGAGGTCCGTGTGCTTCTTGGAGAGCGTTCGGCACTCGATCAGTATGTCATTGAGGTCGTACAGCGAGTCGCGGAGGAGGTCGGCGGTGCCCAGCGGCACGGAGGACCTCATTGTCACTTTAAGATCCTCCTTTATGCCCTGAAACAGAGCATGGAAGGGAACCGCCGAACTGTCTTCTTCTTCGAGCGCATCCACAAACTTCTCCATGAGGAACTGCACCATCGCCACCGCCATTCCTGTGTGCAATCTCTCGGAACTGCTCGAATTCGAGACTTCGAGTTCTGATGAAGCAGAGAAGTGGAAGAGGAAAGTGGCATTGAGGTCTCAGGAAGAGACCAGGAATCTACGGAGCGATGATGGAACTGCTACGGTCAATGTGAGGCCAAGACATGGACAGAAATGGAACATTGGACCAATTCAACTGCTGGTTGCACGTTAGGCGGATCTGTGCCATATGTCCAATCCGTCCAAATATTGATTCGGCCGGACTTCGTCAACCTCACTGCAGCAGAAAATTCAAGGAAGTAGCATCTCTCCCTCCAGTCTCTTGTCGTCTTTTGTCTCTCTTCACGCCTACACGCCAACCCATCTAAACGCGTGGGGAGTCCAAGCTTTTGGACTGCCGAGTCAACTATAGGCCACACTCTTTCTTGTACACTTGAGAGAGCTGAGAGAGAGAGATGGAGATCTTCCCTTACAGGTGGAGGCAAGCATGTAATGACTGGGATCTCCGGTCATTCATTTTGATGAGCTTGACCTTGCAGATGATCCTCATCTTCTCCGGGAGCCACCGGAACCACGTTGTCTCCAGGTGGATCAGCTTCATCCTCTGGTCGGCCTACTTGCTCGCCGACTGGGTCGCCACCTTCGCTCTTGGCATCTTCTCCAATAACCACACTGGCTCTGACTGCGCCTCTTCCTCTCACAGCACCCTGAACGAAGACCGCCTCGCTTTCTGGTCGCCTTTCCTTCTCTTGCACCTCGGCGGCCCTGATACCATCACGGCCTTCTCCCTTGAGGATAACGAGCTGTGGATGAGGCACTTGATGGGGCTCGTGTTTCAGGTTGCCGTGGCTTTCTACGTCTTTGTTGGTTCCTTGCCAGAGACAAGGCTCACGGCCCCTGCGGCCATGATGTTTCTCGCCGAGATTCTCAAGTCGGGCGAGAAGTCGTGGTCTCTTATGTCTGCGAGATGGTCTCATTCTATGGCGCAGTATAATCTCATCAGCTTCTGCCTCAAGGACCATCCGTCCCCATGTAACAGATTTCTCCGCTTCCTCACGTAAAAGAAAGACACATCTTTAGGGACCTTAAGAACAAATCCATCAGCGAAGAGGAGTCCAAAGACTCCAAGCGTTTCAGTGCCTGCAGTGGCGAATGGGCACTCGAGCAGCAGAAACATATGAAGAAATTTGGCTGGAACGTCAAGGTTGAATTCGACCAAAGCATTCTGTTGTGGCACACTGCCACTGATCTCTGCTACTAATCCCACGGCACCAAACAGCCAGCGGATAAGGCTTCTTCTTCCCGAGGAATCAGCAAGAGTCTGTCGGATTACATGCTTAACTTGTCGTTGCATGGTGAAAAGTAAGCAAGCTGAAAATGGATACTTTATAATAGTAAAGCGTCAGACAATAAAACAGAGCGGGGATAGCTCAGTTGGGAGAGCGTCAGACTGAAGATCTGAAGGTCGCGTGTTCGATCCACGCTCACCGCATTTTATAAAACATTTTATTTTAATCAACTTTTCTATTATATTTTACCAATAATTTAATAAAAATATATAATATTTTCCTTTAATCAACTCTTATATTCTATTTTACTACTAATTTAATCAAAAAATATTCTAAAATAAAATTTTGATCCATTTAGTATAGGTTAAAATATCTTCTTTTCTCATTTTGATGTGGGATATTTATTTGTAAAGTCAGATTCATATTTCAATTAAATTCATAGTCACTTGACCCAATAAACAAAATATTTTTTACATTAATTTATTTAAAAATATCTTTTATTTCAAAAAAAAATTCTAATAAAATCTAAAGTTTTTACTAAATTTTTGATATACACACAATACGTGAAAAAAAGACTATATTTTTCATCCTCCATGTCGCATTTTGTAGTCATTTATTTCTTTTCTTGTAAGCACAATTCACTGCCTTTAGTAAAATTATATAAAAATTATAGTATGATAGAAGGATAATGATATGATTGATACACTTAACCGATATCCTTACGATGTGACTGATACTCCAATACCATATCATGTTATTAATACCTCGAGACCATATAACTAATATAATGTCACTTTTTAAATATTATAACTACATCCACACTAATTAATACATGATCTTTAGATTCTATACAAAACAATTTCACTCAAGATTGAAAAGTACATATAGCTATTTTATATATTAATACATGTCTCCAAGAAAAGAAATCTTATTATAAAAAGCCTCTTGGCTATATTGTTGATGGCTCTCTAAGACTCAAGTTCTAATATATTCAATTCTAAAGAACTTAAAGATCTCTCGTAATTGAAGTATGGAATGAATTTTCTTGGACATGTTGCCCATGCAGTTTTGCTAGGCTTGGTGCCTTGTGATTCAAGAGCATTAATATAATATGCTATTGATGCGAGATTTTAGATCTCTACTAGCAAACATTCTCTTAAACGAAGTTTTTTAATAAGGATTATATAATTTTTCTTTGGTCCCTAAGTGATATTTTGAATGATGCTTTAAAGATCTCACACATCAAGATTGTGTTGAATTGTACTGTAAATGGCAGTGATCTTATTTATTGTAATGTTTTGTATTTATATATACTTAAAGAGGGTGATTCCCAATTAGCATGATTATTCTTGAATCATGGATTGATTGATGATAATAATATATTAGAAATATAATTATTATTAATCATTTGTTTCTTTATTTGCTTCTATCAATGATCCTTCTACTACCATGTCCTTGTAAGTTTGAGCTTTTATCATGGGTGTCAATGAAATTAGAATATTTTACGAGAAAGTGGTTTCGTTAGGAAGTTTGATATATGGACATAGGATATATGCAATTAGAATTTAGTAATATAATATGTATTAATATAAAAATCGATGATAATATGTTTTATGTGAGAATGAAACATAGTTTAAATTGGTTATAGTAACATAGGAGCTTCAACTAATAGATAATGTAGATTGATGTGAAAGTTCTATCATTAGCATTACTTGTCCAATCAATATTAACAAAGACACAAAGGAGAATGAATGTTTTTTAGGGAGAAATGTATGATTTAGGAGCTTTAACTGATAGATAATATAGATTGATGTGAAAGTTCTATCATTAGCATTACTTATCCAATCAATATTAACAAAGACACTAAGAAGAATGAATGTTTTTTAGGAAAAAATACACTATTTAAAGTGTTTTTGGAGCATCGATACAATTCAATGCAAATCAACGATGAATATGTGAATGGATAACTAATAAATATCGGAAGGAATATATTATTGACTAATCAAAATCAAGATTCTATTATAATGTTTAGTCTTGTATATATTTCTAAGTCTCCAATTTTTTCTCATAAAGGTAGCAAAAAAGATAATACAGAGAAGCAAATGATCATATTTATTAAATACTACTTGTTTTTTGGAATTTTAAAAAGGTAATATAAAATACGTTTAAATATGATTTACAATAATATTAACATAACATGTTCCCAAATAACACGATCGCCTATCCCTCACAAGAAGTTATCTTGATCCGGCTTGGGCGACGTCAACAGCGCAGTATAGAGCCGAAGCTTCTCCTCCCCCAGCGAGGAGCACCGCGACAGAGGCCTTCGTGGTCGTATGAAGGAGAGCGACGTGAGGGTCTTCCGGTGCTTGTACCTCCGCCACGCAAGCTGCACCGCCACCGCCGCCCACGTCCGCCATCCGGGCGAGTAGTACCGTGCGCTCCTCTTCACCTTCTCGTTGGTGAACGTGTACCTGAAATGCTGCGTCACGTACTTCACGTCGCCAGCTTCCAGCCCGAACGCCTCTGTCGGCTCCAGGGTTACCAGCGTCGAGGAAGACGGCGGCAGTCGCTCCACGAACGGCCTCCTCAGGCACCATGACAGGAGCTCGTCGCCACTGAAGTTTCCAGGCCCCAGCATGCAGCAGCTCCTGATGCCATCTCGCAGGGCTTGACTGCTCTGCAAGTGCCCTCTCACTACGAACAGCATTCTCCGGACCGGATCACCTTCTCTGGCAATCTGATGACCACAACGGGAGAGCAGCTAATGATCGAGGAAGACATGGTAATGAAGAATAACAGAGACGCTTAGTCAGGTATGTTCATGTGCTCACCACTTCCCCTTTAGGGAAGATGAGAGACTTCAGCCTATCACAGATGTTCTCGAGCACCAGTTCATCCATGTGTTGGAACAAAGGGACCTGCATCGATCGCACTTCGATCACCTCTCTGCCATCTCCAAATCTTCAACTTCTGATAAGCATTACCTGCCGAACGAGATCAAGGCAGAGGTGATACTTGATGTCCCTCCTCAGCCCGTCCGGGAAATTTCGGATCATCTCGCACTCATCCACTCCTCTCGTCGCTGCCCACCTCTGCCGCTCGTACTGCCGCACTCTCTGCCTGATCCCCTGCGTCAAGTTCCTCCTCTTCATCCACCACTCCACGCTCCGGATCCGCAGGTGCATCGCCTGCTTCTTCGACGTAGTCGCGTGTAGGAATACCTGCAATCAATCAATCATGTACCGTCTCAAATCACCAATACAACAAGATTTGTTTGTTCATATAGTCTTCATACCTTGATGTTTCCTATGAGCATGGTGACCAGAATGAGACCGCTTGTGATTATGATGATGTTGAAGACAATTTCTAGCCACTCCGTGGTGCTCTCCAAGTTGCCAAAAGTGCTGAAAGAAGAGACGCCTTCAGGCATCAACGGAGTGATCCCTAAGGAGAAAAGAAGAGACTGACCTCAGAGTCATTAGGCCCCAAAAGATGGGGAGGAGTATCTTCTCCAGCCGGTTAGTGTTAGTAACCAGAGAAACGGTCCACTTGTAGGCTCCGTACTGGAAATGGTCACTGCTATCGAGGCATCTAGTCTTTGCTTCCAAGTTCTTGGCCCAATCCAACCTGGCTTCATCCCTTGTTCTTGTTGCCGCACCATAGTAGATGGGATCCATGCAAGCCATTGTTTTTGGACCACATCCTTTTACCCGGCTGCATTGCACTCTCAGGCAATTCTCTGCCCTCTGTATTCCCAGCAGGTACCAACACGCACCCACAGCCTATCATAACAACACCAAAGCGATCGTTTAATATGATCACAACGATCTGCAGATGTTTGTATTCGTTTTCAGGATTTCACAGGTTAATATCAGAGGTAAGGGAAGGATACCGACATGTGATGCGACGAAGTAGACCATCAAGTTTAGAGCAATTCCCCACCAAATAGTCCCAAACACATATCCTGAGAAGTTCTGCATGCGACGCAGGATGCAGACGGAGTGGTAGATCTTTGGAAGGTACTCGAAGAGGAACGTTATCAGGAAGACGGTCATCACTGTTGTCGTTGCTCCTCGCCGTAGCAGCGCCGGAGCTCCCACCCATGTGACGATCTGCATCATTGTTTTTGGCTATTAGTTACACATCTTGCAAGACTATGATTTCTACCGAGTTTAGCTCCCATTAATCGATATCTTTACCTAAAAACCATGAATTTTGGGTCAAACAGGAAAACTTCATCAACCATCTCTTGCATCACTGACATGTAGTTATTGCTAACTCTGTAAATTGCTTCCGCATCCTAAACTTTTGTGTGTTAACTTAGATCTGGTTTAGCATCCTTGTGTGGTAAATCCAGCAAGTTCTCATGTGAGATGTTCTTGCCGTACGATTAATCATTGTAGTAGAAACGATGCAGCTAATTTATCTTAATGCCATACGATAGACAAAGAGGCAGTGTCCAGGAAGTATCACCTGCATCACAGGGAGAACAACAAAGATATCCAAGAAGAAGCCCCTCTTAGATTTCACGTAGATCGGCATGAAATTTCCCCCTCCACCTTTCTCGCCTTTCTCTTCCCCCTCGGATCGCTTAGCGCCGTAGGCCATCTTAAGCTGCAACCATATGTTCCAGACGTGCATGGCGTCGATCATGCACCGCAAGGCCGTCACGGTGACGGCGAACCATCCGTCGACGAAGATGCACTTCAAGGCGCCGCTCACCGATAACGTGTAGAAGAAGAGTGGATCCACGATCAGTCCCAGAGCACAGGCGAGGAGGTAGATACGGTTCCACTCCCGGACCCATTTAGTGCAGGGGTCCAAAGCCCAACCATGCAGCCATCTTCCCCTGTGAGAGTCACAAGCTCCGGTGGATTCACTTGGCTTGTTCTGGCTTCCATCCTCCTCAGTTTCCTCGTGGGAGCGACTGCTTGACTCTTCACTCGACATGCGGATTTAGAGCTCCTACTAGATAGGAGACTGTGTGACGACCGACTAAGAGGAGGAGGGAAACTGAAGAAGGGGGCGAGGAGCTCTGTGCACAACAAAATGCTATTGAATCGGCCTACTGAAGTTGTCCTTGTGAGGCAGAGGCTGACTCACTCTCAGAACAGAGTCAACGAGATCATACGGATTTTTCCTTCATGAAACCATATAATTTGGGATTGTTATCTTGGTGGATTCTCACTGATATATATAATGTGAATCTCTCCTGTACCATAGGCCCAAGTCATCTGACTCAGAATGTGCTTGTTGTCGCTCTGTAACAGACGGTTGCTTCATAGTGAAAATGGCCAGTAAAAAGACATTTGTTTCAATCAAACAAGATATTAGAGTTCCTAATAAGAACAGTACTACACGGAGGTGATAAAGATGAACTTTGCTACTCTCAGGATCTGTGCCATCATCAACGTGATGGTCATCACTGGGAGACAATCATTGAGCATCGGCTGTCCCTCCTAGCCATCGTTTCCAGAAACGAAGAGCAAAACCAAAACCAAGATAAGGACGTGGCATTCATATCGTTTGTATTCTCTGAGAGACAGAGAGAGAGATAGGACGTACGTGGTCTACGGCCAAGGAAGACAGTTTCCGAGCAGCTTCCTCCCTTTTGTTTGCTTGCACATCAGATCGATGATTGCTCACGGCCTCTCGTTTCTTCACAAGTTGGCGAAGTTGCGGTGGCCGAATCGATGCGGTATGGCACGATCCACTGTGGGGCGCTTTTGGCGGATACGGTGTCTTGCGTCTGTTTCCGGTGGTGTGGCCGGACATCCATGTGTGTCTCGGTCGCGAGCGCAGCTTCCTTCCTTTTGTTTGCTTGCACATCAGATCGATCGTCGCTCACCACCGCCTCTCGTTTCTTCACAAGATGGCGAAAGTTGGCGATGGCCAAATCGATGCTGTACGGCACAATCCACTGTGGGGCGTTTTTGCGGATACGGTGTCTCGCGTCTGTTTCCGGCGGTGTGGCCGGACATCCATGTGTGTCTCCGTCGTGAGCGCGAGCGCGCGATATATATATATATATACACGCCATTGTTCTGAGGAACTCGATGATTGATCTTTATATATACTAAACTCTGTGCTCAATTGGCTTTAAATTTAGATTAGGTATAAAAGAAACATGAAGCAGATATTTATGATTTTATATAAAAGAATAATATAGAAGATGACATATACGAATCAATAAGATACGAGTATTATTCATCAGCATATCTGTCATCTCAATTTCATTCATAAAGCCATACGTCATATACAGTCACAGAGATCATGACCTACACTTCCATTGGAACCTGATATCAAATTCTCAATTATAAATGCTGTTGGCATTAAAATATTCCCCAGTTTATGTGGTGTGTGGGGATCTATAGGTTGCACAAGCAACTCATTGCGTTAGTTTCATGAAAGAAGTCAAACGTCTAATATTTCACTGGTCAAACTATACTTCTTAACTGCAAGTATATATTGGCACCTAATATTTTATTAAAGGTATGCATAATTCCATAAAATCATAGCAATTATATTCTAAATCCATATATATTTAAATCCAATTAATGGGTAATAACAATTTGATCAACCTCGGCTTCCCTGGGAAGACAAACTTGTCCACCGTCAGATTTTGAGATTTCACGCATCTTGACGTCCTCTGTCGGCTTAGCCCCCTTGGAGAATCACACCATGTGCGTGAGCTACTACTACCCTCATGTGGAGGGACCCACACTCGTGGGCCCACCATACATCATCTTTGCGCTAGAGTCGGAAGGATCCCCTCCAACTCCTCATCTCTGTGTGATCCGACTTCACACCGACAGAGCGGTGATGGGAGAGTAGATAGCAGAATTGGAGGAGAAGCAGAATGCGTTAGACTTGGAGAGAATCCTAGCTCCTCTATCTCATCAGTTCCCTAATAATAAAACTAAACCATAAAGAACAAAAAGTACTATTGTTACTCACTGTAGCGGAACCCACCACGATTACCCCGAAACGTGCCTAGCGTGGCACCCGCAAAACCGGGATCTTGAATGGGCCCCGCTACTTGTCACGCCGGTTGATCAAGGCGGGTGAACGAACCTCCCACGAAAAAAGTACGGATGCAAAGAAAATATAAACCGAAAGGTAAAACCCACGCAAAAATAAACCCGGAGTGTCGCGGCGGCCGCCTCTTTTGGTGTCCATACGAGATCACAAAATTCTTTGATCTATTGATCTCCAAATACTTTTTCCAATTGACTCCATTCCGTTCCTTCCCTCGGCCGCCGATTCTCCTCCTTCCACCGGATCCTACTGTGTCATCGGCTCCGCTTCCTCTCGAGGTTCTCCGTATTCTGATCTGATTAGATCTGCTTGCATCTGGTCTTGATTTCCTTTTACTCGCTTATATTTTTTTTCGCCCTAGTTTCGGTCGGATTTTGATGCTGATGATTGCCTTTTCTTCTGATTAAGGGATGTAGTGATTAGTGTCTGGTTGGTTTAGATTTCTACTTGACTTGTAGGGCTTAAAGTCGATCTATCTATGTTCAGAAAGACGTGGGCAGAGTGGTTCAGACCTTTCATAGTATGTTGATCAACAATATAAGCTAGGTTTGAGGAGTGATGTTTATTATGTAGCCTTGGCTGCTGCGAGGATATGATGCGTACCCACTACATCGATTCCAACTCTGTTGGATGCTATTTGCGCAATTCATGATCCTGGTAACCTTTTAAGTTTGCTACTAGGAGTGGGAAGAAAGGAATATCTTCGGTGAAAGGATATACAGAATGTAACATCAAAAGGTTTTTGAAAGGATTTCAGGATTAAAACGTTTATTTCATAAGTTGTCCCGTTGTCCAATATATAAAACCCCCAAAAAGAATATCAAGGATGATCATATCCTACGCCATTGATATGTATCGAAGATTTTGCTTGAATTCGTCTCATGGTCAGGGGCCCTTGGTAGAGATCCTTAACTTTAAATGTTTGGTCATGACACCAGTGGTCTTTAGCTATGTGAAATAATTGGTAAATTTTGTGTACTATGGGAATTGGAGACTGAAGCCAATCCCAGATGCATGATTGCCCATTCTGTTTGCACAAACTATGACTATGGTGATGGTGCTGTCTGTGGCAACAAGTGCACAACCATTTTTGAAAAAAATGCTTTTTTCTTTTGTGATCTTGTATATAAAATTAGTGTAATCGCCAGAAAATTTTCCCCTTAATATAAATCAAATTACTATAATTAATGTGTCACTTTATTTGAATTATTCATTTCCTTGTTTGTGTAATATGATTAATGAATTAATTAAAATTGATTTCTTTAATCGTGTGTACAAGTTATGAATTTAATCATTGATTAAATAATTTAAAAATTATTAATTTATTTATTTCCTAATCAATGACATGAACTTTAAGGAAATAAATGTTCGGTGATTTCCTTGAAGAAGCTTCCCTTTTGCTTTTTTCCCAAAGGGTGCCCCTTGTTTTAGTTTTTCTTAAATGGTGGTGTCCTCTGTTTCAAAAAATACCAAAAATATCTTTCACCAACCCCTATGGTACTTTCTCGCCAAACTCGGAGACACCTTAGGGACCATTGGTTCAGAGGGTACACCGATCAAAAACACTATAAAGTTTACTTCAAAACATTGTAAAGCCTACTTGAAAACACGATATATATCCAAATGCACACCTAACATCAATCAAACCAATTACAAGCCTAAAAATTTGATATTGTAATGGTTAATCGGCAATCACAACCAAAAAGGCATAATATAATATCACTTATAGTGTTTTTTCGTACCTTTATAGAGTTTTCAATACCTCAGAAAGAGACTGTAACACTATTGAAAAACATTATAAGTGATTTGAATAGAATAAAAACACACTAGAAACCATTTCATATACCAAACTAAGATTCAAATAGATATTTATAATAATTTAGGAACAACAACACAAAAGTAAGGATAAAAAATTAGAATGTTACAATGTTTTGACCACCTTAAGAAAAACCCTGTAAAACTTATTTGAAAACATTATAAATTACCCAAATAGACTTGCAGCCTCAACCAAGCCAATTACAAGCATAAAATTTAGTATCGTAATGGTCTACGAGTAATAATAACTAAAGGGATATAATATGATTTCACTTATAATGTTTTTCAATAGCTTTATAATGTCTTCAACACCACAAAAAAAAAACTAATGTTATTGGAAAATATTGTAAGTGAGCCAATTGGAATCAAAACACACTATGACCATTTGATATACTATAGTAGGATTCAAATAGGTATTCCTAATAATTTGGGAACAATATCTCCCAAATGAGGACTAAAAATTGGCCTGTTACAGCGTTTTGGCCACCACAAGAAAAACACTGTATCTAGTCCATCCACTTAGATTAGTGCACCTTATGAACCAGTAGATTGTAGCGAGAACAGTAACATTTGTGCTGGTAAGAAGTATTTTCGGTATTATTCATAATAGATGCACCATTTGGGAACAGTAAAAACATGGGTCACCTTTGGGAAAAAAAATAAAAAAGGTAGTTTTTTTTTAACAAAATTGTCTATAAATGTTTCAAATTCTATTTTTGTGTGTGAAAATAAATTAAATATGAACATTTAATTACTTCTTACCTTTTGGGGAGGGCTTATTTTCTCGTATATAAACATTCTCTTCTTTTTCATTCCTCTTTGAGATTGGCAGTGGAAGGATTAAGGATAGGATTCCCGAGAAGAGGTAGGTCCTCCACTCTTCTCTTGCAAGTTTTGATTTATATTTTGAAATCTTTGTGTTAAAATTATTATAATTTTTATGATTCACAATAATATTTAAATTTCGAAATTTTATAATTATTAAATGATGATGATGAAATTTTGATGTTAAATTAATTATTTAATTTCATATTGATGATGCTTGACTTATAATGGTCTTTTAAGCTTAAATCATAAGTTGATGAATTTTAAGATTAATTTATTTACTGAAATTCTTATTGTTGGATTAAAATAATAGTTCGAATTCATTTAATTGGACATATCTCTATTTCAAGGAATTATATGTGAATTTCTACTATTTGATTTGGGATCGTTAATTTGTTAGATTGTTTAATTCATAAAAAATAGATTTTTAAATTTAATTATTTAGAAGTTTGCTTTGATGATTTAATTTAGAAAGTTTTAATGAAGTTCTTATTTTGATGATTCATTCATGCTTAATTGTTATTCTATAACATTTTAAAATGTTTTTGATAAGAAAATAGAAAATTAAAATCTAATAAGAGGGGTCAAACTTGTGTTTGACCTAAGTCAGGTTGATTAGCCAAACTAGGCCACCCAGTACATGTGGCAAGGGGTGGCCTAGCCTGTGTGGCCAAGCGCAACCTAGTTTGTGAGCTAGGCATGGGCTGATTCATGAGCCAAGCACATCCCAACCCATGTGCCAATCACGTCCTTGCCTGCGAGCCAATTGCAGCCCAACCCACTCTGTCACCCTTTGCTTAGCCCGTTGCACCTCAGCCTAACCTGCTACTTGGGACAGGCATGTGCGATGCACGTGACCAGTCCAGGGCTCATGTGGGCCGGTCCAGTCTGGGTCAACATTGTGCAACCTAGCCCAATTTCCTCTCTCATTTATTGGTTTGAGTTCATTAATTGATTTAACCAGATCGATTTGAGTAGTTCAGGTCGGTTCACGGTGATTCTGGATCGAGTTGCAGTTTTTTATAATAGTTTTGAGGCTTGGGTGGAGGAAACTTCTTTGTCACTTGTGGTGCTGCTGTGAAGTACAAATCTTTTTCCAGTTGAAAATATTTAGCATTGTAAAGATAAGAATATTGAAATAAAAAATCTTTTGTAAATTATGGATTTGTTATATCTGGGTCAATTAAGGTAATAACACAATTACCCATAAGAGTCACATGGTTCATGGAGATAACTGAATCACTTATTTAAATGAGCATTTTTTGTTTGATAGTTTGTGGGATATATATTTTTTCTACAGTAACTGGTGATGCATGCTTATTGGTCTAAATGTACTGTATATTTCAAAAATCTCAATTAGTGAGCAAAGTCCTTGTTAATACTTCAAGCATTGCCAATCAGAATTTGCAGTTGTATATACAATTAATTTTAGAAAAAACTTGCATACAAATTAGTTATAGTGTTAGAGATTCTCCATCAGAATGTGATTTAAATATGTGTTACTTTTGAGAGATTTTCACATGAATCATTTAGTCCATGTTTGAATAATACATTTTTTTGTTTTTCTGGATTAAAAACTATTATATATGATGAATTGCTTGCTAGTTTTGATATTGGCGACTAAGGATTCTTGCTCTCTATGTAAATTTTAGTGTCCATGGCACGACTGGTGTACTGATATCGCTTTCAACTAATTCTGCAGGTTTCCATTTGCATCTTGGTTTAGTCTACATACCACTTCATTGATATAAGGTGATGACTAATCCATGTAGCAGATCCATCAATGGGTTTTGCAAGATGTCAAGTATTAATGGTTGTACTTCCATGGAATCTGAGTGTTTGAATGGAAACAGGAAAGAGATGGATGTCCATGAGCCTTTCACATTGAAAGACCAACCGAGACACCGTCAACTGACACCTTTGAGGGCTTTCAGGGGTGTAGCATGTTTAGTAATATTACTTTCGACTGCTTTTATGATGATTGTTTATTGGGCCCCTGTGACCACTCTTTTATTGCGTCTTGTCAGTGTACATTACAGCAGGAAGGCAACTTCCTTTCTCTTTGCTACATGGTTATCTCTGTGGCCCTTTTTGTTTGAGAAGATTAATAAGACCAAGGTGGTTTTCTCTGGTGAAACCGTGCCTACGGAAGAGCGAGTTTTGCTCTTTGCTAACCACAGAACTGAAGTTGACTGGATGTATTTGTGGGATCTTGCATTGAGGAAGGGTCACTTGGGATACTTAAAGTATATCCTTAAGAGCAGCTTGATGAAACTGCCTATATTTGGTTGGGGGTTTCATGTTTTGGAGTTTATTGCAGTGGAAAGAAAGTGGGAAATTGATGAATCAATCATAGGAAAGAAGCTATCAAGTTTTAAAGATTCCAGAGATCCTCTGTGGCTTGTTGTTTTCCCTGAGGGCACTGACTATACGTAATGTTTCTCTATCTTTATCGTGCCACCTCTTTGGAATTTTGAAAAAAATCAAGAAACATCACTTCTATTGATCTTAAAGTATCATGTGACTTAGTAATTAGACAGTGTTATGATTTTCTGTGAATTGCTGTACCTTGTGGGCTGTTTTAACAACAATAAGTTACCATGAAATATAACATTGCTAGTTTTAAAATTCCATTTCTAGTATTAGACATGTGAAGGGATTTTGAATCTAACAGTAACAATGCCTCTGTTTGTATGCCAGTGAAAAGAAGTGTATAAAAAGCCAACAGTTTGCATCCGAAAATGGGTTGCCAATTCTGAAAAATCTGCTTATTCCGAAGACAAAGGGATTCTTTGCGTGTTTGGAAGCTTTAAGCAATTCCTTAGATGCGGGTAGGTTTGCCTTTGGGTTTCCTATATTCTGGGCAGATTGTACTAGTATTTCTTAAGTTCAGTACATTTACATTGGAAGCATTTAAATTTATTTTATTATGTCTCATTGTACTGTGATCCATTGTTAAAATTCTGAATATACATTGATCTATACCATGGATCAAGTTCTGACCGATGAGGTGTTGCCTGTTCTAAGCTTCAATTTTTGAAACCCATCTTTGAGGTTTGACAGAGCATAACTATGATTTAGTAAATAAAGACTTAGTTAATGAAAGCAACCCTAATAAAGTTCTTTTTGCATTTATTTATTCGTTATTACTTTTTTAGGGAAAAGCCTGCAGACAAATATAATTTCATAAGTATATAAATGATGCAGTAGTCAGTAGGAAAAAAGTAAAATGATCGAATAGTGAAAGGAAAGGGAAAATAAAGAAAAGAAAATATGTTTACAAAGGGTGTAGTGAGCCTATGATTTTCAGGCAGTGCACCATACCAAATGAAATTGCCCACTCTGAATCCTGGTTAGCTGTTTTACTGATATATACAGCCAATATTGACCAGTATGGAAGTTATCTCAAACATCGTGTGCTGCATCCTCAAGCTATCATTCTATGCAATTTTTATTCTTTGCACCATTGATAAGCATAGTTGCCTTATTTGCTAATTTCGGTATATCCATTCTGTGTTGGCATTGGCGAAAGTGGATCCAATTTCTCAGCCTCGCTGCCAGAAATAAATTGGAACTGGCATGAATTGAAATGATTTGTTGGACTCAACTGGAGTCTATCCAACAGGAGTATGCCATTTTTAGTCAATTATCCAATCCTTAAACTAGTTGCTATTTATTTCTGCAATCTATTTGTTACTGGTAATGTTTTTTTTCTGTGGGCCTTTCACCCGTTGGATTTCTTAAAAGAAGGCAAAGAAAAAAATTTGTGACTGATAGAGGGAGTTAGTTGATCGGCTTATTGCAACCTCACTTTCTATGTTTTTGACTTGTTTCTTCTCTGTGTTTTCATTCATTCATGATATCTCATATTGATTTTTGTACAGTTTATGATGTCACCATTGGCTACAAACATCACTGCCCGACTTTTATTGATAATGTTTTTGGTGTGGATCCTTCTGAAGTCCATATTCATGTCCAACGGGTCCTCCTCCATGAGATACCAACATCTGAAACTGATGCAGCTAAGTGGTTGATAGAGAGATTCAGGCTCAAGGACCAACTCCTATCTGATTTTACTGCTTTTGGATATTTTCCTAATCAAGGAACTGAAGGAGATATTTCCACATTGATGTGCCTAGTAAAATGCTTCGTGGTTATAGTTTTAACAAGTATCTTCATGTACTGGACAATTTTCTCGTCTGTTTGGTTCAAAATTTACGTAGCATTCAGCTGTGCTTATCTTTCATTCACGACATACTTCAGCATACTCCCATCACCACTATCTGCTAAGGCATTGTTCTGTGGCAAGAGCAAAACCTTGTAATTTGTATCATGTTACTCCTTTACTTATCTTGTTCCATTAAAAATATTAATATCATTATTCTAGGCTGCTGAATTTCTAGATCTTTTTGTCAGTGTTTTTATCATCATTTGCTACAATTTTTTCTTGAAAATAAGTCTCTTCGATTCTTTTGATAGCTTAATGATGCTGTAGAATTTTCTTAAGATTCTTGCATTGTATGTGTTCTTGACAGATTAGTGAATCCATGATTTAGAATTTCAGTTTCTTGAATGCCATTATTTTTTATATAGAATAATCATGTACTATGAGATAAAGTCCATCAAGATACTAGTGATTATTTATGTTGTCTGCATCCTCAAGTTTTCTGTGTAGCATTTCCTTAGACTATTAGGATTGACAGAGTCAGGGTCTGCTGTGTTGCAATATATTGGATGAATGGAATGAAAGGAAGGCAGAATTTTCTTCTATCGACAAAGATATTTGTTTTTTGTTAGAAAATCTTACTGCACAAAGACTTGAACACAGACTGAATTGGGAATACAGTTAGGTAACTCAACCAGGTTCGCCTCTACTCTCATGGGACACTTCATAAGTATCAAGAAGAGTCATTTAAACTCAAGCGGCATCTATGGTGAAAGATGAGCAAAGATCTCAGAGAATAGTTTTAAAAGGTTTGTTGTTAGCATTGTCCTCAACTGTAAGTTGAGTAGTGTTATTGCCTCTTTTACTATTCTGTTGGTTGTAGCTGATTTGAGGATATCTAACTTGCATGAAAACCTTGCAGTTCTTTTCAATTCAGAACATACAAGAAGGTGCAGCAAGTGACTGTGTGCAAGATTTGCTACAACAGTTAGCACGAAACCAGCTCACTTTTTATTCAAAATGCTTATCTTCTAATGAAAGCTGGAAAGGTTATCCCATATGCTGTCATCTGTCTTTGCCGGCAGCCAATGTGGGTTTATCCTGTACTTGTGTCAACTCACTTCATCAACTAGCCATAAGATCTTTTATATCGAGGAAGAATTTACCATCTGTTGTTGCTCCAGTTGTGATGGATTATGCTGTCAGCGTGGAGAGCTGATCTACTGCCAATATGATTCGTATATCTTTGTAGGGTCTAGATCATCAGTACTAGAGCAATGGCATCGATCGCTAACAAGACCATCAAAAGTATGGTCATGTACATGGTGAGCGTTACAACTATGAGGAGTCTTTTGTTGACAAAACTGCAGATGATACTTAGCAACATCAGGGTCATACTGGATATGAAGGTCGATGCCAGAAGCAGCTTGCCGATCATGAGGACAACATGACTCACCCGTTTCTGCTTATTCTCCATGTAAATGCCAAATATGGATGCAACCATTCCTGCAATGCACATGGTGATCTTGAATGCGACCTTGATTTTTGTCTCCGAGGCATCGTCTTGCTGCAGAGGGGCAGCTAATTGAGTGTCTGGTGCTGATGCTTCATCAAGGTGATCCACCCTTTGCTCACGAGTTATTATTTGTTGTTCATGCTATTTAGCAGGAAAACTGGTAGTTAGAACATACATCTTAAGACTTCAATTACATAAGTTATAGGTCTAACTCTTGCAGAGCCATCCTATGATTTCAAACAGAGCTCCGATATAAATTTCGTCACACATTGATTATAGGTTCGCATTTGATTGGTATAATAAGTTACCACAATTGGTTTGTTCCACAATTAGTTCCCAGTGTAATTAATATTTTTTTGTGCATGTGTGTGTGTGTATATATATATATATATATACTTGGATTGGAAGATTTTGGGAGTTTCTTGGGACCATCTATTTACTTATGTTTGTGGGTAGTTATATATTCAACCTCAAAATTAGGGTCAACAAAACCTATATGTGTGTGTGTGTGTGGGGCTTCCTAATTTTCGCAAGGATAAATATGTGAAAACTCTTATATTTATCCACAAATATGGAATGAAATAAAGTTCATTTCATATCTCATAATAAGAAGAATTTAACACATTGCCCAGTGAATAATAATAGTAATAATAAACAAATAACGGGAATGAAAAAAATAAATAATAAAAACATAATAGTTTGTTATTTATATACCTGCGTCAGATGAAGTTCCACCACGAGCCTTGCTTCAATACCCTCGCTTCTCATGGTGCTTCCCACTTCGATATCTTCGTCTGTCTCTCGTGGTGGTGTTTCCTACATAAAGATCAAATATTACTATGAGACTTTTACACATTTGATACTGTTGTATACGTTAATTATATATTTGCTATTATGAGAGAGAGAGAGAGAGGATTATCCACAAGAGATGAAGTCCTTGGCCAGCTACATTTGATAGTTTCCCAAAAATAATCTCTTCGGTCGGGGAACACAAGCGATGACGTCGGTTTTTTATTAGAAATATAAATAAGTAGGTTCTTGAGCGGATCTCACGTTAGCTCTAACACGTTGGTCTCTGATTAGAAATATAAATACTTGAGCTTAAGAAGCTTTTGGCCCAGTTGCATTTCATCCCAAAAATAATCTCTTTAGTCGGGGATATTTACTTAAATAAGTAGGTTCTTGAGCGGATCTCATGTTAGCTCCAAAATGTCGTTCTTTAATAAGATATATAAATACTCTAGCTTGAGAAGCTTCAGGCCCAGTAGATCCGTAAAACTCATTAGGATAAACGATATTTATCCACAGGAGATGAAATCCTTGGCCAGTTGCATTTCATAGTTCCCCAAAAATAATCTCGAGGATATTTACCTAAATCAATAGGTTCTTGAGCGGATCCCATGTTAGCTCCAAAACGTTGGTCTCTGGCTAGATGTATAAATGCTCGAGCTTGAGAAGCTTGTGGCCCAGTAGATCCGTAAAACTGTAAACGGTATTATTAAACCAAATAAGAAGATCTGTTTTGATGGTCGTAGAGTTTCGTAACTCCTCACACAGCAGACGGATCTGATAACAAAGCTAGTTTGGAGAAGACTTGTGACGCCATGAGATTATAAACGAGGCCCACTCACTCACTGTATAATAATATAGCCCACCTCGTCTTATGCTTCATGAGAATTTTCTACGACATTTCGTTCCCTTCATTCCTCACCATAAGGCATTTGATTCTAAACTTGCAAGATTCGCCCACCACGATTACCGTACAATTTTCATCTGTCTTTTCTATTTGTTCCCCCACATTAGATGTGAAATTAAAATATATTTTCGAGATTATTTTCTCATATACTTCGGGAGTCTCGAACTTGGAACGTCATAATTGCACCGTCTTCCTTGGTGTAATTCTAATCAATTCGATAATCATCGACGACGAGTCTGAATTACTGATCCAAAATGTTTAAGATTACGTTAATAATAATATCAAGCTCGTATAATCCGTTGTAACCCGAGTTTAAGTCTCCTTCGTGATCGACCCAAAACTAATTGGGTGTTGCATATCCATCACCGAAATCTCTCGCATCCTCATAAAATTACTTGAACATGGGAATCACAATAATTAAGCACCCACCCCGGAAATAGAAAACCCTCAGTAATTGCTTGATGGTGTCGACGACGACTCATACATTAGAGAACGCATCTGTACCACATCTGATCAGATCAATTCCAATGTTACGGCCTATTCCTTGTATTCTCCAAGTTCGCTTTGAATGTTTGCCGCAACGAAAATGGTCCACGAAGACCCAATAAACTCCATAATCGTTGTCGTTGACTCCTTCTGTACTGGATTTCCCGGATGCAAGAACAGGAATTCTGGTTGAGAAAAGCTCTTCCTGTAGCGTTTCCCTCGTCCATCAGTTACTTGCGCACCATGTTAACCGGAATAAGTGCATCAACAACATCTGAATTCTGCGATTTCTCTTGGAATTTGGTCAACTAACTCAAGCTGCCTTTGTGATCTACTGCATTCGAGGAGCTTATGGCTGCCCTCACCTCCAAAAACCACTGCGTTGATGCTTGATCCGATGATAGAAAAATGGCTTCTGATTCGGTCAATCAAAGAATCACTTCTGTCGATCGCTGGGAGAAGAAAACCTATAGGCTATAGTGTTAGAAGCATTATGAGTTACAGGGACTAAACACGTGCGTACCTCAGCGACCGGAAGCATGCAACGAACGATGGCTTGCAGCGCCTTAAGGACGAAGCAGGATTCAGCGATGCAAACGAACAACGTGAGAATACCGCTTGCTCCGAGCATTGTCATCTCAGTAGTACTGAGAAGAACACACAGCAAGTGAATGGTGCACGGTAACAGATGGCGAGTGACATTTCCTTATAGAGGAAGAGCGTTCGGATTTTGTTCGACGACGAAGCTTCCGAGAGAATGCAGCAGCTATGGAGCTGATGGGAGTTTCGGTCCAACAGGAAATTTAGAAGAGGTTTCGATCCATTTCTGCATCAGTTTCCTTCAAATTTCCGTGAAATTGTGACCTCTGGAAATGCTGATCGAAGTCCATCGACTACACGTCAGTCAGGCTTTTCCTTCCTCTAAACATAATCGAGTCTTTTACTCGGTAGTTTCCTAAGATCAATTGACAAAGAAGAGTTGCTGCCACCGAATTCCACAATTTGTCCGCAATTATGTATGAGTTAGACCCAAGTGGATGCTCAGTTTCAGACTCACCTGCGGTGCAGCAGCACTCAGAGATAAGAACGCTCTCAAAGAACACACCAATGGAGTTCGGTCAAGCTAAACTGGGATGAACAGGATGTCAAATACCGAGTGTACTTGCAGAGAAATCCTTCAGGTGTTCACGTCACAGGGAAATCGGAAACCGTGTCGAAGCAGCTTCCTCCTAAATGCAGTTTTCGAGCTTTCTATGGATCAATTTCCGCACAGATTTCCGCATCGGAGTTGCTGAGAAGCAGAGGTGATGACTGAATGCTCGGGTTCTACGTCGTCTTCGCATCTCGTTTCCTGATCGAAACCCATCAACAATGGCGACATCAAGCTTTTCTTTCATCTCAAATCAGGCTTTTGCTCGGTAGTTTCTCCTCATCAATCGACGAGAGAGAGAATTTTCTTAAAAGAATTGCACCAAAGCCGAAAGGGAAGCTTCGTGAAAGTTCGTACTGCCTCTCCATGTGTAAGTTCGTATCGATACATTGACTTTGTTATTAAGATTGACTTGTAAAGGTCTAATTAATATACTATATTAATTTTAGTTTGAACCAAATAAAATTATTTATCAGTTAACTGGTGATACATTTTATGTGAATAGACCGTAAGTTTCATAAATTATAGCTATCAATAAAAAAATATAAAGTAACAAAATAATCATTAAAATAGAAAATCTAAACTAAGATCCATGCCAATCATTTCAAAAGCATAATCTTAGTAATTTGTATTAGCAATCGAATTACCATAATATATTAACAGTGTTGTATCAGACAGAAATATAAAAATGAAGAACCAAAAACAACTTTCAAATACAAGAAAAATGATAGATTTATATATATTATATCCAATATAAAGTCATCATATCTCTTCCAATACCTTTTCATTGACAATGGATTAATCATTTCGATGTTTTCTCAGTGATTTCTAAGTGTATCCTTATGATCATAAAGTGTCATAAAATGTTCAATCAATAACAATCTATGACAATGTCATCTCCTATTAAACATATTCATAGAAATATAACAAAGAATTCTAACCAAACACATGGAATATTTAAAAAATAAAATTAGATAAAACACTTAACGAAATAAATCTAAGGACTTAATAGCATCTTAGTAAGTTTGGGTTAATGACATATCACTCTTGTAATTAGTTATTTTTAACATCAATATCCATATATTTTCAAGAGTTATATCGAGATCCTTATACTCATGTAAATAAAATAATTAATCTCGTTTTTCCTCACATTGTCGATTGTACTAACGAAAATACTATAGGGTGAGCACGTGTACTATATTTTCATTAATAGAATTGATGGTGCAAGGAGAAATAATATTAAATATTTTACTTTCGTAATTATAGGATCCCAATATAACTTTTAAAAATATAAAGATCGTTATATTAAAAATAATTAATTAGAATAATATATAATTAGCTCATAAAATCTCCAATCTAATGATTATAGTATGCATAAATGTATTAAGAAGTAATTGATGAAGTGTTTGTTTTGTTTTATTATTTAGTATATAATGTGACACAGTCACATAGTTGTAATATATATATATATATATATATATATATATATATATATATATATATATATCAAGAAGATTCTAATTTATAAGACAACTAACATTACAGCCCAAAAGATCAAACCAGGATAAGAGGAGGATGAATAATCCATGATTGGTTATGCAGGCTGAGAGAAGATAGCAGTCAGATAAAATGAGATGAGGTGGACAAGCTTCAGATCCTTTTGAGACCTCTCATTGGCCCAAACTAGATCCGGAAATCTCCACCTTACACTTCTGTCCAGAGCCTCTCCTTCCGTCCTCTCTCTCTCCCTCCCTCCTCTGCTTACATACCTTCCTCGGCATCCATTCCTCTCCATCCACCTCTCACCACCAGAAACAGAGACACAGTTCAAGACACCCACACCACAGCCGCAGAGATGGCAGCAACCCTGACTGCAGCTTCTTCTCGCGCCACCACAGTGGTCGCTCCGTCCTCATTCCTCGGCCAAACCCGGGCGTCGAGCGCCAACCCTCTCAGAGATGCTGTTCCCATGGGCAAAGGAAGGATCACCATGGTATGCCGCCGTGTAGCTCTTCCCTCTCTCCATCTGAATCTAATCCAAGTAGCGCATCTGATGGTATCATCCATGGCAGGGAAACGAGCTGTGGTATGGACCAGACCGCGTCAAGTACTTGGGCCCCTTCTCGGCGCAGACACCGTCGTACCTCAAGGGAGAGTTCCCCGGTGACTACGGCTGGGATACCGCCGGCCTTTCCGCCGACCCCGAAGCCTTTGCCAGGAACAGAGCTCTCGAGGTAACCACCTACGCCTCTGCTTCGATAGCGGCGGCGATGAACTCCGATCGTAAACCGAGAGCGTTGTTTTGTTGGTGTCAGGTGATCCATGGGAGGTGGGCGATGTTGGGGGCGTTCGGCTGCATCACCCCGGAGGTGCTGGAGAAGTGGGTGAAGGTGGACTTCAAGGAGCCGGTGTGGTTCAAGGCAGGCGCGCAGATCTTCTCCGACGGCGGGCTGGACTACCTCGGCAACCCCAACCTGGTGCACGCCCAGAGCATACTGGCCGTGCTGGGTTGCCAGGTCGTCCTCATGGGCCTGGTCGAGGGCTTCCGCATCAACGGGCTTCCCGGAGTTGGGGAGGGCAACGATCTGTACCCCGGTGGCACCTACTTCGATCCCCTGGGCCTCGCCGACGACCCCGCCACGTTCGCGGAGCTGAAGGTGAAGGAGATCAAGAACGGGAGGCTGGCGATGTTCTCCATGTTTGGGTTCTTCGTGCAGGCCATCGTGACAGGGAAGGGGCCTCTGGAGAACCTCTTGGATCATCTCGACAACCCCGTCGCTAACAATGCTTGGGTTTACGCCACCAAGTTCGTGCCAGGCTCTTAATTCCCCCTCACCATCTCTTGCTTCACTGTGTCCATGATTTGGGGAAGAACATGATTGCTGCGCGTGTTCGTTCTTGCTGTATCTACGATGTGCTCCTTAATCCTAATTTAAGCTGCTGGTATAAACATTCTCGTGATGCAAATCATTATTCTATCCATATTTATGAACGCAATGGCTCCAAAACTCCCTTCCGGCGTTGACTTTTTCAGGATAAGAACATGATTATTTAGTTGTATTATAGTTTGATTCGAAGGAGATGAATTGAGATCGAAAAAGTCACGGGCGTTGACTTGCAAAACGCTCATCAACGACATCGATTTGTTTCGTGTGTTGGCCCCTTTCTACATTTTTGTTTTTTGTTTTAAAAACATTATGAAAACAAGTTCAGACCTCAACGAGTGGACCGAAACGTTTCCGCAACGAACCCCAATCGTTTCCTTCGAGAAAGAAAACCACGTTGGCTCGTTTACCATCCACGTGGTTCACCAATCAGCCACCCACAAGTGGGACCCTTTATGGTCTCCAATCATATGGAAGGTAATGAAAAGGATCGCTCCGCAAGAATATTTCCTGGAGTGTCAGTTGGCTCGCGCCTTGAAGCGATTACCTATTTTCTATTTGATGGTAGACTCGCTCTGTCGCCTCTCTCTCTCTCTCTCTCGCTCGCTCGGTCGCCTTCTGTCTGTTTGGCGAAGATGGCAGATGACGAGACGGCGATCGAAGTCCCGTCGGAGTGGATACGGGTGAACGGGGCGGTGGCTGAGGCGAGCCTGGCAGCGGACGGGACGCTGCGGTGGGGATCCAGGGGAGGCGAAAGGTGCCTGAGCTTGGAGTCGGAAGTGCTAGGGCTGGAGACCATTGGCCTCCGGATTACGATCAAGGCTTTCCTGGAGGTATCTGAGCACGGCTTCTGCGGCTTAGAGCGGTCCTCCGTGAAGAGGAGGAGGGTGAGGAGGGATTACACGTTGGAGATGCCGAACGAAGCTGCGGCGCGGCGGTGGAGCGCCAAATTGAGGGATTACATGGACTCCCTTGGTAAGTAAGTACTCTATAGGTCGCTACCATTGTGTATAAAGACCAAGATTTTGGTCAAATTACTGTCGCAATTATTTCCAAAAGATACTAGTTTTATATCAACCCATTTGTCATTATGACACCACATTTAAGACATACATAATCTTATTTATTGTTTTTTTCCATTATGTAAATGCCTTTTGGAAGTCAATTGAGCTATGTTGTCTGTTATCTCTTTTGCCTGGAAGTCAATTAATAGTATCTAAATTGTCAAATTCATCTCTTGCCTTGTAGGCAGGCCGAAGAATTTGTTTATCATTGTAAACCCATTTTCTGGAAAGAAATGTGCAAGAACGGTTTTCAAAAAAGAGATCAAGCCACTTCTTGCAGCTGCTGACATCGATTGTACCATAATTGGTGAGCATGTGAATCCTTTCTAATTTTTCTGAACTAAATTTGATTCCTCGGTTTGATGGTACTAAGAAGTTGATTTGTCATATTCTACCTCTTCAGAAACTAAGCATCGGAATCATGCTCAAGAAATCACAAAATCGTTGGATCTTCTAAAATATGATGGTATTGTGTGTGTCAGCGGTGATGGTGTTCTTGTGGAGGTTAGTAACTCATCTTGACACTCGCATGCACACAAAAGAGTCTGGTTAAAGGTGGACAGGAATTAGGAGTCTTATCTAAATCAAGACTTATGTAATGGACAGGAAAATCATGACTCACATGGCTTTTTATCCGGATTTTGTTAGTATTTAACTTCTTATTTTAGTATGGAACACTAATGTGTCATAAGTGGGTACCAATTATTACCAAAGAGTATTCAACATGCATTCATATATTTCTCAAGATTCCCATAAAGTAACATAAAGAAAGATACCTATCCTTGATAGACATTTTGGGACAACATCTCCATCTACATGTATCTGTTTACCTTTATTCTATGGAGTTCACTACCTTTATTAATGTCCAGGCATCTATGATTTCTTGTGTTATATATCTAATCTTGATTAGCTGGAAAGCAAAGAAATATTTTGCCTCTTTTCTCTCAATATGCTATTCATTAGGTTGGTTTTAGGTGTCCTCATATCCATGGGTTCTTTGGTTTTCACCATAAACAATATATACGAGTAGCATATTTATAGACATATCCTTTAGCTTGGACTAAATCTTCTGTGGCTTAATTGTCAAACTTGATAAAACATGCACATCCCGAAAATCCTGGTATATTTCCTTTTCAAATTTCTTTAATCGTCGACAATGTTATATCCGCATTTGATACTAGTTATTCTATAATTTCTACACGCATGCTCGTACATAACCCCCGAGTTTGCCTATATTGTGATACTGATTAGTTGATATTTTTTTCTCTTGAATTCTTCACTTCTTTTTTCATTCTCCCCATGGTAGGTAGTTAATGGTTTGCTGAATAGAGAAGACTGGGCTACCGCAATTAAGCTACCTCTTGGGGTAATTCCAGCAGGTGTCTATTTTGGCATTTATTCTGTCTTTGATATTTGTCTTTTGATATAAATCGATAATTTGTTTTTTCATTGAGTAGCATCTTCGACATATATAGTGATTATAGTAACACAACCTAGTAAAAGTGCATATCATTAAAGTGCACATATCATCCAAGCAACGCTTGTTTTCCTTTGACTAGCTAAAGCCTTATTCCTAGCAACATGTTGAACTCGCTGCACACTTCAGCCTCCTATGGACGTATCCTTCCCATGCCAAAGAGAAAGTTTCATTGCTCTGTGGCGTTGAGTTTCGATCGTCTTGGAATGGCCACGAACAATCCATCGTTCGGATACAAGCCCTTGCATGAGTACCGAATTCTTCGAGTTAACAATTCCCCTCACCTCTGTGAGCTTTGCACAACTCTTTCGATCGCTGAGCAACCTATCTCACCTTTCACAGTCTCATCCTTTACCAAGCACCCCATTTGCATTGAGCACTGTCAAGTTTGGTTGCCAACGTCAAGTCGTAGCTCGAACTCAGCCATCCCAACTTTTGTGCGCTACACATTCTTCTCAGCTTGCTTGTTCTTGTGGTGTCTCTCGCGCAAAGAGTTGACCATTCATTTGAATGCCAATCTTATATGCTCTCTCCTCTAAGCGACTCCTTTCCCTACATCTTCATGCTTGTCCTACTCTGATACCATATATCACAAACTTAGCTGATTTTGCCTAAGTCGTACGGCACTCTTGCGTATCCGTCCATAAAAATCAGCCTTCCCGGAACCTCCTATGGTCCCTTAGGACCTACAAAAGAGAAAATGAGTTAGAGAAAACGTTTCACTTGGGATCCACAAGCAACCATTTTAGCAAACACTTCATAGTCAATATAAATTACAAATAGACTTTACAAGCTCTGAACGGTCATATAACAAAGGGTCCAAAATGGTCCACTACAGATCGAAATCCCCACAAGTGCCCACATGACACAACCTTTGTTTGCAAGCCTAAGACGACCACCAAAACCAACCAAAATGGGGCTACTAAGCCTACTGTTAGCCCTTAACATGTTGTGCAAAGCATGAATAAAACCGAAAGACACGGACATATATGAGTATTACATCAAACACTCTATTTATAATTTTGTCTGCGATAGCTTGTTTTCCTTTGACTAGCTAAAGGCTTATACCTTTTGATTTGTTGTTCATCTAAGGGACTTGCTTTCGGTGATAGCAAAACTAATGTTATCAAATGAGTTGTATTGATTCTCATCTTGCACGCCAACCCAGTCAGTACAGTGTCTACCTGAAGTTGACCAGATTGAAAATTGGTTTTAATTTTGTTTGCAATGTGGTTCTGGACTCAAAATGTCACAATGATATACATTTGACAGCCATTTCAGCCAGTATAGCTGAATACCTAATTTGGCCTGGATCTGATCAGCTGTCACAACCTCACAAGACCTTGTTCTTAATGTTTATTTTAAAACAGATAGTGAATTTCATGAGATGCATGATGTTTTCATCATAGGTTTCTCATAAGTTCTCTATTGGTGCAATAATGAATCTTGTGATGAACTTCTCCAATCCTTGAGAATTCTTTGTTTTCTCATGTGTGTCTGTAGGTTATATAATATGTGTTGCATATCCATCAGAATTATAGAGCACAATGCTGGTTGTTGTTTATGATACTTTTGTCTTCTCGAGTAACATGGTCAAAATAGGAGTTACCTGTGCAAGATGAATGAAGAAGCAAGGATTTCCTATTCAAACATTTCTGATTGCAAAATCTCTGGTAACATATGGTGTGCAATAGTTAGGGACATGAACTTTGCTCCATTTTACATGTACTAAAGAGAAATTTTCTTGTGTTTTTTTACGTCTGTCATATTTTTTTTCTCATTATTTCTTGGTTGTGATTGAACTTCACCTTCTGTCTGTAGTTGACTTGCCTGTTGACTCATCTACTAATCTATGTCATTTCCTGAAAAGATTTTTGTTCAATCACTCATAATCACAGTGCATAAATTGATTATATGTTGTAGTCATGACACATGATGGTTATGTTGGTTTTTTCCTTGCCTTTAGGTACAGGAAATGGCATGGTGAAATCACTTTTGGATCCAGCTGGCGATTTGTGCTCTATTCCAAATGCTACATTTGCAGTTATAAGAGGTAATGTTTTGTTTGGCAACCCTGTTTTGGTTTTCACAGGATCTGTGCCTTGAAGAAGGTTGGTGCAGTTGCTAACTCTATTGATATTATAATACACTACTCCAATAGCCAATCTTTGCTATGTACAGGTCACAAGCGCTCTTTGGATGTTGCTATTGTCTTACAAGGAGAGAAAAAGTTTTTCAGTGTCTTGTTGCTTATCTGGGGTATGGAAAAATAAAGCCCTTTTTTGTCTGAAAACATACAATTTAAGTCTGTAAATTTTAACAGAATTATTTTATCTGGGTGGAAATTCCTATGCGTACATCTGAAAGTCATCCAATGTACCTGCAGGCTTGGTAGCTGACGTTGATATCGAATCTGAGAAGTATAGGTGGATGGGAAGTCCTCGCTTTGATATATATGTATGTCAGACATAGTTTAGTTTCCTCAAGATCTTTTACATTTCTCTTCAAAGCTTTCAAGTATAATTGTGATAAAGCAAGTTGCAATTGAGTATTTCATATAGAAATTATATGCGCTGTGCATCTAATAAGTATGTATTGGCTTATATTGCATCATTTGTTAGTGGAAGTCTAAACCCCATTTTTGCTTGGAGATATATTAAGCTATCATATTTTAAACAATTTCTAGAAGCTCTATCCTTCTTTCTTGATCATTGCTGCATTCTAGTTAAGGTTCAACTACATCTTACAGTATTCACGGTTTTAAGGGAGGAAACTAATCTTTGGAAGAGAGCTGTCAAGCAGTTGAACACCACTGAGGCACAGAATTTCTTTCTAAGAATGCTACCACAGTAACATTCCTCGATCAAAAACCTTCATTTTTATCTCTATTACTGATAGCATTCCTGGTCTGGTAGTTCATTTTTTAACAGCATTATCATGTGGTCTTTGCCTGTGATTATCTACATAAGCAGATATAGCAGGATTTGCATCCAGCTCTTTGCCTGTGGTTATGCACTCCTAGTAGTATGAAGTGAGAGCACCTTTTATTTTGTTATAGGTATTGATAGGAATGGATAGGCTGGAAATAGTGTTGAGATTCAGCCTGAAGCACTAGACAAATTTGAATATTAAATTAAAGAAACAAAAAAAGAAAGATGACCTGTGCTATCTTCCTTCACTCATGAACTAAGAAATTACTTTCTACCTTCATGTTACTTTTTCAAACTACTAGCTTTTACGCAGCATGGGCATTATGGATGAAGAATAAGTATTCAAAAGGACCAGTAGGATTGTTGAAGATGTATTTTGGGGCTTCTATGATCTATTCGAACATTGGTAAATTGAGTAGCAGTTTAGTTCAAGGGTTGTAAAAAGATGTGTGGACAGAGACCTTATCAGATAGCCTTTTGCTGCTCCTGTATCAGACATCTTCATGTGCCTTCCTAGAACCTGCATTAGCAGGATCTGTGTAGATTCAGCCTCCAGCTTGTTGGTGAAGGCACTCACCCCACCTCCTCTCCCTTCAAATTGGTATAGTTGATAAGCATGCATTATTTACCCAGAATTATGCTTTGCGCTATTATTAATTTTGTGTTGTTTACAGGCTCTTCTCCGCATTATGAAATTGCGAAAATACCACGGGCATGTCCACTTTGTTCCAGCACCTGGTTATGAAGCATATGGTGAACCAGTAAAGCAAGTTGATAACTTCAAGGGTCACATTCTACTGTCTAAACAAGACCAAGAAAGTACCACTACGGTCCAGTCATGTGGATACCAGGGACCAGAGATTTCCTTGGAGGGATTGGAATGGAGGTCCATTGTTGGTCCTTTTGTTTCACTTTGGGTCAACAATGTGCCCTTTTCGGCAGAAAATTATATCCCAGCACCTAAAGCCAAGGTAGCATTTTGCTTGTGGTCATAAGTTTCTTTCTTCACACATCACATTTCTGTTAAAAACATGATACATTCAGGAGTGTGAGTGTTGGTTTTGCCTGTTTTATTGACATGAGAAGAGTTTCATTGAACTTTTTACTTATTGACTAGTTTGATGAGAATTCAAGCAAGCAGAGATGTCTGCATGTTGATATATTCATCTTAAACATTTAATGGAACTATAGACAAGAGGTCAGATAATTATTTATACCTATGAGGAAGAAGATGGCTGAATAGTTCTTTCTTCAAGTTTTAATATCATTGGAGAAGTTGTTTTTGTCTGTAATTTGTTAATTACTATAACTCCTTGGTGCATATTTCACTTCGGTAATAGACATTTCACATCAGAAGGTGATTCTTTATGTTGATGCAGTTTTCAGATGGCTGCTTGGATGTAATCATAGTCAGGAATTGTCCAAGATCAGCCCTTCTAGGAATGATGTTGAAAATGAGTGATGGAAGCTACGTGAAATCACCTTATGTGATGTATTTGAAGGTGCGCCATGTGTTTCTGACCTTTTAAGTAGCTATCTCGTTCTTGGGTAGTTGTTTGTCTTCTTTTATAATACACTTAAGTTTTGCACATGAGGCAACAGTTATCCATAAAAAGAAAGATTTTGAGGTTATGATCGACTTCAAAGTTATATTAATGAAGAGAATTAGGAAGAAACATAATATAAGCTTGCACTTCCTGGCAATATATTTCAGAGTTTTAGTAGTATTATTTATTTGGCTTTAAGGTATAATGTTATTTAGACTTAAGCATCATTAGAGATGATTATGATAATAAACCAATGAGTAGTCCTGATGGAGAAAGAATTTGCTAGTGAGCTGTGCTAGTTACCAGCTAGCGATCGAAGTGAAATGTCATTTTATTTTGTAAACAGCCTAAACTAGGCTGGACCTTACTTTGTTAAGCTTTATTTAGAAAGAGAAAAGATGGAGAAAGCAGCAAGATAGGATGTGAAGCTGGAACTACATTGTAAATATGTCCTTCAGGATCAAGTGTATAGCTGGAGACACTTTATAAGGACTTTTGCTAATAAAGATGTACTTCATAAAACTAAAATATGTTTAAACTGCATATTCTCAAGCTTAAACTTTAAACTATTTCTCTAACAGTTGTCTCGGAAGTGAGCAAAGCTTAGAAAGTTGGTCAAGTTATCCAAAATATTTAAAAGCTTTAGAAAATTGAACATCTTAAAAAATGGATAATAGTTTAAAGAGGAGTTGTAACACTCCCACTGAAGATGGATTAACCTGTGAGTTGCTCCTACTAGGAAAAGGACCAATAGTTGGTCACTTGCCCATTCCACCATCATATGGATTAACCTGTGAGTTGCTCCTACTAGGAAAAGGACCAATAGTTGGTCACTTGCCCATTCCACCATCATACCAGTGCAATAAATGCAATAGGAGACATGTTCTACTAGATAATGTATTTACTTTTGATTTGGTCTAGTTTTTCCTAATTGAAACACCTATATGTTTCTCTTTTCTTCGGACAAAGAACACACTTATCCATAAAAATACTTGTCACCATCTCCTGTCCATTTATCCTCTCATATGATCCCAATACAACCACTTCATTCTTTCTTCCTGGTCAATTATATATACTTTTGTAGAGCATTTCTCCTGGATCTCTGCTTTGTATGTTTGAATGTCTGGTATCTTATTTGTTATAAGCCTACCATCTGTTTGCATGTATAAGCCTCTCTGTATACACATACAAGAGCTTGGTTTATTTTGTTCACTTTGTTGATCTTTGATTTTTCAGGTCAAGGCATTCCGATTAGAGCCCGGTAAGCGTGTTGGGCATCCCACCAAAGGTGGCATCATCGACTCAGATGGTGAGGTTATAGCTAGGGGAGATGAATCTGCTGTAAACAGTGAACATAAGTATTTGATGGATTATGGTCCTCCCATTCAGATGATAGTGGACCAAGGTTTAGCTACCATATTCTCTCCCATGCCCATAACCTAGAAGGTGGAAGAATATCCAAATAGCTGATGCCAAATAAATGGGACATTATATATATACTTTTTCATATCTCAATTTTTTTTTCTTAAAGGGAAAAAGAGGGGGGTTGGAATGAGAAAAGGTTATATTGCTTTATTATCAAACACTGCATTATAGCTTGCATGCATGAACACCAAATGAGAGAAGGTCCAATACAGCTTTTCCATTTTTGTGCAGTAATACTTTTTGTTACTGATCTTTAACTAACCTTCTGTTCATGAAGATATATTACATTTGGTTGTTGTGTGCTTTACTGCTCCTAAGATGCTTCTCAACATATAATTGGCATCACATGTTTGTAAGATCTTGATTTTGAAACGTGCTTTTTTGATCTTTATTGGCATCTACGAGACGATGGAATGTTTCTGATGACTAGTTATACTGTAGATAATATTCCCCTGTGGAACACAATGGAATCGATTATTGACGCTGCAGGTGATGTCTACCGAGGCTCGCATGGACAAATCATCGGCAAACTCGGCATTTTAGAATCAATTATTGTTGTTTTCTCACTTCTTTGAGGTTAATTATATATTATGTAGTTAAACCTTTTAGCATTTTACTTTATAGATTTAAAAAATTTATATTGAAATCTTTATAATTATGAAAGAAAAACATATAATCTCATTTAATTATGTATGAATGAGACGAAAAGATAATTTTAATAGTAGTGACAGATGATGATACTGTGAGTAGTTATTGTTATGGTAATTAGCGAGAATGATACGGTGGTCGACCTTGTCGACGTCACTCCGAATATCGATGATAAGGAGGAAGAGAAGACAAAACGGTGATGAATATGCATCGACACCGGAGGAGGAAGATAAGAGAGGTGAGTCATCTACATTGACATTGCACTGCTTCTTCTTCCTCCTTCAACATCGACCCAAATGCAGAGCAACACTGAAAAAGGAAAAAGATGGAGGTGAGACATCTACATCGATGTCGCACCGCTTTACCTTACATGTCTCCTCTTTCTTCTCCCTTTTTGTTGTCGGCGATGTAGATGTCTCACCTACCTCCTTTTCCTCCTCCGACATTTGCTCTACATCTATATCGATGTCATAGGAGGAAAATGAAGTAGAGAGGTGCAGCATTGATGTGGATGCCTCACCCTCCTGTGTCTCTTCTAGCATCGACGTAGATGTCTATCGATTTGTCTCATCTTTTTTCTCGTTGTTGTCTTCATCGGATACATATTGTCACATGTTATATCTTCCATGAGTAACACGAACGCATCGTGATAAATAGAATTAAATGTGGTGCAAGATTTTGAGTTACAGGGAATTGCAACATAGATGCAATTTAATGATAATGCAGTATCTTCTTAGGTGATCCAAAATTTAAATAGAGGACTTTGGATCAACACCATCCCTCGCCCCAATTAATCCTTTCAGTATCATCAGAAAAGGGACATGCTTGTAGTAGTAATTCCTTGCCCAAGGTTGGTCTCCTCCTCTAATGGTTGCCGCGGTTGATCATCTCCATGTGGTGCTTCAGCGACTCCTGCCGCTGCAGCCTCATCTCCTGGTTGAACTTCCTGATGAACGCCTCCACCCGCCGGTTCAGCTCCTCCTGCCCCTTCGACGCCTCCCTCCTCGGCCTCTCCCTCGACGCCGCCCCCGCCCCCGCCGCCTCGATCAACGTCTCCGACTTCCGCATCGCCGCTGCAGGCTCCTCCCGGCAAACGCCGCTGCGAGTGTCCCACGTGTCGGACTTCTTGACCGGGCGCGCCCGCCGCTCCGTGATCGTCCGCCACGTGCTCTCGAGCGTCTCATTCCGCCGCGCCAACCCGAGCGCCTTCCCTGAAATCACAGTTTTGTCCCCGCTTGGTTCAAGTAAAGTTTGTGAGCTTAGCAGGAGGGTGGGGCGAGAGAGAGTCAAACTCTACCGTCGGCGCTGGGCTCGGCGGCCTTCGGGTGGCCGAACCGGGTGGAAAGCAGCGGTTTCGCCTCCGCGGCGACCGAATACTCCGTTGGCATCTCCGCCAGAGACCCTCTCCTCCTCTTAGGCGACCAACTCGACGTCGATATTACGAACTCCTCCTCCACCTCCACCTCCACCTCCGGCTCTGCCTTCGCGCGGCTGGACAACTCCCTCCGCGGCTCGTCCTCCGCAAGCTTCATCTCGCGCTGGACCTCCGCGAGATTCATCACCGGGAGTGTCGAGGGGTCGGCGGCGGGGTGCTTCTGGAAGCGGGAGGAGGCGGCGATGGTGATGATGATGCCGTTGATGACGAGGTAGATGTAGGGCGGCCGGAGCCAAGCCAGGGCGGAGGCGTACGCCCTGGGGACCTCGGCGGCCAGGAACCAGACGACGGTAGGGCCCACAAGGCGGAGCGCCAGGACCATCGTCACCACCCCTGCGAAGGCAAGCACCGTCTCGAGCGCCATCGACACCCAGGATCCGCCATCGCCATTGCTCGTCTTGCGTGAGCCCATCTCCACCGTCCTTTGCATCGGTAAGCGATCATAACCGTTCCTTTCTCTTTATCTGCGTCGTTTCACCCTCGCTCGTATCAGGCAGTGGAGCAGAGGTGGTTCATTTATAACAAGAATGCTTTGAGATGGGTGGTGATGAACAATAATGATGGAACTTGGACCGTTCGATGAGGTGCAATCTGTGGTACCAGAGACATCTCCATCCTTGGCTCAACGAAGATAATGGATTGGACGGTCCGGATTTACTGTTACCCCAGAACACACGGAATGATGAGGTGGTGGTGGACAGGCAGAGCGCGAGGACGTGCATGCGTGGCCACTAGGCGGGCCCCATATCCACGTAAGTTTTACGCTACTCAAAGAAGTCGAACTTGAAGCGTCGGGAACTCTCTTGAAGTTGGTGGCCAACTTCATAGTGCTTCGGCACACGTCCACAAAACGGTAGCCATGCAAGCGATTTATGGTCACACCTATGAGTGCCATCTCTTCTTCTTTGTGTGCCATCTCCAACACAACCGTGGAATTTTTATGTACGTCGAAGGCCACCGTACCGACTCACCGACCATCTTTGGAAGGTTTTCGTCTAACTCATGTCTTTATTCAACCGATCATTGCCACCCACAAGTCCATGAAAAGAGAAATATATATAATTTGATATATAAATATATATATATATATATATATATATGTATTAGAACTAATATTTTTGTCATTTCAAATATAACACATATATTATGTCTATAAGATACATTAAAAAAATTAAATATATACAAATTCTACACCTATGAGTGCTTGAACGATGTCTAACAGTAGTTCGTTGACTTCAGTGTAAGGTGAGAAGGTTGAGCACTGCATACGCCATGCGCGTGGCCATGCATTGTTGACTTGCCTTGTTATGTAGTGTAGTGAGTTTGATGGGGATTAGGTTTTGAACTTTGACAATGGCAGGAAGTACGAAGAAGAGTTTCGATTTAGATTGTTGTGGTAAGTAAGCCACGATGAGATGGACAGTGCCCGTTGCCAAGCGCGTGTCCTTTCTTGTGATCGCAAGAAACAGCCGTTTCCGATCTTACGTGTTCATTGAGTTGACTCATGTGTTCGTTGAGTTGACTCATACGGGTTCAATTTAAAAAATATATATTTTTAAAATATTAATATGATAATAATGTAAAAAGAATTGAAGCATAGTATTCAAATTAGAGAGGATCGTATAGTGAAAATTAAAAGATAAATTATACCTTCGTAATGATATAGACAGAAAGAACCAATGATATGGAATTATCGGTGAGAAGACGTAAAATCTTATGAGGAATTGATAATTTAGAGAACTAAATCTTATTCTAAAAGGAGAAAGTGTAATATCATACATTTCGTCTCCTAGTTCTCAAATAATTTTTTCGATATTGTAAAATTATCATGACCTAGTTCCCTAAGATCATGTTTAATTATATGAGATAGATCAAATATATATTTTTTTTAGTATTTACACATGAATTATCATGTATATGAGATGATGGTAACGAGACAATCCTATTAGCAATAGAATCAATCTTAATGATGATTTCAAAAGTACAAACAAATGTGAAACTTAGAAAGACAAGTCTTTTTCAATCAAAATAGATTCATATTCAATGATATAAAAGGGATCAAGTATATATTTTATGAGTATCAATACATGAAATATATCATAGATATGAGATAAGGATAGTGGCGATGCAATCCTCTGTGCAATGGAACCAACCCTCCTAAAGATCTCAAAAGAACTAAAATATAGGGCTTAGCTTTCTTTACAATGATGTCTTGTAAAACCACAAAAAATGTCTTATCTTTTAGTATTCCATGATCACAACTTAAACCTAACAAGAGTTTGATGGGTAGAGACAACTCAAATCAGGTTAGGTGCTTTAGTGTTATGGACTTTGTAGTGATTTGAGATTAAATCACACTTTCAACATTTACTAAAGATTAGAGTTGAAAATCTTAACTAATAAAATTTTAAAAATCTCAACTAGTTTAGTTCGTAAAGATTTTGACCATTGATAGTAATATTTTTAGATCAAATCTCATCTTTATCACTTAAACTTAAAAAAAACAAAATTTACACAAAGTTAGTTGGCTTATGAGAAAAATGAGATTGGCCAAAGATGTTCTAACCTATAAATTTTTTTACAAGCACTGAAATCATGTAAGCATTGACATAATGGAAAACTAAATACTTCATTTACAGGGACTGCAGTTGTAGACACTATTTACTGAGGCATTTACCCTATATATGATGCAAATCACCGAGTCGATCCACATGATCACTGATGTTTGCCATAAAAAATACAAATGATAAGTACTCAAATCAGGCTCTTTAATTCGTATTTAAGGTTTTATCAAGTGTACCACGGAGTGGATCTCTCAGGAGAGGAGTGCACATTTATTTCGAATTACTACAAGGAACAGAACCAGCAAATCGGATCGATCACTGTAGAATAGCATGAGGTGTATATAACTTGCTTCCTTTAAGAGCATGAAAAAGCCAGTTTAGTGTTTGGAGAGCATTCCCTTCGTCAGCGACGAGAAATCATAGTCGTTGCCTGATCGGCTGAGAGTGACAGAAGTTGATGCAGGCGAAGCAAAGCTCTTACTCATTCCACCTTTGGTTAGTCCATTGATTGGTGCAGCTGATCCCATATTCCATGTTCTGGACCAGACGTTTTATCAGATTACACTAATCATGCCTGAGCAAAGTAAAATCAGCAAAATATAATATTTTCACTATAAGAGAATTGCCATCAAAGAAATTTGTCAACTTCATGAAACTTGGTATGTATCTTATATGCCAGCCAGGCTTTCTGGATACTGATCAAAATCCTATTCCTTATCTGGTCCTCAACCAGAACATGGAACATTTTGGATTAAGGTACAGATATAAGGTGTCACTTGGTTTATCTTTCAAAATAACACCTCTACAACAGAACCAATGCTTTCTGTACCTCCCCTGTAATACAGTTTGTGATACATATCAGAAACATCTTTCGTTTCATTATTCACTGTTTTGAGTCAAAACCTACCCATATTTGATTTTTTTTATAATTCTAATTAGATAGAATTCATCGAAAAACCATAAACCAGTTTTTTTTTTTTTTTTCGTTTTTTGGTCTGACCGATCTGCACCAGCAGGACCTATTCCAATCGATATGCTAGCGTACCATGTATTGGTAATAGATATGTACCGGTTCTATACCAGCGTGACTAGGGACCAGTATGGGTCTACTATCAATACTTGAAACATTGGATACGAGCTTCACATTGGAACCTAAATAGTGCTATAAGCAATGATATTATAAAACACATCAACTGCAACAAAAGCCTAAACAAGAAACAAAAGAATGTGATTTCTGCATGAAATAACTAATTATATGCAGAAGTGTACCCAGATGTTGGGGAAGCTTTGTAGATCCCTGAAGGATGTCCCAGCCAATTGTTTCCTACCTGCTGCCAAAAAGAGAAAAAAAGAAGAGATTAGTATAGCTTATAGAACTGGAAATTGTCAAATAAAATAAGAATCATAGACAACTGTAATAAACTAACCTGACCGGAGATGTTCACACCCTTATGACTAGCTGGTGGCATAATTCCTGGACCTTGGTAACCAAGATTTGGCCAGTTTTGATATGGGAGACTCACATTAAGTGCAAGATAACCATTAAGAACTGTCTGATTATTAGTTCTTCCAGGCAATGTTGAATTAATACCAACAGGTTTACTTGCAGCTGTTTGAAAGGACTGCTGCTGGGAAACAGAAGCAAGTTGCTGCTGATGAATTGAATAGGGTGACGCCATATTGGGCTGCAAAAGTCATCAACGTAATTTAGATTAAAGGCTTGCATATATGCAAGAAGAAAACCAACATACAACTAATACTGATGATAATACTGCACAGGGTTCCCACTTACCACCAACGCAGGGTCTCGGAAGGCCAGACAAACACAGCCTTAACCCTCCTCCCCCACCTGACGCAAACCCATAACACTCAGGTAGCAATCAACCAATCTTACCATGGACGTCACGCAGAAATAAACCCTTATAAATAGTTACATTGGAAACACATGATACAAATTTTCCAACACACAAAATTTATGTGAAGTATCAAAGGTCTTAGTTTGGCAATTAACAGGTAGTTTGTGGATTTTGCAAAAATTACATGACTAAAATCAGTTGTGGGTCTGAACAAAGAACACACTGTTGCTTCATGGTTGATCAGATTGTTGATAATTTAGAATTAATCATGGTTCCTAATTCGACCTTGTGAAGCATGGGTCAAGTACAGGACAATGTTACAAGATATGCACACAGCTAATCTCTAGAAAACACTACACAGCATGGATCTTGCAACTAAGACATGCTAATCGATTCATATATTGGTTTAATTAATTTGATATGTAAAGAGACAATATATGATTGTTTAACTATGTAACTTCTAGTACAATCATTCACATAAACAATCATTTAAAAGAACATGTCAAATACAGATGACAAAAAATAAGGAGAATTTTCCTGACAAAAGGATTAAGATTACTTACGACATAGTAAGTTAAAATATAAACAAATTGCCAGAATTTAACATGTTTAGAATATATATACATATATGTAACAGTAGGTGATACATGTCCTTATATGTTAAAAAATTCTGACATGTAAGATATACAAATGTGGTGAAAAATGTGTTGCAATATGTTTTAGATATCTGAACAAGTCTGGTAGTATCCAACAGGTGTTGTTGACATGAGACAGACATGGAAAGTAGTTTTAAGCACTTGTACTTCATAGATTCTGTCAAATGTGAAAACAGCCTACATGATAAACATAGGAAATGAGTAAAAGCTATTTGGAACAAATACTACAAAGTTGCATTTCATCTCATTTTTTTGCTAAAATTAAACTGGAGACACCATAACCTTTTCAAATACAGGCGTAATATCATTCTTCATGTTCCCCTGGGTTTTCACGGAAGCTGAAGATACTGTTACAGGTGGCAAATCTTTATATAAGTCTTCAATTCCTGATGCAAGCTGTCTCTTATTTTCAACTGGTTTTGTGCTACACTTTTGCTTGATAGCAGTTGTCTCTCCTGCAGCTGCAACAATTACTGTTTAACCAACTAAAATAATTTTGGAATGATAAAGACACTTCATAATAACACTAGTAAAAAATAACAATATAAAATGATTAACAAAAGGTGAATTTCATAAGAAACATGCTACTGGTCCTTATCATAACTTACAATGAAAACCTGCCCATGAATTATCATCCTTGGAAGATGAATCTGAGCCACTTTCACTAGGAATCTCCACTGAAAGATTATTTAAAAGATCAGTCAAATAGTCAGCTTTTGGAGGTGGTGCAGGCAGAGTATCAATTTTAGGTGTTGCAGTATCAACTCTAGCAGGAGTTGTATCCAGAGGTTGAACATTAGACTTGGCCATAGGTTGGTCTTCTTTTGGTATAGAGGAAACCTGGTTCATCATATATCCATGACACAATACATACTTGAGAAATAGCATTGCACAAAGATAATCCAGATAAAAAGAATAAAGGAAAATCTTGATATCTGAAAAGATTAATAAGCTGCATCAAAGAAGGAGTTGGGAGAACCATGTATAAAACTTAAATTAATAGCAACATGAAGGACGTAGACATTGTAATTCTAAAGCATGCTCAAGGAACATATTCTACAATTGAAGTAGGGCATGATCAAATAATTTATGTATGATATTTTCCTTCTAAAGGATCTACTAAATTTGACTTTATGTATGATATTTTCCTTCTAAAGGATCTACTAAATTTGACTTTCTTTTAAATCATTGGCAACTTTCTGGCAATATATTGCTTTTCCTAGCGAGTTTCCTGATATTGACCTTGTGCCCTTGCTAAGACATTTTATCCATAATCTGGCTGCACCTTTACAAGCTAATATCCTGTCCATCTAATAATGATTAAAATCATTGCATGTTACTAGCCAAAATTCAGAACTGCCATATGTATAGCAACTTAAACAGATGATTCTTGATGACAGAACACAACTTAAAGTTAGATTGCTGGTATCTAATTTAGCCAACCAAGCATGTTATTACTACATGATATCAGAAATGGAAATACAAGATAAATAGACAGAAAAACAGACTTATGCTGGTCCAACTTAAGTAAACAATGTAGCTCCACATAAAATTATATCGGCATATAACAAACATGACACTATATGCTCAAGAAAGAAAATCATAAGCAAATGAGAAAAATTGCATCAGAGTATAATTTTAAACAAAGTTGCTAAAAGAAATAGGACTAAATTGCTTACCTGACTTGGTAAATTAGAACGAACATTTTTCATTGAAAGATGTGGTTTTGAGCTATGTTCCACTTTGACAGTGCCTGAATCATTGGTAATTCCATGTCCAGCTCCATTCCCATGCCTTTGCAAAGATTCAGAAGCCTTCTCAGGTCTTGAAGGTGATCTACGTGCTCCATTCCTAGGTATCCATCTCTTATCTTCATATCTAGCAGTCAATATCATTTTTTACATTTTATGTTTTCCAAAACGATAGTTTCTTTCTTGGAATCAAGAATTAAAGAAATTGTTAGCTCAAAATGATATGAAAGGACAAGCATACTTTGCACGAACGAAGTTTTCAATTCCAACTCTATTATAATTTGGAGGTAGTTCTGCCTCCCAATAGCTATTTGATTTTTCATTGCCCATCGCTGGAAAAAATAAAAACCAACATAAAGATAAAAAGCAATGCATGTGTATTTTGCAGGGGATGTCAGGGAAATGGTTTCAGATAATGCACACCTACAAGATGGAGGAAAGCTCCACTCTAGGAACTTACTTTGGATAAATGCAATCTGCTCTGGAAGCCATGTGTCCAAGGTAGCAGACCTGACCTGTAATCAACATGAAATAATTAATTCCAGCGACTGTATAGGCACAAAACTAGAAGTTCCTAATAGTTGACAGAGTGTAATATAGATCTCTAGTGCAGAATTAGCTCTCCATTCTGCAAGTGATGTAAGAAGTCTTTGAATTTGAATGGTACAAATTCTAGTTAACATGATGAAACTAAGTGCATTTCCACTTCATTTTTAGTTTTGCACTTGGTGAGAAAGCTACCATATTCTTCAATAAAATATAGGGAAAAAGTTGATGCACCATGGCATAGACAAAATTGATTCAAAAGCAGGGTAAAGTGTAAACAATGATACAAACTACAAAGTATATTAGTAGTACAGAAATCTCGGTAAAGAATGTGTCTTCATAATCCATCTAAAAATAAAAGTATATGTCTGACGTGGTAAGAACTTCGAAGTTAGAATAACCCCTCAAAAAGCGTCACTAATCACGAAATAAAAACTTAAAGAGAGCAAAATGAATAAATTAAAAATGTGATTAAATAAGTACAATGCATGTAACTACGGAGATATGGCCCATGGATGGTGGAAGCCAATTTGGAAAGTCATCACCACTCCTAAATCCCACATCATGTGTGGGTGTTCAATCTGACCTAAGCAGAATGTCAGACACTTAGGGGAGATTACCATGCTGCAGTTCGGATCATATGTAAGATAAGATAGGTCAACTTTTAGTACCTTGAGTTTAAACATTTTGAACCATGCAATTAGCTTTGTATAATACATGTTGCACAAGTAGGTCTATCAAGTTTGGGTGATGACAAATGATATAAAAGCATACCTAGGACTATGATAGTGTGAAAAATTGGGTCCTAAATAGAAAGGCTATCTATGAATGGTACACAGGTTACATCATGATGTCATATCACCACTCTGATGTCTTGTATCTCGAATGTCACTTATCAAACCCTTTTGGCAATCTGTTAAGCCCTGACAAGGATATCGATCTTTTAGATGAGGAAGGTTATAATTTAATCCCACATTACATGCCGATGATAAATCAGGTAGTCATATAATAATAAATCAACCTATTGACAGCAAATTAAGCTAAAAAAATTTTATCACTGGGGTGAAGGCCTGATCTACCTAAGTTATTGGACTAGTAGATTATATGGTTGGATTGTTTCAGAGAGTCGAGGTCAAATCATTGTTGAAAATGCAAAATACTGCCAAAGAATCTATAGAAAGTCATTGTGGTAATTTGAAGCAGCTTAAAGAATCACTGCTACAATTAAAATTCACATGTGACCTTTGATATGTGTACTCCCAAACTTCTGTGGATTCCCGAACATTGCATGCATATAAAGATTCCCAAATTCACACTAGCCCATCGTGGACCTCTGCAAGATTATGACACGAATCAGGTTGCATAAACATATATGATATATCTAAACTAAAAAACTGGATGAATAACAAAGAGATAAGGCATGATAAAGAAAAAATTGCATAGGAGTCTTATATACAATTGCTTTGAGTGAAAATGCACAGTTATGGAAATGACTGTCAGAACCTAAACAGATCTTTAAGTGCCAAAACAGGATAAATAATTTTCGTTCACAAAATTAAGCAATATTGTTCAGGAATGCTTTAGCAAATTACAAATATTATATTTAATAAAAGGATCCACATAAAAGCTTCTAAGTAATGGGCAAGAAGAAAATGCATGTATTTAGAAAGAATTTGAGTGCGTTGAGAATCTTTGCCTTAGAAAACTTAGAATCTTCATTTTATGTACATTGCTCCAAGATACGAACTTTATATTGTGCACAGAAAAGTTCATGGAGATGGCACATATTGCATGAAAGAAAAAAGTTTTATTCTTTCTGAAGTTCCTGCAACAACTATTTCCAAAGAAATCTGGATCAGAGAATTTCCATCTCAATTACTACCTACCACATAGAGTTGTAGCATGGAGTGTTTACACATGCCAGCTTATGATCGAATGAAAGACACACCTAAGATATAGCTTATAAGAGGAAATGCAAATCCCACGTCACCTACCGACATAGCTCTTTCTCAGAAATAAAATGATGCATGTTAATTCACAGGTGAAGCCACCATTAAACTTTAAAAGTATAATTTTCTTGGAATATGATCACAAATTAAAAGCTCGTTCTCTATCTAACATCAAATTGTCCAAAAAATTGTTGACCTTTCTTTTGCAGAAGTTATATCAACTTAGATAAATTTCAGATAACGGATGGATCTCATTAAGTTGAAAAGCCAAGGTATCAAATAATGTCCATACTGACCTGGGCCAAAAATTACCAGTCTAACAGCCAACCTAGACATAAACCAAGCGATTTCATCCAGTTTCATCTGGCACATGGGAATGTCCTGTTTAGTGAACTCACTATGCCAGACTTATCGGGTGGTAAATAGTTAGCCCAGTATCTACACTCATTTTTATTTTCTTTCTTATAACAAATGTATTGATAGTTGTGTTGTTTTTCCCTTTTGGTTTCATTTCCTTCATCCTCACACACTCTCTCCCTCTCACTCTATTTCTCCCTCTCCCCTCCTCCACCACCTCCTCCTCTTCCCCTCCATGCTGTCATAGCTGCCTTCTCCATCCTGTCATGTTGCCACCATCTCCTCCTTGTGCTGCTCACCATTTCCTCCTCCAAATATGCCTAGTCCTCCTCCACCTCCTCCACCAGTCCTCTTTCCTTCTCCAACTATTCTGCCAACCCTCCTCTTCTCCTTCTCCCATCTTCTCTCTGATTCAGAAGTACTGGCAAGTACAGAGTCACAGAGTGTCAGTAATTTGGCCCATATAGGAACCATATTGGTCCAAGTGTCGATTGATATCGGCACCAGATGAGATTTTAAACATTGGAATGGAAAACCTCAAACATAGCATAATAGAGGATACTCTTTAGATGTGATATCATGGCTTATTTTATAGAACAACAGTAATCATAAAGGAAGAACAATCAAAGATGTAATCTTAAGTAGGTTGCATGGACAACGGACATGTGCTTGTATACATACATCAATACGTACATAAATAGCATATGACGTGAAAGGAAAAGTTGAGAAGTAACAAAATATCCTCTAAAAATAATTAATTTATTTATTATATTCATTGACTCACCTCAGTCGTTTCACTTGCAAGAGCCCTATGCACTATGCAACCTTTTAGATATAACATCTTAATACTCTTGATTAGCTAGTGTTTGTGATGTGTCAATTAACATTAATAATGAAAGATATTTTATTCCATAGATCTTAGAAGGTAATTAAAAGAATATATAATTACATTCAAGATTCTTAATCACACTAATGGACAATGGTGACAAAGGATAAGAATGTGTAGGTTGTTATCTTCTAACTCTATAGAACAAACAAAAGTGTAGTGCTCATATTACAATTAAATAATATAATCATATTTTATCCCCCTTGCAAGACATATCCCAGATGAATCACTCAAAATTGCTTCGGAGTCCAACTCAAAATAACGAGTTCTCAGCAGCTAAATAGTGGCAATCACATAGTAACGAGCTTTCTTACTTGGCTTTGCAGTCAGCACATTCTCTGTTCTCTTGCAACTTAAGAAGACCCTCCAATATCTGAAATATACAAAAGCAGAAAAAATTTGCCTTGTGAGATGCAACTCGAATTACCATTTGATCAGTCATATAAAGAAACAGATGATGGCTCTAAAGCAGCAACCTCACTGGATTTGTCTGGTTGATATATGAAGAGGCCAAACGTACTTGCATAAGTAAGAAGATAAAATATTTGCCATTTGATCATGGTCTAAAAAAGAAGACTTTGAAATAGCACTTCACTGGAATTGTCCAAAATCATATATTAAGGGGTAAAAAGTACTCACAGTAACAGGAAGCTATAATATGAAACATGAAAGTGGAAGCTCGAAAAGGTATTTTATAGAAAACATCAAATAGAGGCATGCAGATCTTCATGCAGTAGAGACTTTGTTCTGTAAACCAAATAATACCTCAATCGAGCAAAAAACAATATGGATAATAGATAATACTAAAGTATGCTTTGCAGCATGTGAGAGTTGAGGTTCTTACACCCCTATAAGGTAACCCTTATTCACGTAACCTCCCATCGAGCCATCTTTCTTTGTGCAACTCCAAGTTCCCTTGACCAATCTATGGTAACTTCCAAATCAATCAACTATTTTCACTTCAATTTATAATTGATGGAGAACAAAGTAAGAGTTGAGAAGCAAAAAAAGAACACCATCAAATAATGCTACAACACGTTCAGAGATATAATCTACACAGAAGGACGCATCAGCCCTATCTAAGGAAGAACCTAGGGCTTATTCAACGACAAGATTCGAACACGAAATCAGAATCACTTGAGACCCCACACCGAGTGCCCGCCGAATTCCAAAAGAACCGCATGGAAACGTAGGCAAACCAAAGGGGAAAAAATCTCTGACCTACGAAACTTCGAAAGGAGCGAAAAGATCGCATTTTTGGCGGCGGACTGAATAGAAAAAAAGATGGGAAAGAGGAGACCTTTCTGTGCTTGGCGTTGAGCTCCTTGGAAACACAGGCCTTCCCGTTCATGCTGATGTCCTCCGTGCGGATCTACCCGGAATTCGAAGTCGATTCGAGCAAGGGTGGAGCAAATAGATACCTCGATGACGATCCCAGGTCAGAACACGTTTCCTCCGCGTCTCTCCTTGCCTCGATCGTCTTCCGGCCTATTTCCGCCTTTGTTTGTGCGATTGAATCCTTCTTCTACATTGCAATTGGCAGGGGAAGGTGGCTTTTCACACGTAAAGAATTGCACTACGACAGTAACACGACTGCAGAGTAGTCAAAGTCCGACGCGGTTGGGAACGACTCTGATAAACACGTAGGAGAAGGAATTCATAGTCAAATCCATACTAATAAATGCCATCAGATGTGGAAACTGCGGTGGCGACTGTTCCCAATGGATGTCGATGCTTTTACACCACACTATCGATGTTCGTCCTTACTCTGCTGGCTGTTCTTTTAGTGCGTGTTTGCAGGCAATTTTTGGTGTTTAGTGCAAACTAATCTTTCTATTTTGACATGTTGGATAGATCTGACATGAGGATGGACAAAAAAATCTTGATACAAGTGATTGTGATATATGAACAAAATTTATCATTATGATATATAAGTAATTATATACTGATGATGATGGTCAAATATCTTATACTATTTGTGTTAATTATCATTTTTAATTCACCTGTAAATTCATTAATACAATAAAAAACATATATGTTATGAATCTGGGTATTAATAACATTAGTTTTTCTATTTTAAATGATTTTGTGGATCTTAAGTTGAATTTGGATAGATTTTCACTTAAACCATATAAAAACATGTAATAATTCTTGACATACTCATCCTTTTTGCCATCCTAAATGATAAGTGAGCGGCTCTTAGCTAAAAATCAGTTATGGGCAGCATAAATTGCTTCATTAGAATTGGTAATTGTGTTTTTTAAGAAACCCTTAATTATTTAATTACAAGAAAACAAGCTTGTTTGAAGCAACATGTTTGAACATAAAATTCATATTTGAAAGATCTATAATTGGAGGAAAAAATTCCTTAGATTTTAAATATTTAATTATTATATAAATATCTTATTTTGATTTTTTATATATCTCAAGAAAGATTCATATATAATCGATCCTAAATAATTGAGATTTATAATTTTATTATTATTATTATATATATATATATATATAAACTTATTTATTTTATAGTTTTATATTTATGAAAATCTCCCCACGCGTAAAATAATATGACTGTGAATGTAATATGTCAAATTAGTGATGTCATTATTTCTATGTCGGTAGTGTGCCCTGTCTCCCTTTGTGAGTTAATTATATGAGATAATTAATTATTCTTAATATTTTAATTTTTATATTTTCAAAAGTTATATTGAGATTCAAAGTGAAACATTTAACCTCGTTGCTCCAATCAAATCATACTCTCTATTAATTTTTAATCATGTGAAATTAATTTTTTAATTTTGTATAGGAATCTTAATGTTTTACTTCCATAATTATAGGAGTCCTAACGTAACTAAAAATAATTAATTATAAAGGTAATGTTTAATTAGCCCTTCCTTTCTTTCTTCTATTTAATGAACTCGATCGGCGCTGAATCGTCTCCTCCATAGCTCGTTACCGCTCCCTCATGGCGAGACCACTCGACGCCTCGTCGCCTTTGGCTGCTCCGGGCGTTGCATGGCTCACCTTTGCGATCCAACTCCATCTCTTCCTCCTTGTTGTCCTCTTCGTTTGCTGCTACTTGATGGTGGCCATTGTCTTGTACATCGCCATCGGAGCTGCACTCGGATGGTGTAAAAGACGAGCTAAGAGGTCTGCAGCCATGGCTTTCGCTGCCACGATCCCGCGTGCCGTCTACGTCGTCCCTTCTTCTTCTTCTTCTCCTGCTCCGCCGCCGTCGACTTCTGTTTCCGCCGTGGTTCCCCAGACCGTCATGGAGAGCTGCATCATCTGCATGGAGGAGTTCGTGAGTGGCGAGGAGCTGTGGGTGCTGCCGCGATGCAAGCACTGGTTCCATGGGGAGTGCATCAGACGATGGTTGCTGGTACCATCAATGACCTGCCCCATCTGTAGGATGCTTATGATCGGGGTGGAAGTTCGTCCTGGCAGAAGTCTTTTCAGCAACACCATCAACACGCCCTTTCTCGTTCCAATGTGTCTAATCTTATCGGTCATCACCTCCCTGATTGTGATCATAGCTGTACACACATGATAAGGATTTGTGTTTATAGTTCTTGAGTGTCCAACCTTATACATGATAAAGGTTTTTAATGTCTTTAGTTACAGGAAAATTAACCAAGTTTGTTTAAAGAAACAAGTTTTGAAATACTTATTTACATCATAAAGATTTATGATTGAAGAAAACATTCCATAGATTTTACCTATTACTTTTACAAGATTAAAGATATGTATCTTGGGATTTTGGTGTGGGTAATTCTTAATCTTGCACCATACAAATACTTCATATTCAATCTCATATTGTTATTCTTTTTCTCTTATGTTATATATATATATATATATATATATATATATATATATATATATATATATATATATATATATATATATATATATATATATATATATATATATATATATATATATATATATATATATATATTTCAGATTCGGATCTGGCACGTCATATCGGACTTCATGCTGCTGCTTTCCTTCTATATAATGAACTCGATCGGTCCTCCTCAAACCAAGAATCGTCTACTCTCGCACTCTTATAGTGAGGCCACTCCACGCCCCCTGTGCTGCTCCAGTCGTCGCAGGACCCTCCCTTAATGCGTAATTCAACGCCTTACTGGTCATTTCCTCCTTCGTTATCTGCTTCATGATCGGGGCCATTATTGTATTCGACCTAAGAGTTACATACATACGGTGATCAAGAGAGGAGATTATGGTAAGTATAATTTTTCGACATGATATCAAAACACATTTGAACATAGAATATTAGATATTGAATATCAAAGAATAACCAGTAACATTCATTAAAAAAAAAAAGAAACTGAAAATACCACAATCAAGAAGGTAATTGACAAAAGAGATTGCAATAAAAATGATGAGCAATAAAGAACAAGTGAAAAGACAAAGAAAATTAATCATATTTTTCAAGATTATGGATTTTATAAATTTTCTATATGAGACATAAAGATGACAAAAATTACTCATAAATTAATGATACTGTTGGAACTGGCAAGTTTTCTTTTTTGGGAAATCCTTTTTTATCTTTCATTATGGGAAAACTCAACAATTTTGTTTAAAGGAAAATTTTTAGAATTTATATTTGAAATATTCACGATTGTAGAAAAGATTGTCTTTCATTTTATGGATTACTTATTATATAATTATTATATGTTTCTCACCATTTTCATATGTGGAAAAGGAGAAAGTAACTTTTACATACTCTAGAATTTTCATATTTTAGAAGTTGGACAAGAGGTTTTGAGTTTGGATTTTAGTTGACTCAAATAAAGAATATATATATATATATATATATATATATATATATATATATTATAATATAGTTTTTGTCCCAATTAGGAAATCTTTAGATGTGACAATTTCCAAAAATAAAGAAATGGATTTTTCTCTCTTCCGCCCCTTCTTGTAGTAGTACTTACGTACTTCCTTGTTTCTTCTATTTAATGAACATGATCGGCCTTCCTCAAACCCAAAAACATATCCATCATGGTTGTGCTCGTCTTTCTCGTTCCTCTCAGCTTCATTTCCTGGTTCGTGATCATGGTTATTATCTTGTTCTTCCTCATCAAATCTATGTTCCCAAGCCGTGAAAGACGAAGAAAGAGGCCTGTGGATATGACTTTCCTCAGTAAAATCCCGCGTGTCGTCTACGTCGTTCCTTCTTCTCAGTTGCCGTCGTCGCCTTTTGTTTCTGCCGTCGCTACTGCGGTCGACCCAGAAAGCTGCCCCATTTGCAGGGAGGAGTTCGTGAATGGCGAGGAGCTGTGGGTGCTACCACGATGCGAGCATTTGTTCCATGGGGTCTGCATTAAAAGATGGTTGCTTTTGCCATCGAGGACTTGCCCCATCTGTAGGAGGTTTGTCGTACCAAATTTTAATGAGATAGAGAGAGACTTGAATGTCGACTAAGTACAAGTATAGGTACAAGACAACACAAATTTCTTTCTTTTGCTAAGTGTTATCATTACCATTGACTCTTTAAATTTTAAGATCACCAAAGAATTGTTGAATACAAACATGAAATCTTTATTGAATTATGTTCAATAAATGAATCTTTATTGAATTATCATTACCACTCCTCCCGGGACTTGTTTAAGTTCATAGATAGTACTTGTTAACTCATATACATGAATAATAAAACTAAAGAGTCATTGAATATAAGAAATGTTGAGCTACTAATTTTTCTAGTCGAGTTATCAGTGTGAATACTTTTTCATGTTTAATCGTATATTGTTGCTTGTATCATTTTATAACCATGTAGACCTTTTGTTTCTCCTTTTTCTTTTTTATCGTATAGTCTTTAGGAAGTGTAATGTGCTCCTAGGAATTTTTTTTAGCTGCATCGTATATTTTTGAAGGTTAGTATGCAATGTATTTTCTTTGAGGATTGTAGAAAGAGGAAAAAGAAAAAGATGAGAAAAGAAAGGACTTTCTTTAGATAATGCAGAAGAGGAGAGAAAGAGAAGAAGGAAGAGAAAAAACAGAAACCATAAGAGATTTTACTGAAATTCTATTTTGACATCAAGAGATTTAGATTCAATCCAAGTAAATAATGTCAAGTATTTTTTTTCTTAAGCTTTCCTATGGATTAGAAATGTATATAAAATAATAATTTAGTTCATTTTAATATTTTAGTTTAATATAAGTGTAGATGGTTTTATAATATATATATATATATATATATATATATATATATGCATATGCTTCGAAGAAGAATTTTGATGTAGTGAACCCTCGAGGAAGTTATTAATTTTATTAAAGAGGTTATATGAGTCAATTGATGATGAGTTTGAATTAAGGTTACGATTATTACTAAAATATATTGTCTCTAATTCTTTTGGAATTTCTCGTTATTTTAAAATTTATAATTGTTACTAAAAATTGAATATTAGGACTGTTAATATTAATATTGTTGCTATAAACTCAACCATATTGTTCATATTGCTCATATTCGTCGCATGAGATTGTTAAAATTGATAATTTTTTTCAAAATACTTAATATTTTTAATTCTAGGAAAGTTTGCTATGCGAGATATAAAGATGAAAAATTTTATTTTTGAAATCCTTAATATCTCTAATTACAAGCAAATTTGACAAGTTTGAATTTTAAAATAGAATTTATAATTTAAAGATTTATGATGGAAGAAAAGATTCCTTAGATTTAAGGATACCTTATTATATGATTGTCCTATTTATCTTAGACTTTGGCATGTGTGAAAAGAGAAAGTACATTTTGCATACTCTTAGGATTTTTTTTGTGTAGATAGAGAGAGTTTTGGAAGAATTCTTAAAGACTTGTGAGAGAAGATGGATTAGAAGTTTTGAGCTAAATCTTAGTTAACTATAATGGTTTTTTTCTTTTATTTGTTGTATACATACAAATGAGGAATTTGGTAATGTCTTGATGGACATAAATGATATCAAACCAAGTAAATTCTATTGACTCCCTTGATTTTTCTTTTCCTTTTCTCTTTGACCATAATCTCACACAATAGAGTGATCATATTTCACTGGTCATATTTATCAAAATCACAAAAAAAAAAATATTTTACATGTTATGATTACTACTAAAAAAAATATTAAAAATAAATTAATAAAAAAATAAAGTTGGACATTTTAGAAACATTTTTGTAAGTAGCATATCAAATTACAAGATCTTTTGATGTGCTATTTCCTAAGATACAAATTTCTATTCTCTCTCTCTCTCTCTCTCCTTCTATTTAATGAATCATAGCTCTCTCCCGCTCCTCACATTGAAGGCCTTCATTGCACCATCGTCCTTTAGGATGCAATTCAGTCACTGCCTCTTTGCTTTCGCCGCCATTTCCCTTTTCATGATCATGATCACTATTTCGTTCCCCGTCCTCAGAGCTTTGTTATGGTGCTATGAAATACGACAACCGAGATATATGGTTAGATTCATTGATGCAATCCCGCGTGTAGTCTACATCGTCCCTTCTTCTTCTTCTTCATCGTTGTCGTCTTCTGTGTCTGTCGTCCCTCCCAAGCCTGACCTGGAGAGATGCAGCATTTGCATGGAGGAGTTCGTGAATGGCGAGGTGCTATCGGCACTGCCGCGATGCAAGCATTTGTACCATGGGATGTGCATCGAACGATGGTTGCTTACACGATCGAGGACCTGCCCCGTATGTAGGAAGCTTGTGATATGAAATGGGAAGGGATGGAGAGAGATGGAGCTGCGACAATAAGAGTAGAGACAACGCAAACATCTTTTCTTTTGCTTTATATCCTCACTGCAACTCGAATTATTGTCTACAAAAAATAAGAGACCGACGTAAATCATTTCATATGAATATTCAGAAAAATTATTTTGAAGAACGTATGACTTTCGTACTCATGTGGCTTATTTAGGTTCATCATAAATTCTTCTTTAAACTTATATACATTGTCTTCGTGTCCATAGATAATAAAACCCGAGGGTTTATTGACGTAAAATTTTACTTCAAGAAATCCATCAGTGTGAATACTTGTTCAAATTTGATGTCATATTAGTGCATGTATCCTTTTGTAACAAATCGGACCTTCTATTTTTTTTTTATTTTGGAGATACAATTTAAAATCGATAATCTTGTGGTGTTTCGTTAGCGTAGTGTTCTTTCATGAAATATTATTATTAATCGCATGTATTTTCTTCTTCATAACTTTTCGCTATTTTTCTTTGATACAAACTTCTCTAAAGGTTAATGGATCATAAAACTATATGTCCAAACTTGTAAAGATGGGAAGTGAAAGAGAGAAATGGAAAAAATATCCTTCCCTTGCTGTTACCGATCACAATTTTATTTTGATCAATTGTTCTCTTTCATCGAAGGTTTAATTTGCAACAAAAGATTTGTAAGTACTGTTCTCTGTGATGTATTGGTAGGAACGTTAGTATGGTTTTGCAAGCATTTGGTCCACTGTTTTATTGGTGGAATCACACTCAAGTTCAGATCAGAGGGAAGCACTTTACTTCTTTCTTATCTACCTAAAACACCCAACATATGAAATCATAAAGTACATTTGATGATGTTTTCTATGGAATCCCTTGATTTTTCTTCCTTTTTTTTTTTTTGATCAAAGCACCATATTCTCCTGTCATGTTTGTGAAATCCCAATTCAACAAAAAAAAAAAAGTATAGTTCATCAAATTTCCATGTAAAAAATTATAAGCTGATAAAGGACTATTTGGTCGATCGATCATTGACCTATAATTCGTAGGCTCGTAAGAAATTATTTACTTTGGGCGATGGGCATAGTCGCACGATTTTATCATTTCGAAGCATATGAGCTTTAAAAAATATATTTGAATGTAAGAGAGACCTGACGGACTTATGAGCCCTCAGTTCCCATACTCCTTAATCAATGTGGATCTAAATGACCTTATCAGTACTTTTTAGGGCTCATAGCCAAGGTGCATGACTTGATAGTGAGTTTGCTTGGCTAAGGTGCAGGCCTCGGGTCCTCCTTCTAACGTCAATATGATAAGGGACCATTTAGTCGGCTGACCATTGGTACGGCTCATAGGCTCACAAGGAATTGTCAGCTTTGGGCAATGGGTATACCCACACGGTTTTATCATTTCAGAATATATGAGATATAAAAAGTGCATCTAAAGGTAAGGAAGACATGACGGACTTATGAACCCTTGGTTCCCATATTCCTTAGTGAATGTAAGACTAAATGATCTTATCATGAACTTATTATGATCACAAAGCTTTGTGTAGATAAGAGTAAAACAAGTTTAATATTATCAAATCAACAAAAAAATATAAATCTAGGTATATATATATATATATCCTTTTACAATTTTGTAAGTACCCTATCAAATTAGGAAATCTTTCAATGCAGCGCTTTCCTAAGATTCGGATTGGGATTCGGATTGATCTCTCGCACTCCCCTCTCGTCCCGACTGCAGACAACCTCTCTTCTCCTATTTAGCGAGCTCGATGGGTCAGCCTCGAACCAAGAATCGACTCTCTCTCTCTCTCTCTCTCTCTATCTCACGGGAAGTGGACTCTGCACATCCTTTGTGAAGAAGATGGATTATTTCCACACAATTACTTTCTGCCTTTGCGGCTTCACAATCATGGCCGCTATGTTGGTACTTCTCCTCCGTGCTATGTTCGGGTGCTATGGAAAACGACGACAAAGGTCCTTGGCTGCAACTTTTCTTGGTAAAATCCCGCGTGTAGTCTATAATGTCCCTTCTTCTCCTTCGTCGTCGTCGCCTTCTGTTTCTGTCATGGATCCCCAGCCTGACCGAGAGAGCTGCACCATCTGCATAGAGGAGTTCGTGAGCGGCGAGGAGCTATGCATGCTGCCGCAGTGCAATCATTTGTTCCATGGGGTGTGCATCGAAGGATGGTTGCTCTCACCATCGTTGACCTGCCCCGTTTGCAGAAAGTTTGTGATACCAAAATCTGAGGGGAACGAGAGAGAGATGGAGTCAGTCTAAGAATAGGAGTAGGAAGAAAAAAAGAATGTCTTTCTTTGGCTAAGTGTCAACTCAAACTCAATTCAATGTTTATATATTATAATCATGAAAGGATTATTACCTGCATGACAAATATTTTTCATGTATACAGTATGTTCATGTGAAGATGTTGAGAAACCATCTTGGATAAAAATATATGAATTTAAGAGTATATTCTATTTTTTCATGTCTTGTAATTAACTATTCTTAGTATTTTAGTCTCTACACTTTCAAAAATTATATTGAATTCTTATACTTTCGAAAGTAAAACATTAAAATCCCTCTACAAGGTTAAAAAGATAATTTTACGAGGTTAAATTTATTAGAGTAACGAGGGTACTCAGACGATTGATATTTCATCACAACATCGCCTATTAAAAATCGATACAAATTTTTTTCAAATATACAATCGCTTAACCTTCGATGCTTATTTGATTTACACAACAAAGTACACAGAAAAAGCATAAAAATCGATTATACAAAAAAAAAATCAAAAAATAAATTTATGAAAGCTCAAGGAGGTGCATTGAACACCTTGATTACAATACTATGTGGCAATCCATTGCATGTTCAAGATGGTCATGATGTCTATGTTCGTTGCAACATCAAGTCTGCTATGATATCTCCTTTCGCTGCAACTTTAAGTCAACTACATCATCGAGATGGCCAAGATTTCTGCGTTAGCTACAATGTCAAGTCAACTCTGGTTTATCCATCAGCTACAACCTCAAATGTATACGATGTCCCCGTTTGATGCAACATCACGTCGGTTGTGACATCTCTGACTATTGTATTTTCAAGTTGGTCATGACATCTCATGCCTCATGCTTTGCATCCAATCTTCCTTACATAGAAATTTCATGTTAATAGCTTTAATGCCCTTGCACATCTCTCTCATCCAACACTCACTCTACCGACAGTTCAAGTACACTTACACTAACACTCTCGCATATCCCTTAAGTCTAACACATGCTACATGGGTAGTTTATATCAGTATGTACTGACGCACTCGGATGTCTTTTATATCCAATACTTTTTGTTGAGATGGTTCAAGTCGACACACACTCATGCTATCATGCATCTCCTACTCTGATAATTCCAACAAGGGTAGTTCAAATTGGCATAACATTATGCCCTTGCATCATACATTTGGCACACTCTACATAGGTAGTTAAAACCTACCAGATGCCTTCATATGTTTCCTAAATATGATAATCATTACATGAGTATTTCAAGTTGGCACACCTCAACTTCCTCACATGTCTCTTACATCCAATACTTTATACTCCTCATATTTCAAGTTAACACATCTCAACTTCCTCATGAGAACACATTGTGACCCCTTGTATGTTTCATACATTTGACACTCCTTATCTATGTGGATGTATCTGTTGTCATGCTTTGATACCTTTGTACGTCTCTTATATACTTCCTATATGGATATTTCGAGTCAGCATTCTTGATACCTTGTGTCTTTCTCTATCAAATGCTCTATATATAGGTATATCTTATCAGCATGCTCTAATACCTTCGTGAATCTCCTGCTCCATCGCCCCCCTTGTGCGTAGCTCAAGATAGCACGTGCGAATCTATTCTAAGTTAAACCTCATCTCACGCACATATTTTCACGAGAGTTCACAGCCAAGATATGTACTAGAAAATGCACGTACATTGAGAGATTTAACATAATTTCTTTCGACAAAGGGTAGCAAAATGATAAAATGATATTATGTGATTTAAAACAAGTCAATATTTTCCTTTCAACTGTTTCAAAACAAAGATCACGGTCTTAATATATAGGCCTCTAGTTTTGTAATTTTATAGAAAAGATAAAATAAACCAATCATAATGATAGAAAAAAATTGAAATGATAATGATATTAAATTTGTTAGTAAACAAAATTATGAACTTTATATCCATTTTAGTCTTTATGATTTTGGTCATGAACCTCTTAAGCCTTATGAGTTACTCGTGTTTAAAATAATTACTATATTTTTAAAAATATTACATATAAACTTTTCTCATCAAATCTGAGTTAACAAGCGTTAGAGTCTGATTAAAGGTTCATTTTAGTTGGTTTTGGCTATAGACCTCGTAAGCTCTTATGGTTTACTCATGTCTAAAATAACCCATAAATTTATAAAAATATGACATATAAGCTCCTCCTATTGAGTTAATAAGCGTTAGAATTTACTTATGTGATATACTAATTCATAATAACTCATTAATATAATAATAAGTATAATTTAAGTTAAAAAAAACTTAGACCTCCATCAATAGCAAGAGAAGGCATCGTCATAGAAGCAACCACCAATAACAACATCGAGCTCAAAAGTTTTTGATGCCCTGCTAAGCAACAACGGCTTGATGCTACTATTGATGATCGCTTACATGACGAAGCCTCCTCCCGCTATTGATGGATGTCTTAGTTTTTTTTTAAAAAATAAATTATATGTATCATTATATTAATGATTTATTATAACTTATCATGTCAACTCTAACGTCTGTTAACTTAGATTTGACAGGAGAGACTTATATGCTATTTTTTAAAAAAATATAAGAGCTATTTTATACACTAGTAAATTATAAGGGATTAAGAGATCCATAGTCAAAATCATATTAGTTAAAATGGACATTAACTCTAAATTACATATGTCATTATATTAATAATTTATTATAAATCAGTATGATACGTAAGCAAACTCTAATGTCTGATAACTCAGACTTGATGAGAGGAACTTATATATTATGTTTTTGAAAATATATGGGTTATTTTAAACATAAGTACACCATAAGGGCTTAAGAAATCTATGGTAAAAATCACATGGCCAAAATGAACCTTAACCTTAATAAATTTCATTTGAAATAATATTTAACATGGCATGAAGGTTACAAAAGAAAATTGATAGTATATTCTTCTTTAAAATAAATTAGTGTGATTGGTTCATTTTTAATTACTTGTAGTATTAGTTACTAATTATGATATAATATTTAACTATGAACTAATTCATGCATATGTAGTTGTGAGTCCAACCAATTTTATGAATTTGCTAATGAGAAAAAAGATGAATAAAATACTCCTCTATGGAGATAGTTAGAGTTGAAGTTTTTTTTTTAATCCTTAATCTCTTTAATCACAAGAAAATTTGTCAAGTTTATTTAAAAGGAAAATTTGTAATATAAAAAATTATATATGAAATATTTACTATCGAGAAAAATATTCCTTAGAATTCGATATTTATACTTATTGTATAATCATCCTATGTATCTTAAGATTTTAGTATGTGAAAAAGGTGAAAGTATCTTTTACATAGTCATCTCTATTAATTATATATAGATAAATGAGGAATTTGGACTTCTCTTTATGGGCATAGACTTTATTTTTTTTTTGGTTTCTTGACTCCCTTGATTTTATAATGGGTAAAGCCAACTCCTAAGAGACATCCACCATCCATATTTATCATGATTAAAGTATATTGTCTCTCATTCTTTTGGAACTCCTCCTCATTTGTAAGTTATGATTATTATTATTAGAAAATTGAATATTTTGAATATTAATATTGTTGTTATTATTATAAATCCGATCATATTAGTCAAATGAAAATTTTCTACCTTAATATAAGTTGCTGAAATATGTAACGATTAATTCATTTTTATCTATTTAAGATTATGTAGGTAACAAGTCAAATTAGGAAACCCTCTTGTTATTTGTTATTTCCTAGTCGGATTCGGATTCGAATACATCAATCCTCTTCTTCGTCTGCTATTTAATGAATTCATTTTCTTTGTACAATACACATTCTTTATTTTTCATTTGGTGATAATGGGATTTTTCTTGAACCTCCTCATAATTATATTCGAGTGCTGCGGTCTACGTCTACAAGATAGGTCTGCAGATGCAGCTTCCCTTGATGGAATCCCGGAGTGTGCCACCGACGCTTATTCTCCGTTGCCGTCGTCGCCTTCTTCCGCCGTCGTCATTCCCGAGCGTCGCGGTACGTGCCGCACCATTAACATGGAGGAATTCACGTTGCCGCAATGCACGTCAAACGATGGTTACTCGCACCATCAATGACCTGCCGCATCTGTGTGAATTAAGCCTGTGAACAGTGTGGCAGCCATGCACCACAGCAACAACACTCATCTATTTCACTTTCTTGTCCCGATGTGGTCAACGTTTGCTCTTTCTTTTAGTGTTCGTAACCTCCGTGATTTTGATCATATCTGTAGATATGTGATAAGGAATTGTGTTTACAGTTCGAGTGTTCTAAATTGTGTTCAGATAATTTGATGTATGTCACATCAGGCTTTTTTAAAGATAATTTCTTCTAACAAATTATCGGAACTCTTGGTAGAGACGATAACAAGAAGAAGGGTAGTACTAAAGTTTCCACTGATGGCAATTTTATTGTAATCATCTTGTCTTTCTTGGTTTAATTAGGGTTTCGACTATTGTTTGTATTGAAGTGGTTACAAAAGATATTATAGCCCATTAAGATTAGGGGTGTTAATGGGGCTGGTAGTGTGTGCTTCTCGTCCTCATCCCCGTCTCATCTCTCGTCGTTCATCTTCGTTTATTTTTTATTTAAATAGAATGAGGGCTGTAGTAGAGAACCCATGGGTTCTTGATATCCTCATAATTTATTTATTTATTTATTTATTAAAAAATAAATCTATTATCAAATCTAATTAATAATATTAAAATTTATATAAAATAATAATTATATATATATAATCAAAATTATCATAATTCATAAAAAATACAAAGAGAATATGAAAGAGGATCGGAGAAAGACACATGGGAGGTACACGAGGGATGCGACGATTGACGAGGTGAGACCACGAGGTTAGCGAGGATGACTAAAATAAGGGGGCAATGGTGCTGCGATGAAGAAAGAAGCCATGAAGACAAAGGAAGGAAGAGAAAGTGTGCGATGGAAAGAGAAAAGAATACCGATAAATTATCATCGTTGTTCATTGTTCGTTATTTGTAGTCATCAATCATCGAAGGAAGAGTCGTTTGCCGATGAAGAGAGGAGGAGGACTAATGGAGATAAATCGTTACTGTGATGCCGCCTATGATTAGGGATTGAGTGCGCATTGTATAGGGTTACCATAAAGAGTTGTTACGATTGAATGAGGAAATATTTCATTTGATTCGAGTGAACCAAATGGTTTTCAATTGAATCATAACTGTTCTAATCAAGGTTCATCTACTCTAAATTGAATAACGAAAACCTAACCCATCTAGTGTTTAGCTATAGCATCTTAGTTCACATGTTAACAGGTCAGGTATAAGTATGGGCATAAAATTGAGTGCTTTATCCATTCCCGTCCCATATTTGTGCACGTAATAGAAAATGCCTCCATCCCCACCCCTATCCTTATTTATTTTTCTCATCCTCTCCCCATTAGGGGTGAATTTTCACAAGTATATATATATATATATATATATATATATATATATATATATATATATATATATATATATATATATATATATATATATATATATATATATATATATATACTTTTTTAAGAAATTTAAAGAATATAATAAAAAATGTCAAAGTTGCTCTAAGGTAAAATATGGTGTAATGGGGAGCAACTTAGTTTATCTTTTATTTAAATAAATTTAATTAATTTAGAGATATTTTTACGTATATAGATCCACAAGGTAAAGAAAGAAACAATTATAGGGAAAAAAAAAGGGAAGAAATCAGGTTTGATCGAAGATGAAAAATCCTGACTCAAGATTTTTCTTTTAAGAAGAAGATTATTTATTAAATTAAATAAGAAATATTATTATTTTAAAAAGGAATATATATCACTTATTTATATGATTATGATTTTTTATTTTTTTAATTCCTTCATCTAGTCCTATAAAAAAGACTAGAACATTACACTGCATCACCATAGAGTGGATGGATATTTGAAGTATATTTTCATAATATATGTGCAAGACTATAGTTATATTTTATTTTATGATTTCATCGTCTAATGAACAGAGTTACTCTACCTTCGTTATAGAAGTTCGCTATTTAAGCTAGTTCTATAATTATCCAATTTTTTTTTTGTGTTCTCTCTCAATTATCATCTTTTCTAACTCTTTTTAATTTCTTTGTAAAAAAAATGTTGCTATTCGTACAACATAATCATGTCTCATGTGTACATTTTTTTCGAGTTTCCTACCAAAGATATCTCATCGAAAATTCTCATGCGTTCCCGTACAATATTCTCTTACATCTATATTATGTGATTACAATAAATCAAGAAGATCACATTCTTCAAATTACATTTAGTTTCGCAATCTCAAATAAGACATAAAATAAATCAATCATAATGAGAAAAAAAAATTAAAATTTTCATTAAATAAAATTATACACTTGTAAGAAATTACAGTTACCTGTAATAATAGTTTTCATTTTCAATATGAAGACAACATAAATTTGAATGGTTTAAAAGGTATAGAGGAAGGAAAAATGATTGTGAAATTGGGAGAGGAAGGTTTTTTTTTCTTCTTTTTTTTTCTTTTTGGCTCAAAATCAACTAGTGTGATTGGTTCAGTTCCAATTACACATTGTATTAGCTGTTTATTACAATATGATATTGAACTACTAGATAATTGAAATGTATGTAGTTGATGTGTATTTTTTGAGTCTAATGAATCTTATAAATTTCCAATACGAGACACAGAGATGACAAAAATAATTTTTAATTATGAACAAATTTGACCAGTTCATTTAAATGAACAAATTTTAAAACATAATTTATAATTTAAATATTATGATGGAAGAAAAGAAGCCTTATATTTTAAGGATTGCTTATCATATAATTACGCTATGTATCTTTGGATTTTGGTAGGTTTAAAAGGAGAAAGTACCTTTTACATACTCCAAAAATTATTTTAGTAGATAATAGAGAGATTAGGAAAATTTGTTTAAGACTTTGGAGAGAAGATGGACATAAACTTTTGAGCATAGATTTTAGTTACCTCAAAAGAGAACTTAATAGGATAAAGGCTCTACGTGGTGATGTATTCTTTCGCCTATCTATGGATAGTATTAATTATTATGAATTAAAAGGATTAAGTCTATTGAGCTTAAATCACTGATTCAAAATGTTTAAACATAAGCTAACAGTAGTATACTCATTGAAACTTTTAATTTTAGTCTCAATCCATTTTTCGATATGAGATTAAATCATTATATTATGATTATTCAAACATTATTGTGCAGTTGATAGGTTTCATGTTTAGATCCATATGAGAATATCATTATATCTATATTAATATAATAGAAACAAATTAACTATATATATATATATATATATATAAAGTTGGACATTATAAGAACACTTTAATCATTGAAATATTTTGATAGTAGCATATGGAATTAGGAAAACTTTCAATACCGCCCATTCTACTACATTCGGATCGGTATTCGTCTCTCTCGCTGCTCCTCCGACTACGTGCGGCCGCTCGTCTGCCGTCAAATGAACTCCAAGGATCTTACTCAGTCCAAGAATCATCTCCCTCGCTGTCTCATGGCAACACCACTCCAAGACTCTTCGCCCTTGGCCGCTGCATCATCCTCTTTCATGGTGCTATTCTCCAACGCCCTCATTTTCTGCATCCTCTCCATTGTCTACTACGCGATCTTGGTCAGTATCATGTTCTTCGTCAGAGCCGTGTTGCGGTACTGCGAAAGACAACGAAAGAGGTTTGTGGTTGCATCTTTCCTTACCAAAATCCCACGTGCCCTCTACGCCGTCCCTTCGTCTTCTCCTTCGCCGCCTGTTTCCGTGGTCGTTCCCGAGCCTGACATGGAGAGCTGCGTCATCTGCATGGACGAGTTCGTGAGCGGCGAGGAGCTGTGGGTGCTGCCCCGATGCAAGCATTTGTTCCATGGCGTGTGCATCGAGCGATGGTTGCTCGCACCATCCATGACTTGCCCCGTCTGCAGGAAGCATGTGATCCATGGAAAAGCCATTGCTCCCAGAAGCCACAACATCAACATCGATACGGATGAACTTCACTTTCTTGTCTCAACGTCAGTGTGATTATATCTTCACGTACGCATAATATGGAATTGTGCTTACAATTCTTGAGAAAGTATGTTAATTATGTTTGATGTATATATGTGAGATAAAAGAGATGAATTGAGAGAATCGTTTTATACAGCTAAAGATTAAAGAGTCTTGTAATATATATTGTGTCTGATCGATAACAAAAAGCTTAAGCTTTAGACTGAATTGACATCTGACCTGATATATGTTCATCAATATTTAATTTCTGATAATATGATAATAGAAAAAGAAAGAGATAGAGAGAGAGAGAGAGAGAGAGAGAGAGAGAGAGATTATAAGTAATTGTAATGAATAATAACTGTTTTTCATATGACTATGAATTGTAGAAGGCACCATATTTTTTTTAGGGTTCTTCAATATGGTATGAGAAAGTTCTATTCGAAGATTAGATCTTGGTTATTAGAGAAGATAATATTTTACGAATTCAATTTTGATAAACACATCAGTTTAGGTCAATGATCCAACTAATACAATCGAATATGTTTCAACATACTATGTGTTAGAACGTCGAAATATACTTTCGGAGGATCGAGAGGAGACGAGATAGAAAAAAATAAAATATTATTTTTTATAAATTTATGTTAAAAAATTTGCTAATTTGTACGAATGTAATTGTTTAATTATAAAATTATAAAATATTTAAAATATTTAATTATTTAATTATAAAATTATATTTGATACAACTCTATCTGAAGGAAAAAAAATATATATTTCAAAAAATTATTACGGAGGAAATTATTCCTTAGATTTGAAGGATCACTTATTGTATAATTATTCTATGTATCTTTGGATTTTGGTACGTATAAAAAATGAAAGTACCTTTTATATACTCCTAAAATCTTTTTTATTGGATATAGAAATGGAGAATTTTTTTAGACGTGTGAGCTTAGAATTTATGTAATACAAAATATTTTTTTTCTTCTATTTACTGTATATACATAAAAGTGTTTTCTATTGACTTCCTCAATCTTATAATGGGCAAAGCAGACTCCTAAGAAAAGTCCACCATCCATATTTAAAGATTAAAACATATTTATCTCTAATTCTTTTGGAAATTCTCCTTGTTTTTTATAGGTTATGATTATTATCGATAAATAAATAAATATTATGACTATTAATATTATTATCATTGTTATGATGGACTGCGTGTTATCTCCTTCTTCCATTTAATGAACTTGCTCCACCTCCTCCAAGGGCGAGCCTCCTTAGAGGTGTATTCCCGTGCGATGGACCGCGAGATAGGGCCATGGTTGCAACTTCCCGATACGCCGCATGCCCTCCTCTGCCATCGTCATGGCCTTCTAAAGCCGTCATCGTTCCCGAGCATCACGGCGAGAGATGCGTCATGTGCATGGCGGACTTCGTGAGTGGGGAGAAGCTGTGGGAGCTGTCGCAATGCAAGCGTAGGTTCCATGGGAAGTGCATTAGGGAATGCATGCTTGAACCATCAAACACCTGCCCCATCTGTAGACTGACATCTTCCGCTGAACGCCGCAAGAAGAAGAAGAACAAGAACTGATAGCATCGAAATATTAGCAAATTTTCTCCGAAATATGTGGCATGCATGATCCAATTAAGCCCTATGAAGCAGTCAGGGCAGAAGCCAATGCAAACTTGAGAAACTACATCGATGAAGCTGCTTCTTTATTTGTTCTTTTGGAACTCCTTAATGAAGAAATTGGATGGTGTAATGGTTGTTGTTAGAATGGGTCAACCAAAAGGTTTTTAATTGCAAAGGAAACATAATACAAAACAATCATAATGAGAAAAACAAAAAATGTTTGAAAAGGTAATGATGTTAAATTTGTCATTAACATTAAACAAAAATATATGCATTTAACAGACGATAGCTACAAATAATTATAAATTCCATTTGCATAAATTATGATAAAAAAAATTAGTTGAATGTTTTAGCAAGTTTTGAAGGAAAAAATGGTAATAAAATGAGGAGAGGAAGGTTTTTTTTCTTCAAAATCAATTAATGCGATAGGTTCGATTCCAATTAAAACCTTTATTAGTTGTTTGCAGCTAATTTATACGTATGTAATTGTTGTGCATTTTGAGGACAATTGAGTTTTATAAAATTTCTATGTGAGATTTGACAAAGATGACAAAAATACTCCTTTTTATTAAAAATATAATTACATAAAAAAAAATTGATACAAGTATAATTAAAGGACACAAAATTGAATTTGGAAGATTTATTATTGAGGAAGTTATTCCTTAGATTTGAAGTATTACTTATTATATAATTATCCTATGTTGTATCTTAGGGTTTTGGTAATGTATAAAATGCATATGTTCCTTTTACATACTCCTAGATTTGTTTTATTGGATATAGAAATGTTATGGAGAATTATTTAAGACATGTGAGAGGCACAAATTTTGGCCTTAGAATTTATCTTACGTAAAAGAATTTTTTTCCTTCTATTTGCTATATATATATATATATATATATATATATATATATATATATATATATATATAGAGGAATTCCAACAAATAACACTAAATCAACAAAATTCTTGTAGGGCACTATTTTTTGATTTTGTATTTATCGATGACTCTCTCGATCTTATAATGGAGGCTAATTACATATTATTAGACCTCTATAGTATTTCAGTCTCTAAACTTAAAAAATTCATATTGAAATCTCTATAGTTAGACTTCTTTAATATCCTGATCCCTAGACTCAAAAATTTTATATTAAAATCCTTATAGTTACGAAAATGAAACACTTAACCTCATTTATCTTAACGTCAAGTTTACCAATAAATGATTTAACACACGATAAGATATGCATAAATGAGATAAAAATGATGGATAAAAAAGTAATTTCAATAATAGTAACTATTATAGCAATAGTGAGCAAGAACGATGTGATAGTTAGTCTTACGAATGTCACAAATAATACAAAAATGATAGATAAAAATATAATTTTAACTCGAACTATATCTTCCATCATTAAGAGTGATGGTATTATGGTATTCAAGGTAAAATATTTTACTTTCATAATTATAGAGATTTTAATGTAAAATTTTTAAGTCTAAGGATCGAAATGCTAAAAAGATCTAATTATATAGATTTCAATATAAATTTTTTTAGTATAAGGATCGAAATACTAAAGAGATCTAACTATAATAGGTAATATGTAATTATCCAGATAAAACCAACTACAGAAGTTACCATCTATATTTACCGTGATTAAAATATATTACCTTTGATTCTTTCCAAACTCCATATTTTACATGCTATGATTATTATCAAATATTAAATATTATGACTATTTAAATTATTATCATTGTTATGATTGCAATTTTGTCAAATTAGAAAACCTTCCCATTTTTTCCTACTAGAATTTAGACTCCGTCCCTCCTACTCCATGCCTATTTAATGAACTTGCTCCTCCTCTAGCGGCCTTCATTTCTCTTCTGCGATCATGTCTAGTTTCTGGAACCTCCTCAGAGCCGTATTGCTGTGCAGAGAACCAGATAGGTCCGACGTTGTAGCTTCCCTGTACGTCATCAAAGTCGTTGCTTACCCTCCTTTGTCGCCGTCGTCATCTTCTAATGTCATCGCCACTCCCGAGCATCACCACCGTGAGGGCTGCGTCATCTGCTTGGAGGACTTCGTGGGTGGGGAGAAGCTGTGGGAGCTCCCCCGATGCAAGCATAGGTTCCATGAGAAGTGCATCCGAGAATGGTTGCTTAAACCATCAAACACCTGCCCCATCTGTAGGACGCCTCTGGAGAGACAGCGGCCTCTGTCGCTGAAAGGCAGAAGAAGATCAAGAATCGACAACTTTCGACTCCCGGAAGAGGGCTTTTTCCGACTTTTCTAACCAAAAGTCAAACTGATCTGATACCAAATTCAACGTGCATATGTAATTAGAATTTTTCGATCCTCAGTGACGTGAGACTGTCTTCTTAGCTCATCTCTCTCTCTCTTTTATCTCATATACATGAATATTATTTTTAAGATGATGATCTCGTTGTATTAATTGGGGAGTCTTTCTAGAATTGAATTTTTGGAACAACTATATCAAAATAATAAATGTAATTAAAATACTAATAAACTTTACCAATCAAAGAAGACATTTTAAAGAATATATAATCGCCTGAGAAAAAGGAGTGGCATATACAGAGTGAAGAACATAAAGTATTTGACATTATATGGTGCTTTCTGTATGCGAGACAGAATGTACAGCAACATCTTCATACAAAGATAACTTTGAGCTGCGAGATACATTAAACAATCTTGGTTGGGAATAAGATCAAAAAATTCATCGATATATTTTTATCTGCACTTCACCGCCGTGACCGAGGTTACCAAACATCAAAACGTTCCGACCAATAACGGGGTTTCGATGTCGCCGCCGTCGTCGTCGTCGTCGGCATCGTCGTCGTCGGTTTGGATCACATGGACCCGACAGATGGGGCAAGTCAACGGTGGCTTGAACAACCATTGCTTGATGCAGGCCTCATGGAACACGTGCTTGCATGCCGGCATCACCCACAGCTGCTCGCCACCCGCGTACTCCTCCATGCAAATCACGCAGTGATGCAGCTGATGCTCGGGAACGTCATCGGAAGTCGACGGCAGTAGAGAAGGAGAAGACGGCACGACGTAGATGCCATGTGGGATTTTATCGAGGAAACTCGTAACCATGGACCTCCATTGTAGTGCGTCACAGTAACGGACGAGAGCCAAGAGGAGGAACATCACAGCGGCCATGATCAAGAAGCCGGAACCGATGGAGCAGAAGAATAAGAAGGCGTGAAATACTAGCATCAAAAAGGATGATGGTTCATCAGCGTCCGGCGCACTAGACGGCGAAGGGGCCTGAACTGGTGGTTCTGCCATGAGAGAGCTGGAGAGATCTACTCGCTAGAGAGACAATTCTCGATCTGAGAAAGATTTCGGTCGAGTTCATTAAATAGCAAAGCAAGGACGACGCGCCGGCCGGTGAACACTGTGAGGGACGAATCCAAAGCGATCATAAGTAGCAAAGGGCGGCATCTAAAAGTTTCTTTATTTGATACGTTCTTTACAAAATTGTAAATGGATAAAAGTCTTCTTTAAAATTTTTCATTATATATATATATATATAATTAATTTTTTTAAATCATATTTGAGGTTAATTATATATTATTCTATATAATTAGCTATTTTTAGCATCTTGATTCTTATACTTTTAAAAGTTACATTACAATTCGTATACTTATAAAAGTAAAATATTTAATCTCGTTTCTCCTCTCGACTCTATTGACAAAGATACCATAAGATTTACTACTAAGCAAATATTGACTTTGTATAACTTTGATTTATCATTGAGTACTATGATATTTTCATTAGTAGAGTCGACGGCACGAGAAGAAACAAGATTAAATATTTTGATTTTATAAATATAGGGATCTTAATATAACTTTTGAAAGTACAGAAATCAAGATACTAAAGATAGTTAATTGTTAGAGGTAATCTATAATTAGTTTTTATATTTGGGATCAAAATACAAAACCCATCAACTACCCAAGTTTGACCCATATCACTAATATGATCGAGTTTATAAAAATAGTAATAATATTGATAATTGATGAATATTTTTTTAATAATAATCATAATGTATAAAATAAGAAGTTCTAAAGAATTAGAGACAAAATATTATGGCAAAAGAAAAAGAAAATTTACTGATTCTGAGGAGTATATTTGCCATATTTGGTCTCACAAAGCAAATTTATATAATTCGTTAGCCTCCACATGTGTATAAATTAGCTAATGGTTGAATATTATATTACAATGAACAAATAACATTATGTGTAATTTGAATGTTAAACCAATTGATAAGTGTTTATGATTTGATCTATATTTTTTAGTGACGTAGGATGCTTCGATTAGGATGAGACAATTAAAGCAGGAAGAATCATGTTGGGCCGGTGGAACATGTCAGAAGATTGAACGTCGAACCGGAAGATCGATCGATATATCGACAGAAGGCTTCGAGCCATGGATTCGGAAATCGGGCTAAGAAGAGCACAAATTGCACTAAGGATATTAGAGTTGTGGAGTCGATTAATTGATTGGGCAATAGGCCGCAAGAGAGGACGATGTGCCGAAGAATCGGACAAAGCGTCGATGGACTAATGACATGCCGGACAACATGATTCAAGCTTAGTAATAATTATCTAGATCGAAGTATGTTTTTACACATGCAGGGTTAACTACGATAACAAGACAAAGTAAAATGAAGTCCTGGAGTCAAGAATGCGATTTCATTGAGAGTTCGAGTGTTCATCGGAAGTCCAAACGTTAATCGGAAGTTCTACAGGAACCAGCTGAGAAGTCTCGGAGCTTATTAAAGAAACTCGTCAAACTCGTTAAGAAGATCATCGTGAAGTCCAGGAGCTTGCTGGGAGTCCGTTGGAACATCGTTGAGAGGTCGTCGGAAGTTTGCCGGATGCCCGCTGGAAGAAACCAAGACTTACAGACTTGTTTAGCTTAAGTATGTCTTAGATTTCGTAGTTAGCATGTAATTGGGATTTGATTTGGGTCAACCCAATTATGTGCCAATTGGGCCCATGTAAGGATTGTGTTGGGGCTAATGAAAGGCCCAAACAATGACCCAAGAAGTTGCACTGTCGTGGCACAGTCTTTGAGACTATGTCTAGCGATAGTACCGCCCCTGACAGGGTGCCAGGTGGTGGTATCGCTAGTCTAGGTGGTGGTACCGTCAGATTGGGCGGTGGTACCACCCAATGCAGTGTCAGTGTCAGATTGATACTAGCGGTGGTACCACCCAGCACAGGCGGTGGTACCGCCCGGACCTATGAAACCCGGGATGAGATGTTTTTAGGCTTTAAGTTTAAATCAACTTGAAGCCTACACAAGCACAGAGAATTTAAAAGTGAAGAAACGCTGGTGCAATCACTTGAGTAATCCCCTCCTCTGGTCTAAGTTTAGAATTCTGTTTAGGAGGAGTGCGTGTTTGTAAAGGTTGTCTCCTAAACCTGTGCAAAGGAGAAGAGGGGTGTAAGAAGGAGATTGATCTTCACCTATTAAAGGAAGATCGATAGTGGATGCCGGTGGCCTCGGAAGAGGAATCAGTGAAGTGGATGTAGGTCACGACAACCGAACCACTCTAAAATCTGGTTTGCATTTCGTCTTAAGCAATTTACTTTATTGAAAACCTCTTAACTTGCTTTACATCCACTACGCATCTTACGTACACTTTCAAGCTATCTTTACGAACATGTGTTTCAAGTTAAGTTTCCGAAATTCAACGTACGAGAGATTTTCCATAACCGACGTATTTTACCGTTGTACTATTTTACCCCCCCCCCCTTCTTAGTGCCGACTCTTTTCCTAACAAATCGAACCAATCATGCTAATTGATTTGAAAGAAAAAAAAACACCCTCTTCTCATGTTTTTACCATGTATTTTGGAAAAGGGAAGAGAATAATTTTGATTTATTTTAAATTGCAACTATTTGGGGATCAAGCTCGGAACTATCAAAGTACTTACCTAAGTTAGCTGACACATTCCAAGGCCACAATTTTCTCCCCATAAGCAAACATTCAATGAGAGAGAATAAGATCATTTTCTTTTATTATTATAATTACAAATAAAATTTATTATTATAGGCAGCTATCATCTCTTTTATATTTTTGTTTAGTGATAAATTTTATATCATTACCATTTCAGAGTTAATATCATTATTGTATTTGGGATTCGAACAAAAATCCGCTAAGAGAATTTACCCTAACATAATTTTGATGCTTCCCGATTATATTTTTAGCTTTTTTATGAATAAAGTCTATTATATTTTAGTTTGATTTAATATTGAGGTATAAATATTTAAATAATTCAATGAGGATAGGACACCTTTGATTAAAAGAGATGCTCAACAATAAAAATAAGAGAAGAAAAAGAGAATGAAAGGAGGATAAGTTCCACAAAATGATCATCAAACTAGTCTTCGATGTCATAATTTTATAAATGATGTGAATCTAATTTTATAAATCTTATCATATCAATTCAACTGGATCAAGATTTTGATTCGATTTAACTTGTTCACCAAGTTCAAATTTATCTTACTTTAATCGAATCGAATCGAAAACTATTTGCAATTCGATTCCATCTTAATGATTCGGTTTGAATTATCTTAAGCTACTGCCCTCCATAACCTGTTAACATGGTTCCTCATCACATATCTACTGACATATATATGATCACATTGCGAGCACAACACTAGAATATAGCTCGGAGGTGGAGTTATTGGTGGTCTTGTTGTTGTTTGGGTGGCTTCCGGGAGCACCAGCTTCTCCGTGGATCATATGTTTCCTACATCCTACATCGAGAATGGACAAAGTAGATGCATAGCATCTTGGAATGAATGCCATGCAAGTACATTCAGGATTCAAACCCATGGCTAAGCTCCTCATTTAATTCTGTCAAAACCAACCAAAGACAAACCTCCAATACATCATCAAGTGTGATTTGAATTGTGAATACGTTAAACTATCTTAACGAAATATAAAAGCAAGATGAGGCTAATAAGAAGAACATCCATCCATATATTTTGTATCTGCAGACTTGATCACCATGACCGATGTCACCAAACATCACTGTGTTCCGACCAATAACGGGGTTTCGATGTTGTCGTCGTCGCCGCCGCCGCCAGAAGTGGTGGCTTCTACATGGATCACATGGTCCCTACAGATGGGACAAGTCAATGCTGGCTCAAGCAACCATTGCTTGATGCAGGCCTCGTGGAACACGTGCTTGCATGCCGGCATGACCCACAGCTGCTCGCCGCCCGCGTACTCTTCCATGCATATAACGCAGTGATGCAGCTGATGCTCGGGAACGTCATCGGAAGTCGACGGCAGTCGAGAAGGAGAAGACGGCACGACGTAGATGCCATGTGGGATTTTATTAAGGAACCTCGCAACCTTGGACCTCCATTCTCGTGTTTCGTAGCAATCGCAAATAGACACGACGAGGAACATCACGGCGGCCACGAACAAGAAGCTGGAAATGGGGAAGACGTAGGCTAGGAATAACTGAAATGCTATCGTCATAAAGGACGGTTCACCGGCGTCTGGCACACTAGAAGGCGAAGGGGCCTGAATCGGTGGTTCTGCCATGGGAGAGCTGGAGAGATCTACTTACTGAAGAGACAGTTCTCGATCTGAGAAAGATTTCGGTCGAGTTCATTAAATAGCAAAGAGAGGACACCGCGCGGGCCGGTGAACAGTGTGAGGGACGAATCCAAAGCGATCTAAAAGTTTCTTTGTCTGATACGTTCTTTACAAGATTGTAAATGGATAAAAGTCTTCTATAAATTTCCCTCATTATATATATAAACTAATTTCTTTTGAATAATAGTCATAATGTATAAAATAAGAAGTTCTAAAAGAATTAGAGACAATATATTATGAAAAAAAGGAAAATTTTACTGATCCCAACAATCTTCATTGAGGAGTATATTTGCCATATTTGGGTCTCACAAAGCAGCTAATTGTTGAATATTAGATGACAGTGAACAAATAATATAGTGTGTAATTGGAATCGAACCAATCATGCTAATTGATTTGGAAGAAAAAAAAACATCCTCTTGAAGGGAAGAGAATAATATTGATTTATTTTAAATCGTAACAATTCAATTTTAGAATTTTATGTTTTAATGATAAATGACGAAGGGGGATCGAGTTCAAAACCTTACGATGAACTATCAAAGTACTTACACCTAACCTAGTTGACGCGTTCGAAGACCACTATTTTCTCCTGATAAACAATCACCTAATTAAACATTCAATGAGTGAAACAATATCATTTTGTTTTATTATTATAATTATAAATGTAATTTATTATTATAGGAAGCTATCATCTCTTTTATAGTTTTGTTTAATGATAAATTTTATATCATTACCATTTTAGATTTAATATCCTTACATAATTAACATAATTTTAAAAGCTCTTGGACTTCATGATGATCTTCTTAGCGAGTTTCGATTAGCTTCTCTAGCAAGCTCTAAGATTTCTCGGCTAGTTCCGCTAGAACTTCCGACAAACGTCCGGACTTCCGACGAACTCTCGAACTCCCAATGAAATCGTGTCCTTGACTCCGGGACTTCATGACTATCATGGAATCTCAAATTGGCGAACGCATTATCCATTTGATTTGTCCTTTGGACCAATAATTCTATACTAAAAAAATTACTTTTTTTTATCACCATTTTAAATAAAAAATAACTTGAATGAAAGAGAACAAGGTGATTAAAATATTTTATATATATAAAGGATAAGTGATGAACATAGAATTTGAACTAAGGATAGCAGCAAGTTGAAACTTCATCCATATATTTTGTATCTTGCAGACTTGATCACCATGACCGAGGTCATCAATCATCATTGTGTTCCGACCAATAACGGGGTTTCAATGTTGTCGTCGTCGCCGTCGCCGTCGTTTCCGGAAGTGGTGGCTGGTGCATGGATCACATGGTCCCTACAGATGGGGCAAGTCAATGCTGGCTTAAGCAACCATTGCTGGATGCAGGCCTCATGGAACACATGCTTGCATGCCGGCATCACCCACAGCCGCTCGCCGCCCGCGTACTCTTCCATGCAAATAACGCAGTGATCCAGCCGGTGCTCGGGAACGTCATCGGAAGTCGATGGCAGTCGAGAAGGAGAAGACGGCACGACGTAGATGCCATGCGGGATTTTATTGAGGAAACTCGCAGCCATGGACCTCCATCGTCGTGTTTCAAAGCAACGGCACAAAGCCATGAGGAGGAACACCACGGCGACCAAGAGCAAGCAGCCGGAACCGGTGGCCAAGTGGATCAGGAGGATGCGAAGCACTATCAGCATCAGGGATGGTTCTTCAGCGTCTGGCGCACTGGACGGCGAAGGGACCTGACTCGGTGGTTCTGCCATGAGAGACGATTCTCGATCTGAGAAACATTTCGGTCGAGTCCATTAAATAGCAAAGAGAGGACACCGCGCGGGGCGGTGAACAGTGCGAGCGACGAATCCAAAGCGATCATAAGTAGGAAAGGACGGCATCTAAAAGTTTCTTTATCTGATACGTTCTTTACAAGATTGTAAATGGATAAAAGTCTTCTTTAAATTTCCCTCTCTATATATATACACAAACTAATTTCTTTTCATTATATTTGGGATGTAAATGGGAAACCAGTCAACTACGCAAGTTTGACCCAGATCACCAATATGATCGAGTTTATAACGATGGTAATAATATTGACAATTGCATAATTTTCCTTTTTAATAATAATCACAACGTCTAAAATATGCTGTTCCAAAAGAATTAGAAACCATATCTAATGGAAAGAAAAGGAAAAACTTACCCATCCAAACCATCTTCATTGAAGAATATATTTGTCATTGTGTCTAGCAATGACAAATTGGTCAGTTTCTATATATGTACAAATTAGCTAATTTTGTTTAAATATTATATTATAATGAACAACTAATATAGTGTATCATTGGAATTGAACCATGCTAATTAATTTAGACATTATCTTCCCATTTAATTATCATTTTTCCTTTATATAACTATATATATACCTTGTAAATTTTCTACAAAACAATATACATTGTTAGGGGTAAAATTACATGGGGGACACCTCGATGTCATGTGGCTGTTGATGCTAAGTGTCCGATACCTTTGTTACGGACTTAGCTGATTTTGCTTAAGTCGTGCGACACCCTTGCATATTCATCCGCAAAGGTCAACCTCCTCGAAACCTCTCATGGTCCCTTAGGACCTACAAAAGAGAAAACGGGTTAGAGAAAGCGCCTCACTCGGGATTCACAAGCAAACATTCCAGGAAACACTTCATAGATAATATAAATTACAAACAGACTTTACAAGCTCTGAACAGTTGTACAACAAAGAGTCAAAATGGTTCACTATAGACCGAATATCTCTCACAAGTATCCAAATGACACAATATTTATTTATAAGTCTAAGAAGGCCACCAAACTCAACTAAAATGAGGTTTTTAAGCCTTCAACCATTCCTCTACATGTTGTGCAAAGCATGAACAAATAGAAAGACACGGATATAAATAAGTATTACATCGAACATCTTGTTTAGAACTTTGTTCGTGACATTCTCCCCCACTTATTCCTTTGACGTCCTCGTCGAAGCCTTTATCGACACTACAACTCCTCGCCTTTACTGAGTTTTCAATATTCTGCTCCAACTGCAATACGCCTCTTGGCTCCTAGTTGCTCTCCGCTGTTGTTTTTAAGTAGTCGAACCTTTGATCTACCATGTTGCTTCAACTTGCCAATGACTCTAACTCTAGTGTCAGGTTGGCTGAGTTGTGTTGATCCTTGATTGATTCCTGCAGATCCTCCAGATGAAGGAAAAGACCATCCTTACTATGCGTCAATCTCTCAAATGCCTTATGCTGCTTGAACTGGGTGGATGCTTGTTGGAGCTTTAACGAGTATTGCCTCGTAAACTTCTGAAGTTTTGGGTCCTTCCTCTACAAAATTTGCCCATTGACTCTTCTTTTACTTAGTTGTCACTTCCAAGTAGATTCGCATCACTTCCACTTTCGATTGGTATTTTATTGGGAAATGAAGCAGATAATCTGCTCTCAGTAGCACTAAATATTGGTGAAGATTTGACGACTATTATCTTCTAATATCTTCGAAGGGTCTTTGAACCTGTGTAGAGCTCCTTTGCTAGATAGATAAGAGAATTAGGGTACTCGATTTCGCTTATTCTCTTAAGGGTTGAGACGACCATGGTTACTTGACTTCACCCACCTCCTCAAGGGTTATACTCTATGCATCGAGCTAGTTATTGACCTTTGCCTACTCTTTGCTCACACTTCTGAAGTACTCGAAGTGTTTGCACTCTTTACATTGAGTTAGCTACTGTGATTCACCTTCTCAATGCCATCAAATTTCTGGAATGCCAAAAGTTTTCACCCCAACTTGGAGTAATTCTCTAATAGATTTGGTCACCTCTGGGATTGTACCGTCTTCTCCATCAACCCTGTCACCTACTCCACTGAGTAGAAAAGGTATAGCTCCACGTACTACCTGCTTCGTTCCTTGGTCGTGCACTCTTGCATGACCCAAAGTCCTTCACTTTTGGCTATCTTGATGAGAAGCTTGTTGACACTGGTCTTACGAAGTTCCTTGGCCTCTGCCCTTCAGCCTTGTCTCGGCACTTGGAGTTTGCCTCTGCATGCTCTATCTCCTTAACCCCTTTCATGACCAAGCGCTCTCCCTCCATGAGAGTAAGGGGTCAATGATTTTCATGAAAGTCCCGCCTCTATGATACCATGGCACTGTCATGCCCGTGGCCCTACTATCCGTTGCCTATCATCTTCATCCCTTTTCTTCACGATTAGTAGATATGTCTTTGTGGCACTCCTCCGAGTCCACCTCCATTCTAACTGGTGCTTGATTTTGGGTAGCTAAGTCCCTCTGGACTCGTCGTCGCTGTCTCGCCCCTTTCAACCCCCTGCTTCAACATCTCGGTGTTCTCCAAGCAGCTCTCTTTGGTCGATGGAAAGACAGATAGACTGCAACTCCAATGCATGGCCTCTGCCATCATGTTGTAGGGTTTGCACCGCTTGTGTTCTCCTTAGCTTTCTTGGTAGTAACGTTCACTTACTTGATCTTGTCATCTGACTTGTCGAGCTCCCTTAAGCGAATATAGGCCCTGGAGCAGTCCAACTCTCCAACTTCTTCGATCATACCTTTGTATGATCAAGTCTCTCTCATGGGACTCATTGGTATTTGCATCCAAACTTTTCCCTCGGTGGTACACAGCCCTCATATGCTGATGACCAAGGCTTTCATCCGATACAAAATTTGATGCACGCACGGAAGACCCACCTCTACGGTACCATGGCCTTCACTCTTTGAATCCATAGCCCTTCTTGCCATTGTGTTGTTCACTGAAGTGGAGCTCCCAATAGCTCCTGATTATACCTCTGTATGATCTAGTCTCTCATGAGACTAGATCCGTGTGTATCACATTTCCACGAACTGTTCCACCATGATCTATTGCACCATGTCGCCTCCTAGTAACATCTCCATTGCATTCTGATCATTGTGGGATGAACTCGAATTGTGATCCCTCCATATGTGGCCTCTGCTAATGGGTCTCTTCCACCTTCGATTTTGTTCGCTCTTTTGGCAATCGACATTCATTTACTCACTCTTGGGTCACACCTAGATGAAGCACTGCTCTAAGATAGTCCGTTACCTAGTAGCTCCTGAAGTCCACCGACTTCGCTGAAAATGATGTACCGTTGTCTGGATCCTGGGCCTCTACCCCTACCAGCCCAATCTCCACTGTGCATTGCTTCCTTCATGGCAACTTGAATGGCAACACTAAGCATATTCTTTAAGAGTACCTGGCTCCGCGTCTTCTTGCCTCGTGTCAAGGCCTTCTGAACCTGACTTTGCCTCTACAAGTTGAGTCGCCTTAGTTCCTCCATCAAATACTTCTCCGAGATAAGGTGCATGTGCCCAGAAGCTCCCTTCGTCTTTGGCACTATGCAAGATGAGTTCGCTCCATTAGAATGAAGGACCCATGGAATAACATGATCCTGTTCTTGCCTTTGCAAGAGTTTATGTACTTGACCTCTGTCTAAAGAAAGCTCTATGTCTCCGCTCTATGTTCCATCTTCTATGTCGGCTCCATTCATACGGCTTGGGTACTTCACCAAGTTACACCCAAGTTAGTTCGCTCATTGTTTTTGTATTGAGTTGATAGTAGCCCTCACGCCCACCATTCCATGAGTCAGCTCTCCATTGAGTCTGATTTCCATATCGACTCTAAGTGTACCTTTATTTGTATTGTTTTAGGTCGCTCCCCCACTTGATATCGCAATGCATCCACCAATGCATTCTCTCAAGCAAGATCATGCGATGACTCCTGGCCGCTCACTCGGTCCATTGAGCTTCGTGGAGTTGTTGTTTTTGAGGTACTCCTCCTTAACATGTACGGTCTGTTGTACATAATTCTTCCTCTGGAGAGTCGGGCCTTATCCCTCCTAGATATCTATCCCATTGAAACAATATCTCTCTTCATTTTAGAGACCACCATCCCCTTGGACTACTCCGATTTGCTAAACAAACTGCGTATTGTTTTGTCTCCTGCAAACGCACTTGCTAGATTGCGACTCTACGTCAATACAGCTCCCGCTGCACCACTCAAGACCTAGCAACATGTTGAACTCGCTACACACTTCAGTCTTCTATGGAAGTATCCTTCACATGCCGAAGAGAAAGTTTCAATGCTCAATGGCATCGAGTTTCAGTCGCCTTGGGATGGCCACGAACATTCCATTATATGCATACAAGCCCTTGCATGAGTACCGAATTCTTCGAGTTAGTAATTACCCTCACCTCTTTGAGCTTTGCACAACTCTTTCGGTCACTAAGCAACTCATTTCACCTTGTATGGTCTCATCCTTTACTAAGCGCCTCGCTTATCTTGAGCACCATCAAGTATAGTTGTTTGAACTGTAGCTCGAACTCAGCCATCCCAACCTTTATGCGCTCCGCATTCTTCCCAGTTTGCTTATCCTCGTGGTGCCTCTTGCGTGAAGGGTTGGCTATTCCTCTGAATGCCACTCTCATATGCCCGCTCCTCTGAGCGACTCATTTTCCCTACATCTCCATGCTCGTTTTCCCCCAAACGGTCGCGCATGCTAGCTGCTCTCAACACAGCCCCGCTAGGTCCCCTACGTTTGCATGCCAAGTGTTTCTATGAGTGCTTGTCCTACTCTGATACCATATATTATGGGCTTAGCTAGTTTTGCCTAAGTCATGCGGCACCCTTGCGTGTTCGTCCGCAAAGGTCACCCTTGCGTGTTAAAGAAAGTACCTCACTCGGGATCTACAAGCAAACATTCCAGGAAGCACTTCATAGACAATACAAATTATAAACAGACTTTACAAGCTCTGAACAATTATACAACAAAGGGTCAAAATGGTCCACTACAGACCGAATATCTCTTACAAGTGTCCACATGACACAACATTTATTTACAAGCCTAATAAAGCTATTAAACCCAACTAACAACTAAAATGAGGTTGTTAAGCCTTCGACTGTTCATCTACATACTATGCAAAGTATGAACAAACAGAAAGACATAGACATATACAAGTATTACATCGAACATCCTGTTTAGAACTTTGTACGTGACACCTTGGCGCCAAATGACCAAGTTTAGTAAGTTGATTGTTGATTCCTTGTCGTTTCGATCGATACCATATGGCCGAGAGTTACCCCATCTTGGGTTTGATGTAGCACAATGACATTTGTGCCTGAGATCGTTGCATCACATTCTTCATTATTAACGCACACCATGAAGATGATTGATGTCATGTGACTGTCGATATCTCAGTGCTAGACAATTGACACCTCGATGTCAAGTGTCCGACACCTTGGCGCCAAATGACAAGATTTGGTAAGTTGATTATTGATTCCTTGTCGTTTGATAACATATGACCGAGAGTTACCCCATCTTGGGTTTGATGTAGCACAATGACATTTGTGCCTGGGATTATTGCATCACATTCTTCATTATTAACGCACACCATGAAGATGATTGATGTCATGTGACTATCGATATCAAATGTCCGACACCTTAGCGCCAAATGATAAGATTTGGTAAGTTGATTGTTGATTCCTTATCATTCGATCGATACCATATGGCTGAGAGTTACCCTATCTTGGGTTTGATGTAGCACAATGACATTTGTGCCCGAGATCGTTGCATCACATTCTTCATGATTAACGCACACCATGAAGACCACTATAAAAGGCTCCTTATGTATATTTCAAAGACATCTCTCTCTAACTTTAAGTTCGATTTAATCATTGAACCACTTGCTAACTTAAGCATCGAAAAGCTATTGTTGGAGACGTCCTAACGTAGTTTTGTATTTATCTACTCAAATTTCATACTAGTTCAGGAAAGCTTGGCTCGAGCTTGACTCAGAGAAAAAGAGTCTCTTGAATCTGAATTAGCTTCCACGTTAGACAATCAAAATCTGACTTTCTTATCCTCCGTAGCTCCCTCTGCATAAGAAGGGACAACGTCGATGGCGTGCGGTCTTAATGTTGCTTATTAGGAAGAAAGATTAAACTACAGAAAGAGAAAAAAAAAGAAAAAAGAACCAATATTCTGAAACCCAACAACTTGACTGCAACAAATTAGAACAGAATAAACTCCATCGATATATATTTATTTACAGCAGCTGTACACAAATTTCCACATCACGTATTTGGAGACTTGACCACAATGACGGAGGTGAATTATCTCATATAAAATAGATACGTGTCGTCGTAGTTATTGCTGTTGTTGCGGCTTCCGGCACCACTGGTTTCTCCCTGCGTCACCAGCTTCCTACAGACGGGGCAGGTCGCTGATCGTACGAGCAGCCATGGTTTGATGCACACCCCATGGAACAAATGCTTGCACCGGGGCAGCATCCACAGCTCCTCCCCATTCACGAACTCTTCCAGGCAGATGACGCAGCTCTGCACGTCTGGCTCGGGAACGATGATGGAAACAGAAGTCGTCGACGACGAAGAAGAAGAAGATGAGACTACGTAGGGGGACCGCGGGATCCTTGCCAACATGGTCGCGACCGCGGACCATTTTCTTTTTCTCTCACGGTGCTTCATCGTTGCTTTGTAGAAGAAGAAGATGATGGACACGATCACGAAGCCGGCAATGAAGAAGAAGTAGGAGACGAGGAAGTCGGAGAATAGCACCATAAACAAGGATGGTGCGATGTCTGATGCATCATCGGACGAAAATGGATCGAATGGTGTCACCATGATAGAGCTGGAAAGAGCTACGAAGGAGACGATTCTTGGTCAACCCATCCAGTTCGTTAAATATCCCGCGAGGTGTGAGAGAAATGAATTCCGATCCGAATCTAAGTAGGAAAGAGTGGCAACGAAAGGTTTCCTAATTTGATATGCTACTTACAAAACTTGCAATAAATGGATAAAAGTGTTCTTAAATTTCGAGCTATATGTATATAAATCTGAAACCTCTCAACCATGCAATTAGACACCACGACATACTCATCCTCGTACCCACCGCATTCTCCATTTAGACAAGGTAGAGGCAAAGACATGAATCTCCATCGGGGGAAGGAATCGATAGGTTCTATATATATATATATATATATATACCCATGAGGGGTATGTCCCCGTAAATATCAGATTCAAGACATAGGATAATTATATACTAAGTAATTCTTAAAAAATAAGAAATCTTTTCTTGGATCATAAATCTAAACAAACTTGTCAAAATTTTCTAGAACTAAATATATCACGTATTTTTGGGAACAAAATTATGAAATTCAATAATATTTTTTACTGAGTATTTTTACCATCTTTTTGGGGTGAATTTTTAAGAAAAACTCCATATTTGGATTTTTCACATAAAGTACCCCCTTATTTTTGATATTCTTGTAGATTAGCCTTTACTTTTTCAAATGCCTAGAATGTCCTCCTACTAAAAAAATATATTTTTCCATGAAAAATCAGGTAACCATATCGATCCAATATTGGAAAGAGATTTGATAACTTATAATTTGGTTTTAGCTCGAGTGAAATTATCTAATCGGGTGAGCCCCTGCACTTATAAGATATACGGATTATTCAACTATTCCAGTAATATAAAATTAAACATATTTATTGATACCCTTGATGTGATGGCAAAAGTCTTTTGAGCCATATCATATATATCACAATTTATATTAGGAGAGCCGAGATTTCTCGGACCGGGGAGACAAGTAATTAGGTGTGTCATAATGGCTCAAGAGAAATTATTTATTCTAGGAGAGATCATAAGCGATAGTAATCAACTTGATACATAAAATACAATCCTCGAGGAGATGAGCTAAGTTAAGTAACCATTGAATCTCATATTTTGATGATACAACCAATTGATAATTATTTATAATTTTAATTTACGTTTTGAGTGACGCAGAATGCTTCGATCAGGATGAGACAATTAAAGCAGGAAGAATCATGTTGTACTAGAGGAAAACATATCAGAAGATTGAATGTTAGGCCGAAGGATTGGTCGACGTATCGATAGAAGACTTCGGGCCATGGATTCGAGCATCGAGCCAAGAAGAGCGAATATTACGCCAAAGATATCGGAGTTGCGGAGTCAACTGGCCAATTGGGCAATAAGCCACAAGAGAGGACGAAGCGCCGAAGAATCGGACGAAGCGTCGATGGACCAATGATATGCCGAACAACATGATTGATGCTTAGTATTAATTGTCTAGATCGAAGTATATTTTTACATATACAAGATTAACTACGATAGCAAGGCATGTAGCAAAATGAAGTCCCAGAGTTAAGGACGCGATTTCGTAGGAAGTTCGAGAGTTCGTCAGAAGTCCGGACGTTCATCGAAAGTTCTAGTGGAACCAATTGAGAAGTCTCAGAGCTTGCCAGAGAAGCTTGTCAGAACTCGCCAAAAAGATTGTCATGAAGTTCAAGAGCTTATCGGGAGTCCGCCGGAACATTGTTGTGAGATCGTCGGAAGTTCGTCGGAAGCTCGCCGGAAGAATAGACATAGAGACGTGTTTAGCTTAGCAAAATATCTTAGGATTTTGTATTTAGCACGTAATTGGGCTTGGATTTGGGCCAACCCAATTAGGGGCCAGCTAGACCCATGTAAGAACTGTGTTGGGCCCAAAAAGGGGCCCAAACAGTGCCCCAAGAAGTCTCACCGTCATGACACAGTCTCGAAGACTGTGTCAGGCGGTGGTACCGTCTAGGGCAGTGTCAGCGTCAGATTGACACCGGGCGGTGGTACCACCCGTGCTCGGGGAACCCGGGATGAAAAAGTTTTAGGCTCCAAGTTTAAATCAACTTGAAGCCTATAAATACCCCTCATCGCTGGTTAAAGCATACAAGCATAGAGAGATTAAAAGAGAGAAAACGCTATTGCGATCATAAGTGTATTCCCTCCTTAGCTTAAACTTAGATTTCTGTTTAAAGAAGAGAGTGAGTGCTTATAAGGGTTATCTCCTAAACTCGTGAAAAGGAGAAGAGGGGTGTAAAAGGTGATTGACCTTCACCTATTGAAGAAAGACCTTTAGTGGATGCCGGTGACCTCGTCGGAGGAGGAAGCCAAAAGTGAATGTAGGTTATGTTGACCGAACCACTCTAAAACTGCCATGTTCTCTGATTTGCATTTTATTCTTGCTATTACCTTATTGCAAACCTTTTTAAGTGCTTACTGACTTCAATTCATTTACAAACGTGCTTCAAGTAAAGATATTTCCGAGATCGGTTTTCAACGTAAACGGTTTTTATCGTACAAAAGTTTCAAACTAATGTAATTTTTACCACTGCACTAATTCACCTCCCCTCTTAGTGCCGACTCTTGATCCTAACAATAAGATATATAGATTATTCGATTACTCTAGTAATATAAAACTGAGCATGTTTATTGGTACCCTTAATGTGATGACAAAAGTCTTTTGGGCCCTACTTACATTATATATATATATATATATATATATATATATATATATATATATATATATATATATATATATATATATATATATATATATATATATATATATATATATTAGAAGAGCCAAAGTCTCTTGGACCGACGGAGACAAGTAATTAGGTGTGCCATAATGGCTCAAGAGAAATTATTTATTCTAAGAGAGATCATAAACGATAGTAACCAACTTGATACATAAAATATAATTCTTGAGGAGATGAGCGAAGTCAAGTAACCATTGTATTATCAACTCTGAAGAGAATAAGCGAAACCGAGTATCATAGTTTTCTTATTTATCCAATAGAAGAGCTCTAGATTATTCAAAAATTATTCAAATAAACTTAATGAAAGATAACAATTATCAATTCTTCACCGATGGTGATATTTCATTGAGAGTAGATTGTCCATTTTATTTTTAATAAAATATTAATAAAAATAAAAGTGATACAAACTTACTTAAAAGTGACAACTAAGTAGAAGAGGAATCGATGTACAAATTTTGTAGAGGAAAGACCTTAAATATTTCAAAGACTACGAGATAATACTCACTAAAGTTCAAATAGACATTCACTCAATTTAAACAATGTAAGACGTTTAAGAGATTAGCGTAATAAGGAATATATTTTCCTTCATATGAGAGATATATAGGAACTAACAAAGATTAGCATAACTCAATCGACTTCACACTTGAGTTAAAGTTATTAACGAGTTAAAACAATATTGGTGGATCAAAGTTTAACTATGCAACAACAATAATGGAGAGTAACTAGGAGACAAGAGGCTCATTTTAATTAAAGCAAAAGATTAAAAATTTAGTAAAGGCGAGGAGATGCAATATCCGTAAAGGTTTCGATAAGGACGTGAAATAAATAAGTAGAGAAGAATGTCACAATAAATCTATACAAAAAGTGTTTAATGCAATATTTGTATATGTTCGTATCTTTCGATATACTTTGCACAGCATGCAAAAGGCTTATAGTAGGTTTGACAGCCCCATTTTGGTTGGCTTTTATGATCATTTTAATCTTATAAATATAGGTTGTGTATAGTCATCATGTAGAGACAAAACTATCCGAAAATATGTCATACAAGTAACTATTTTAGGAGTTTTCTAACTTCACAAAATGGTGCAAAGTATTGGCTAATATAGTATCCTAGAGCTACCCAAGTAAAACATGGTTGAATAAACCTTTGGAGTATTATCCAGGGTTGGTACACTATCTTTTTCTATAGTAATTTTATGTAGGGTACTTGTGAGGACTTTTGGTTATGGTAGACCACCTTGAATCCATTTTTGTGCGACCATTTAAAGTTTGCAAAGTCTATGTTTATAATCTGTATTGTTTATCAAATGTTTGCTGAAATATCTACTAGTGGGATGTTAAGCTAAATGTTTTATCTAACTTGTTTTCTCTTTTGCAAGTCCTTAAAAGACCATAAAAAAGTTTCGATGAGATTAACCCTTTATGAACGGATACTCAAGGATGTTATACGATTTAGGCAAAACCAACTAAATTTTATAGAGAAAGCTTATTATTTAAAGCTCCCTTCTTACTATTTATAATTCTTCTAATTCTACTTTTGTCCTTATTAGTGCACTTTATTTTTATCATCAGCTCTCCTCATCGATTAAAAAAACAATTGAAACATGGCATATTTTGAGTTAATATAATTGACCTAAGGTGATATCTTTTAAGCTATTACAAAATATACATAATCCTAAAAATATTAAATTATTATAATAAATATTAAAAAAATAGCTCTTCTTCTATCTTTAATTAATTAATTAATTTATTTTTCATTGTGCATCACCTTCAATTATCAAGAGGAGGAGAGAGGAAGCGAACAAAAGATGGTTACACATAAGGAGTCAAAATTTTCTTTATTAAAATTTAATTATAAAATAAGGATATATATCTATTTATAAAAAATAATTTAAAAATAATTAAAAATTTTAATATGAGATTCTAAATAACAAGAACGGGTGGTGAATAGTAATATGCTTACGGCGCCCATTGAACCTTTTCGATCCATTGACTGGAGTGATCCATTGAATCATTAGCCTCTGTGTCCGGACTCGTCTTACCGGGGGAGACGTCGAGGCCGGAGGCTACACGAGAGACCCAGAGAGCGACGCAGGGGTCTTGCGCTCGTCGTTATCGTTCGTAGTTTCTGTTCTGGCTCATCTCTTTTTTCTCTTTTCTGTTTGATTAGGGTTTTCATGTGTCGGATTTCCGGTTGTATCTGAAGTAGGAACGAATCGTTCGTAGTACTTCCGACTTTATACCTTCACTTGATTGATGTTTTTGTGATTGAATGGTAGAAACGTTTGGTGAAGCATCGAAATAATGAGTCAGTTGGTTTTCTTGGTGAAATCATGATAGGATTAGAAAGTTTTTCCTTCTTTCTTGGCTGATTAGAATTTTAGTTAGATGATACAGTTAAAATCAAGGATGTTTCGGAGGCTTGTCTCGCTCGAAACTGTTGTCTATCAATTCCTATTATTTTTCCGTATAGAAGGACAAGAACGATAACAATTTGGGGGAATTACCCGTTATAGGAAAAGGGAGGGCGAAGATTGGGGCAGTGTTTGAGTAGATTTAGGAATTGTTGACCTTTGATATCTAATAGTATTGCATCTGTAATAAGAGGAGGTCACGGCTAACTCATTGGCTGGCTTTATAAGGTATTTCCCTTCTGTTTATGTATTTATTTGTTTGTGAATATATATATTTAATGTGTTGGAGGGCAGCAGAACTTTGGTATTGGAAAGGAGTTTAATTAATACATGGTTCATGGGAGAGGAGAAATCCATGAAAGCCTTAATTTGTTATCCTTCATTTTCTTCTTTTATAAATATCATGGAACCATTGTTTTGGCTTGGAAGTTATGAGGAAAGCACCAAATTGTTTGTCTGCTCTTTCGCAAATGCAGTCGACAAGGTTGATTCCATCTTGAGATTCCCTCTATTTATTCATTTATTGTTGTTAACCCCTTTGGAGATAAACAATCTATCTTTTTTTCGCAAGTGGTAAGTGGTGAAGACGGGATATGATCCCTTGGTATCAGCGTCAAGGTTTTTACCAACTTAGCTAATTTACACCTTTTTAAGAATTTGTAGGATGATGATTCGAACCTCAACTTAAGGTGAGTCAGGTTCATCACCAACAATGATTTAGTTGTAAAAATTTATTGAATGAGAATTGAATACCTCAACCTAGACTAGGTAATCAGATACACCACCACTAGACTAGTTGTTAAGATGTAATTATTGTAGGATGGGGATTTGAACCCTTGTTCTAAGATAAGTAAGTCAAGTACACCACCATCAGACTAATTATTTGGGTCATAAAATTTATATGATGATAATTCGAACCCTCAACCTAAAATAAATGAGTCAAGCAGACCATCATCGGAAAAATTATTTTTGTGTAATTTAATAAGTGAGTCAACTACATCACTATAAGCTCTTATTTATATAAGATTCTTTACATGCTTAATTTGCTTGTAGTATTACTCTTTTTGGCTGTGTTTCAATGGTCAAGTTGTTAATTATATTTGTGTCCATGCAGATTCCTTGAATAGGACCAGATGGAACATCTCAAGGCTTCAAACAACCTTAATCACAGCAAAGATGGCATCAGTAACTCTTATGGGGCAAGCATAAAGGGTGGAACAGGATGTGAGGAGAAGAGAGCTGCAGTTCAGGCAGAGATTGCTATAGTTAACCAACTTCCGTCTAATAGCAGCTATGCAGTACATCGCATGCGAGTGCTGAACAAACTTCTGCATCTTTTGTCCGTTCAGGTTACAAGATAAACTCTATTTTTTGAAATTTTATTATTTGTATATTTTTTAGAGGAAAATTATTTAGATTGACTATTATTATGTATTCTCATATTTGACTTTTAGATGTGTATTATATGTCATATTGCTGAAGTAGATAAAGTAGCCATCTTTTTGCATAATCTTGTGAGTATTGGTTTGGGATATTGGAACTTTTAAGCAAGGTCTGCCGTACCGGATCGTACCGCCCGGTACGGGCGGTACGTACCAGTCCGACAGACCAGCGGTACACGGACCGCTCTGTATCGTACCGAGCACTGTAGCAGTACTACAGTGCTCGGTACACCTGGGTGTGCCGAGCGGTATACCGTACTGTACCGGTACCGAGCCTGGGTCGAAACGCCGGTATGATACGGTACGGCAGACCTTGCTTTTAAGAGCAGCAACTAAAATCGTAATATCTCCAAACTGTTAACAGACCACTTAATATTAGAATTTTGACCAGAACGCTATGCAATTCATTTATGAAGAAAAATTTAAAGATAAGTTTCGATGCGTTTCATACCTGAAACCAGAATTAATAAGATGAAGAAAGATGCTAGGCAAACTTTACATGAGTTTTGGTTATTTTGCCAACAAGATAAATTTCATAGAGCTTTGGCTCTCTGTTACATCAGCCACCAATATGCAATGATGAATGTGCTGCTAGTAGGAGGTTGCCCATCCATGTCTAATGATGGCTGATTAGAATTCTACTGGTGTTCACTGTGCAAAATTAGAAGTTACGTATTTGTAGAGATTGGACTTAATTTTATAGCATCTCCTTCCTATATCTTACACTTTCATTTTCCCATTGTGCTCTCTCTTCTTTGCAGAGGAGTGTCTCTCAGGATGAGGAATTGGAGCTTCTTTTTGCAAGCCTTTCTCTGTGAAGGTGGGTAAATGCAGTATAGCTATAAATATTTAAGTCTTAGTTGTATTATTTGATTTTAATTATTATGCTACTGAAGTGAGCTGGAAGCTATTAGCTTGAAATTAGTTTGATTGATGCCTTCTTAATACTGCAGATATGACCAATTTTTTCAACTTTGTCATCCATTAATGTCTTAGGTGCATTTGGCATCCATTTCTAGAAGTGAAAAAAAAAAATCAGTATATATACATTTTTTCTGCTAGTTTTGAAGTATGCTTGCTAATCACCACTGAGATATCACTTCAAAAATCTGAAATCAAAAAGAGATTTCATGAGCACAAAACTAAAAGCAAATTTTACATCTTCAATACAAGTTTAGTTACGGCTTTTATTTTTAATTTGAGAAAAATGCTCGTCTATGAATCTTCTAGTGGAGAATAATTTTTTTATTATATAAAGATAAGAACACAGGATATCTTGAATAAAAAATTATTAGCAAAGCAATAAAAACAAAGTAATAGAGTATTACATCATTTCATTTTTTTCAAAGGATTTTTTTAACAAAGGAGAAAATTATATTAATTTGAAAGCAGAGCATATTGATTCTCAGTAGGTGAATTACCTCTCTGAAAAACATCATAGTTGTGAACTCTAGCAAAATTAGCCAGAAGAAGAGCTTTAGTGTTTGTGTATGGGGGTCCACTTGAGGACCTTTACAAGATTAGCTATGAACAGAATGTCATTGTAAACATTCCTTAAACATTAGGGCATATTGTTGCCATTAGTTAGCATGTTTACCATTGTGAGTGAGTCCAATTTGACCCAGATATTGGTCAAATTTTCTTCTTGGATCTTCGGGAACACATGCTTCAGGGTCCAGCATTGCATTCTGCTTGCAGTGGGTCATGCGATTTGTGACTTTAGCATCCTCCACAAAGGATTTGGCCACTGACATAAGATAAATCCAGCATCTGCTTTCATATCACTTTTAGTAAAAGATCCATCACAGTATATTATGTATGAAGCACCAGGAGGACTAGTGGGAGGGGGGAGGGAAGCAGACTTGTGTTGCTGGAGACCCTCAAATCTGTTAGGGGGCATAGAACTCTCATTGGTTAAAGCAATGGCCTTAAACCAAATAGAGCGACATTGGATTTGGTTTTTGTGATAGAGGTTGTCATTCCTATTGTTACAGAGAAGCCAAAGGCTATCGGCAATGAGGGTTCTTAAGGAGGTAGCAGAGGCTTTTTCAAGTTGTTCTATCTTTTAACTAATCACCATCACTCCATAAATCAAAGAGATGAAAATTGTATGACAGTTTTGTTTTGATAAGGTTCAATATCTGTTTGCCAAAGGGCATTGAAAGAAAATATGCACAAGTGTATCTTGATCAGCCTTATAGATCGGTCAAGGGCCTATATAATTGTTGGAAAATTTTGATGTCCATTGGGGAAGTGGAAAGTCTTTTTCATTGGAGTTTCCAGAGTAAAGTTTAGATTCTTGGAAGAAGAGGATGCTCCTTTATCGCCCTCCAACCATCCCACCCAGTGCACATGGGAAGGATTTTTGTTGGGCAAATTGTCCAATCAATGTAGGTTGGAGTGCTCCTGAATCCAAAAATCATAGTAGAATATCCTACTAATAAAATTTCTGAAAATAAGTGACTCATTTAATCATGAGAAGTACCACTGCCTGATTCTTAGGATGCTTTTCCAATTGCTAAGTTTTGCTAGCACCATTCTCTAATGGCTGGAATGGAACAAACTATTTACTTCATATTTGGGGATGAGATTACTTCTCACCTGATTAATACATTGGCTTAACAACTTCTCCAACAAGAGATAAAACTATCGCCTTCACACCTGATCGCTCAATTTATAAAAATATCTAGAATAGTCCTTCCTATATCAATCAAATAATTTGTTTGATAACTAAACTTTCTAATGTTTTCAAATTTCCATATGTGATATGTTATCTCGTATCTTTAGAGATAAGGCTTCTTATTCCTCTGCCTTCATCCTACTCTTTCATTTGTTGCCAGGAACACCATATGTCTATGCAATATGATTCTGCTCACTGCACCTCTTTGTCTCTTAAGTTACGTAAGCTTACCATGTTTGTTTCATTTCATCCTTCCTATTTTTCATTTCTTTTCTCACCAAAGCTTGGCAAAAGATAGTTTGTAGAAATTCCTTTCACCAATTTTCCCTCCTAAGTTGGACATTCTCTCACTATATTATGAGAAAATGTATTGTCTCCATAACTATGGATGCCAAGGTCATCAAGTAACAGTATATAATTATCTACCCCACCATCATGTACCCCGAGAAGTTTGGATTCTTGAAGGCTAGGTTTCTAATTCCCATGAAAATATGTTTTATAATTTATCCATGCAGCATTTCATTGTAGCATTTGTTAGAATGGACATAGTAACTGATTATTTGAATTATAACTTATCATATATAGTAATGGATGGTGGGCTAATTACATATTACCTCATATAGTTAGTTACATTTAACATCTCGATCTCTACACTTTAAAAAGTTATATTGACATTCCTATAATTATGAAAGTGAAACATCTAGGTTTATGTACTATAACGACATCGATTTTACTAATGAAATACAAAAACAAAGGGCAAAAAGATAATTTTAACATTCTAGTTGGTGGTAGTAGATGGTATTGGTGGTTACGGACGACGGTGCCACTAGAGGCTATGGGTGGTTGTTGTGGATGAGGAGAGTGGTGGCGAGATTCTCATTCACAACAGTCACCCATGCCCCAAATGGCACAGTCGTCCGCCACCACCAACACCATTCATCACCATCAACTGGAACGTTAAAATTATTTTTTTATCTTTTGTTTTCGTGTTTTCGTTAGTAAAACTGACGACGTTAGGATAAATGAACCTAGATATTTCACTTTTATAAATATAGGAATGTCAGTGTAACTTTTTAAAATGTAGAGATTTGAATTCTAAATGTAGCTAACTACAGGTGATAGTCTATAATTAGCTCGTGGATGGTCTAAACAAGGTAGTACCTGACAAGTTTCATTATAATGCATGTTTTAGAAAGAGTGCCACCTATATTCCTTGTATCTAGGATCTCATTTCATGAGATGTACTGGATGAAATAAATTAGTAATTAGGTCATAATATTTTTCCTTTTCTTCTTTGTAGTAAGTTATTCATTTTTGCTGAAGCCATTATGTATTACATTATTATCTTCTACGACAATTTTACTTAGGTCATTGACCAAGATCTTGAAAACTGCTAAATATTGGATACCTACAAGTTGAAAAATGATTGAAGATCACTTGTTCTTTTTCTTTTTTGGCTTATGTTTATCAAACATTTTTTGTTATTTGTTATCTTCAAAAATGATTTTCTTTTATAATTTTCATTCTACAAGTTGAAGAAACATATATATCAGTGAATATGTTCCAACAAATTCACAGCCATTGTCAACTATCATCTTGTGCTTTGCGATCCTCAATCTCAATCTTATGAAGTCAGACTGCTTCATGCAAAAAATTTCATCATCTTATGCATAATTATTAATTATTTGTTGCAGCCGGAAAGATGATACATCCTCTATTGTCGTGCAATAAGAGGTTCGTTGTGGTAGTGGAAGTCATCACTGGTTTAGGTCACATGTGATGCTCGCCATTGGGATATGCTCCAAGACTTCTCTCTCTCTCATATATTGACAGTTTTGCTGCGTACCTTTTAGGCTGCCTATAATGATTAACTAGCAAACTATTTCTGTCATCTCTTTCTAGTGGAATTGTAATGATGTAAGCATTAGTCTTCTTGTGCTATGCCCAACTCCTAGTGTTAAAACACTGTTCCAGTAAAATCTCTAAAGTGACCTTGACCAGTAGCTTTTTAAGATCTCGAAGTGCTATTTTTTATCCGATACATTATGAGCCAGATATATTCCAGCATCATCTCATAAAGAGAAATGTCTATAAAAACGGACCGATCATTACTTTGGAATTTCTTGTGAAGTAATTTTTACATCATTGTTTTAGCGAAGTTACATGGTTGACTATTCGTGATGTTTTCATGGCTTCTAATGGAGGAAAAAAGAATTGGATTTCCGTTTATCTTGGTTAATTATTTTTGCCCATGAAACATTTTTGGTCACCAGTAGTCGACTCATGGGTCCAGTCTCTAAATAACTAGTCATCACTCCCCAAGAAGAGCATATTTGGGGGTCCTCAGCCTATAGTAATGCTATGTCCAAAGCCTTTGTTGATGAATGGCTCCATGTACTTTGGTCATTATTTTATTCATGCCACTTGGTGCATTGAACTACATCAGCGGCATGAGGAGCTCTTCTTGTCTTGACTATGGATGGTGTGGCACAGCTGCGCATGAGGGCTGGCTGCCATTGTTAGACTGCTATGAAGTCAGAATCAGATGGCTCTTTCTACTTTCAAGTCTCCCAGCAGACAACACTCCTGCCTTTCTCATCGACTCAATCACGTGTTAGTGAAAGAATGCATTCCCATGCTGTAATTGATCTCATGCAGCCTTTGTTTGGAAAGTGCCAAAGACTCAAAAGACTAAGTCTTGCTCTCCTTATTTTTTATCTTGAAGATCGGGAGAGCCAGAGCCAGCTAAATCAGTGGGTATGTTTTCATCTCTCATGTTCAAGCTTGTCATAAGTCACATTTAATTTATTTTCTATTTCTCGAAAATGTTTTTTGCAATCAACATCAAGAATGTGCATCCCCCTTTGCTTATTAGAAATGGTATAGGGAGGATCAATGTTATACAGTCCTACTCATATAGATAAATAAGTTGTTTTCAAGTCATGTAAAGCAATCCTATGGTTGTCACTAACATTCACACTCGATGGTTAACTTTTAATTATTAGGACAGCTGAGAAAATGTCTTGAGCATATGTTTATTGATATGTCCTCAATGGCTATCCCATGAGAACAACTTGCAATCCAAAGTGAATGGGACATCTTAAGCCACATGAACAATTATTTAAGTTGGAATGTAGCAGAAGATATAATGAATGCCATGATGTAAGGAGGATGTACCCGAAGCTAGCATGCACCTAACATTCAAGATTTATAATTCTTAGGTCAATTGTCAATCAACGAGCCAAGACAATACTTTATGGTCACTGATGTGAAGTAGAATTGTCTGTCAGTCAAAAATATGTTATTTACAGTTTTAAGAACTGCTATTCAATTGGATTATGCTTTGTTTCATTATATTGTCCTCATTTTCTATTTCAACACTGCTGACTCACAATCACATTAGAACATTGGATTTTGGAAAAAGAAGGAGAAATTTATTACTTCCTCCACATGGGTGAGTTAGGTTAGGTTGACCTACCTACAAGATTCAATTATTCAGATCAAAACCATACTTAATATATGCAATTATTCTACCAATTGATGCACTTAAAAGAAGCATGATTGTCCATTCTTGGATGGTCATGTGAACTACTTTTTTGAGACAATCACATTGCATCAATGGTACATAGTATGGAAGCCAAACTGGAGAATCTTTCTTGGATGGTCATGTGAACTACTTTTTTTGAGGCAATCGCATTGCATCAATGGTACATAGTATGGAAGCCAAACTGGAGTATGGAGAAGACCCATTGCACTGACTGCATGCATGTGACATATTTTACCACACATTTGTTAGTAAAATGAACTCTTTGTCAGCACTGCAGATTTACTGACTTGAACAGTGTCCTAAGGAGACCTGTTGCTATGCTTAATGATATCTGTAAGTGATTGGCAAGTGGTGCACTGTGGCCTGGGAAGTTCTGACCAATTGTCAACATGCAGTAAACAGTACCTTTCACTATTAGGGCATTGAAAAGTCAAATAATAGCTATATTAGCATGCCTGGTCAACCCATGCTATGTGGGCATGATGAGCATTTGGTTCGCACCGCACCCACAAATCAACTTTACTGCTTGCATGCTAATGATTTGGGAATATTCTCATGATGATTATTGTACTGAAATTAAGCAATGATGCCTTTCCCTTCAAATCATATAGAAAGCTCCATTGCAAAGTGCTGCATTTTCTCTATCTTGTTCCAAACACAATCCATCTCCAGATAGTAGATAGGCTGAGAGAGATCAACATGCCCTCGATGAGAAGTGGCCACCACCAGAGGAAGGGTGAACAGGATGAATGGCTTGGACCAGTGGAGGAGGGGAGAGGAGAGGAGTAGTAGTCGCATGAGATGCTGCTGCTCCAATAGGCCATAGGGTGGTGCCTGAGAGGAATAAAGCCAACTACTTTTACTGTGGCCCAAAATCCAAGCTTGGTATTTGGAGAAAGGCACCAGCAACAGCAGGGGTCCATTCATGGAAATGGTAGGGAAAAAGATGAACACCCTTTCATTGAGCTCTTCCCTTTTGTTTTCTTGCGACTTCTTCATCTCTCTCTCTCTCTCTCTTTTCTGCAAACCAAACGTACGCTTGTGAGTGAGTGAATGAAATCTTGTATATATACATATTCTTTCTCATGTCGTGTCATGCACGAGCCGCAGAGCGCTGGTGAATGCTGATGCCGATGCCAGCTCAAGATGAGAGTTGTTTGGGATTCCCGAAGTGTCCCTCCCTCCTCTCTGGTCTCCTTGTTATTAAACACGACTCTCTCCCTCTCTCTCCCTGTCTCGTCCAGAGTTCTTGCTCTCCGGGGAGGCCTTGAGGGAGGTGATGGGGGGACTTGGTTCTACGGACTGAGGAGCATGTCGCAGAGAGGGGAGGGAGGAGTTCGGGCCCCGAATGGGAATGCTAAGAGCCTATATTATGCGGAAAGGAGACCGCGGTGAGCCGTATCCCTTTTCCCATCGGGTTATCTGGTGAGGGGCGTGCGCTGTGCGGCTCCTTTCGATGGATCCTTGTAGGTTCTCGCTTCTTGCCGTGCGGCAGTAGCTGTCCGGCGCAGAAAGGTGGCGCCCTTTCCTCTCCTCGCCGCCTCTTTTTCTGTGAGCAACTCTCGACGAGATTTCCAGGTCCCTCGAGCGCCTCCTTTGACTTCTCGACGTTGCCTCCCCCCTTGGATCTTAGATCTTTGCCTCAGAACCCTCAAAGAAGTCTTCTTTTTGTTCTTTGCCTAGTTTTCTTGGTCTCCGGTTGCGTCTCGGTAATTCTTTTCGTTACCTTCGTCGTCTCAAAGCGCCCAAAGGCCGCTTCGGATTTCTTTCGGGGTTTTAGCGTCAAAAGAGGGATCTTTTGGTGAGGTTTCGGTGCGTCTTCTCGACCGAAGGAGTGACAGATGGCCGATGGTGAGGGACAAGATGCCACCTCTTTGTTCGCGGACGAGGAATTGTGCGAGATGAGTGGGTTGAAGAGGGGCACCGACTTCGTCGAGGTGATGTGCGGGTGCACGAGCCACCGGTACGGGGACGCCGTCGGGCGGCTTAGGGTTTTCGCCTCCGGTGATCTGGAGATCAGCTGCGATTGCACGCCGGGTTGTCATGAAGGTGAGTCGGGTCATTCGATTCGACGGCTCTCGAACGATTCCGAAGCTTCGTGAATGATGTCTCTCGGACTAAGATAACGAGCTAGATCTCATGATATTGTCTCTGGTCATGATGGGTTCTTTAGGAATAGCATCTCGTCTTCATGCACACATGTTGTTTGATTCTGGACTGTGCTTAATATCTCGCAAAAGGATCATCCATGCGCGCATCATTGACATGGTCTTTTTCTTTGCTCCATGCAACTTGTTTATTGTCTTGTTCGTGTACGCTTGTCCACATTTGCATGCAAGTGCGGTTTCTTTAAGACTTGGCACATTTCTTTTCCGCCTATTTCGGGTGTTCTGATTCAGTGTATGACCATTTCCGGATTCATAACCTTCACAATGTGATCACTTTGCCCTGTGCTTGTCGGTTCAAACTTTCGTTTGTTTAGTTAGCTGGCACATAAATGATCAGATCACTGTTAACATATGCTGCGTGGTCTTTATTCTTCGGTTGCATTATCTTCTGCTGAAGCTTAAGTGGAAGTCCCTTTGTAGCATTGAGCTAATGTTCTTCACTGCTGTTCTTCTTGGAATAGTGACTGAATTGTTCCGGTCTTACTGCTATAATTTTGGCCTTGGTTTGACAAGAAGATTGAATGAATGATGGGTGCTTAGCTCTGCTCTTTTTAAAATCTGTTGGTGACTATAATATCAGATATTTTAGTGGGAACAGTAAAATTTATGGGCCGGCTTCCTTTTCTTATATTGATGATGCCAGCAGTTTGTTTGTGCCATTGGTATTATCTCTAATTCAGACATGCCATATGATGTGAACAGAATATATTCTACAGGAATTATCTATAGTTGTAGTCCATTCTTGTACTAGCATGGTAACAAATATAGTTTTTCGATCTGAAATCATAAGTGAAATTGGGTTTGAATTTATCAAATTTATGTTTTGCCGGTCGTTCATGATTTTTCACTTGTCTTTGTTTTGTTGAAAGTTATTTTTTCGTACTACATCTTTTCGTGTTATGAAGAAATGAAGGACATTAAATATGTGTGTAACTCAAAGGCCTTTATTTTCTTCACAAAGAATGGTGTATATATTATAATTGGAACAAAAATAGCCCCACTATGTTTGGAACATCACAAAAGCCTCGCCTAGAGATCTCCATTTCTGCTTGTTTCATGCACAGAAGGGTTGCAGTTATAAAATATTGTAGTGAACAGGAAATATTATCTCATCACCCTTTACTTTTTTTTTTTTCCAAGTATTGCCCCATTTAGATGAGAAATCGAGTTCTGCACAATAACCGTGCTAGATGGAGGACTATCAATGTGATAAGGCTCTTGGAGAACTACAAGAAAAAGTGCCACTCCTATAAAAGAGGATGTGATTCTTCCAATAAAATAATATTGTTGAAGAATGTATCACATAAGAATATGTCACAGCTCTTTGCATGTACTCTGTCAATTTATCAATTGATATATCCATTTTTTAACATGGAGAATACATACCTATGATCGAGTAAGGAATCCCTGATTGGATGATGTATATATTAGAAACTATCTTTCTTTCAGTGAATACTATAGCCCTTTTTTATAGGTAAAATTTATCCTTTGCATAAAAAAGAAAAAAAATCAAATGTGCAGAACTCAACTTTAGAATCTCAATTTGCTAATGCTGAATTGCACTTTTTATGATTTTTCTGTCCTCACTGTGACAAAATGATGTTACTGGTCACTTGCCTGTTGGCTGAATTTTTATAATTTGTCAGATAAGTTGACACCAGCTGCTTTTGAGAAGCACTCTGGGAGGGAGACTGCGAGGAAATGGAAAAGCAATGTATGGGTCATAGTCAAAGGAGACAAGGTTCCACTCTCAAAGACTGTTCTACTTAAATACTACAACCAGGTATCAAAAGCTGCTAATGGCTCTCATAAGGGCCCTAATGGAAGACCATGTCACCGTGATGAATTTGTCCACTGTAAAAGATGCAACAAAGAGCGTAGGTTTCGCTTGCGCACTAAAGAAGAATGCCGCAAGTATCATGATGCTGTGAGAAATCCAAATTGGAAATGTTCTGATTCGACATTTGAAAGGTAAGAGTTGGACTTTGGTTTTATTTGATTACTATATGTCTTTTGCCTTTGATTTATTGTTCTTTCTAAGGTGATCATACTGGAAGAATCAATTGAACTAGCCAAACCTAGTAAGCTTCCGAATGTTAAGTAGAGTATATATAAAACAAATTTCATAGTACTTGGCCTGTTCATCATGTAAATATGGCTGGCATTATAGACATTCTGCTGGATATCAATGTAGCTGCTTTTGCATATGCAACCATATTGCACATATGAATTTCTATCTTTCAATTAAGTGATCTGAATCTTCCTTTGGTTTCATTATTTCTATATATATTTTTAGTCTCTTTTGAAAATTCATAATAACAATAATACTGTGATCTCTATTCTTTAGATGACCTTAGTTTGACTAATTCTTTGGATCCAATGAACAAATTCTCTAAATAGAATTTATTCTAAATATTATTAATATTTTCTGAAGATACAGAGTGACAAGACTACACTGGTCTCCATTCTCTATGTTAGTTCTTTCTTCACTAATTATTTGTAAGTTCTTTTGCTCTATAAAAATTTTATTAGAGAGGCAGAGTAGTGGGATATCAGAGGACAACACTAAGGTATGCCATTGACAAAACCCTACTTTTATTTGATGTATTAGAGAATTCCTGGAAGTAATTCAGAATCTATTTGGTGGAAGTGACCTAGTTTTCTTATAGTCTATGTTTGGAAAATTGATTGGCTTTTGGATTTATACCGGACATGAAGTGTTCTGAAGGTTTCTTGTGATGGGATTTTGAGAGGTGGCCAATTGTAAGCCCTTAGGCATGCTTGAGAAGTTAACTTATTTTTTTATTCAATAAATTTAGATTACCTTAGAGTAATTAGTTTTTTTTCCCTCTTTTCTTCAAACTTGGGAGAGTAATATTCAGTAATTTGGTATTAGAGTGAGATAATCTTCCGTGATAACTTTTGCATTGATCTACAACATCTACAATGTATCAATGTCTCTTATCTATCTTCATTGCGAAGATGAATTTGCCTTACACATGGACAGGGAGTTCTTGTGGAATGATGGGACATTGAACCACCTTCATGAGGTTCCCACCTTAGTATTTTTAATTTTATCTATTTGTGGATTATTTTCTTTGTTATATTGTTGTTGTGAGAAAATGCCTCTAAAGATCAATTATAAGTTTTTTTAGTGCCTAAGAATCATAATATGGATATAGTATGTTATATAAGTTGTTTAGATATTAGGAATTATTTTTGGAGAATATGAGAGAGATATCATTATATAGGATCATAGGGGTGGGGAGATTACCAAGGCTAATTAGTTCTAAATGTGTGAGTGTTTGTAATCCATTCAGCCATGTTTGAGAACTTGATTGGTGTTGTTATGCAATAAAAATAGATTAATTTGAAGTGATCAGTCTCTTTCTTTCCTCTTGTATTATCTCGAGAGACCATTTCTCTAATTAGAGAGAATCATGATAGGAAGGTGTTAGCACAGAATTTGGTTCTTTGATCTAGATGCATATTCTGAGCCAACCGAGGTTCCTTCCACATCTGTCACAGTTCAATCTCGATTGACACCACACTTGTCTAACCCCGAGGGTTCCGAACCCTACCGATCCGAAAAGGTTGAACTTGCCGACTCTGAAGAGGTCGAACCCTATAGAACTGTGTCGAGAGCGTTCTTGACAAATGCCCCTTCGATGCTTAAATTAGTCTTGGGTTTGAAGGAGTCGGCCAATGACTTGAATAGCATTGGGTAAAGTGCCCGGGAACGTACCTGAAGAGCCCTTTTATAGTGGGCTCTATGGACCATTACTCACCTGATCGACGTCAATTACGAGGGGCAGTTGCTAAGGTGTCGGTCATGTGTCAACCACTATCAGGCATATTCTTACCACCTGTGGTGTCGAGGTATTGTCCACATGACATCGATATGTCATTCATGTGGCGTTGATGTGTTGTTGTCCACATGATGCTGAGGTAGCATCCACATAGCGTTGATGTGTTAGTCATACGATGCTGAGATGGCAGCCATGTGATGCTGATGTGGCAGTCACGTGACACTAAGGTGATGTCCATGTCATTTTACCCATAACAGAAGGTTAGATCCTATCATATGATGTCAAAGTTAGATTTCTTTCTCAGCAATTTTCTACAACGGCCTACACCAACATCTATGGCACCCATGAAAATTTGTGGTGACTAACAATTTCTTATTCAGCTCCCATACAATTGATTGACATAACCTACCGGCTACCTGTATGACTGGTAATGTATCTTATAGTTGGGTATCACGATAAGTCCTTGATACATGCTCAAGGGTTGATACTAATTTTATTCATCATGTAGTAAATTTGGCTTAGTTAAATAATCAGCATCTATTGTCTCTCTTGTTCTACCTTGGAAGACATTTTTTCCATATCAAATTGGAGAAAACCTAGATAAGAAGGGGTCATATGTTATCACAATTTACTTAACAATAATTATGATTCTTAAATTGCTTCAAAGTTCAAACTAGATATCGATTTTTCTTTTTTGTCAGATTTGGATAACAGTTATAACTTTTTAACATTGAACATGATATTATCAGGGACTTGACTTATACCTATTAAACTAACCATTTATTCTGTGAATTTTTGCAACAGAAACCAAAAGGTATTTTGCTTTCTTGCCTAGTCTTTTGGTGTTCGGACTGCCACAAGCAGTTCCTACTTTTCATGTTGTTCTGCTACCTTTTATTTGATAACCAATGTACAGTTTGAAAAAAGAAATGATTTCCTAAAGGACCAAATGATGACTAAAGCATTTTCATGTATCACCATTGATTCCATGGCCAGCAACAAGCAATATGTAAGCCCCTTCTTTATTTGTTTCCTGTTTCTGTCTCTATTTTTTTGTTTGACCTCTTTTTGCTACTAGCATGCTCATGTCAAACTTGTCAGCATGGCATTAGATGGCAAGTGTTCTGTCAAGCATGGTTTGCCTTATCAGTCTGTACCGGTGTATTGACTAGTTGTCAGTATGGTACGTATTGAGTCATATCGAGTGTACCGACGCATGGTACAATGGGACATACCGATGTACCGCTTATACCGATTTCCTGTCGGACCGGTATGTATCGCCCATACCAAGTGGTATGCTTCGATATGGCGAATATTGCTGTCAGGTGCCAACTAACATGTAGATGCATGCCACGGAAAGTAAATCCTTGGTCATTCTCTTGTTTAGCTCTGCAGAAGTACTAATCTGTGGAGCTTGGGTTGGTTCGTGGGCCTTGCTATTTTGATGTTGACTACCAATGAGATGCTCAATAAATGAAAAAAATTGTCCCTCAAAGAACTCAAAAGATGACATTCTCATACATTGCAATGGTTTATTACTAATCCTCGGTTGGACCAATAAATAATGATTGGAACTTAATAGTCCAATTCAGTATTTGATTCTCCTTCTAATGTAATATTGCATGTAAGTGCATGCTAGTAAGGCAATAATAGCTTAAGATTATAGAAGCTTTTCACTGTGCCATGCTTTATTAGGTACTTGGACTGACGAATTCTTCGGTGGACTTCTGGGGCACCTGGTCTTGAGTGTCTTTTTTCCTAGTGTGTGTAAATGAGCACTGATACTGGCAGAAGGAATGTATGATACTTGTCGGTTTTCAGCACAAAAAATGTGCTAATAAATTGCTATATTCAAAAATTCTGAAATATCTGATTTGAATCACAACTAAATGATATTATTAGGAAAAACACGGTTGTCTTTTTGTGATATGATAGCAGTACTAGTACATGTTTTTGTTTATGATCTTATTGACCTTTGTTTAGGTTCCTCAGCCTTCATAATCTATAATTTTTGACACCATATTATATATTTTATCCCACATATCAGAGTCACCTGCGATGATGAAGAGGAGCGAGCAAGTCGTAAAGCCTTGAGGGGATGCTCACGTTCTCCGTCCTGCAGAGGGTGTACAACATGCGTCTGTTTTGGATGCGAGACTTGCCGTTTCTCCGATTGCAGCTGTCAGACCTGCATTGATTTCACTCACAATTCAAAAAGCTAGCTTCATTCGACGGAGTATCATTTACCCTGCAACGATCACCACGACTAGCGCTATCAAGGCACCATCAGGAGACATTCTTGGTTCAATTATTGTCATGCAAAATTGAGTCCTCAGTCACATGGTTCAGTTTTTTCTTACTTTTGGCGACTGCATTCTCTCAGCCTTCAGGTGATGCTGAGAGATGTTTTGCCAATCTCACCATTGGCCTTTTCTTCTCCCTATTCTTCTTTAGAAAACATTGCTGATAGATGAAATGGGGAAAGCCATGGGTAGCCAAAATCATTTGGAGAACTGCAAAATGCATCTATTATAATCGTCTTTCCATTACATTTTTCTCAAAGGATCTTTGCTCCTCATCATATGTGCTCTCTGTTAGGCATGTCATTTATAACTTGCATGAGCATTTGTCTCCAATATGAGCCAATATCTTTGTGTTGTCATTTTTGGTACTGCTTCAGGGTTAAATAGTTGTAGAGGAAAATGTTATTTTATTTACTAAGATTGTTGAGCTCAGTGTTTCTTGGCCTCTAAATCACTTTTTTCACTGTATGAAAAAAGTCATCCAGTTGGAAAAAGAAGATTAAAATTACTTCTTTTTTTTTACCTAGAAACAGATTATGTGCCTTTGCAAGATTGTTCTATTGGTTGTCAAACTCTTATGACTAGCACAGAATAGCCAGTGAAAACACATGCATAGTGGCTATTACAGTCCTGATTAGATTAAGAATTAGGATTTTTACTTGGATGTAGGAAACAAATGGGAAATCTTTTTCGTGTGAATTCAAAAAAGCTTTTCTGGTAGCCCTAAGAGAGGAGAAATTAGAGTCAGATTATGAATTTTCAGCATAGTGGCTTCATGTTGTCCCGACCGAAAAGTTGGTCAACGCTGACACTTTGATCGTGCTTTATAGTCATGGTTGACTTTGAATGAGATTCACAAGTTAGAGTGAAACCCTATAAGATGTTTATATCCAAATTAACAACACTTCTTATCGAGGTATGCAATATCGTATCGTACCAATATTTCGAGGTTGGCTCGATACGGTATAGTACCGGTGTATCGAGCGGTACACTAGGGTGTATCAAATAGTTTTATATATTTTCTTTCTTACTGTAATACTGTAGCACTGCTACAGTATGACACTATAGCACTGTAGCACGTTCCATCCGATACTGGGCGATCCGCGTATCGGTATGCCATCGAACCGGTATGTACCGTCTGTATCGGACGGTACCATTCGGTATGGCATATCATGCTTCTTACACCCATCATCTGAATTGACCATTTGAATCTTCTTACATTTCCGATGTAAAACTAAAATGTCGGATTCGATAGAGACTATTACAAAATGCATATAAAGTTTAACCCTATCGATCCAATCGGATAATTTACTGAATCATTAATTCAAAATGATAACACTCAAATTAATGTTAGAACGTACATCAAACTCTTATTAGTTAATCCGAAATGAGATTAAATTATGATATGCTACAGAAGTGCAAGGTAAAAAACGCTCAAAGGACGTAAAGACCAAGAAGACGTACTCCAAACCCTAAAAACTTCGAAACACGCCTTCGACGAGGAAGGACAAATGATAGGAAATATAAAATCAACTAGCCATCAATGTCATGTCAGGCCAACACCCTTTTGTCCATAAAGATCAAAGCTCAAAAGGTAGGTCGAGTCAGTTACTAAGTTGTCGAGCTACCAAGTTATTGGGTCGCCTCCTTAGCAAAATATTTATGGAAATATTCTAGAAGATAAGAAGACAACTCGATTATGAATCAACTCCCATGTGAGATATTTACAGGAATATTTTAGGAAGATCAAAAGATAGTTCGGGACGATTAAGAACTGCCCCCTCTATGAGATCTTCATAAGCATGAGAATATTTCTAAAGACTAGAAAGCAGTTAAAGTCGGTTATAAAATGGCTCTCCTATAAAATATTCATAACAATATTCATAGAAGACCAGAAGGCACTTCGAGTCGAGTACGAACTAGAAAGATCAAAAGGCAATTCAGAAACGATTACGAACTGTACTCATCCTCTCATCTTCATAAGACATTCTCTCCCCCTTTTGAGGTTAGTATAAAAATACATCTTTGCCTCCAGATACTAACTTAAACATCGAAGGGATCAATTCGAAAAACTTCTCTCGACCTCAATCTTTGTACAGAGATAAGGTTAAGGTTGGAGAAACCCTGCTTTACCTCCAACGACTCCTCACACATGAATCAATGCCACATCACGCTGCTACATACATCAACAATATTTATCCCTAACAAAAAGTGATTTCACACAAAATCTAAAACCACCAAACAAATAATGGATGAGACATGAACACATACATCTGTTTATATATTTCCAAGCAACACTATAAATCTTTCTTTTAAAATAAGCACCTGCTATTTTATTCAACACTAAAATTGAAAGAGCCAATATGTACCAACATCAGTATGGAAATTACCAAGAAATTGTATTCAAGCATCAAAACATGTTTACAGGATATGAGTAATTACGCCGTTGTGTTTCTTTATGAACAAACCAGGAGTTGGCAAGTGATCGCAAACATATCTTGGATCACCAAACAAAGAATGGAAATAACCAAGAAATTGAAAGAACCAAGAACCAACATCAGTATCGAAATTACCAAGAAATTGTATTCAAGCACCGAAACATGTTTACAGGATACAATTAATTACATATTTGTGTTTCTTTATGAACAAACCAGCAGTTGGCAAGTGATCACAAACAAATCTTGGATCACCATACAAAGAATGCATTAGCCATGAGCGCATATCTGTCAATATATTTCCAATCAACACAACATAAATCTTTCTCGCCCAGGTAGTGAACAAGGATTTTCAATAAGCATCTGTTGTTTACATTCGATATGAGGAAGAATTTCCAGTATAAAAGACGGTATCATCCAATTTAACTAAATCTGCAGGGCATATCGTGTACATAAGAACATTTATACATCAAAGCATGCCACTCATCAGAAAAGAGGCGGGCACCAAGAATAAGGCATTAGAACAACAAACAAATTATACAATGGGCTAGACTTCAATATAGTAATCCTGCACCCTCTCCCATTGTCAACTCGAAGCATCCATCAAGGAAAGCCAAATGGAGGCAAATCTTGTGGCGGCATTCCATACCAAAGTTGCTGAAGATACGGATCCCGATAATTACTTATAAAAAGGTATAGAGGAGCTTTAAAGGGAGAAAAAAGCTATTGATCATGAGTCACGTAAAATTATGTTCAATTCACCGGCATGTTTTGCTAGCAGCCCTCCTCTCCTGCACCAGGAACACATAACAATGTCAAAGAAAAAAATACTTCCATATTTAATGGTGAAAATGATATTACGGTCAGATGAGTGCTTGAAAATTTTAACCAATTTGACTCTCATGATATTTTAAATTTATGAGATATCTTCTCAAAGTTATATAAAGCTACTGATGGACAAAGACATGAAATATATAACAGTTATTTCAAGCATCATTAATATGAACTTTTTAGAATAGAGCAACACCAAACATACTGGTGGATCAAGAATGGCACCAGCAGGGGAACTGCATACCGATGAAGAAAAGATGAACAAAACAGAATATAGCTAAGTATTAACCCACCCAATTTCTAAATGTCCTCATACTTGGGCTTTGAACCACAACTGTCAATTTGAATCAGCACGAATCACTGGGTTGGTAAAACCGGTTGTTATATTTAAGCAATCATGGCATTTAACGAATGGAAGTTTACTATCCTTTTCAACTCATTGAAGCATCCATTCAAAGTTAAAAAAGGAACAAGCTACTCCAACACATATCACATAGTGAATAGACTTAAACTAAGCTAGTTTCCTGGCTTTCAAACCACTCTCAGTCATTGTGTTCCAATGAATTTAAATAGAAAAAATAGATTCTTGAGCACATGGCATAATTTATGAGGCAGCTTAAAGTAATCTCGTCCTTTTCCAACTTGACACGTGGACACTAGCATGGCACAAACGACAAAAATCCATTAGGCCGAATTGGCCATGTCAGCAGTCATTTCGAATGGAAATATTCTTCAAACCATCCTTGATTCGAATAATATTTCTCTAACAACAAGGTATTAGGGAACTTGGACTATAAATAGCAAGTTGTTTCCTCTCTCCTAAACCTGAACTTTGATACTGCTGCACTTCGGATGGACTGAGTTGAGAGCACATCAAGAGCATGTCTTCTACTATAGGCACATCGGGAGCTCAAGGACCTCGGCAAATTGGGAGCTCCACTTTGGCTTCATCTTTGGAGATCTTGAAGCATCGCTTCAAGAGGTCGGGGGAGGTCGGGGGCTCCACATAAGCACTTCGGTACTACTTTGGTGAATTAGCTCTAGTTCGGCTCCTTGGAACCTCGGGCTGGGTCAACCTACTTGCACTTCAGGAGCTCCACATAAGCTCTTTGGTACTACTTTGGTGGTTTAGCTCTAGTTCGGCTCCTTGGAACCTTGTGCTGGGTCAACCTACTTCCACATCAGGCTCGGACCTAATTGTGTCCCAGCACCGCACTCACCGGCCGACTGAGGACATCTACCAAATTAGTATGAAATTAGCTTCAAGCATGATCACCCTAGTTCGTGTTGGATGTCACTGATGATCAGCTTTCAATGTCGGGAAAAGGCACAGCACAAAGCACGAATTTCTCAACAATTTCAAGGACTCTAGGATATAGATATGTGGAGGAGATCGACATCTTTCATCCAAAAGCCAAAATACACCAACATATGTCCATGATCAACACACAAGGATAAACATATGCTTTGCACATTAATGCACTATACATGGTCGACAGAGCAGAAAGATTGGGAACAGAGATAAAACTAAGAGGATAAGAGGATCTCACAGCTTCCTCCTACCCCAACAAAAGTCCCATCCTGATAAGAATACAAATCCTAGTTGGAGAAATACTTAACCCTAGAGGGGTGTCCTCATCTAACATCTTCCTCTCGTTCCAAAGGTAATTTACACAGGAGGATAAACAGTCTACGCCAACTCAGCACTCCTCTACAGAGGCAGACTAAGCAAGAATTAGATTTAAGAGAAACACTAAGAAGAGAATGCCCCCAAAGTTTCTTCTTAGATATGCTCCTTCCCTGACCAATATAATAGTATGAGAGAGCCCCATACCAACAGGGATCCTATTCTGATAAGATGAGAATAAGAACTCTAGTTGCATATGGACCCAGTGTCCCGATCCAACAGTTCATGGTTTGGAACTGGTATAGGAGAGCAACATCCTACTATACTAAGAAAAACATCACAATGTAACTAAGTAATTTAAGTTGGCTCAAGTCCACATGATTATTAACTATGGCATTACAGATTGAATTGCAAAAGACCAAAAGCTGAATCATGTTTATAATTTCACGACAGTCCACCAAAAGTTATAACTACTGGGACACTTGTGTCCATGGCCCCATACTGTTATAAAAAATTTTCTACTTATAATTAAAGGAGCTCCATACCTAATTAGTGGAGGAAGAACTTGTTTTATCTTTTCCAGATTGTTGAAACAGTGGGTGCAATGCTCCAGCCTGCTTTAGCCATAAGATCGTACATTATGGATACAACAAGAAACGACCATCTTAAACTCGACAAGGACCAATAAATCTAACAAAACTTACCTTTGTTCAGCCTGAAGATCAACTCCCACTGTTGAAGATGCAGATATTGTTGAACTTATAACTGGTTTAAAGATCTTAACAAGCTCCAACAGCAGACTCAGAGAAACAACAGTCTGTCTGAGAATAAATTACAAGAAAAAACCATCATTCCTCCCTTAGTAAGACCATGTGCATATATTTCCAATCATAAGCATGTACCCAATGCAAATGTATTTATACCTCTCAATCTTGCTGTTTAGTAAACCAACAAGAACTGGCAACAAGGTCGAAAACAGATCAAGGGTAAAAAGTCCAATTTTGTCCTTGAGAATGCTGATGACATCAACCTGAACCTGCACTTGCACTCAGATAGATGTCTATTGATAAAAGACAGATGTAAAAGGGAATACAGAAGTTTTCCAGCCAAGATGACTAGATATGACCTTAGTGGCCAACAAATAAATGGCCTGAAAGGAATACCTACAGAATAGTCAGGCAACTTTGCCACAGAACTAATTGCGCCTTTAATGCCATTTTGTTCCCAAAAATGCCGCACCATCTGCAAGTCCAAGTAATTTAAGTAGGCTGCTGCAAATAGCAGTGCTTGAAATTGACATATACCAAGTATTCTCGTCATTTGTCAATAAAATAATCAAATCATTTAAAGTGTGTCTCAGCAAAGAAACAATCAATGGCATTCCACATTAGTATAGGCACATCGTAACAAGGGCATTGCACTTTTCTGTAGAATCCTCATGTCATAATTAGTTTCTGAAAGAGCGAACAAAGCAAAAAAATTACACACACACACACACAGGCTTTCTGAAAAGAAAAGAATAATGGTCGACTCTTATGTTGGGTTTCTAACCTAGAAGGACATTATTTGTCCATTAAAGTCTCCTGACCAACATAATGGTTTACTACTCTTAGATGTATATAAAGCAAAAGAAGAAAGAGACATAGTGGATCAAACTTGATCAGACTTAATCATGTAGACAAGAGAGAAGACAAAGAGAAGCTACATATACTTTTCTATTTCAAATCTCAGAATGAAGATGGTGCAATTATAATCATACCCCAGTTCCAATGACAGCCATAGTATAATTCAAAATCTTGATTGAGTTCCACACTTCTCTAACAAAAGGTGGCAAATCTCTTACTTTTGATTTATTAGTCACAGAAGGAAATATCAATAAATTTTGTTTCCCCAAACTCCAAAGTACTTCATGCTTTTGACGAACTTATCATGAGGCCTTTTCTTACTTGTCTAAGCTTTTAAGAAAATTGGTTACCTTGTGAAGATATCTGAGCAGATCATAAGTTTAAAAATTATCCCTTTTAGATTTACCTCTTATCATTTAATCTCTATCCAGTGTTTCCCCCACACAAACTTTGGGCAAGCTGTTAGTCATTGGTTTGTGCCTTTATCTTACATTTAGATCCATGTATCAAGGCCAGACTCATTCATCCAATTTGCACCTAAGAGAGTTCATGTATAAAGTTAGGCTCTTTCCTACTAGCTTATGCTTTAAAAATTAACTAGAAACCTTGTTTTTAAGCAACTAAACAAGGAAAAAAGAAGCTATGTAACCCTAGAAGTATTTGATTTCTCATATTTGGAAAAAGAAAACTTATTTTTTGTGCCTTCTCACTGATGCCCAAAAAAATTTAGAGTATAATTTCTTCAATTAAAAATATAAAAAGACAATCAATGCACATGACACATGCCAATGTGGGGTCTGGATAGACTATTTCCTTAACTCAAACCCTGATCACCCATGTTGAAATGGAACCTCTTCGGTTAATAAGTTAAACATGTGCTGATTTTTTAGACAAAACCATTCATGTAGTTTGTCCATCAAGTATTGCTCTACAGCTGATATAGCTAATCCCAATATCAATGGGAAAAGACTGGGATGATGTTAATAATTGTAATAGAAATATGATAAGTTGATAACTGAAGGAAGGACTGACAAAAAAATATAATGTTTGAATTGTGGTACTTTGCAAAAACAATAGACATGGACATGTAAAGACTAGATTCCAGCTTTGAACAAGTTCCAGTGCACCAATAATAGATTTGTTTGAACCATGTAAATTGAAGAGACTATCTGCAGATACCAAAATTGATAACAAAATGATGCAGCATTTTGATTTTTTTATTAACATTACAGTTTACATCAAGGCCAGAAAAAGAATACACAGAAAAGAGAAGACTACATTCCTTTTGGATGATGAAATAAGCTTTCACAACATGAATGTCAATGAACAATGAATTTACAACAGCCAACAGTCTTGAAAATTATATGATCATTTTAAGGGGAATGGTTATTACCTGTAATTTAGTGAGGCGAGATTTCAAAGAATTTATGAATGCATCATGGTTTTGAATTAGTGTTTCGGGAATCAAATCATCCTCTGATGTTGTCAAGTCCCTTTCAGAGGTCGCCTCTGATTGTTTCTGTTCATCACAAAACAGCATGGAAAGAGTAAGTAAATGTTGTCAAATAAACTCAAGAGGCAGTCCAGCACAACCAGGTGAAGTGCTCAAGCTTCGGAGATGAAACACTTGTTTTTTCAACAATAGTTATCAATACATTGGAATGTGACATGTCATTGCTCAACCAAAACATACATGTTCGGGTTTGTATATCTCCACATAAATGACTATGCTCTCCATAGAATCAGAAAACAAAAAGATTATAATTATCAGGATTGACTCTGTGATCCACTGGGACTTAAACCATGACTAAACTGGAGGTTCTGAGAAAATTTTTCATATACATCCAGAAAAGTAAAGAAAATCAAGAAAACTAGGAATCCTTACTGAATGGTATAAGTCAATTGCACATGTGTTGCTTGTAGTCCAGAATATTAATGAATATGTAGCACAAAAACAAGCCCAAGCCTGGGGGTGGTATAAATCCATTTCACATATGTTGCATTTAATCCAGAATAATCATGAATACCTAGCATAAAAACAAAGCCCAAGCCTGTCATGTATAACACATTAATCTGATCAAACCTAAATGGTGCAAATCTGAACCAGAGAAAATAAATTGATACATGGTTGTGATTCTCAAGTTAACTAAAACACCTTAGGTTAGGTTAACTTTCAAACAGTACAGCTCAAATTTGTAGTGAGTTAAGTTAGCGACAAAGGAGAGAGGAAAACCAAAGAGCATTTTGCATGAATTTGCAAGGACAAGATAGACCTGAGATCAACAAAAAGTGTGGCATCAATGCTACACGATGGGGAACCTTTTATCTAAAAGACCAAGAAATTGTTGGATACATGTAGTTAAATTTCATTGTTTTTCATGTTTGATAATTCTTATGGCTTAAAAAGACCTAAATCAAGGATCTTGTATTTGGGAAGCAGCCAGCAAGATCAAACTAGCCTTTCGTACCAAATCAGACAGGTTTTGTCCAAGTTCTCTTTAACAGATCTGAGAGCACAATGTTTTGTGTTGAGTGAGGGCTCAGGAGACTCCTCATGTCGGCTGACTCGGCTCCACTGCTGCCATCACTTTACACTGGATTGGAGGCTGGAGAAGAGGAGTGCCAACCTATTTCCATTGTTTTTTTTTTTTATAATTGGTGGTGGTTGGAACTTGGAAGGTGGTTCAGGATTGCCACAAGGACCCACATGCTGGCACGGCTATTTATTATGCTAACGAACAGCCATAATAGGGTTATGGGCAATTCTTGAAACCTTAACGAACAGCCATAATGAACAGGCTTTAGACTAATATTTTCTTCCATATAAATTTGTAAAGTCCACATGGTTAACATGAAGGAAGCAAAGAAAATTCTCTTAAGAGAACAACTGACATGCACCTCAAAAATTGAGCAATCTCTAATGTAGATAATCAGTTTGATAAGGTATGTCTCTACACAGGAAGATAACAGATTATATGAGATCCAGAATATATGACAACAGTATGTGCCAGTTGCTATATCAAGCAAATAACAAAACAAAGTGCAATATGAAAACATTACAGCATGGACTACATATTGTAAGCCATAAAAAGCAAGAAGAAAAACTAACTATTGCCATGTTGCTGCCACATCTTTCTCTTCTTTCCCAGCGTTCAACTAGAGTCCGCGTCTTTCCAAGTTGGACAGCAACTGCCAAAATGAACATAAAGATGATCAAATTTGCCGAGCAATCTCAGTAATCCTCAGATTATATTTGAGATATGAAGATTGTTCCACACTTGTTACCTCCTTTAACATATTTCACTGAGTTAGTTTCACTGCTTGAGCATGGCGACTCATTACCTGCAGAGAAAATATCATTGTCATCTATGAAAAGCAATTAAAGAAGATGGGATAGAGACACTTTTACAAAAAACAAAGCAATAAATGACACATTTGCAAACAAGACTTTTCCAGCAAAATCTCTCAATGCAAATTTTGTAATAGCAAGTCTTAGAATTTTCTCATTATAATACATGTCGGTGTAAGCGAAAAAATATACACTCGCCATAGTTAATATAAGCACAAAGGAGACCACACAACCTAACATGGTGTTACAACACAAACAACTAGTATAGACCATTGTACAACAATCTAACCAGCAACTATACAGAAGGAACATAATGGTAACTGGGTGATGGTATTTATGCTAAGCTTCTGCAGTCTTTTCTTTAATTATTTGGAGGCATATTATCACAATAGTAACTTCAAGGCAGATAAAATTCATCAATCAATATAATTAGACAACTATATCTAAATACAAAAACTTTGTATTGATGAACAACACCTACAAGTGATCAATAATGTTACCTTAACTTTCTAAAATGAAAATATGGTATATGCAGTTGCACATGTAGATGCAATCAGAATGACTGCCCAGGGTTCTCAATTTCAATCTGTAGATTCTGTACCACCCGGTACAGGCGGTATATATCAATCCGAGAGGATACTGGTACGCAGACCACCCTCTACTGGGCAATACCAATTTTTGACCTCGTATCGGGTGATACGGGATCTGTACCAGGCGGTAATGGTCGAAATTTGATCGTTACTAAGGCATACGGGGCATACTAAGCATATCGGTCGGTACACCCCAGATTTTGACCATTATCGGGGTGTACCGGTTGGTACGCCTCAGATTTCGATCGTTATTGAGGTGTACCAATTGATACGCCCCTGTTTTTTTGGATCGTTACCTCTAGATATTTTTAGAGGTTTTTAAGCTCTTTTGGATGTACCATCGGTATGCCCTGGCATATCGTCGGTACATCTCGATACATACCATATTGAGTAGGGCTTGGTACACCGGTACGAACCAAAATTAAGAACCTTGTGACTACCTCACATAAGGTTAAGGGTCAAGGATGTATTAGTACTGTATATGCAAGAGATGCAACCACATGTGCAGTCTACATAAGTACAAAGACATAATCTGGTTTATATTTCACTTTGATTAAAGTTACTACAATTATTTGAGTGCTATAATAAATTGTTCCTAATAATTTAAGATTAATCACTAGACATTTTCCTGCTTCCTATAACATTATTTAAATTGTTTCTTAAATGAGTAAAAAATGCCATCTCACAAATACTTGCTTTGGCCACAGTTCTACATCTTAATTCAATTATATATTCTCTGTATACTTCAATCTGAACAGCATATATACACTTAATTCAGTTATATGCTTAATTCCATAATATGTATACTGGTGCAGCAAATACGCTTAACTCAATTAATTATTTTTTTTGCATACTTTAATGTGAACAGCTTGTACCAGTTAATATTGGGCACCTTGTACTGGGCATACCATGTATCCCCTAGTCTGCATGTCAGTAGACCGGGGAAAACCGCCCATGCCAAACTGTACCAAGCGGTATTGCAAACCATAGATATAATATGTATGTACATATGTATGTATGTAATACACAAATGGCAAATGGAATTTACTTTTAACTAAGTCTATTTATGTTTCATGTCCAATTCAGGATAAATTTGTAACAGATCAAAAGTTCTAAACTGAACTGCTTTGAGTTTGACTTGTATAGTTTCTAATAAAAGTCCAAACCAGTAGGTACATACTATAGCCAAATCAAAATGACCAATATGCAACCCTTGCAACCCCAAGTTGATCTTGTTTGGGCCATTATAAACAAAACTAAAATCATATAATATCAGCATATAATAAGAAAAGATAAATAGGGAAAACCAGAAAGGAAAGACTTATCATCTTTATTAATTAGCCAAAGATAGATATACCATTGTCATTCTGTGATTGTACAGGCTGCTCTATTGACAATACTCTTTCAAACTTTTCTGCAATGTTTCTTGTCATAGTGTGTTCTCTGACATCATCTTCTGCAGCTTCATGACTTGCAGCGAGAATGGGGAACAAATTTGAATTAACATCTGAATCACTTCTTCTATCAGTCAAATCCATAGATGCATTCGCAATCAGTTGGTCCTTGCTATCACCAGAAGCAAATGATGATTTACGTTTATGAGTTATTTTGTTGGACCTTGAACCACGAGAAATTGCTTCAGAAGCAGCTGTTACCACTCTGAAACTGTCCTGGCCCAGGTTGTCTCTAGGTACAATAACAGGCATGTACAGACGTGTATGTGTTCCCACACTACTCTGTACCGTCGAAGCCTTCTTTGAAGTTACCAAACTAATTGCTTTTGTGGTATTTGAACTCAATGCAGTGTTCCTTGATGGCAAACTTCGTTCAGTTTTGTTTGAAGGATTAAGAGAACCTTGAATAGCTTTTACAGAACCAGATGTGGTAGAACTAGGGGTGGATGCTTTCGAAGACATCCTGGAATGAAATCTTTGTGGTACAGTGATGCAGCTATCAGAGCTTTTGTTCCTTGTAACTCCACTCAGGGTAATTGGTGCTACAGTTGATGTGTTACATGAATTAGTTCCATGACTGATACTTTGTCTACAGTCGTCAGCTGTGTTTCATATAGCATAATCCAAAAAAGGATGGAAAATTACAATCTCATGATTGAAAGTTCTTCCGAAAATGAAGGTCAAAGTGATAGAAATTATACAAGAAAGAAGTTACACTTACAAATCAAGCATGTGCCTCCTTCTGTCTCCTTGGTTTTAATTCCAATATCATGATACTCAGTGGTAGGTTTTATATTAGATACACCACTGCTCTCTTTCAGTTCCAGGGAAAAGTTCTCTACCTGAAAAGTAGGCTCTACAAGGCCACTTGCTTTTGGCACCACACCAAGAGCATAGGGAGCAATGAGCTGAGACACATAGGCAATCTACTTAGTAGACTAATATACAATAGACTATCACACAAATGTGGAAATCAAGTTAGGTAGTTACCGATATATCTGCCACCCAAACTCCAACACGGCTTTCATAGTAGGAGCATCCCAAGAGTTTCCCTTCATATATACTGAGATCACCCAAAGTCGACCACCCCATATCAACAACATCATGACATCTTAAGGGCTCCCAAGAGAATACCTAGTAATTATACTTAGATAAATGAGCAATGACAACTTTTCTGTCAGATATCAAGCACTATTATAATTTATAAAAGAATTTACTTTCAAGGTTGCTTCCAACCCACAAAATAGGGTTTTTCCATCAGGGTGAAAGATCATCGAGCACACCCCAGTAGCCTGAGAAAAGAAGAAGAATCACATAATGTAGAGATTTAAAAAATAGTTCCATTATAGACATCCATATTAAGTAATTTGAGATTCTTGATGACATATTTATATCTGAATCTCATTCGTGTGATATGTATAAGTATTCAAGTAAAACATAGAAGGCTGAGACATTCTATATGAAAAAAATCTATGCAAATTAACTATTAAGAAAATATTGGAGTTTCTTCACACTTGGAACATCCAATATATGAAAAATGTGCCAAGGGGCATACATTCTCCCTCTCCTCATTCATCTTCTTCCTCAAACCAAGGGACATTTTGAAAAACCAATTCAATCATGTCCTTCCTAAAGTGGCCAGAGGTTTCAAGTAGTGTGTGGTACAAGGGCCTGATGCCAAGCAGATCTCATTTGCAACAAAATCCACGCTCAAGCCACAACCCATATTGCATAGTAAACCACAATATTAACAACCTTACTTCTTGGAATGAGAATGACAAAATTAGGCACATTTTTGTCTTATGTGTTACTATGCTGGATTAGTCAGTCATGATCTTTGGTCTTCAATCTGACTTGATGAAAAGAAATAGATCACTTCCAATGGACTCATTTAGTCATTTTGAATGATTCCAATTTACCTCACAGCTAATAAAAAGTAGAACACTTTGATGGTTTCTCTCATACATTAAAAAGATTGTAGACAGCTTAATATAACTGGGTGATTTTTCACTGATAAGAGACTCTTATTCCTCTTAGTTACGCTTCTTTATTTCTTTCACTTTCATCCTTTAGTCAATTTTAATATAACAAGAGATAAAGAGGTAAGAGTTTCTTGTTTGACTTGTGTGAAGAGTGTGGCTAATTATTCCACTTCCTCATAAATTGTGTGTGTTGCCAAACCATTTCCTTCCATACTCTATTGTCTAGATCTTTGGCCACTAGTCCTGTTGGCTCTCATTATCCCATTCCATCCTTCAAGAGTTATCTCTCTTAGTGCACTATAAGTCTTTGCTATGCAGCATTGTTTCTCTTTTACTACCCAAGACTTCTTTTTTATCATCAATGATTAAGTTTCCAGAATTGAGAATAACAAGCACTCCTTAGACAGCAACATGGAACAAAATCTATATAACAAAGTTAACAACCCACTAGGAAAAGTAGATGATAGATTGCAATAGAAGATCTCTCTTTTTTCTCTCTATCTCTTTGGCGTACTTGAAATAATATTTTACTATTAACTTGTGCTTTTCATATGTCAAATTGTTTTCCTACAATTGAAATATAATTTCACTAGATAAGATTAATTTGATCTCCATAATATTTTTTCTATTGCATCAGTTGGTTTTCACTACAAGCAAACCAAAGCCAAAACCTCACATTCTTCAGCTCTAGCACCTACATTGCCCTACAATCTACATTATATACTTGGTGAACAAAGTAATTGTTGCAAGCCACCAACACATTAAGAGTATACAAAATGGTATTTGCGCTATCCTGAAATGCTCTTCCACACCAGTCTACTCTTAATCAAGGACTTAGGCAGCATGATGTTAATAGGCATGGGAAGTTGTATATCAGTGACAAATGTACTGATGATGCTGAGTAATAGAAGATGGTGTCAGAAATTTAATCTCTGGAGATTTCTCTTTTCTAGGGTAGGTTAACACTACATAGGGAGGGCAGTTAACAGATAATGGCAGCATATAAATTTATAAAATGACAAGTATCATTCAACTGATAAAACCATTTCAGAATAACACCGAATGATGAAAATGATAAACTAAAAATTATATCATAACATCTGGTGCAATTCTAATGGTTAAGATAATGAACTCTTAGATTAAGGATAAACAGAAAATGCAAGCATAGATGTAAGAACTTGTATTTGATGTTCAAAGAGAAAACACTTAACATACCTCAGGCCCCACAGAACCTATCAGTTCAAATGTTTCAAGATCCCAGAATTTCACAGTTCGATCAGCTGAGCCTGGAATTGTTTCATATCAGCCCATCAAGAGAAACAATAGTACAGAGCATAGAACTACATATTACATATACGAAGAACTACCATGACTAGGAGCTAAGATACTAATGCATAAGATGAGCAGAAAGATATCATCTTAGTACAATATATTTAATAGAAAAAGTCAAATCAACCACAGAGAATCAACAAAATCATGCCTAAATCTGAAGCCTACAGGTTGTTTGGTCTTAAAAATGTAGGGCTGTAGCAATCACAATTAGAAAGGCATGTAAATTGGAACGTTCCATCATTCAGAATCACTGTAGCAAGTTTCAATTTGAGAGAAAATTAGAAAATTATCACATATCATTAGTTTAATACGTTAGTGAACTCGCAATTCAAGAGAAAATATCACATCTAATTAGTTTTATATTTCAAGAATAGTGAATTAGACTTTACGCAAACACTGACAGAGGCTTATGTAGAAGGAAAAGTATTCAGTAACAGTTAAATGTTTGAGGTTTCATTTAATTCTCTTGGGTTCAAACATGTGACTAAAGTATATAATCATCATCAAAACCTTGCTTTCTGCCTTTGTCTAGACAAATTCTGTACATAGGGGCTATGAAAAGCTACCATATGTTCATATGAAAATAAAATGCAGATCTCCAACATATAGACGGGTTATTTTTTTTTTAAGTACATATGCAACAACATTTATTGAACTACATATGCCATAGGTCCAGAATAATTAAAGGCATTATTTTTTTTAAAAGTGGGTCCTACACTTTCATGACTTCAGAAATCATAAGTTGGTTCCTAAAATAGCCTTATGGATGGAACAAAAATTGTTGATTAAGGGCAAGGTTTAGATACAATTTTATGTGACATAACCATGCAAATGAAGAAAAATAATCAAAAAATTGAAAATAAGAGCATACCTGTTGCAAGTAAAAATTCATGAGGATGAAAGTCTATACACCTGATTTGTCCATTATGAAACTTAAAATCATGCAGAAGCTTTCCTGCTGTTAAATCCCACAGCTGTTCAAAGAAGCATTAACATAAAACTGTGTTAGCTGTCATTTAGGGGAAAAGAAAACCTAGACATGATTATGCGGCACAATTATCCAACAACATTACCTTCACCATGTTATCTGCTCCTCCTGTAACAACCCAACGCCCATCTGGTGTAAATCTAATTTTTTGAATTCCCCCAGCATGGCCCTTGTAAGTATGAATGCATCCCTTCTTTCTAATATCCCATATTTTAAGATCAGTATCCAAAGAACCAGATGCAAAGAATTCACCAAATGGATGGAATTCAACTGAGGTACAATTGGATCTGTGCCCAGTAAGAGTCCGAACAACTACACTTTGACATGAACAGCCAAATCAGAAGCTGTTCAACAAAATTTCACAAACCATGATACTAATGTATCAAAAAAACAGTAAAGCATGATATTAATGTTTAAAAGATAGTTAAGCTCACATGTCGCAACAAAGGACTTGTCTTGGCACCAATGATGTCATTAACCAGTTATAGTTGGGGAGTATCAAACCATGATTAACATGAGCTATTTAAATAGGCATCTTTATGTTATCATAGTTGGTCTTTACGATTTAGTATCCTATGAGGTAAAAGGTCAGTTTCAAGTGTTGGACTAACAATTGTTGTAGTTATAACTTACAAGTATTATAAACCTCAAGTTATACAACATGAGTTATGAACCTTTGGGTGAGTATTAAAACTAATGTGTTTGTGTTAATAAACTTCCAGGTAATCTCAAACTCTTTGGACATGACTTCTTTGAGTTCTGTGAACAACTTCTGGCTATTTATTGGAAGAGTACTTTTAGTTTAGGCTACATGTTCTTTAATATAAAGAAAGGAGATATTGTTGCACTGTACTGACCGGTATTTACCAGTCCAACCATTGACTGCTGTTGGAGACGCAGCATGTCGGTATACCCGCCTGGTATACCAATATCAAACCAAGATCTAAATCATTGGCTTTATACCTTTATCTATATGTGAGGTGAAAGAATGTGGCCCAGAAATCTCCATTGCAAAGAAAAGGTCGATATTGTACGTGTTGGTAATAAAATCTCCATTCAACTAGGCAAGAACACATATGACATTGAACAAGTAAGCATACAGACACCAGACACTGTTTTCTGTTCAAAAAATGGCAAAATTGTATTACAAAATAACAGGTAACAATTAAAACTACAAAAGCTCTCCATTGGCAGATTCACAAAGTTGAGAAATGTGTATGGCATAATTACACTATAGATTTGATGGGGCAAATGGTATTAGTTGCATGATTACACTATGGAGTTACATGTGTTAGATTTATTATTGCAACCTGAAGTTAGTTGCCTGACAAAGGAAAGGCTGGCATGTTATGAAACTGTGGGTTACTATTATGAGTTTATGACTAAACCTACTTGCTTTAATTAACTTCTACTAATGAAGTTGTCAACACCACATCACCTAAGCTTATAAAGTAAGGCTTATAGGAACTACATTTTGGTAAGCCAGAATTATAGTGAGAAAAGGGCTATGGAAGAAAAAGGTTTGTATGGTGCAAAGCAATAGCCTTATATATTAAACTGAGTTCAGTTTTTTCTTTTTTTTTCCCATTTTTCTCCTTCATAAAAGAATTTTAAGTTTGTGAGAACAAAACAAGTTGTTACCTATTTTGGCCACCACACTCCAGTGAAGACTCAAACCATTTACTTCAACAATAGTAAACTGGGTTAGAATCACTATCACTTACTCTTCGCCTCTTCCAGATCCCAAAGTTTAATTATGCCAGTAGATGATCCCCCAAGAACCAAGACTTCCGCTGAATCAAAGGCCACAGATTCAACAGAACCCATATGACCAGATAAGCTCTGCAGATAAAGTATGATTAAACAAAACAAAACAAAACAAAACAAAAAATCAACTTCTGAAGCGAACTACTAGAGCCAGCAGAAAGGTGAAGGAATGAAGCCATTATGGTTTTAGTGGCCTTGTCTTCCAGTAACAGGAAGCATGCAGGATTAATATAGAAGTCCACAGATAGCAAGTTAACTATTTGGGTGTATATTAGTACAAACACAAAGAGTCGATTGAATTGCCAATTACCATTATGTCACCCTAAATCAGTAACATTATACCAAAATCTTGAAAATCTACATACATAAAAACTAAAGTTTGAGCACCAGGAAGGAGAAGAAAAACTGAAATTTAGGACTCACCAGTAGTGGTGTTGGTTTACCAATCGCCCATAGATTTACTTTGCGATCTTCACCGCCAGTAACAAAAACTCTACTTGATTTCTTCCCAAGAGCCACACAGTTGACATCAGATGCATGCGCTACGAATTCCTCTATTTCCCAAGGGTCAACGAAAACCCAAATGGAATAAACTAAATTTTCTAACAAATACCAACCACGAAGACCAAGCACAGACATTTATTCTCTACAAGTACAGATTTTGGACGAAAATAGTCAATCTTTTAATATCAAACTTCTTTCATCTAAGCTCAAGCTTATTTGTCCAAACGCAAATGTTAATGAAGCACATAAAACTCGAAACACGAATATATGAAGCAAATAGTAGCTGATCCCGGCACAAGAACACCAAAAGAGCAACCAAATGCATTCGTATAAGTAGTGCAGACACTCCAAGTCATCTCCACTTTTCGTCCTCGACACAGATTCCAGTTCAGAGCGATTTCTTTAGGCACAGGGGGAAAGAAAACCCGAGTTCAAAAAGAAAAAAGAAAAAAAGAAGACGAGACACGAAAACAAGATCGGCGCAAGCATATTTCGAATTCGAGGAAGAAAGACAAGAAGGATACGGAGCTTGTAACCACGATTCAGCGCCATGTCTCCAGCTCGGGCTCTCTCCGGCGAATCGAGTCGGAGCTTCCCAACGGTGCGCGATTGGAGTCGAGCTCAGTCAATCGGGGGCTCGGACCTCCACCACGGAAGATAGAGAAAATGCGGAAAAAGAAAGGGGAAAAGAAGAGGAAAAAAAGAGAGGAGAGTGAACGTTGGATGGTGTATGTCGCTGCTGTGACTCGCTCGGACCATGCGGAAGGAAGAGATCGGTGGGTGAGCAAAGCGCTCCACGGCTTCCTTTTACCCTTTTTTATTCTTTCGGGATCTCGTGCGGTTGTTCGTGTATGACTCTTTCCTCCAAGTCCATCCACCCGTGAACAGGTCTCCGTCCTGTCAGCCCCGATAAAGCAAATGAAAACACGATCAGGATCCACTTCGTTGGGACATTGCACCAAGCAGGCGAACAAGTATGCTAATTGCTGGAATAGGCGGGCCCCCCTGTTAATGCATGTTAATTTGACCAAAAGTTTCCTGAATGGTACAATGATCGAGACACAGATCACTCGTGAAGCGAGCACACTCTTCATCCAAGCGGACGGTTCAAAAGCGCGTTGTAGTGACGTGGCGCCTCAAATCGCTCACGAGCTACGAGGCCCAAGTACCAAATCAGAACCACGTGTTTGCTCACTTGAATCGACAGCAGCTCCTCGTGGGCCCCACGTCGCCGCAAGCATCGCCAAACAGGTAGGAGATCGGGTAGGTCGCTGATCGGCACAAAAATAACAAATACGTATTGGTTCACCTGCGCCGGAGGCCGGAGCCACAAGAACGCAAGGCTTAGGTTGCTGCACGTGGCCCGCACATGAGAGGCCGGTGACACCGCACCTTTCACAATTCGTCTGCGGCCGCCGAATCGGATGCATTACTAACGAATAATTTTTAGCACACATCACACGATGCCACGTCATCCATACCGAAATTGACACGTTGGTTCCGTATATTTCCAGCCGCATACGTTGACCGACCAATTCGGTGGTTGAATACCCACGTAATTACTGTTTTGAATGCCAATTCGGACAAAGCATTCAAATGTTTGACTATAAATTAGACCGACTCGGGTAGCAATTTTCGCACGTATTTTCATTCATATATTTACAAATGTTAATCTATAATCAATACCAAGGTTCGTAATATCGTATCGTACTGATATTTTAATCTGGGCTCGGTACCGATATGATACGATGTACCGAGAACTATAACACTACTACAATAGTATACTATATTGTTATTATAACAATGTACTAAACTGTAAACTGTATTATTGTAGTGTTACAGTGCATTGTAACAATACAATGCTACAGGTAATTGGTACCGAACGATTTGCATATCACTGCCCTATCGGATCGATACATACTACTCGTACTGAGCGATACGATTCGATATGACAGACCTTGCTCAATACTATTTGAGTTAATTAGTTATTATTCATATTTCGATTTTATATTTTTAAAATATATATTTGAGATCCCTATATTTATAAAAATAAATCATTTATTATAATTTCTTGTGACATCATCGATTTTGTTGTTGATAAAAATATCATATAATAAATCGAAATGAGATAGTACCAATAAATCTTATAATATATTTGTTAATAAAATCGACTATGTAAGAAAAAATAATATTAAATATTTTTATTTTTATAAATATAATAAATTCAATATAATCTATACTAAAGATAATTAATTAATTACAAGCCTATTATATAATTAGCCTTTACTATTCTCATTGTCACATTGCAGATCACGTCGAAGCAAAAGCCAAACACCGAGTTTTCTTGTGATGCTAACCTTCCAACAAAAGGGCTTAGCTCTTCACAACACCCAATTTATTTATGGAGTGGGTGAACATTATAGTAGCTAACTTCACATAATTAAATTGCAGAACATAAGGAATCTAACTTTATCTTAAAGTTGATGGGCCAAATTATGTTTCACGCAAATGAAAAAGTTGGAACTTCATAAGTTCATGCGTTCCCATCGATGCAATAAAATATGTAATGCAGAAGTGGTGGGTCAGCAATCACGAAGATTTTGATTGAAATTATTCTGCTGTTTTCAGTGTTCATGATAATTATCTCTATCGGATCAAGGATTGATGAGTACTTATGTTCATGAAATGTTCTCGATCGTATCCATGTGAATTCCTTTCTCTATAACATTATGTGATTTGATTGCTCTACGAGCTCACACTACTCATAAAATGACTTGATAATTAGCATAAATCTAGTGGGTTCCAAAAATATCATGTACGGTATCCCCTGTCATGCTTCAATTTGACCCAATCCAAACCTAATTGGAACCCAAAAATTCATATTTTGGGAGCTATAATGGGTCGGGTCGATCGATTGGAAAGTAATTTCACTGTATTTGTAGAAGGAAATATAAATAAGCATGACTTTGTGAGCTATAATTCTAATTTAGCAAAAATTAGATCGATTGATTATCTGAAAGTAATAATATAAATTTATTCTATTCGAGTCAAGGATTATGCTTGATCTATATGAAGCACTACTAGCACTCTGGATATTGATTATGATTATATATATATATATATATATATATATATATATATATATATATATATATATAAATATGATGTTTATTTAAATAATAATTTATAAAAAAAATAGTTTAATGATGATTATTTATAATTGTTACTTTGATGATGTGAATATTGATGCTTAAATTGATTCAAATCAATTTACGTCCATATATTAAGAAGACCGATAAGTTGTTATATACTTAAACTTTTATCTTGTATTCAACCAATATATATAAAGATCAATATCATTCGTCGGATTCTCAATATAATTTATTTGATACTTAATTATTATATTTTCATTATTGATTGATTGTACTTTCACATCAAATTGTTATCGGGAATAAATATTTTTTTTTAACTTAAAAATATTTAATATATAAAATCTTAAATTATTTGTAACATTCTTATTAACGCAATAAAAATTAAAAATATCTTATTATGAGTAAAATCTAAGATAGATTAAGCACAAGTGACTTCACAGCATCAACCAGCTTAACAGATTAATATTAAGTGCTTAAAAAATAATGATTCTGACTACAATAAAAACATATTTTTTTAATTATTTTTGTCAATTGTTAATATTTGAAATGACTAACCTGATAGTAATTTATCCACTAAATTAATAAAAAGATTTTGACTGATCATAGCAAGTGGAAAAGAAAATACAGCTTTACTTTGAAGAGGCATACATGCAAATTTGCTAACAAATTAACATTAGTTGAGATAATGTTCGCTTTATAGGAGTATGGGAGAAAGAATAATTCTGTCAATAGTTAATATCTACCCAAATGCTAAAGCCGGAGTGGTTGGATTCGTGACTCAGATTCAAGCTTAGCCCAACACCACAGCGAATCAACACGTCACTCGGGTGTTCCGATCCTGGTTCCCCCGGTTACCCAACGACCCACCCGAACCCGGAGCAAAGCAGCGGTGGCCCCGCTGGTCTCTACGATCGGGTACAGCTCAACGGGTACGCCGAGGGCCGGTCTGTTGTGGGTTCGTGACCCGGTCTTTGAAATCCGAGTCGCTAAGCGCTTTCCTCTTTGACTAGTAATATATTGTTAACCAAAGCTAATCCTGCTCTCGTCGGTTCCCTTTGAAGTCACCCCCTTTCTCTCCATTCTTTCTCCTATATAAAATGCGGCAGGGACACATCCGAGCCCTCGATTCCTGCCTAGTTTCTCCCCTCCTTTCCGTCTCCCTTCTTCGTCGTCTTCTCTTGTATTATTGAGGGGCAGAGTCGAATCGACGACGACGACGACGACGACGCCCCGGTTCTCGGAATTAGGGTTTGGGACGACGCCGATGGCCGATGCGCCGGGGAATTCGTTCGACACTTTTGACGCCGACAACGCCTTCCTCTTAGATGACAACCTCTCCATCAGCGTCGACGGCCTCTATGCCATCCTCGATGAGCAGCCCGTTCTCCCGCCCGACGACCAGTCCCAGGCAAAATTCCCCTTTCCCCCCTTTGAATTACGGCCTCTGCGTGTGAGATTTTGGTTCCTGCTTTTTAGTAACCTGCGTGTGTCACCGATGGGATCTTGATGTTCTCGATCGGGGATCAGCTGCTTTGCCTAGTGTATAGATGAACTAAGGGAACAGGACTGGTCTATGTATTATCAGCGTGAAAAAGAGCATCTGTGATTGTAATAGGTTCGTGTTGTTCTATCTGGAACACGTGGAACCGTATGGTGATTAGTTGCTGCAATTGACCCCTTGACGAGGTCTCTTTGTAGCTGAAAGAAAGGGCCATTGATGGAGGTCATGCCCTTGTCTTAGTTTTGAATCCTGCGATGATCAATTTGTGACAAGGTTCTACTGCGATTTTTCCTCTTTCTCGACTAAAACTGCTTGGAACACTAGGATTTGCTATTAAAGACCTGCGCTTCTTTTACAGTTTGACTGTCAGCATCTCAATAGGTATTCATAACTTAGCTATGAACTTTAAGCAATTTCCCATCAGCATGTAGCTCGGATAATTGAGATGCAAGGAGTCATTAGTTTTTATCTATCAACAATGCTTTATCGATTATGAGGTCTGGGCCACTAAGAAAAGGCATACTAAAAGTTTATGTTACATTTGATGAAAATGTTAAGATGGATGTGTGGAATTATTAAGCAATATAGGAAAATAATGTTTTCATTTGCAGTTAGGTTTAGTCTCGGTAGAGAATAAAATGAGAAAGAATACTTTAGGATGGTACAAACAGAAGATAGTGTTGTAGTTAGAATAGGTGAAATGATTCTATTAATGGTGCGAGAAGAGGCAGAGGAAGATCCACAAAGATAAGACTTTGGTTTATTTTTTACGGATCTTAATGGCTTAAAAAGTCCCATGTAACCAACCCCAAATATTTAAGACCTTATGACTTTATTGTGGTCGTTATTATTGGATTAGTGTCTAAACCTCTTGCTGGGTACAATCCTCCTTTAGAAGTCAGAAATTTCGCATATTTTGACCATCATAAATTTGGACTTGCATCGAAATGCTCTTCACTCTTGTCTCGTTTCCATTCATACAGATGAAATACATGACCCCCAGATTTAGAGTATCCTACTTTCACCAGTGCTATACACTAATAAATTAATAATTTATAGATGACATTCAAGATATTATCAGTATTTTTGGTTGAATTGGAGTCTTTTGAATAGTTTAACAATAGTTCTATGAATTTATACTTTGAGGGGAATTGTTGATATTAGTAAATAGGTGTGTTTTGACCAATATATACTATTTTTCAGACTTATTTTATACAGGGCCTTAGATACGAGTTTCATACTATATCCAGTAACCTATTGGACCAACACAATACTGGTATATTGGACGATACATTGACCTGTATCACCTAGTATCATTGAATAAAATACTTCGATACCAACACATATAACTCCACACCGGTACTTGGTTTGATAGGTAACTACTGATTGGTACATATCAGTCTCATGGATATTTGATTTCTTGAGTTTATGAAGTTTTTTCCTAGAACATTTAGGGACTAAAAGAAGGCATACTTTTTTCAAATGTTTCCTATGCTGATTCATGTTTTTTGCATGATAACTTTTTAAGGTGTTGCAATTAAATAAAAATCCGGAAGGTCTCTTAAGGTTAAACTCTTAGGTTTAAATTTTTGGTTATGAATCATATTTTTGTATTAGTAGTAGCTTCATGTAGCCTTCTAGTTGATCTCAAGGGTTTTAAGGAGAGAATTTGTCTTCTTCATATCTACAAGATAGAGGAACATGGTTGTCATTATCGCTTTTCATTTGTGTCAACTGTCAGAGTGATAGGTTGCTTGAGCAAAACTTTATTCACACCATCTTATTACTTTTTTTCAAAAAGAAAAAAGGGCATCTCATCTCATGTCTTGCCCGTTGCAGACAAACATTGCTATAAAAAAAAATCAAGAGAGAAAGGAGAGTAACAAAAGAACGGAAATGCCAAACAACTATTCTGAATGTAGAACTAGTTCCCCTGGAAAAAAAAGAGAATTTTATGTTGAATATTGATAACCAGAAAGAAAAACTCTTAGAATATGTTTGATAAATATTCATGGGACTTTGGTCAGGTCAAACATGAAGCACCAATATCATCTTCTTCAACTACTAGTTATATTCTCTTTTTTTTTTAGAGAAATTTGTATGATGTTGTTATGGTCCATATTGACATAGAAGAATGGACATAATGTGACGATTATAGTAAAGTATTCCACTGTCCACACTATTTTATGTGGTCTTCCAACAGTTTATTCTTTTGACTGTGCAACACTTATTTTTTCATGAATATGAATTCTTTTAACCACGCACAGCTCAGTATCCTCATCACATAGACACTATTTTTTGCATGTTTTCTAATTGCCTATCATTTGATCCAGAAAATACGGCTGCCCTCACAAATCCTGAAAAATTTTTATTTCCAATCTGGAGGATATGTGACAACTGCACAAAATTCCTGATGCTTTCTTCACTCTATCCATCTCACTCCAACTCTATCTAGTTCTTGTTAACTGCTCAACTGAGTAATGTATCTAAGACATCTAAATTTTTTGCATACGTATCTCTTATTATTGTCTGTTCTAGATATATTTTGGATTCTTCTTTTGACATTAAACTTACAGCTCATATATCTAGTCAACCCTTAGTTTCTAAGTTTGTCTCCATAATTCAAGAATTAGTCCCAATTGAACTCTTATCAATCAAATCATTATCATTGACAAGTAACCTGACATGGAACTTTATGGACACAAACTTTATATTATTAACTCTTATCTATCAAATCATTATTCTGAATATGGCTAGTTATAAACACATCTATGGTGTATATATATTATATATTATGGAAACAATTATGAAATATGAATCATAGCAGGTAAATATATTTTTTTAGTAACAACTAATATATACATTATCCAGAAGGCCTAAAATTTTTCAGCTTATGATTTTGGAGATAGTGGAAGGCCCTACTATCTGCTGCTGTAATGAGACAACTTTTGAATCCTACCTGGCATTGGTTGTTCTTGTCCTCATTTGAAAGCGTTGGAATTCTAGAGAGGGGAAACTGTTAATCCTGTTCGTATTCAAAAGCTTTTTGGAGAGTTGTTTATACCGTTTAGATTCAAATGCATTTGAAGTATGGATTGGAGAAGGGATGAAGCGCAGAATACAAGAAAAGAGGAGCTAAAGAGAGAGAGAAGGAAAGATTTTTTTTTTAAATGGAGGAGCAAAAATTGAAGGAAAAATAATTAAAAGAAAAGAAAAAGTGGGCAGAAAAGAGAAGTAAAAGGGAAAAACTGTTATTGAAAATAATTTAAAATTTTTAAGCTGCTTTTAGCTTTTAAGCAATATTAAAAGTTAACACTATTTTAAAGTATATTGAAAGCACAATATTATCCTGTAGTTGTAATCAGCTAATCTTAACTTAAAGAGAGAACTACTATTGGATGCTATATAATATCTGGCTTGACATTTTGTACTGAAATCCAAGCAAATCTTTTTCCTCTTTTGAAGTCAATAAATTAGTTGGAATTGGCTGAATATGATTGACTCCAACTGAGTCTGATTGGTTTTGGCTACTTTCAATCAATTTCTAATGATATTAATATTGGTTTGTTTGGAATTGCTATATAAACAAACTATGAGATGCTTTTCTTTTATTGAAGTATGAAAGTTTAAAGGAATTCCAAGTAGCATAATGCTAAATTATGAACGCAGTGCATCTGGCAGGGGCATTAGGCTGCTTGTGCTATGTGTAGACTCCAGTTTGCCACTTTTTTTTCTGGTTCTATGTGAAAGATATCTGTTTTGAGGAATGATAATGGAAGTTTGTATATTGCTATTGTATTTATAGTTATATTCATAGGGAAATTTCAATTTTCATCTCATCCATGTGTTTTTGCTACAAGGCCTCCCTTATCAAGAATTACAATGAGAACCTTATGTTTTCCTAACTTGTTATTTCCACCCCTTGTGGTAAACATTCATTAGCCAAAGGGGTATGCTTGTCAAATTTATTCTTTTGACTACTTGAATGTTTTCAATTGGACTTTGAATGACAAAAATGCCTTTTCATGTAACAAATACAAATAGAACAAGAATGCTTTATGATAAATACAATAGGATCTTCATCCTATGATAGAATTCTTTTTAGTCCTTTCTTCTATCTCCTCTATTCCTTTCCCTTGTTTTTGTGGAGGACAATGTTCAGTTCATTTCTGTGGTGAGAGGTGTCTTTCTTGTGTCTAGCGATGGTGGTTGTAGGAATTGTTTTTAGGATTTATTTTATAACAGGATGTATTTAATATTTGTTTTCTTACAGTGGTAAACTCGAGTGCATTTCAATAACTTTTCTGCTTGTCTTAGTTAAATTTAGTGATTAGGTAAGTCTCTATCATTTGTGATAACATCTGGGGGCAGTATATGATTAGTCTAAAGAGTATGGGGTTTTCATGTCATTTCCAATGAGGGATGGTTTGTATCCTAACTTTTTGGATGTCATTTCCAATAAAAGGAAGGTTTTTATTTTAATTTTGCCTAATCTCTCATCTCAAAACTTGCTTTTATCAAGTAAAAGATAAAAGAGGGTAATCTACGTAACCTGATAAGTTGGAAGCTTGGAAATCCAACAACTTTCAAGAGAATTAGTGGAAGATAAAAGGAACAAAAGAAAGAGAAACAAGATATCTAGTCGGACTGCGAGTCTGGGGTAACAATGTAACATTACTTTTGTGTGGCTGCATCTTGCTCTCAAACACTAGCATGATATCTAGTCAGACTGCGAGTCTGGGGTCAGCTAGATGTCTGATTTCACCTGCTACTAGTCTATTGGAATCTATCTACAACTCCTGTTGTACCTTGCAGATTATCTATTGGTGAAATCCTAGTTCAAATTAAATAATAAGAAATTTTAAATTAATAATGATTTAAAAAGCGTTAGGCGTCAAGGTCCAAAAACGTCTGAGGCGCTAGGCGCTCACCCAAGCGAAGCGTGGCGCAAAAATATAAAAATATATAATATAATTAATATATATAATTATTTAAATAAAAATATGATATTTAATTAAAAAATCTTACAAAATCATAATATCACATTAACAAAAAAATCTCAAAATTCAAAATAATGACAATAATTTTAAATAAATAAAAATTAGGAGTATTAAAATCAAAATAATATATTATTAATCTAATAAATAAAAAAATATTGTTACTAGTATACAGTTAATAGTATACTGTTAATATACTGTTAACAGTATACTATCGAGTCGATGTGAGAAGAGGTAGCAGCGAGCAGCGGGAGTGGGAGACGCGAGCGGCGACAGTGGCAGCGACAGCGGTAGCAGCGAGAAGCGGGAGCGGCGAGCAACGACAGTGGCAGCAACAGCGGTAGCAACGAGCAGCGGGAGCGACGAGCGGTGATAGTGACAATGGCAGCGGTAGCAACGAGCAGCGGCTACAGTGGCAGCAGCAGTGACAAGCAGGGTTAGGGTTGGGAAGTCGCGAGAGGAAGGCTGATATCGGTGTTTTAGTTGGTTCGATTGAACCAACTAAAGCACCGGAGACCGAACCAGACCTAAAACGCTGGTTCGGTCGCCTGGTTTAACCCGAGCGCTCGCCCGAAGCGCCCAATGCCTGGGCTCAGGTGAGCGCCCAGGCGATGCCTCTTTGAAGCGCATCGCCTGGAAATGAAGCGAGGCGCTCGGGCCTCGCCTCGCCTCGCCTCGCCTCGCCCGAGCGCCTAGGCAAGCACCCGAGTGCCTATTGAAATCACTGTAAACTAATATGATGAATAAAAGATTCAGACACATTAGATTATGACGAAATCCTAGTTCAAAGTTTCAAATAGTATTCATGAAAGGCAACTAAATTTTAAACAATCGAATATTATGCATTTGTTAAATAATTTAATAGAATGTGACTTTTTAATCACAACTCAGTTGACTTATACCTCAAGCTTGTTTAAGACACAAGTATCTGTAGACTGAAAAGCTCCATTCTCAAAGCATTGAAACAATGTAAAGAAGCAAATGCAAATTGATCTTAGTTATAAGTTATAACTATGTTTATCAATGCTAGATACAACATACACTCAAATATTGACCTAATTAGTCTTGGTTTGACTTGTTCAAGCTGAACCAAACTGGTATTAATTGCACATATTTACATACTATCTTAAGATAGTCCTTTTAGGTACCTAAGATATTTAATTCGGTGATTCGTAATGATCTCATCTCTATAAAACCTTAGAAATTTCATTGAATATAATCCTTATTGAGCTTGTGTTACTTCTTTTGTTTACATGGTAGTAGTTATTTTTTAAAAAAATTTGATAGACACTAATTTCTTTGAGATGTAATATACAGGTTACTTTAGAATGTTTAGACAAAAGCAAGCTAGCTGGTGGCCCAGCAAATCCTGATAATGCCTTTCAGCCTCATGCTGGTACTTCTGTTGTACACACTTGTGTTAATATATTTTGGTGGAAAATAACATCATGTACATGAATTATTCCTGTTAAGTCAATACAGAGTCCATGCATGACAAATCTCTTTCTTCTCTTTTTCTCTTAATGCTATGTTTAGGTCTGTTAGAACCTTCAGCTCGTAGGGAGTTCAATGAAAGACTTGGTTATCAATGGGGTCCATCAAATGTTATGGGTGTATCAGGTTGTAAAAAAGAAATGAATTTAGGAATTTCTTTTGGATCTGAAGGAAGCTTTGACTGTCACTTTTTTCCAATGAGTGGTGATACAATGAATTTGGTTGGAAGCTCCTATGACAGTTTGACGGGTAGCAACTTCGACAATCAACAACTTCAGTGCTTACAAAATTGTAGCTTCGATGATGCTGAAGAAACAGACCTTAATTTCTCCAAATATGCTGACTTTGGGCATGATTTGCACTTGGACAATGACCAAAAGGACATTGATCAGATGAGAGCTGAGAATTCATTGCAGAACAGGGTCATAAAGCATGAATATTATGCAGATGGTATGTCATCGTTCATGCACTGCAAGGTGGAACAGCATTCCCAATGTAATTTTGCACACACTAGGAATATTTTGGCTGATAATATTTCTAGTTTTTGTTTTGCAGATTCATCGCATAATATGATAAATGAAAAGTCTGGTTTAACTGATGGTAAGCGCTTTGATGACAGAAGAGCCACTGGGAAAGAATCTCTGTTGGAGGAAAAAAGTCTCTGTCCTTATTCGTCTATGGATCTTGATTCAACTTTCCTAAATATGATTAATTCTAAGTCAAATACTACTGAGACAACCAATATCATGTACAATGCTTGTGGCAGTGGCTCTTTGTTATATGGAGAGTCTCCTACCAATGGTTCCATAAATGGCTTAGGGAACACATGGTTGCCTCATTTGTCACATCAAAATGAAGTAATAGTTCAGAGGAAGTATGAAAAATATGGCCGACATCCAATCCAAAGTTCATCTAGAAGCAGTGCAGTGGAGTTGGACACAGGATTGGAATCAGTTGGGTCCTTGTTGCAAGACTTCCCAGTGGCGGACAGTGATGAACCACTGCCAGACACTTGTGCTGAGCAGTGCCATCTAGATGATTTTAGTCTCAAGAGTGAATCTAGTATAGATTCTTCTCCGCTACCATCTAGTAGAAATTCTACCTCTGATGATGCCCATGTGTTTGTTATTGATGAATCAGAAGAATGGGTCCCTGATTCTTTGACAAATCCACACAACAATTGGCAAAAAACACTAACAAAGATTGAAAGAGATCAGGTGCATGAATCTCATTATAAACAACACAATGGTCCCAATCAAAGTAATGATGATGCTCCGAAAAGGAATTTCATGACAAGCTGCATAAGTGTGGATGATGATGCTGACATATGTATTCTTGATGATATCAGCAATTCTGCCCGCCCATTCCTACCACCAGTGAATGTAAAAAGTCATCCTATGTTAGAGCACTCTGGATTTGTTGAGACATGTCAGCCTAGATATATAGGGATGAAGCTCAAGGCAAATGATGAGAGATCGACTTTTCGGCTGGCGTTGCAGGTTTCATGATGCCTTTCCTTTGCTAATAATTGATTCATGAATACCCAGCATATTAGTATTGGACACGTATATTGTCACGCAATATGTTTTAAATATCTTTCTTAGATTCTAGATATATTTCTTTTGGTTTAAGAACTTTCAATTTGACACAAGGAACTTTATTGTGAATATTCACTAAGAATATTGTCTTAATGATTGTTTGAGTGATAAGCTAAGTTTTAAGGACATGATGCTATTTCTATTTTAAAATTGAGATATTCCAATCTTTTATTGTTCTCTAAGTAATTATTGCTCCAGTATTTTGTAGTTGTCGTTTCTTCGGTACTTTTCATATGATTGAGGGCCACATTGTCAAAATGACATTTGTAAGTTGTATATCATTGCTTCAGGTATTGCTCGCATGCCCTTTTTCACTAATGTGTGCTCAATTCCATATGATTTGTTGGATTTATTTTTTAGTTTGGAGATTGATAGAGAAATTGTTGATTCATTGGCTGACGAAAATTGATGTCTTAGTTTTGAATTTTGTGAAGCCAAAGTGTAAATGAAAACTACTATGAGACCTCTGATGGTGTATGCTTTTATGTTGCTTGGTCTCTTGGCCTACCATGTTTATTGTATTGACTCGTTGATATTTATTGTTAGAGGGCAGACCTTGGTACAAGGTTGCTCTGTTGCGACCTGAAGACCAGGGTTCAAATCTTGGAAATAACTCTATGTTTAAGGCTTTGTACATTGGCCCTCTCTGGATCTCGCATTGGCTGAAGCTTTGTATGCTGGGTTTATCATTCTTTTTACTCCACTCATCCATTTGGATGTTTTTATCTTAGCAACACTAATCTTTTGTGCATGTTGTTTCTCAATCCCCTAACATCCAATTCTATAAAGCCTGAGTGACCTTACAACCAAGGTTTAAAATTTCATGATGGAACCCATACTGATCATTACTTGGACTGGTTGGATCGCGTACGTATCGACATAGTGACATATTGACATGCTGACTCTACTCGGATCTTGCATTGGCGGAAGCCTTATATGCTGGGTTTTACATTCTTTTTACTCTGCTCATCCACATAGATATTTTGATCTCAGCCACACTAATCTTTTGTGTGTGTTGTTTGTCAATCCCCTAACATCCCACCAATAAAGTAATATGGTGACAATTGTAATCTGATCATCCTTAACAACCTCTATGGTAGGAGACACCAAAAAGGATGATCGTGGTAAGTACATACGACTTGGCAGGATTACTGTGCTAGAACTACTATTGTTGTTGTTCTACTGGTGTTTAACGCTATATGACGCATCCAACTCCTTTAAAAATGACCAACTATCACAGTGAAACTGTTGGCCATGAGATTCATTTTGGTGGAAATACTGCAAATGGGTACTTCCTGACTCCTGTAGCCATCAACTACCTTATCTTTTCCTGTATCCTTGCAACCATAAACAAACTGCATGTATCTTCTTCAGTCCATGCTCCACCTGTCTGTGTCTTTGTAGTGGGAACTAGAGAATCTTCCCTCTGGCCACCATTGTCAGTAGATGCATTGTTGTTCACATGAAATGAGGGGTTTTTGGGTTAAAAAGGGGAAAAGAGCAAGGTATACAGTTTCGAATAATACCGTTCGGTATGGGCGGTACGTATCGGTCCTACCGGAAACCGGTACACGGACCACTCGCTATCGGTCGGTATTTTTTATTTTATATATATATATATATATATATATATATATAGAGAGAGAGAGAGAGAGAGAGAGAGAGAGAGAGAGAGGCGACGTCGCCTCGTTTTTCTGTGGCGTTGCCCCGCCTGGGGAGAAGAGAGGTGATGTTGTACATTGTTTTATATATATATATATATACCGTTCGGTATAAAGTACCATACTGACAAAAGGTTGAAACTTTGGTACGGTATGATATTTCAATCCTTGGAAAAGAGAACCTTAACTGGTTTCTTTTGGATCCAAAAGTCAAGCAATGAGGTTGTTCCTTGGTTCATGCTCAGTAGCATTAAAATTGATTGGACTGGTCAATTTAGCCTGGTCCATGTGCCAGTTCATAGGTGGACTGATGAATGCCGTATGGGACATACTGGTCCATTTGAAATTTCAATGTTTGTCTGTCATATATATCAAGGAACAAGGTCTCACTTGGATCCATATGTACTGGCAGTAAATCAGAATGCAGACCATCTCTTTATGGATGGTACCATCAATTTTTTCTCAGTAAAATGCTTCTTGGTTGGCCCCCCCCCCCCACCACAATCACCAATGCCATGTTCAATGCATTTACCTTAATGTCCATATCTCTCAAAGTCACATTTACCTTTCATAATGTGGTCACTGCTTCTTCTCAAGTTGTGATACACCATCTAGTTACGTGGGTGTTTCTATGTTCTAAGTATGTATAACCAAATGATTTTTTTATTATTACCTTTTCGAGGAAAACTAGAGAGGTCAATTTAGATATGGATCTAACTGACGTTCTTGTCTATTCAATTTGATTACTTGCGTATGATATAGTTATCCACCCCAAGGTTTTAACTGTTGATTGACCAGTTTTGGCAAATGATGAAATGGTGCACAACCATGATATCCGAGATACTGAGCATCATATACAGATTTGTGCTGTCCAATGTGACTGGATAAGAATAAAAATGGTACTTAACTTGTTGTTCCTTTACCTGTGCTTGGCTGGACTCGTAAGCACCAGTTAGTTTGTATATTAAATCATGATCTTCTCAGTGATTTCAATAGGCGCTCGGGCGCTCGCCTAGGCGCTCGGGCGAGGCGAGGCGAGGCCCGAGCGCCTCGCTTCATGTCCAAGCGCCTCGCTTCAACGAGGCGTCGCCTAGGCGCTCGCCCGAGCCTAGGCGCAAACCAGGCGACCGAACCAGTGTTTTACGTCTGGTTCGGTCTCCGGTGCTTTAGTTGGTTCAATCGAACCAACTAAATCACCGATAGGCTCCCTCTCACGATTTCCTCGACTTCCCCAACCCTAACACTCGCGATTTTGCCGTCGAGATTTCTTCTCCGTTGTCGTTGCTCTCTGCTGCCGCTGCCACTGTCGCTACTCGCCACTGCCACAATCGTCGCTCATCGTTGTTGTCGCCGCTCGCAGCTCCCGCTCCCGCTCCCGCTCCCACTCCCACACCCGCTGCCGCTCGTAGCTCCCGCTCACGCTATCGCTCGCCGCTCTCGCTCCCGCTGTCGTTGCCTTAGCAGCCTCGGTCTTCTCACACTCTTATCACTATACTGTTAACAGTATATTAACAGTTAACTATATACTAATAATAGCATTTTTATTTATTAGATTAATAATATATTATTTTGATTTTAATATTATTAATTTTTATTTATTTAAAATTATTGTTAGGTTTCAGAATAAATGGCAAGTGTACAGAGCAACTCAATAGATTTGATGTAAAATTTTATTATTTTAATTTTTGAGACTTTTTATTAATATGACATTGTGATTTTGTATTCGATTTTCTGAATTTAATAGCATATTTTTTATTTAAATAATTATATTAATTATATTATATATTTTTATATTTTAGCGTCTCGGGCGTTTTTGGACCTTGGCGCCTTTTGGCGCCTAGCGCTTTTTAAATCACTGGATCTTCTATATATATATTTAGATGACATGTTATGCAAGTGTGATTCAGTGAAGGGCTTTTGATAGATTAGTTGCATAATCATCAAGCATATTTCCTTTTGAATGATGGTAAGTAACATACATAAGGTTGCTTCATTTCCAAGTGGTTCCATCATGGATTCAAGGTTGCAAAAGAAGATATCTGATCTGCCTAACCATTGTCTATCAGTACATAGTTGGGAGCCTCCTGGAACTGTACTTGCTCTTCTTTTATATATATATATATATATATATATATATATATATATATATATATATATATATATATATATATATATATATATATATATATATATATATATATATATATATATAAGACGATACATAGTCTAGCGACCTTGCACTTTAGTTCTATGTCATTGTGATACTCTTGTTCTAAGGCTGTTCAGATTAAAAAGGTGGAATTATTTTCATCTTACTGGTGAGGCTTATGTACTTCAGTGGCAGGCATGCATTGACATTGCAGTTTTTCTTAAATTTTATCACAATCTTTATCTTGTTGCCTTCTATATATGATGTGTGGCTCTATTTGCTGTTTGCACTGAAGTAATCTTTTATCTGATTTTTATGTGATAGCTGCTTTTTATATATATGTACTGCCATGATATGCTTGGCTTGTGTTGCATGACAGGATCTTTCTCAGCCAAAATCTGAGGCTAGCCCTCCTGAGGGAGTGTTGGCAGTTCCTTTATTGAGACACCAGGTTTGATTGGATTCTTTTAGTTAATGTTTTCTGTGGTTAAGGCACTTGCTGTTGGTTTCTTTTCCCCATTGATGGCCTGAAAGGAGCATTTTTGTTACAGCGAATAGCTTTATCTTGGATGGTACACAAGGAAACTTTTGGTCCACACTGCTCTGGTGGGATACTTGCAGATGATCAGGTCCATGTAGCCCTTTGCTGGTTCCTATCTTATTTAATAATCGTAAAATCATATTCCAACGTATCATACAACAACAATAAAGCTGAATAGTTTCAATCATTTGAGATTGGCTACATGAATCTTTGCCTCCATTGGTATTTATAAAGAGTAATAACTTTAGTTAACTTAGAGTATTTCAATTTATATTTCTAATTTCTATTAGTCTTTTTTTATCGTCTTCTATTTCTTCTTGTACTACTAATAATAATCATTTTAGATCTCCTAACTATAGATCTCCTTAACACATGACTATATATTCATAAACAATTTCTTTTTTATCTTTTCTAGTAAGTCCACACATCAATCTTTTTATTTTCATCTCAGAAACATAAACTTTTTGTATATATTATCTTTTAACTGTCCAATACTCAGATCCATAAAGTATTTTATTAGTCTAACAACTATCTTATAATATTTTTCTCTTAATCTTAAGGGTAATCGATGATCTCACAAAACTCCTTCACAATTTTAATCATTCTATTTTTATTCTATGGATAATATCTTCATCAATTGTTCAATCTTATTGAATAATTGGTCGTTAATTTCATTTGAATTCTCATCAAATAAAATAATATCATCAGCAAAATAACATACATCAGGAAGGTAGGTTTGTCATCTTTTACCAATGTGATATAGGTAAGGGTCAAATCACATTTGGTATCCAAGAAATAATCTCATTTGAAATGTGTTTATGTTTCAGGGACTAGGTAAAACAATATCTACAATAGCACTAATCTTGATGGAGAGATCTCCACCACCTAAATCATCTTCTTCTATGGGTAAACAAGATAGGCTTGAGGCTTTGAATCTGGATGATGATGATGATGATGGTAATGACAGACCAAAGCAGCCCCGGATATCAAGTCTTTCAGAGGTCACTGGATCCAAGAGAAAGGAGAACTCTGTGGTTACTGTAATGAGTAGGCCTGCAGCTGGAACTTTGGTTGTTTGTCCTACAAGTGTTCTTCGACAATGGGCTGAGGAACTAAAAACTAGAGTCACCAGCAGGGCTAACCTGTCCTTTTTAGTATATCATGGAAGTAATAGAACGAAGGATCCCCATGAACTCACACAATATGATGTTGTACTAACAACATATGCAATTGTAAGCATGGAAGTCCCCAAGCAGCCACTTGGTGGTAAAGATGATGAGGAGAAAGGAAAACCTGAGAGTCTGATGGGCCACATGTCTGATAAAAAAAGGAAGGGTTCTCCAAACTCCATGAAAAAATGTACCCAGAGTGCATTGCTCGAGTCTGCTGCTCGACCTCTTGCAAGAGTTGGGTGGTTCAGGGTAATTTTGGATGAAGCTCAAAGCATTAAGAATTACAGGACTCAAGTTGCAAGGGCATGTTGGGGTCTGCGGGCTAAGAGAAGGTGGTGCTTGTCTGGGACCCCCATACAGAATGCAGTTGATGACCTCTATAGCTATTTCCGGTTTCTAAGATATGATCCATTTGCTACTTATAAAACTTTTTGTTCCATGATAAAGATTCCAATAAGCCGGAATCCAACAAATGGCTACAAAAAGCTTCAAGCTGTTCTGAAGACCGTAATGCTACGTCGCACTAAAGGTGACTTCAATTCTTATTATTGCAGTGGTTTTGAATTGACATTACTGATGGATGCCCTTTCCATTGATTCGTTGAAGAACTATGAAGATTTCAGTTTTTCCTTTTTGTATGAGTTTGTTGAGATTTATATTGCTTTTTGTTTTTTATTTTCTCAATGAGAACCTTTTCCCATATATCTACTGTTCCCAGGAAAAAGGAATTAAGGTGTGATTAGCCCCCCCTGGATATCTTATTAGGCTTTAGGTGGCCTCAGTGGCATGTGCATGTGTGTGTTTAGGCTGTGTGCCCTAGTGTGTGTCCAAGTAAATTAGGTCAGCATACAAATCTTCTATGGATCACACACCAATTACTTCCCTGCAGTAACTAGTGGAATTGCCACTTATTAAAAATTCCAAATGTGATCATACATTCCCTTGTTATTCTTCAATACGATATGGACGAATAAGCTATTCTAAGTTGTTAGTTCGATAGGAGATGAGTATATTTGATAAGATCTGTAAATCAAGATCCTTTTTTGGACTTCATGGTTCTGTACATACTTGATTAAGGAGGATTCCTCTCCACTTCCAACTGTAGGAAATCTTCTGGATGTTTTTGACCATGAGAATGGCTTGATTCTAAATCTTGGTTTATTTATCAAGCACATTTTTTCTAATCATACAATTCTTTCTTTTACTTCTGTATTTACTGCTTAGCAACAACTGCATATTCATCATGATTTCGTTTTCAGGCAGTATGATTGATGGTAAGCCTATTATTACCTTGCCAACGAAGACTATCACTTTGAAGAAGGTGGAATTCTCAGAGGAGGAACGGACTTTCTACACTAATCTAGAAGCTGAATCTCGTGAGCAGTTTAAGGTACATTCTCACGTTTTTAAATTTCTCTCGTTGTTGCTTTTGCATTACTTATTGTCATTAAGATCACTTATGGTGAATATTATTTTTGAAATAATTATTGTTGTTACCTTATCTTTAAGGTTATCTGCGACAACGAATCTTGTTCTTGATTTTTTTTTGTTAATTTAGTCGACATGCTCTTGAATTGAAGATAATCCCAAATTTGCATTAGTCAAGCTTACTATATCTGAATGTTCAACTATGGTGGGAATATATTATCTTTCTTTGTAAAGCATAGGATCCTGTTTATAGTCTTTCTTCACAATTTAGATTTTCGCAATAGTAGCTTGTGTTCTTGGATATGTGTTGGAGCTTCAAGTTTAAACTTTCGCTTTTGCATTGTCAGGTTTATGCAAATGAGGGAACTGTCAAACAAAACTATGTGAATATTTTGTTAATGCTCTTACGGCTTAGGCAGGCTTGTGATCATCGCCTTTTGGTAAATGGATATGATTCTAATTCTGTCAGGAGGTCTTCCATTGAAATGGTTAGAAAACTTCCTAATGAGGAACAGAAGTATCTGTTGAGTTGTTTGGAAGCGTGCTTGGCAATTTGTACAATCTGTAATGTAAGTATTTTTTTTCACTTGTGGTCCATCAAAATATATATTTTCAGTATCCATTAGAATCTTCATATAACTGTACGTTTGTTTGGGTCTTGATTTCATAATATTACTTGTAGTCTATTTTCTCATCTAATAACTGAAATTTTCTCTAGATCAGGTAAACAGAACCTCTAAACTACTGTACTGCTTATATATTCTTTCAGTAACTTCAGTGAATAATGCAAGATAACCATATTAATGTATTTGCTAACCAAAAAACTAGTCCAAATTTTTATCGGGAATAGTATTTTAGATTTTGATATTTCTTGTTATCAACACATCCAAATATACTATAATTGTTTTGTCACTATATTTTGAATTCTTTTGTTCTACTTTCTGTTGTTCACGTGACAATGAGCTTATTAGTTGGCGGTACAATATTGATGAGCCTATTTAATTAAGATTATATGATGTTTATAGGATCCACCTGAAGATGCGGTTGTTACTATATGTGGGCACGTTTTCTGCAACCAGTGTATTTCTGAGCATCTTAACGGGGATGACAACATCTGCCCTTCAGCTGACTGCAAAGTTCGATTAGGTGTTGCTTCGGTATTTTCCAGAAACACATTAGTAAGTTCTATATGTGAATTACCTGTTGAGGAATGTTGTTCTAGTGGTTGTGGCTCTGCAATGGTACATGCAGCTGAAACCAGTGGAAATAGGTTATCTTCTTATTCTTCTAAAGTAAAAGCAGCTGTTGAGATTTTGCAATCACTGCCTAAATCTCAATGTTCTCTTCCGAACTGCAACCTTGAGAAACTTATTGAAGAAACTGATGGCTCCTTGCAAAATCAGATATGTTCTGTTGACACAGATGACAGAAAGAGTTCCAATCAAAATTGTCATACATCTGAAAAGGCCATTGTCTTCTCTCAGTGGACAAGAATGTTGGATTTATTGGAAGTTCCATTAAAAGATTCATGTATACAGTACAGGAGACTTGATGGGACAATGTCTGTTGCTGCTAGGGAGAGAGCAATCAAAGACTTCAACATGCTTCCGGAGGTCTGCCATGAATCTTTGAGTCACAATATTCTTTTGTCAACAATCTAAACCTTTTTTCTTCTTTCGTATGCTGTATTTAAGATACTTTGTTACAGGTTACTGTAATGATTATGTCTCTGAAAGCCGCAAGTCTTGGTCTGAATTTGGTGGTAGCCTGTCATGTTCTTCTTCTAGACTTATGGTGGAATCCTACTACTGAGGACCAGGCAATTGATAGAGCACACAGAATTGGCCAGACTCGTCCTGTGACTGTTTCACGCTTGACAGTGAAGGACACAGTGGAAGACCGCATCTTGGCTCTCCAGGTACCATATCAGGCTGTTGAGTACTTTAATTCCTTCCTATACTTATATTTTCTTGTCACAAAATATCTATGGTTATGTTGTTCTAAAGAGGTTATGTTTCTTCAACAGAAGTTTCATATAGCTGAGCAAGTGCTTGACTTGAAATGTGCATTCTTTGGTCCGCAGAACATGATGCTATTAGTTTGTTAGAAGTAACTTTTCGCCCTTTTTTTTTGCATTCTGGTAGAGTGACCTCTTGTGAAAAATAGTTGCTAGTTCAATGTTCAAAATAACTGATTTTGGTCCTGGCCATCCCTGAGTGTTTTGGATTTAGCTGTCTATGTGGCTTTAAATAGTCTGCTCACTATTTCGGCAATTCGACCAGGTAAACCAATTGTGTTGGTGACTGGCTGCAATCTCAGTACTAGGATAAGACAGCCAAACCTCTGCTTAAAAGCTATCCATTGGATTGGCCTCTCTTAAGAGTCCCAAGAGCTTGGGAGGACAGTCTCCTTGTAAAATCTATGTGCCTCTATGTGGAAGTACCAAAAAATTAACCAATTAGTCTTGAGCAATGATAAACCTGCAGTCCAAAAAAGGGACTCTGCTTGTAGAAGTGGAAGGTTCATACTCTGAACAAATGCCCATAATAGCACTCCCAACCCCCTGACAGTAAAGGACAAACCAGGGTGAAATAACTACCATAATCTCCGCCAGAAGGAGCAAGAGGAATGATGGGATCTTGAAAAACAAGTCTGTTCTTTATGCAAAATATTTTCATAAAATATTCATGTGGCTTCAACAATAGCAGAGCTTCAACATGTTTGGCTTGAGCTTGAATAAGTCTTATTTGAATGCTTATTTTATGCATATGGTCCAAGATGTCTTAAAAAATATAAAAAAGGAAAGCTTAACATATTTAATTTTAGCCATTAATAGGATATTTTCTAATTGGGTAAACTCCAACTAAAACCAGACAGTTTCTTCCAAAACAACTGGAACTCCTGAGAAGAAATTGTTGAAATTTCCAGTTGTTTTTATGTATTTCAGTTGAATTGATTGTACCTTTCTTGAAGCAGTTTATTCATATAAACATCAATCTCAATCAAACATAGTATATTTAGATAAAATTGAGGTAAACAGTTCCTGTCTTGCTGAATTAATTCCTCAACAATTCACAGTTGATAGGAGGAAGAGCAAGAAATAAATAAAGAGGGTAGATGAATATGGCAGAGAGAATTCCATAGTGGAAAAAAAAATCCTTATTGAAATCTGTGCAAATAACAGTGAAACAGAACCAAGTCCCAGTAAGTAAAATCCTTATCAAAATTTTGCCCTTTTTAACAGAAAAACTCTAAGATCCAGGCATTCAATAATTTTCTATGGCATCAGAGTTCAACATGGTAGATGGTCCTTTGCTAACAGCCTGATTAGCTTCTCTAGTAACATGATTTATATTATGCATTACATCTTTAAATAACAGTCAAACATACCCAAGCTCCAGTAAGTAAGATCCTTATCCAAATTTTGCATTCTATTCTTTTATTAACGGAACAGTTTTATTAACTAAGATCCAGGCATTCAATAATTTTCTATGGATTTGAGTTCAAAATGGTAGCTGGTCCTTTGTTAACAACCTGATTAGCTTCTCTAGAACATGATTTATATTAGGCATTACATTTTCAAAAAGTTGCAAAATCAAATACGTTGTATGTAGTTTTTCAAGACAAAGTGTTAGAACTCTAGCTAGGAGAGTCCTAATTAAGAGGGACATTCATGTAAAACTTACCTAAGCCGACCCCTATTAAAGAGGTGAAGAGACCGGCTAGGGTTAGGAGGTTGTTTCTTAGAGAAGAATTAGGAATTGTAAAGGAATATGAGTCTTGAGTAGGAGTCATATTAGGAGTTGGTTAGAAGTAAGAGTCTTGAGTAGGAGTCCTATTAGGAGTTAGGGTTTAGAAGCCCTATAAATAGTCATGTATTCCTCCTCTTTTCATAAGGAATAGATGAATATTTTCTGCAGCCTTTGAGCAGCAACTTGGAGGGAGGAACCCCTATAGAGTTCCAAGGAGGCCGATCCCCTAAAGAGATCAACCCCAAGTTTAGAATCTGCAAGGGTTCTAACACCTGGTATCAGAGCAGCGTTCTTGGCATCTCACTGCCCTTCCACAGCCATCCATCAGCCCTCCACAGTCACCCAAAGCAATTCCCACAATTGCTTAAAAGATCGTCGCTAAATTCCGCTATCATCTCCACCACCGCAGATCATCCTTTGATCTCCTCGTGAATTGCAATAGGTTCTGATTTCCTACCTTACTACTGCTGCAATTTAGTTATCCTTATTTGAAAAAAAAAAAAAAAAATTGTTCCTATATTACTGCATAAACTTTTCGTCACAAAGTTTTCATCTCTACGACGAAAGATACATTGCAGAATTCCAGCTGCATAGCACTGTCTGTTTGATCTTGCTACTGTGTTTTTTCTATCCAAATTTCTACGAAATTTTTATGATATCTTTGGCACTTCCTAACAGCAGATATCCCTTTAGTTTTATAAAAAAATTCTCAATATAAACCATTGATCTTTTACATCTAATCTGTTATACTTAAAAATCTGCATTGTAAAATTTCAGTCGCGTAGCACTGTTTGTTTGATCTTGATACAACGTTTTTTCTATCCAAATTTCTACGAAATTTTTATGATAGCTTTGACACATCCTAACAGTATATTTTCCTTTAGTTTCGTCAAAAATTCTTAATATAAACTACTGATCTTTTACGTCCAATCTGCTATACTTAAAAATCTATGTTGCAGAAAATTTCAGCCGCATATTGTTGCTTTAACTCATCTATTTGCAATCTTTTTTGAATGAAATTTCTTATACACTTCATAGATCATCTTGACTTCCATCTAAGATTGATCTATTGAGGAATTCATCTCTAAAAACAATTTTATGTTGCTGCAAGTTTTTGTCGTAAACTGCTGAAATTTTTCGACGAGAATTCTGCTATCGCAACTTGCACCAATTTTCTTGCTGTTACTGTCGAAATTTTCTTGATTAAATTGGACATTCTTGCTATCGTATAAACTGAGATATTGCTGTCAATTCCCTCCTCAAATCTCTCGAGTTTTTGGTGGAAATTTTATCGAGAAACTATTGTTTCTTCGACGACAATTCTGCTCTTACAAGATAACACAATTCTACAGCAAACTTCCACTGATTTCTATCAAACCTTTGCTGCCATCTATCATAGATCTAAAACTTTCATCCACAGCTCTAAAACTCCACTAAACCACACCCTCAAACTATACTCAAAACAACCACAAAACGAGCCTAAACTGCAACCTACATCCATCAATCCACCAACCCTTTCGACTATCATTTCTCTCAACCTATACATGAACCCAACAACAAAAGAGAGATCTTAACATCATAGATTTGGAGGCATATACTATGACATCTAAGGAGACAATCAATGCTAAATTCGAAGCTTTGGAGGCATGAATGGAGGATAAGATTTGGACGCTCTTTACCGAACTCAGATTAGGCCGACCACTAAGCCCGAAGAAATCATATCAAGGAGAGAGCTTTACCCAATCGCACCAAGCCTGAAGAGATGACTTCCAAGGAAGTGAAGGCTCTATGACCGACCCCAACTATCCATGCATGAGGGTGGACTTCCCTAGATGGGAAGAAGGAGACCCGATTGGTTGGATCTCACGCGCGGAGTGATATTTTCGGTACCACAAAACCGCGGATGCATCTATGGTGAAAATTGCAGTTATACATCTTGAAGGGGATGTTATACAGTGGTTTGATTAGTTTGAACATACTTATGGAGTCCTTTCATGGCAATAATTCGAAGAAGGACTGCTGATCCGCTTCGAACCAACCGATTACGAGAACATTGACGAACAACTAGCAAAGATCCGACAAACCTCCACCATTCAAGAGTACCAAATCAGGTTTGAAAGGTTAACTAATCAAACTCGTGATTGGTCTCAAAAACAGCTATTGGGGACCTTTATTGAGGGCTTGAAGCCGGAGATCCGGAGAGACGTTAAAGCGCGACAACCGTACACGCTTATGGCAGCCATCTTTTTCGCACGACATCAAGAGGAGCGATTGAACCATGAAGCTCGGAGGACTAGGGTCACTCCTCAACCAGTAATACTGAAGCATTCAGCCCCCCTACTATCGACCGAGTCCCTACACCAAAAAGGTTGATAAGAGAAGAGCTTCGGGAGCGATATGCAAAGGGGTTATGTTGGCATTGCGACGAGCCGTGGAGTCGTGAGCATCGCTGTAGTAAAGGGAGACTTCTTATGATTGAACCAGTGGAAGAAGAGGTCATTGAACATCCAGAAGAGAGCCTCGAACATGAAGAAGATGCAGAAGAAGAGCCACAACCGACCGAAATTACGGTACATGCACTAGCTGGCTACTCAAACTCGCAAACGATGAAAGTTGGAGGCCTTCTCAAACAACAACCGATCACTGTTCTCATCGACACGAGCAGTACTAATAACTTCCTAAACAGTAAGGTTGTTGTCCAGATGGCCTTACCTATCGAGAATTGCAGCAGGTTTGACGTTAAGGTCACCGACGGACGGATTTTGAAGTATGATCATAGGCGCCCGCGAGTGAAACTGTTGCTGCAGGACCAATAGATAATTGTATATTTCTTCCTCCTCCCTCTTGATGATCATGAGGCCATGCTCAGAATTAAATGGTTGACGACATTAGGTGATGTTTCTTGGAATTTTATGCAATTAATTATGAAATTTTACAGTAAGGAGAAACAGGTGATATTGCACAGGAATTGTGGGGGCGACTTAATGACGATTTGCACACAACAAATGGAGAAGGTTTTGCATAAAGTATGCAGTGGCTTTTTGGTACAACTTGAGCAGCAAACTAAGGGAGAGCCAATAGAATTTGAAGATCCAAACCTACTTCCTTTGTTTGCTGAATTTTCAGATATATTTGACGAACCGCACAACCTACCTCTTATTCGTCGGCATGATCATTATATAACGATTCTTCCAAGCAAACCTCCAGCAAATACTCGGCCATATCAGTATCTATATCTCCAAAAGGATGAAATAGAAAGGATTGTAAACGAGATGCTCGAAACAGGAGTTATTCGGCCAAGTTGCAGTCTCTACTCTTCACCGGTGCTACTTGTACGCAAGGACGGAACATGGCGAATATGCGTTGATTACCGAGCTCTCAATGGCATAACCATCAAGGATAAATACCCTATTCCAGTAGTAGATGAATTGCTAGATGAAAGGAAACACAAATCTTCAGAAAGCTGGACCTTCGATCCGGGTATCATCAAATACGAGTGTGTGAAAAAGGCATATCGAAAATCGCCTTTCGAACACACAACGGCCACTATGAATTTTTGTTTTCTGCAACAAAAGATGGAATATCTTGGGCATATCATATCAGAGGAAGGTGTGATGGTGGACCCCTCCAAAATAGAAGCAATGCAGAACTGGCCGACCCCGAGGAACATAAAATTGCTACATGGATTTCTTGGTTTAACAGGCTACAACCGCAAGTTTATGAAGAACTATGAAAAGATCAGTGCACCACTCACTCCTCTACTGAAAAATGATACCTTCCAATGGTCGGACAGAGCCTCCGCTGCCTTCAACAAACTTAAGGCAGCCATGACGACGATGCCAGTGCTAGTGCTACCAGATTTCAACCGACCCTTCATCATTGAGGCTGATGCATCTAGAGTCAAAATTGGAGACGTTCTCATGCAAGATGGTCGACCACTCACATACACTAGCAAGGCATTGTCTCCCTCCCATCGAAACATGTCAACATATGATAAGGAGATGCTCGCCATTGTGCACGCAGCAACGAGGTGGAGATCGTACTTGATCGGGCGATGCTTTCAAATCAAGACCGGTCATAAAAGCCTAAAATATTTCTTGGAGCAAAAGATATCTTCCCCCACACAGCAAAAATGGGTAACAAAACTTCTTAGATTTGATTATGAAATAACTTACAAAAAGGGGAAAGAGAATGTTGTTGCAGATGCGCTTTCGCTGCTACCCAAGCAAGCTAAATTTTCGGTCGATTCACTTCCGAACAGCGACTTCCTTGAGGATATTAAGATGGAATGGTAGGAAGATTCGGAGACCAGCAAGATCATAAAAAAATTGAAGGAAGCACCAAGCTCCGTGGCTCATTACAATCAGGACTCAAAAGAATTACACAATAAGGGGCGCATTGTGCTTGTGACAAATTCTACTTGCACCTTCACGAGCAGATTTTGGACAAAGTTATTCCATATACATGGTACTAAATTAAAAAGGAGTACGGCATATCACCCACAAACTGACAGCCAGACGAAAGTTGTAAATAAGTGCTTGGAGACAGTCTAAAGCTACCCACCAAATATGACTACCCAAGGAGAACTCCAAACCCGGCCAAGTGCCATTATTGATCGACGGATCGTGATTCGACGACAACGACCCACTACTGAAGTGCTAATACAGTGGGCGAACCTACCAATAGAAGATGCCACTTGGGAGAACTATAACGACTTGAAGATCAAATTCCGAAATTCATGAATCGTCAGCCTCGAGGACAAGGCTGATTTGAAGAGGGCGGGTCTGTTAGGACTCTAGTTAGGAGAGTCCTAATTGAAAGGGACATTCATTTAAAACGTACCTAAGCCGACCCCTATTATAGAGATGAAGAGGCCGTCTAGGGTTAGGAGGTTGTTTCTTAGAGAAGAATTAGGAGTTGTAAAGGAATATGAGTCTTGAGTAGGAGTCCTATTAGGAGTTGGTTAGAAGTAGGAGTCTTGAGTAGGAGTCTTATTAGGAGTTAGGGTTTAGAAGCCCTATAAATAGCCATATATTCATCCTCTTTTCGTAAGGAATATATGAATATTTTCTGCAGCCTTTGAGCAGCAACTTTGAGGGAGGAACCCCTATAGAGTTCCAAGGAGGCCGATCCCCTAAAGAGATCAACCCCAAGTTTAGAATCTGCAAGGGTTCTAATACAAAGGTAATTCTGGTTAATGTTTGAGGCCTGTTGCTTTATTATTGGCAACCCTGACCATGCTTTCTAAATTTTTCACTGGTCTATTGGTTCTCAGTTTGAGCTCATTTTCTTGGTCAATTGTTGTTTTGAGCTAGTTTTGGCCTACTGCCCATCCACACCCATTATTTTATGCAAAGTTGAGATTTCCGTTGGTCCATTAGAACTAACTGATGTTGGGTAAGAACCTTCAAACAGTAAAATATCATGTATCACTTGTGACTTTTTTTGTTACTCTTCCCAGAATGAGTTTCTCTTATGATCTGCATACAAAGCCCTAAAGGAAACAAAACAAAGAAAAAGTGAAACAAGAAAATGCATTAACATTTAGATCTTTTGAAGCCTTGAAGTAGTTTCAGAAAATCAGGTTATCACAGTTCTTCTTTCCAGTGTGAACCTATTGAATCAATTGTCTCAAGCTGTCAATGTTATTGATTCTTACTGAGATCAGAATCGGATTCGCCTTCCAATCCAAAAATTATTCTAAGTTGACCTCTTATAGTAATATTGGCTGTTTTATTAATTTTAAATGCACCATTTCCCAGTAAAAGTTTGCTCGGCAGATTAGGTCTTTAACTGATTTTTATGGATACAAGAATGTGTTTTATGGAGAAGAAAATTTCAAACTCAATGTTGGCATGTACAGGGACTAATTTATTAGAAGACATACTTGAGAATCATTTCTTATCAAAATGATCTGCTTCTAGTGTTGGCCCTTTGATACTTGTGATCCAATAAGTTGATGGTTTGAAGGTATCTGAGTTTGTTGTTATGTATTAGACCTAATTTGTAGGGTAGATGTGAGAATCAGGATTTAACTCTTGCCCATAATAGCTTCTTCCTTCACTACTATATGCTTGTGCTAATGTGATAGATTATTTGTTTACAGGAAAAGAAAAGGGAGATGGTTGCTTCCGCATTTGGAGAAGATGAATCTAGTGCTGGCCAAACTCGCTTGACATTGGAGGACCTAAATTATCTGTTCAGGGTCTAGCCTCGCTCTTGATTCCTTCACACACAGTTTTGGTCACTGGCTAACCTAATATCCCCCAGATATCAACCACTTCTACATTTGGTTCTCTTAGTTATATACACTCATCTTAATAGGTGCTCTGGTTGCTTGGAGATACACCTGATAGGAAGGGTACTAACCAGCATATTTGTGAGTAGCGATTCTAGAGTTTGCACAGTTTTCTTTTCCTCATTTTTCGTTTTTTATGTTAAGCATGGTGCCATTACACGGTTAAGTTATGTTACACAAATCATAGAAAAGGATGTCAAAAATTCTATTGAACTCGTCATCATTGTTGTCATTTGTAAATCTCTTAGTGCCTATATTGTTCTGAAAATAATTTAATGGATACATTTGTCTTAAAATATCTCACAGTTTTGTTCTCCTGGTTTTTGTTGTGGATGTGGGATATGTTTTATGGTTTGTGTCTCTCTGCATCCGCTGGCTGTTAGTCTTGGAATCTTTGCAGTGCTTAACTAGTGTTCTGAACTGAAGGAAGGCGTATTACCACGAGTTTTAACTGTTTTTGGACTCTTTTGACTAGCTCATGGTGTCTCGCTCTGCTGTTGTGTTGACAAATTGATGTAGCAGTTCGTGTATTCGTGAGGATGAATCTTTTTCCTTGATGTCTGCAAAACTAGATCTACTAACCACAGGTACGATTTACCTCCAAACTAGTTCCTTTCCTACCATGTGTGTGTTTTATTCACGCAAATCAAAGCCTGCATCCATGACTTTGGTCGTTGGGGTTGCTGCTAGTCTTGTCAATTTCATCTCTTTTGTCAGGATTACAAGCTAATTTAATGTTCCTGCTGCATGTGACGACATGCTGGTTTATGATCCAAGTACGATTCTGTACACAGTGGAGCGTCGGAACGTGGTTGCGGTCGATTTAAAGACAGCCACCCACTGGCCGAGGTGATTCCGCTGTCGCATGCAGGTTGGGTTGGGTTGGGGAGCCAAACAGTATGATGATAATGGTGCAGGTATTTATGGAGCCAAAGCTGGCACCACCTTGAGACTTTTTGCCAAATTGTCCTTGAAAACTTTCCAGTCTTGCTCATCATCCTCCATTAAGCCGTTGATTTTGACTATACGATGCAACCACTTTTATTGGTCGATTGGTTCATAAAAAGTCATAGTCCAAGATGCGAGCTTTCTTTTATACCATTTATTAAATAGAAAATGAAGCATACATAACCAGGGCCACCAGGCATGTTCGTTTCCTTCAGATCGTCTAGCCAAAGCCAACCAACACGGCCATATCAGCATGTCCCCTGTCTAAATCTTACACCAACTCAAACTCTGATTACTTGTGGCCATGATTTCTCACTTGGAAGTACCAGCTTCAATAGTAATATGATTGGTATACTGATCACAGAACATACATTGATTTCGGGAATTTAAAATTCTAGAACAGTAACTCTCTTTTTTTTTGTTTTCTGGATTCTTAGCCTTTTGCCCTCCTCTCACCTGGCAACGACTTCAGGCGGCCAAGGATCCAACAGCTCCAGTGGCATGCACTTCCAAGACTCCACAGGAACCCAGCAGGCGGCATTTTAACACGAGCCTCCGAAGCTGGACTTTGCCTCTGCAGGCATCACCTCACCTCCCTGTTAGTAACATCCAGGGCACTTCTTCTGTCTCAGGTACGCGTTGGGATCCCCGGCGTCGCGCTGCTTTGCGCTACAGCACCGTCAATTTTTTATCATATTACCTTACTGTTAATACAGAATTGGAGGAGGATCAACATGCATAATACATTGAAATCTGACGCAGTGAGGGGGGGGGTTGAAAGAGTAAGCGACCATGCCGGCCGATCACGTGGGAGGCGACGATAGTGGAAGGGACTCAATCAATGGCCCTGTTGCTCTCGTTCTGGCTTTTTGGTGGTGGCTTTTGGACCGCGAAATTGATGGAAGGGGACGACAGTGAGGCCCCAACAGTGGATTCGCGGTTGGCAAAAAGAAGGAAAACGAATCCAGCGTACACCTACAGCTGATCCGGCGGTCCACGTCTCATTTAATGATATGTCGTTGATGTTGGCTCTCTTGTAATTGTCTCACCACCATTGATTTTGATGCAGCTCGAGTGGGGTGAGCAAGTAGAGGTGTGGACACAAGGAACTGGAGTCGTCGATCATAATTACGAGGATGATCGATAGAAGACACACATGACATCGGATGGTTGGAATATAAAGGTACTCATCCTTTAGTCTCTTCACGCCAATCCCATCACAACATTAACTGCATTCTGAATGTTTAGGTTTGGTAAAGTTATCATGTCATTAAGAGGTCAACGTTTTGAGTTTATCGTTTTTTGGTGGCTTTTTAAGTAGTTTAATTATAATAAATTGGAGAGCCGGATTTTTCGACTAACACTCAATAAGTGAAACTTATTTCTAGAATTGTTCTTATCGGCTTGATAATATTTTCTACCGGGAATTCATTTTTGTCGTCACTGTGCTCGCTCATGTTTGATTATTCCTCAAGCTACGTAGACTTGGTCAAAAGCTTACTTTGGTACACGCGGCAGAAGCAGAAGCATATATATATATATATATATATATATATATATATGGTCAAAAGATTACTTCCGTTTGATCATTGCCGTTGTGCCTCAGCTATCATAGACTTGGTCAAAAGATTATTTTGAAGGTCAACATATATGGGTAGTAGTCAAATGTTTAATCACTGCTTGCCAGAAGCAGAGCAAACGACCCACTTTACCTCGGACGTTAATGAGGTAAACAAGGGACAAAAGTCCGGCCATCCAAGCAGCTAATGCAAATATAACATATATATACAGAGAGAGAGAGAGAGAGAGACAGTGCAAACGATTTGTCTACTCTTAAATCAATGCAGTCTTGGCTGGTAGCATCACAGTCTTCTTCAATGTAGCTACAGTCGTTAGGCTAATAGCAGGAGCCTCGAGCTTCTTCCTCGGCTGGAAACTTGCTATGGCGCGTACGCCGTGCTCCGGAAACTCTTGACGGTGCAGCAGTCGAGTATGCTGAGCAGCACCTGGTTGGTAGTGCACCTTGGCGTCTTGAACTGGCTCATGGCGGTGCCGTTGCCGATGAAGTGCTCCATTATCTTTCGAAACGTGCCGGCCTCCACGATCCGCAGCTCCAGCGGCCCGATGGAGCTCGTCTTCCGGGACACCACGTAGCCCTGATCGACGAAGGCCGCGTCCATCTCGCGGCAGCACTCCCGGAGGACGCCCTCCTCCACCTCGCCCTTGATCTCCCAGTAGATGATGTAGTGGCCCGGGTGGTGCGCCACGTCGGCGTGGCTGGTGAAGTCCACCAACTCAGCCTTGGTCCGGCTCAGGAGGCCGCTCCCCTTCTCCACCGCGAGTTGCAGGTCCCTCTCTGTGTTTTTGTCGATGTTCACCGTCAGGATGAGCTTTCTCCTGCAGACAAAAGTTAGCTGCGGGGCACCTTTGTAGAAGCCTGCAACCTCCACAACATCTCCCAACCTGTATCTGTAGAGACCTGAAAGGGAACTCCAAAAGTCAGATTCTGTACTTCCTTCTTACGACTGATGCCCCCTCTCCTTCCATTCGCCAACCGCGAATAACTCATCTTCGCTCAAAGTCTTTTCTCGATCCACTGCACAACCTTGACTGTGGGATAAACAGGCTCATCAAGCGAAGTGGTACCTCAAAGCAGAAAACAACCATGCGAGAATGGGATGGGATGGTGGCCCAACATAAAGAATAAGAGGACAAACGCCATGGCACAGTGGGTTCATCAGATGTCGCAATCTTATCATCGTATTTATTAGGACAACGGGGCTGTTGAGATACGGCGGTGGGGAACCACAGAGGGCAATGAATGGTGATGGTGTCAAGAGACTGGCCACACATCATTGTTGGTCCAACAAGGACGGTGTGGGCATTGCTTGCTTGCCCATGGTGTCCCTGAAGCTATCTATGGTCACAGGCAAGTTAATCGAGTTCTAGTGACACTACATGGAAGCTGCCAAGATCGAAGAGCGGATTCAAGCATCCCTCGCCTGTGATAGATAGGATTGGATACCGCAAAGGACATGACGAAAGCTTAGGATGCCACGAACTGTTCAAAGATGTGTTTGTGGCCCCAACGCTCGTGCCATCCAAGGGCGGTACAGTGTACCGAAGAGCACCACAAAGGAGCTCTGTGACGCAGGAATGAAGATTCTGAAACTAGAGAGAGAGAGAGAGAGACCTGTGAAAGTGGTTAGGACGATCTCATATTGCTGCCCGACGGAGACCTTGAACAGGGGCACCGGTTGGCCTTCCACGAAGTCATCAGGAGTCACCAACGTGCTGCTGCTATCTTGCTTCTGCTGCTTGTACAGAGGGATGAACTCGAAGTAAGAGAAGGTGGGGATCACCGTAAAAGCCACTCTCTCCGGAGGATTCAACGGCTCCAAGTTCACCCCAATCCAGCTCTCCGTGGACCCATACTCGGCACAAACCAGTGGCACCTCTCCTGCATAATGCCTCAGCTTCCTCAAGTAGGGCTGCATCGATCCCGTCATTATGGAGTAGATGTACTTGGCGTTAGGCCACAGGTGAGGAATCAACCCGCACCAGCCCGAGCTTCTCAGCTCTTCGCAGTCCCTCTCGATCTTGGACGCCAGAGATGGGTTGGGCATAAGGTGCTCCAGTACAGCTTTCCTCATCGTCGGCAAGGTGATATTGGAGCTAAGGGTCCCTTGTCTGATGTCCTCGCACAGCTCCTCCCACAGGTCCTCAAAGGCCGTCAGAGCTTGGACTATGCTGTAGGCAAAGGTGGAGGCCACGAACTCCACCTCGTTATGGAAGAGCAGGCCGAAGAGGAGGTGGCAGTAGGTGGACTGCTTGTAGTCTCCCGCTGAGATCACTTCGAACGGGCTGCAGGTGAAGCACTTGGTGGTCCTCTGCTTCGTCTCGAACTCTTGGCTTGCGAAGTAGTGGGTGGTCGCTGTTCCTGCCATGAGCCCGCCCTTGGTCTGGAACTGCTTGCTGCTGTAGATGAACTCCAGGATCCTGCCTCCAGACCTTATCGGAAACACCCTTCCAATCCAACCACAACGTCAGTTCTTTGATCAAGTAACAAAGTTCAAATCAAATTAAGTCGTTCGGATACATACACACCTCGATCTGTATGCAGCTGCGAGCCTAAAGATCTGAAGTGTAGACTGGGAGCTGAAGCGTGTGAAGGGCACATACTTTGGCCTCCCATCTGTGGTTCCAGAGCTGCAGAACGAGTTACAGAGCATGTGCATGAATGCACAATACACGGGCACATACCTGAAGGTCACAGTCCACTTCCTACAGAGGAAACGGGAGGAAGAGAAGAAGTAGGGAGTACCTGAGGGAGAGCATGGTGATGGGCTGCTGGGTGAGGACAGGCGAGGCATCGCCATGGGCGATCCGCTGGATGTAGGGCTCGAGGTCTGCATGGGAGGCGAGCGGGACAGCGGACGTGAACAGGGACTCGAGCTCCGCGGGGCTCAAGTCGTGGACGCGGAGGTCGCCGCCGAGCCACCTCCGAAGGTACTCGGAGCCGAGGTTGCTCTCGACGATACGGTGGAGCGTCTGCGACTGGACGGCGCCCGCGGTCTCGGCGGCGGCCTCGAACCATTCGATGATATCGCGGTCGCCCGCGTCCTCTGCTGCCATCGCCGGCGCGCCCTCGACGGGCATGGGGGACGGATGCCCACCCACCGCGGCTTCAAATTAACTGCTCTCCTCACCGAAGAAGTCTCACGCAGGCTTCATGTTTGTCTCACCAGGACGAGTGCATGGCAGACCAATAACCTGAGGGCTTTAGGCACAATCCCAGGCAGCAACCGGGCAACATATATCCCCTTCTCTACAGCGCTTGCACTGAGATGGTATGCACCGTAAAAGAATCGAAGAGTCCACATCTCCCTCCCTCCCTCTCTCTCTCCCACTTTCTCATGGGTTGCAGAAATCTCTCTCGATAAGAGTGCGACGATGATGCCCCCTCTCTCTCTCTTCCTCAAATGTACGATTCAACCAAGGCCACAAGACGGCTTATCTGCTGCTCAATCACAGCAGAGAGAGAGAGAGAGAGAGAAGAGAGAGAGAGAGAGAGAGCAAATCGTGGGTTTACTTTTGTGACAGCTGAAGGAGGGATCGGACGAAGACACTTGGACTTCGTTTGAGAGGGAAATCCACGTGATTACATGCATAAAATGTACTTGATTCAGTAGGTGGGTCGCTGCTGTCATGCCATATTAAACCTGCCTCAGTTGTTCATCTACTGGTCATGGTGAATTTGGCTCACATTACCATCTCAATCTCCCCATTGATTCCTCAGTAAAGGTTGCCATTTTTCTTCCTCCTCCTTTCGAGAAGGTACCAAGTTGTAGAGGATTTCCATTGGATCCACACGCTTCCACTCACCACCAGTGGGCTAAGAGCCCAAGTAAAAACAACACCGACGTTGGTGGCTTCAAGTGCACAGGACAAAGGTTGAAGATGACATTGGAAATAATAAGACAAATCATAGCTTTGAAGAATCAAGTCACTGATTACATGATAATAATATCTTGTATTCTCACACATGTATCACAAACACTATGCACCACAAAAGCTTTTTCCAAACCCAAACCATTTTCATCTCTTTTAATTCTTGGACCATTTACCACACTATAATTGACTCTCTCTCTCTCTCTCTCTCTCTCTCTTGGAATTAGAAAGCATAGGATAGGATGTATATATATATATATGTATATACACATTCACATCTTGGGAGGGTTTACCATAAAAGACCTATCCATTTGTGGCCACTACTGCTTATGGTAGTACTCTGATTGAAGCAAAATTTTAGCATCAAATTGAAGTATCATTTAATTAACTTTATTCACTGATTTGAACATCTTTTGCTGGCAACAAACAGGAGAATTATGATAATTGATTGGTCATTTAAGGCTTCCAAGTAATACATTAGTCAACAATATCATAGTTTAAACAAGTTGATGTCATTTATCTGAATTCCTAAATTAAGTGGGTCTTTTAGATATAGCATCATTTGGATCAAATTCTTATTCACATTAACCACAAAATTGGGGCAACAATTATTTTGAGGTTCAACTTACTGTGACATTTCTACTTTCTACAACTCAACTCTAATAATAATACACAATAATCCTATTTGTAATCCCATGATAAGGCTTTGAATTTTTTCCAAGTGTTGGACAATAATCATGAATTGGGTTAACTTTTTAACTGCAACAAGGCACTATTAAGCATGAGATAGCTAACCATGGTTAAGAGCTAATTAATGACAACTTTAATTGATTGTGATACAATGTATATGGTTTTAAAGGAAGCAAAAACTATTCATCCCCCAAAAAGTTAATCCATTTAAAGCAGCTTAACTTGCATAAAAAATGAAGATCGAAATTAAAACCTCAGATTAAGATAAGGGATGGTGGACTCACTTTGTCTTCATTTGGAACACAAGCATGAGAATAGTAATCTTGATTTGGATCTGCTAAATAGCTTTGTAAAGCTCTATCTAGCCATTTAGATAGTCGAAGCTTGACAAAATGTAGATGATGTCCACACTATGTTGATGTTTAAGCGAGACCATTGTTCAATTAAATTAAAATAAAAAAAACAGGACCAAATCAAAACTCAGGTTTGGTCTGGTTCTTTTTTAGATTCATTTGCACAAGTAAGGCCAATAGAACTATATAAGCTTCATTTTATCAAATGAATAATTCAATATTGATAGGAAAAATCATTACTGACGTTTTGGTTATCTCAACATGGTCCAGACTTATGTATGTAAGATTGTCCAAAGTATCTCCCAACATAGAGATGTCATGTTCGTAAGATGCTACCTATACGAAGATTAAGATTGGAAAAGGTTTCTAATTTGATTCTTCTGATACTCAAATTAGTGATATGAGATTCTCAAATGTGTGTTCGAATAGTTTTACAGTAAAAAAGAGAGAATACTTTTCTCTTGTTCAGAATATATTTTTATATTTTAAAAGATAAGAAAAAAGTTTGAGATTATCTTCATTATAAAGTTTATGATTGTCTTCACGGATAAAAAGAAAGTACTCTAAATCTTTATCTAAAGATGAATGAAGAGTGACTTGGATCTCACGTGATAACTATATGTTGGTATATAATAAATGTCTTATCAAATATATTTTTGGTATCATTATTTATATGCTGAAGCTTTGCAGCTTATTAATTACCCAATCAAGATCTTTATGTTGTTATGAAGATAGATGATGCATTTGAAACTTTCAATACCATGACCAAGGTAGTGCCCAAGTTAGAATCAAATAAATGAGATAATGGAAGATAAATATGATAAGGAAAAAAAATTATTATATCAATTTAAGATTTTTTTTAAAATTTTAATTATCCAAGTCTAGTCCAAACTTGATTTGGGATCAATGCATCTCAAACCAATTTTTTTAATTATTCAATATTTTTTATAAGATAAAAAATATTATAATTGATTCCGAATCAACATCCAAATAATATAATAAAAATTAACAATAACAAAGTTAGATTGTCTAATATTTATTGTCGAGATCACTGAGATAAAAAAAAGTTTTATGATTTAGATGAGTCAAGAATATTTAAATCTATTTTATAAAATAACATTAAAAACAAAAATATACAGAGTGTTCACCATGTTCTCCAACGGTCGTCAGCATCATCATGATGGCAAAGGATGGGCACATCATAACCACAACAGCATCACAAAGAGCATGACATCAGTGGATACAGTTGGGAACACTTCTCAGCCCCTTCTTCATGCTTGCCCCCAAAGGTGTCCATAATTACGAGAAATTAGGAAGCCTAAATAAATGGCATCCATCATCTACATCGCGATCGTCCGTTGCTTCGAAGGAGCAGATCCAAGGGCGGTGGCTCAAGTGGACCGGAAACACGACCCGAGCGGGTCCCACCCCAGTCGGGTTGTCCCGGTGGACCCACCAACACGTGTCCGCGCTCCCTGCCAGGGTGGATGGGTAGTATCTGTGACTCCGGTGAGAGTTCGCTTGGCCACCGCGGAATCCCCGCCCCAACGCCATCGGTACGCTCGCACATCCATCGCCCTTTAAACCCCCCCCCCACCACCGCCACTCTTCTCCCTCACAAATTCCCCGGAGATGGAGATGGAGAACACCGACTCGTCCTCCGGCATGAAACATCAGCAGGAGCAGCAGCACCCGCAGCTCCCTCCGGGGTTCCGTTTCCACCCCACCGACGAGGAGCTCGTCGTTCATTACCTGAAAAAGAAGGCCGCCGCCGCACCTCTCCCCGTTGCCATCATCACCGAGGTTGACCTCTATAAGTTCGACCCCTGGGAGCTCCCAGGTCTGTCTCTGTTCTTCCATTTGCATGCGCCACTTGATCCCGTACGGCTGCTAACCCAGCGATGCATTCGATTGGACGTGGTGTCCGACTAGGTAAGGCGAACTTTGGAGAGCAGGAGTGGTACTTCTTCAGCCCCAGGGACCGCAAGTACCCCAACGGGGCGCGACCGAACCGGGCGGCGACGTCCGGCTACTGGAAGGCCACCGGGACGGACAAGCCCGTGCTGACGTCCGGCGGAAGCCAGGTCAAGGTCGGGGTGAAGAAAGCCTTGGTGTTCTACCGCGGGAGGCCGCCCAGGGGAACTAAGACCAACTGGATCATGCACGAGTACCGGCTCGCCGACGGCAGCAGCCCTGAAAACAGCAGCAGCAGTAGCTGCAGGCCCCCCTATGGTGGTCACATGGCGAACAAGAAGAAGGGCGGATCCCTCAGGGTAGATTACTCCCCCCTCATCAGTTAATTCAGTAGCGGTAACGTGTGATCAGGCTAGTGGATCTTGAATCGCGATCCCTGTTGCTTCACATCATGCAGTTGGATGATTGGGTTCTGTGCCGCATCTACAAGAAGAACAGCGTGAGCGATAGCGTGAGGCCAACGCATCGAGACAGGGATGGCGCCACGGACGACATGCTCGGATCCGCGCCATCTGTGGGTCATCAGACAGGGATGCAACCTCAACGAGCTCCGACCAACTACAACTCACTGCTCGAACATGATGAGACCTTTCTCGAGGGACTACTAGCGAATGAGGTCGGTCTGCCCACCAATTCCATCACCCACCTCGCTGCTGCTGCTGCAAGAGCCAAACTCAACCTCTCGCCTGTTCCTCCCAGTACCACCGGTACCTTTCCCACGAGACACCCTCTTTCCTCTGCATACTGGACCGAGCCCACCGACATCGCAGCACCGCCTGCCCAGAGGTTCCATGCCGGCCATGGCAGTAGCAGCAACAATGCTGCCGACAAGAACAATACCAGTAGCTGCAGCAATGGCAGCGCCACCAACGATGACGGTGGCCACACAAATCAGATGCTTCTCAATCAGATCCCCTACGGCACAACATACCACGACCAAATGATTCTTGGATCACTACGGGATGGTGGAGCCATCTTCCAACAGCCATACCAGCTGCCCGGAGTGAATTGGACCTCCTAATTCGAAGCTTCTGAGAGGTGAGGTACTGATGTCCCATCTGTCTGGTAGTATCCCACAATATACAGAGGAAGAAGGATTGCTGGTGGAGCACCTGCAAATGCTCAAATTCCCCTACTAGAAAGGTTCTCTTCAGTCCCAGGTAACTCAACAGTGTACATATATATAGTTTATTGTTGGATAGCAGAACAGAGATCGAGCGTCAGAGCATAAAATCCAGTAGGATTCTTTAGTAAATATCAAATAGGAGAGAGAGAGAGAGAGAGAGAGAGAGAGAGAGTGGATAAAGTTATTAGTACTGTGAGTTGTAGCTGCTTGCACCTTGCAATAAATTTCGGATGGAATTTGATCTTGTTCATATCACTCATGCTGGTGAAAGTTCTGTAGAGACCTGAAAACTTGTTGGAATTATATTTGTTGAGAAGTGCCCATCACTTGCTTCGCGATCAACATCATCATCAATTTCACCTGTTAAACCTGCAAGAATTGTTTCTGAAATATGGCTCCTAAACTATTCTAGTATGTTTCTTTCTATGATAAACTGCTTTCGTCTCTTAACATGAGAAAATTATTTATTGCTTGGCTTCTATTTGAGCTGCTAACTATCTCCATCTGCACAGTGGAAGTGACAAAGAAAGAAAGTTGGAATCATCTTCTAACTATCTTCATCCGCTTTTATTTGGAAGCATCCTCATACTGAGGTGGACACTAATTACGAAAGAAAGTTAGGTTCTACCAAAACAAGAAGGTAAGCCTCAGCATATGTGGGGCTGACTTCAGCCTCACGAATCCTTAATGAGCTGCAGGATCGATGCCGTTCCAAAAGCCTTTTCCCGGTTCTCTTTTCCTCCTTTCCTGTCATGGGAAATCGCCAAGCGAGTGCATGTGGACTTTCCCATGTCCGGCCGCTGAGATATTTGTCTCTTTCTCTCTCTCTCTCGTTCGTCTGATGTGAATGTATGTAGAGTGGGAGTCACACTCCGCGGGCTCGTTTGTCCCTGGAAGTTGACATCAGTGAGTGGGAACCCTAGTAATCGTACTGCCCAAATGGGAAAGATGTCGAAGAAAGTTTCAGCTGCAGTTGGGTCGAGGCTGCCAAACGAGGGAGAAGATGGAGGGCAAGATCACTTAACAGGATGCGCATCTCTGATGTGTTGACCTGCTCAAGCAACAGAAGCTACTCCAATACTCGAAAGAAGAAACCACTGTGATGATAGATGGGAGGATTACAGAATGGTCCCATTCTCATGCCTCAAGTGTAACTCCAATACAAAACACTGAGACACAGAGAGAGAGAGAGAGAGAGAACTTATAGACGATAGTATCACATGAGAATAATCTCAGTTTATTACAAAGCCATTAGAACAAACAAGAGTTTAGATATTTATATTGAATTGACTTACGATATGCTTCGCGTACAATAGGTGTACAATCCTACATACGAACACAAAGATCAGTTTGACTCCAATTCATTGTCGATTTGAATGATCTTAACATCGTATCAAACCCAATATTCAAGAAAAAAAGAAACAAAAGATCTAAAGAAAAGTTAGATGTTGGCTGTATGAAGTGAGAAAAAGAAGAATAGTGCTATGTTATCACCTACTTACGATGGGTTTTAATGGAACAGCCCATGTTGATTAATAGTTATGATGCTTGTGTTCCTCCTGACGAACAGCCCACGATAATTCTTACTCGTAATAATGTTTTGGAGTTGATTTGTCATTTGTTCTTCATCACATCGAGAGTCGTGGTTTGTTCATGAAAGAGATCTGTGGTTTCGTAGACTCTACATACGTTACATTACTTCAACTACATGATTTTTATGTCGTTCCAATCTCTGCCATTACTGTCTCTCTTTGGTCTCCACCTTCCGCCGCAAGTCATCAGTTGTGTTTGGTGATGATTAGGGACAACCTGCAGTTGCATCACGCGACTGCTGGGAACTACAATATTGGGATTCATAAAACCAGCAATTTTTTTGGAGAACAAGGAATTGAAAGGCATTGAAAACTAGGAATCGAGTATTTTGAATACCTCACGAGAAAATACTTCGCATCTCTCTGATAGTTCCTTAGAGATCGAGAGGGGTTGAAAGAATAGAATGTCTGGTAGAAGGTTTAGTGTCACTCTGATATGTTCTGCATCCCCAGACTCGGGTCGTTCCATTGGCTTATTTGGGGATCCCAACCCTCAAGAGACCCAGGTAAGCAATAAATCTGAAGATAAACATCATGAGGAACAATGCTATCACAGACAAGGCTCTTTTGTCGAAGCCAAGCAACTTGAAGGAGGGGAACTCCGAGACGGGGCATGTGGTGGTGCGAGTGCACTGGTATGTGTCGGTGGGAGAGTACTGCGACGCTATCTGCAGCTTGAATGTGTAGTAGTTGAAGGAGACGTACTTGACCCACGAAATGAAGGGCGGGACGTTCTGCACGTAGAACCCGGAGGCGAGCTGGAAGATGACCATGAGCACCGTTAAGAGCGCCGACCCGGACTTGAGGTTCGTGACGAACGCCCCGATCGCCAGCCCTAGGCTCTGCGCCACCAGCACGCTCAGCAGCAAGGCCGAGAGACAGATTAAGAAGCTGCTCGCCACAGGTTTGAGGCCGCCCAGCCAGTACGTGATGGTGACGAAGGCGATAGGGAGGCTGAGCTCCATGGGCAGGTCCCCCAACGTGCTGGCGATGAAGTAGGATGACAACCGGTACATCCCGGAGGACCTCTCCTTGCTCAGCATGGTGCGCTCTTGTGGGAATGTAAATATTGCTTGGAACGATGCGTAGTAAGCCCAGAATCCAGCGATGAAGAAGAGAAGCCCCGCCTGCACGAAGGATCACGGAAGCTCATGTAAACAGTAGAAGGTTTCCTGATTCTTTCGCTGCTAGATAAAATGGTGTCGATCATGCGAGTGAAGAAAGAGGACCTGATCCTGGATGTGACCTGCCGAACCATACCATAGGATTCCTCCGATGAGAGCTGATATAATCACCTGTGCCACCTTTCTCCCGGCGAAGGTTTCATGCCTTCTTTCCTTGAGTCCCCTTTGCAGTAACACCGTGAATTGTTGCCACCAAGTAGTGCACCACTGATTCGTTATCTTCTCCGCCTCGTGTTGCTGCTGATCAAGTTGTTGGCTCAGGCCTGAAAGCTCTTCTGCAACCTTACCACGCAAGTGGTGGTTATAAGCATCCACTAAAGCTTCTTTAGTAGATGCTGTACCTTCGACTGTTTCATTGAAGGAGATGCCTGCACTCACAGTGGCACCGAGTCAGTCCCATCCTGATCGAAAGGTTTGCGTGATGAAGTGAGCGGCCACGTACCATTAGCGAGGTCGAGAAGGAAGTCGGCAGGATTCATGGGCATAGCAGGGGAGTAACCGATGCTTGCGAAATAGCCCATGGCCTCACTACCTCTGCCGTAGTATATGGCGTTACCCTCTGACAGCAGCAGGATCTTGTGGAACATGTAGAAGAGGCGGCTCGACGGCTGATGGATGGTCATCGTCACCGTCCTGCCGCCCTTGGCGAGGTCCGCGAGGGTGGACACGATTCGCCCGGCAATGGTGGAGTCGAGACCCGAGGTGGGCTCGTCCAGAAACAGCAGGCTCGGGTTGATGAGCATCTCTTGGCCGATGCTCACCCGCTTGCGCTCTCCGCCGGACACCCCGCGCACGAAGGGGCCGCCGATGATGCTGTCGCGGCACGCGGTGAGGCCGAGCTCCTCGATGACGGCCTCCGCCTTCTCGGCCTTTTCCCGGCGCGAGAGGGTCCCAGGGAGGCGGAGGAGCGCGGTGAAGACGAGGGTCTCCGTGACGGTGAGGTGCGGGTAGAGGACGTCGTCCTGCATCACGAACCCCATCCTGCGCCTAAGCGAGCTGGAGAAGGGCTTCCCGTTGTAGGTGACGCTGCCGGTGAGGCGTTGAGTGCGTGCCACGCGGCCGGCAAGCACCGTCAGCAACGTCGTCTTCCCACTCCCCGAGGGCCCGAGCATCGCCATCATCTCCCCCGGATACACTGTACCCGAAATCCCATTCAGGATCACCCTCTCCCGCTGCTTTCCCTTGTTCTCCCCGCGCTTCTCCTTCGTCTTGATCTTGTACACCACGTCTTCGAACTGCATGGAACTCATTACCAAGTTGCCGTTACCTCTCATCAAACAACTTCATCGAAGGTGATCATAGGGCAGAATCAATTAGATACTCTCTTCTCGAAATGCGCTCTACTGTACGACACATTTTAAATGCTTCTTAGCCTACATGCTTTTCTACCTTTCACTGTGAAATCAAAAATAGTTCTTCTCCTTAATTTTCAGTTTGCTCTTCATGCACTTGAAATCAACAGTGAAAAATCTTTAAGCTAACATGCAACAGGGGAAAACTCAGAACTTGAATAGAACGGGTAAGGACCGAAGATTGGACGTTCATGTACTTTAAGATCGATAGGACGATGGGCTTTGGCGAAGATTGATTGCGGCGCTGCATCATTCTTCTCTCCACGGTCCGGTTGCTGCAGTTCTATCTCCGCCATTTTCGACTCTGATTCCATGTCCTAACTTGCTCGATCGATTTTTTGGATCCTTCGTCTCGGGATTCTTTTTTGTTTCTCGTTCTCCTCCTCCTCCTCCAACGGAGAAGAGAGATCGAGCCGGATGGAGAGAAGAGACCGGGGAAGGTGACACGCCTCCTCTTGTTAATAAAGAGCAATGCCTTCTCCCTAGCAGAGGAGCCAAGAAGAGAATAGAGATATGTTCGGTGACATCATGTCCATTTTCTTCTCGTACCTCGACAGTTTGCGTTGATATGGTGTCCCACTACCGGCGATTTGCTGCAATGAGGAACAAATCAAGAGGGGGAATGGGACCTGCAACACAACCATCCCGACAACTTGGTTACGCCCAGCAGCGCAAGTTTCTAGTGGATGGAGCTAATAGTACGCAGGATCTCGCTGTAAATCTGTAAAAGTGGTTTGGTCATTTAATGCAGTAGATATAACGGTCGATATGCTACGGTGCATGCATCAGAACAATGCCACGTGGATACAATGCAGTGCAGCAGATTCGTTAAATCTTTTGTAGATTCCACGCAGTGTTCTTAACTGATTCGTTGAAGGCAGTAGTCGTGTGAACCAAACCAGCATTCCTTCTATGGTCGGTCGACGCAGCGATGGGGCAGTTAGTGGGGGCCCGCTGGCGCTCTCGCTTCCACGCAAGGATAAGGCAGGTGGACGGGGACTCTTGCTGTTGTGGTCCACGTCAAATTCGCACTGGTACATGTTGGATTTTGCTGCCCGTTGCTGTTTGTTTGTCTGGTCCATGTCAAATTGGGATTGATAGATTGGAAAGATTAGAACATGACACTATTTTTCTGCGTGTCCTCTTGATAAAGATGATAAATAAAGTGGATGCTGAATCTACTCATGATTTCCTTTTTCTCTAATCTCATGTGAGGATTGATTTTTCACTCATCCACATATGGGATGGTGAAACTATTGTGATCGAGGGGTTGGCAAATTCAATGAATTGATTGGAGTCAAACTATATATATTAAGACTCGAGTCTGATGGGCTAACTAGCCTATCAACTTCGTTTGATCTAATCCACTGACCAAAATGCTTAAGTTGAAGTTGATACTAGTACACTCATCAGACCTTTATAAATTAATCTTAATCTTACTTACTTTCGATATGAGACTAATTAGGGGTATTACAAATATACTATACGTAATGAGATAATTTTTTTATGCGTGAACGTTTTTAAGATATAATTTAATATTTGATATTATTATAAATATATATGATAAAATTACTCTTCACATCTTCAATCTAGTCTCAGCTTATCGGTTCTCCCAATTTGCTTGACTCTTCTAGCGTTAACTTTTTATCTAATATCATGTGATTTTGAATGATAATTATGATTAAAATATATATTTGATATATTTATCTCCATCGCATATAAGTTTAGAACTAATGCTTAACTTATATATTTAATATTATTATTAAAATTCAAGTGACATGTTAGGAATTGCGAGTCCGAATAGATTATTGAGCTGTAATTGACCCAAATTGATGTTGCTTTGACCGGCCCAATTGGCCCCAAATCTGATTGCGGGCGATGTGATCCAATGTGACGTCACACACGCGACCCGGAAAGAGGAGCGACTCTCCGAGTCCGACCCGCACAGGCCTCGATCGATCCCCGGCCGCCGCCATCGATCACCGACCCGCTATAAGTATCTCTACGAACCAAAACCTCTTCTCTCAGAGAGCGAGCGCAACCATGGAGCGTTCGGCCATGGAAGGCATCTCGGAGCGCCTGGCTTCCGTCGACGGCCTCTACTTTCCCGGCGCCATGCACCGCGAAGCCCCCGACCACGCCCAGCGCAAGTCCGCCCTCCTCGATCTCCTCTCCCGCGACGCTCCCATCTTCCTCGGTATGCTTACCCCATCCCTTCCTTACCTGTCAACGCACCGTAACCCTAGATCTCACCCTTCAGAGCGGTACGGCTCCGAGCTTACCTCCGACGAGCTCCGCGAGTTCGAGAAGTTGAATCAGGACTACGAGGTGGGATGGCACCTCAACCGGCTCCGCCGCGGCCGGAATCCCACGGCGGAGGAAGACCGGACCAGGTCGGTGACGGTCAAGAATCGCCGGAGGGCCTATATGGAGCGGTTGGTTCAAGACGGGGAGTACTTCTCGGAGGATGCGATGAGGGAACGGGAACCCTATCTCCACCACGAATACCTGGGCAAGTTCCAGGACCCCGCCGGGAGGAGCCTTTCTAGGCCCGGAGAGCGGTGGTCAGAGACATTGATGCGCCGATGCGAGGAGGCCATGCTGGTGGAGAAGATCAGAGGGGAGCAACAGCGCTTGGGGGTTGATAAGAGGGAGTGGATTGGTGGTGGTGGAGAGGAGGAGGAGGAGGAGGAGGAGGAGGAGGAAGAAGAGGAAGAGGAGGAGGAGGAAGAAGATGGTGATGATGATATGGCTTTAGAGGAACCCAAAGTTGGGGACTCACCAGAGGTATGACTTCATGTTCAAGAAATGTTATCTTGTTATTTATGTTGCCTTTTTTCTTCCCTTGTGGCTGTTTCTTTTGTATTTTGTTATATTGTTTGACAAAACTGGTTCGGAACGATCTATCAAAATTGCCATTGCCAAGCAGTAAGACCGGAACGTGTTATAGAAACTGACATACAAAATTATACGAAATTAATCTTTCAAATTGATATTCCATTGCCTAGTTTAGTCTTCCCAATTGATAACATGAAAATTACACGAAATCGATCTTACTCCAGCTGATTATCTTTCTGTTGATTGCTATTCTATTTCATAAAAATTAACAATTCTTTGTTGCTCCTGGGGACCAATATGTCAATTCCTTTGTGAACCAATTCTCAGTATAGATTTTGTCTCATAAATTTGAGCCAAAGAGAAAATTCTTAGTTTTTTAGTTCATGTTCTACGAGATCCTTCATTTATGTCTTCCTCTCAATAAGTTTTTCTTTGAAAGATTATCTGTCTCTATATTCTTATCTTAAATTGGATGATATCTCTGTATTTCATATGGACCAGTCATTAACTTCCACAATTTTTTATTTTTTTAATGGAAGCACTTGTTTTCATAGTCTTTTACTTTTTACCTCGATTCTGAATTTGTTCATTGGAAGAGAAGAGTTCTTAAAATGTTACTAAATCGAGCAATTGAATTCTACAAGTTATTTATCCCTTGAATATTCATGATATATTCTTTAACTAGTTTTTGGACTATGCAAAATTCGTCCATTCAACATTCATGCTTTTGGCTGTAATGTGCATGGTGTTTGATGCAGTTGTAGCAACCCATTTAATGTTTATACATCATCTTTCTTTATGCTTTCTAAGGTTGTCCAATTCAGTGTCCAATGAGATATCGGCATACAACTTTTCAACCTTTAGTAGTCCTCAATTTTCATATCTGTGCACAAATCCTAACCCTTTGGCTGATGGACAGTGAGAAGTGCTTTGGATGTTTTGTTCTTTTCTATTTCATTCTTTTGTTTTGGTGTATCTGGAAACTATCATCTTGGAAACTTATCCGGACTGGCTGAGTTATGGTCTAATCTTAGTTAGCAACTGCTTTAAGAACATCCTATGTCCTTGAAAGTGATTAAAAAAAAAGAACGATTTATAGGATAATTTACTTGGAATAACTCAACTCTGGACTAATCTCCAACTTCACAGATGGAAGCTGTTTAACCTGTTTATTATTTTTAACCTGGTGACAAAGGATAATGTCGGTGAGATTCTTCGCTGTTGATGTTGTAATTATTGGTACTATTTAATTTTGACTTGTTCATGCAGTCCAGTAGTCTACCTTACCTGTATGGTTTCATTTATTACATGTCTAACTCAATAAAATTATGCTGTATAATCAGGCATATGCGTTTGTCTGTTCGACGTTCTTGTTATTAATACTTAGAATGTACTGTTTAGTTTAAGTTGCAAGTTTGGTCAGTTTTGGTTTGAGATATAAGATAGATAACAAATATATTCTCTTAGGATTTGGTCTTCAAATTTATTTACCTACCACTGGAGTGGCTAGTGTGCTGCACCATGGGTAATCCCTGAAATCCTTTTTCTCTCTTCCAGCGCCACCTTGAACTTCATTTATGGCCTTGTTCTTTTAGAGTTCCCAAGATGCTTTATGCATTTCAGATTCCTATTCTCGATTAACCTCCAATATTCAATCACTCGTACACTGCATTGGATTTGAGTAGGATCAATATACAAAACCTTATTTTTGCAAGCAGAGAGAACATTTCTGTGACTCAAATGGTGGTCAGATTGGTCCAAAGAGCAGTCCTTGCACACATGCATCACTCCCCAAATAAAGGTCCTATCCTCTTCTTCCAGGAACCTTGAGTTGAGTACCTCTGGTTTGTTGCTCACGTCTCCCTCTTTGTGGAATAGGATAAATGGATCTTGATGCCACCGGTTCCAATAACCACCTGAGGTTGAAGAAGTGGTGGAAAATTTTGAAGATGTTGATTCATATCCAACATGCTCTTCTTGTCCATGGATGCTTGTGATGTCATCAGGATCAACATGCTCTTCTTGTCCATGTATGCTTGTGATGTCATCAGGATCAACATTTGTCACTGTCATCTCCAATGGCACCTTTTCTAGTATGCTTCACACATAATCTTTATCAATCAATTCTTTACCTTGGAACAAAGAAACTGAACAAATCTATCTTAGAATATTAGTTTGATCTTGTTTCTGTTAGTTTTGGAACTGAACACTAGAAAACCAAAGGTTTTGGTTGAGTTCAGCATTTTGGTTATAACTAAACTGACTTGAATCGAGTACGCCTGTACCATGGATTCTCACATCGACACCCACACCTGACATCAAAAACATATCCATGGCTTAGATGTTTATCAAACTCTTCCACTATCAAATGATAATCACATGTGAAGTAGATCCCTCGATGATCCTAAAACTTCTTCGAGATTTATTTCACACTCATTACATGTATCATACTATTTTTCTTTGATTGTATCACAAAGGAATTGATATATTGGTCCCCAGGAGCAGTAAAGAATTGCTAATGTTTATGAAAGAGAATGACAATCAACAGAAATATAATCACTGGAGTAAGATCAATTTCGTGTAATTTTCATGTTATCAATTGGGAAGATTAATTTTGTGTAATTTTGTATGTCTGTTTTGTATAGTATGTTTCAGTCTCACTGCTTAGCAATGACAATTTTGATAGATCGTTCCGAACCTGCTTCGTCAAATAATATAACAAAATACAAAAGAAAAAGTCACAAGGAAAGAAAGAAGGCAACATAAGTAGCCAGGATATCGTTTCTTGAACATGAAGTCAATACTCTGGTGGGTCCCCAAATTTGGGTTCCTCTAAAGCCATATCATCATCACCATCTTCTTCTTCCTCCTCTTCTTCTCCACCACCACTAACCCACTCCTCGTCCCCAACTTTGTGCCTATTTTACACTCATTACATGTATCATACTATTCTTCTGTGTCTCTGCATCTCCATTCTGTCTCCTCGACAAATTCGATACTTGCACACAGAGTCATTGACTAGTTGTATACAAGATTCCCGAGTCTAGATCCTTGCAGTTTTAACCCATAGAAGTGGTCATGTTTATAGGTGGTGATTTGTGTACTTGGTTCTCGATTTTTCAGTAACCATTGATGCTCTGATGCGAGAATCAAGTTAGGTTACATATCAAGCATAGTTCATCATGTTTCTGTGTTCTCTATTCTTCTATTCGATGCCTCATGACCAAGCCACCTAACGTTCACATGTGATTCTGGTAACACTATTCTTGCAATAACTTAATCGACAAAATCCAACTAGAAGTACCAAAGTACAAAACCAGTCAAATTTGAAAGTGAATACTGATTCCCGTTAGCATACACATGTTGATAGGTGGTCATATATATTTTTATATATGTTTGTGTGTGTGTGCAGTCGATATATATACATACATACTAGGGTAGTTGATTGCCTACAGAGATGTTGCTAGGTTATCTTCAATATTTGTTTGGTTTTCAATGTTCACATGCCATCCTTGCATGTACTACTAGCTTGTAGATTGTTATTCTGGAACCCCATCAGCACCTCATTTGCCATGGTGATGAAATAATGTAAATGGGGCTTGCTTTGGTCAAGTTTATATATAGTTCTCATAAAGAAGCTATTATATGAATTGCCATGAATTGGTCTTTCTAATACTCCCTCGGTGCAGATGCTTAACCCAGACGCCCATGACACTTGTGCTAGCACTGCTGCAGCAGTGCCCTTGGAGCAAACACCGTCCGCGGAAGAGATGCAAGATCTACTGGAACAGTTCACTCATGTAATGCAGCAGAAGTTTCTGGCAGGAGAGGATACTGCTTATATCGATTATTCTCTGATAGACAAAGACGAGAGATTGGACGATCACTGGCTCCGGGAAGCTAATTACGATGCCGAGGAGAAATATTTTGAGGAAGACTAGTGGTTGGTGATCGGCCATCCAGTATCCATCCATGAACAGTTAAACACAACAGATACGCCACTCATCTCTTTGTCAACTTTTAGATTGGAGATCTCTTCTGTATTCGTCTTTAGGCTCTCTGTTGTATATACAAAAGCACCAACCATAGTTGTTATTTTTTGTATATATATGGTGGTGGGAAGCGATCCTATGGAGCTGAAGCAAAGAGGCTGTGGCGAGATCTGATTTGGTAAGATCAGAATTAGTTTTGGAATTAATTATTTCCACTGTTTTAATTATCAATCTCTTACTATGGTAGTATTTGTGCATAACTCGTGGAGTAAGAAGACTGCTGCAGGCCGCATGACCAGCCCAAACCCAACCCCAACATTACAACTCAGGGCAAGGAGATAAGCCAACGTGGCACTCGTAACCCTTCTCCCTTATCTTCTCCCTCGATGCTCTCGGAAGCCAAGACCACCACTTGGACTTCCCTTATCCTTTGCCTCCCTGCAACGGTCACTCTCTCCCTGCTTCGTCCTTGTGTCCAAACACTCGGCCCAAATCAGCAGAGACTAGTGGTAAGTCCGGTGCAGACCGAGGCAGCGCCATGATGGCTTGTTCTTCTCTCCTGACCGCACCCACCTCCAAGCCAACGCCACCGCTCGCCTCCCTTTCCTCCCGGCCTGTTGCCTCTTCATCTTTATCCCCGCCCACCGCCACATCCGGCGCTTCCCCGGGCGGCAGCCGAGCCATGACGGGCCGTCGGGAACTGGCGTTGGCCCTGTCGACCTCGGCGACGTTGCTGCTCCTTCCGGCAGCCCCCCCGGCGCTCGCCACGTCGGACGAGGAGTACGTGAGGGAGACGGCGGAGGTGATCAACAAGGTGCGCAACACCGTCGGCATGGACAAGAAGGACCCGAACGTGGCGGTGGCCGTGGCGGAGCTGCGGGAAGCGTCCAACACCTGGGTGGCCAAGTACAGGAGGGAGAAGGCCCTGCTGGGGCGCGCCTCTTTCAGGGACATGTACTCCGCCCTCAACGCCGTCTCCGGTCACTACATAAGCTTCGGCCCCACGGCGCCCATTCCCGCCAAGCGCAAGGCCCGCATCTTGGAGGAGGTGGACACCGCCGAGAAGGCTCTTCTCCGTGGGAGGTAGGCGTGTAGGCCTACTACCTCATCATCTCTGTATCCAGTTTTTGCTTTTAACTGAGATGCATTGTATTCGGGTCGCTCGTTGCATTGATATACTTTGGACGTATGTCAACTCATATTTCTGTAACCGGTTGAAAAGCTAATGCTGCTGCTGCTGCTGCTGCTTCATTTCTTCTTCACCTTCAATAGGCTTTTGCTGAAAGCAGAGGGATTTCAATTGCTTGGGTCTATGTAGTGAGACGCCCCCTATAGAATTCTTGTTCACTTGTATAGAACACACATTTCTTTCTGGAGATTAAAATCAATAATAAAAGATAGATAAAACCCAAAGAAATGTGGCTATACATAATAAACCATGTGAGCTGATTGCAATCAAGAATATATTATCATCAATAAATTTGTAAATAATTCTCAGAAATCTTTAAAAAAAATATATATCTTTAATATGCATTGTCTATGTGATTCTAATTAACACAATTTCATTTGATTTAATACGTTAAGTTGATACTCGATTGTAGATACCAACCTTCAATCTAGAGATGTCAACGGAATGATAGAGGAACTCACGAGTTCTTCGTATCATTCTAATTAATTTTATTTATTTTTTAAATAAAATTATTATCAAACCTAATTAATGATACTAAAATTTATACATAGCAAATATATTCAATATAAATAAAAATAAAATTATCATAACCCACGTGAGATGCAAGGAAAGATAGAGGAGGATCGGAGAAAGGCACGAGGGGAGGGGCAGGGGACTACAAGGTGAGTAGGAACAACTATGACAAGAGGGTAGATGGTTGTAACCATTACGATGAGGGGGCAGGGGTGCTGTGATGAAGGGAGAAACTGAGAAGAGGTAGGAGGGAGAAGATATTACACGTCGCGAAGAAGAGGTGAAAGAGAAAAGAATGTCGAGGAATCATTACCCATTGTTTGTCATTTGTAGTCATCTAGTCGTCGATCATCGGAGGAATCATCATTGGTGGAGAGAGGAGGGCCAATGAACATAAAAGTCAAACAACTACCATGGCGCCATCTACAATTAGTGATTGGGTGTGCGAGGTCATACGAAGAAGTTATTACTATTGCAGTAAGGCTTGCGGTAATCCAACCCTAAATAATACCATGCGTTCTCACTGTTATTACAGACGAGAGGCAATCCCACCGTTGAAACTCTTAGATAAGAAAAATGACCAAACTATATACCATGAAGATGTAAAAATGATCAACCAGAAGTACTGTCGAAGAAAAGATAAAAGAAGAAATCCTCTAAGCTCAGTATGGGATTAAAAAAAAAAAAAAAAGGGAAATGGAAGAACTATCTTGATGATGAACAATTATATTGGCAGTATGTACACAATCATATATCCATTATGGTGAGAGAGAGAGAGAGAGATGGAAATCTTTCAACTTCAGCAACATAATATACAATGCATGCCACGAAATTACTACATCCAATGGTATATGATTCATTGCAGTTCCTTTTACTGATGAACTCTTCATCTCTAACAGCTACCCTGCAACCCGCAGCCATGGTTGAGAAGGAAACATTAACCTTTCTTAGCTCTTCATAAGAAGCTTGAGAAGTGTCGGTGAAGGATCCATAATATGTAACACAAGTATGGTGAAGATGGCAGCGTTTAGAGCTCCTGCCAATCTTGATCTCCTCTTAAAGGGGCCTTCATCACTTAGAACTTCTGAGGATTTCTTACACCAGATGGACTGGGAACATTGGAACTCATGCTTGCAGTTCTTAGGAGCTTACGAAATTCAGACAAGCTAATCTTGCCATCTTTGTCGATATCAGCTTCCTCCAGTAATGGTTCAATAGAACCCTTCAATCCTGTATGCTGCAATAAAACACAGATTGCCAATTAGAAATTGTTGCTGATTACAATATTAGTCTATTCCATAGACAATCTGTAGACTACTTCTAGTAAGAAAAAAAGCTTCATATGGCATAGTGAAAGAATTTCTAGAGTTTAAAATTTTAATGGTGGTAGAATATCATATTTTGGCTTATTGTTTCACCATTAAGACATGGAGAAGATGGAACCATGCCTAGTGTACTTATAGATTTTTCTTTCTTTTGATGAGACTACATGGGTCAAATACTTAGGGACTACCACCAAATGGATTTGAACCTAAAACCACTTTCAAGTTGAACCAACTAATGGGACTTTGCCTGGTTGGCAAAATAATTGTTTTTCTGGATAACTCTACGAAACTCTAGACACAGATTAGGCCAACCAAAATATACCATTCTAAGTTCCTCCGGTGTAATGTATCCATCTCTATCCACATCAAATTTTTCAAAAGCTGCTTTACAACGTGAACGCCATTTCTCAGAATCATGCTCCTCCATCTGATGCACATGCAAAGTTGCTGCAACAAATTCAGTGAAGTCAACAAGTCCATCGGTGTTGCTATCAATCTGCAGAGTAACATGAAGTATCAGTCCATCCGTTAACACATATTAGCATATACGATATTGAAGCAGAGACAACTACAGAATTAATTAGCACACGAAGGTAATCAATATTTATTGGTCTGAAACATTGTACAAAATCTTGAATCTTCTTACTACCATCAATGTATGAAAATGTAAATTTCAAATTGAGAACCCCCAGTATTAACCAGTATAAATTTGTTCTAACATCTTTCATTTTGGGTTTTCATTTGTATTTATCTTTTCACAGAACACAAACATTGGCAAGGGAATTAGCAAATAGCACAGTATTCATATATATATATATATATATATATATATATATATATATGTATGTATGTATGTATGGATATATATTAAAACTTACAGCTTGAAGAATGTCAAGGTCACGAGGTCCCTTTAATCTCCAGGGGATATCCTTGGCAAGAGCCTGCTCAAACGAACATAGTCAAGACATTTAGAATGAAAGAAAGTTTATCGACATTTTTTTTTTTGCAAAAGTTTATCTACAATTTTAGAAAAAACAAAATCCAGAGTAAAACAAAAGAAACATATTACCGCTGCAGTGCTCCTTAAATGCTACCAAACCAAAAGGATCTAAATGATAGGAATATAAAGATATACATTAAAATGATTTAAATGCTACCCAACTTAACTACAAAAGTCCAAAAATGGGATATGTGTTGAAACTGAAGAGAAAGCACAATTCCAAACAAGCAACTAATACTCAAAATTGTTGTCCAGCAGTAGGAGATTCCCATAATGGTGCATTGACATAAGAGTTTTAGCCCTTAAATCTTCTTTGCTAAGCACATGCTGATTTATAGACACCAAACCAATGATTATTACTTCTTTCAACAGGAAGTTTTTGCAGAAGTTGACTAACATCACAAGATGCTACAATTAAATTGACCACAAAAATAGGGTATGAACAAAGTCTTCTTCAGAATCCATAGATTAAAACATCTATGATCCAAATTCACATCCATTGCAACAAGTTGTTGCCCCTCAGAAATCCTTGAAACCTAGGTTCTCAATGAAACTTGGATAAAGCAATCCTAAAATCAGCAAGCACATCAGAAGAGTTGCATAAAGCAAAAAAAGAAAGTTAAAGAAAAAAAGAAATGTGTTTGGCAAGTTACACAGAGCAATTTTCAAGAAAAAGCTAAATTTTGTCATTCCAGCACCAGAATCACAACACTCCAAAAGAAGTATTTTAAGAAGACCAACCTGTCTCATTTCATCAAGGCTTATTGAGCCACTTTTATCGATATCAATTGCTTGAAACTGGTCCTTAAGATCTGCTAGCTCATCTTCATCAAGAGTGCTTGCTATTGCCTGCTTAAAAAATGAATTAGGTTATAAAAGAATTTTTTTCGAAAATAATATCAAAGTATAACTCCTTGTGCAATATTGTTTACCCTCAGTGCAAACTGCTTTAGACGGCTATACTTTACGAACTTTCGCATATTTGCTAGAACTGAGATATCCAATGGTATCTCTGATGCATTGCCCCCTTCTCTCACCCATGGATGGGCTGCAGAGATGCACATCAATCAGAAGGCAATTTATTAGTGAATGTAACTGAATGATGATAACTTATAGAAGATTCCGTTAACTAGGGGATAGATTGTTCATAATAACTGCAGTTGAGAAACTTAACAACAATGCAGCAAGATCAAGCATCAATGTTGAAATGTTTTCCTTTTTAATTGAAAAAAGCATGGAGAGTGATACTAAAGCACTGACATCAGGGTCTGAAGGTGGAACACATACATAAAGCTTGAGCAGCAGTCAGTCTCACACGAGGATCCTTTACTAATAACTTCTTAACGAATTCCTTGGCGCTGTTGCTTATTGTAGGCCATGGTTTCCGTCGAAAATCAGGCTTGTTTCTTAGCACCTGCGAACCAACAACAAATATACTTATATTTTCTGCAAATAGAAAGGAAAAAAATATTTTATGCTAAAAATGGAAAAGAAAAAGATATGCTGCAAAAGGACATACATAACCTTTTAGTTATTCCTATATAGACCTACTGAAATATGCTGGCATAAAAAGTACTTTATCAACTAGGGTAATTTCCATTACACTTAAGTAAAAGAGGATGAAAAATGAATTTCATTTCCAAAAATGTACTTATAACCAAGTGGATCATGAAATTTTTATTCATTTTACCAAGGTTCCCAAGCTGTTCTCTCAAAAATAAGATGCTTGTTCAATATCCACTCAAATTTCACCAAACAAGGCCAAAGGAAAGAAAAAGGATAACACATGGCATATGACTTGTGGGTCCCAAATTTGTTGTGTGCCTTGGAATTGTATTAGTTGTCTTGGATCTCCTTTGTCATAAAGGACAAGTAGAAAATCTACTAACAGCTTTGTTTGGTTTTTTTTTCATGTTCTAAAAGATCATAGTCTTTAAAAAAAGTGGCTGATCAAGTTTTAATCTCCAACACATTTTGCTGGACATGAACTTTTGGACTTCAATGAAGGATTTACATGATCCAATTCTAATTTGGGCATCTCAATCTTGAAATCATCCAATCTTCAAGCATCAATGAACTCTGTTAATCAAATCTCCTTGATTTGAGGAGCTCTTTTCTTTAGGATAATCCTGCTCCAAGAATACTGATTTCTCTTGGGATGCCTCTCAAGGCCTAATAGAAGCCTGGTTTATGGTCTTCCTCCAGGAACTATTTAAAGGGGCTAATGCTGCAATACAATACCGCATTTTCACGATACCATGAGATAATGACCCAACCAAGAAAATTTTGCATCATGCCTTTTGTGAGTGATTTAAGAAACAAGGATATTTTTCCTCCACAATGACTAATTTAAACAAATTTTTTTTCAATAACATAGTATACACACTTAATAGTTCACACTTAGAAGAATTTTGAGATCAAGTTTTTCGACCCTTTGCTGTATAATAACCATCACACAAGTATCATAAATACAAGTGGAGAAGGATCATATAATCCACACTGGACTACAAAATAAGCAATATTCACAAAGTTCATAATTGGCCAGAAACAACTCACATCAATTTAATCCTTTAAGGAAGAAAATTTTTGAACAAATGCATAGACATAATTTAATGAGCCTATCCCTATGAAATTTGAATCATAATGCTTTTAACGTAGGAAAATTTTTCCAGAGTCATGTGACAACAGTACAGTCCTTAAGAGAATCAGGTATGCAATAGTTTTAATAAATAAAAAATTTGGGAAATATTAGCACACTTATCTATTATAACCTTACAAATCAAAATGCAAATTTACCTCTTTAAATATCCCATCCTCAGTTCTGTCCCAAAATGGACGTCTCCCACAAAGAAGAATATAAGTGATCACCCCTATGCTCCAAACATCTGATTCAGGGCCAGATTTCCGCTTTAAAACCTCAGGAGCAACATAATATGCGCTACCAACAATATCATGGAATTTCTTCCCTGCAACAAGCCATTGTAAATTTCTCAAGAACTCTTTGAACAAAATATTTAGTATTGAAATTTTAAGACTAACTTTCACTAAGATTGGACAGGACCATCATAAAACAAACCTGGTTTTATAAAATCAGACAAGCCAAAATCTGTTGCCTTTAGAGGTGAGTCTTCTTTACTCGATTTGAAAAGAAAGTTCTGCAGATACATGTACAGTGCTTTCAAAGTCGAACATCGAGAGAACTTCACTAGGTTGTTAAAAGGAAATTTAGAAATCCTGTTAGATTCATTCAGATTTTACCTCAGGCTTCATGTCTCGATGTACCAAACCATGCAAATGACACTCAGCTGCAACTTTAAGCATCTGTCGTACTACTATTGCAGCATCTTTCTCAGTGTAATGACTATCCTTTCTGGGAAGATAACATCAATTTAGAAACAGTTTTTATTTTTCCAAGTTTTACTACAGCCGGAGAAGTGAATACTCGGAGCTTAAAACAGATGATGAATATATTAAAAAATGACAGCCAAATATGTTCAAAGACTCATATTATAGCCATCACACATGATTTATTCAACACTAATTGTTTTTTAATTCTCAGAGAAGATAAATGGGAAGTGTCAATGCCTTAACTTTCACAATGCTAAGAGATCTTACTTGGCTAATATCCTATCCAATAATTCCCCTCCCTCGCATAACCTGATAAAGTGATAGAAAACAAACATGATATCAATATCAAAGAAAGCATATTCAGTCACAAGTTTGACTACAGAACAAATTAACCAGAATAAATTTGTGAATTAGCTTTTATATGATTGTGTCTAATGTCTCAAATTTCAACATAAAGTTTGACTGAGGATGTTGGAACAGATAATATTAACAAGAACTAGGCATACAAATCAAATCCAACAAATTAATCCTATCATTTCTGATATAATAACCAGATTTTTTAGAAAGCATATTCTGACATTTAGGAGAAATATCAGAAGCATATTCAATCTAAAAGAATGAATATCAGGTTTAAAATAAAAGGTCAACAAAAACAAAAGGACAAGATCAGACCTGGCATTTGGTGATCCTTCATGATAATTTAAAGATAAGTGAACATGTCAGTTCCTTGCTATTAATCAAAGATAAGAAAATACCATCCATCTATGTTGACTAGACATGTTATAAATCCTTAAAATTGTCAAAAAGAAAGAACATCATTGATCTTTATTTCATTATTCACACTGATAATTGTGTTCAACAGAAAAAAGGGAAAGTTTGCAACTTAAAATGAATTGAGATTTGAATATTGTATTGCAATAATTCCACATGCTACTAAATAAAACACAATAGAGAAACTTACTCCATAACTATATACACATAGGAATCATCTTCAAATGCATTATGGAAATTGACAACGTTTTCATGGCCTTTCAGGGCTTGCAGTATCTTCACTTCCCTCTTGACATCCTCAACAGCAATAGGAAGGACCATCTACCAGAAAAGAAAGTAAAGTTCACACAAATACCATCCATTAAAGATGTGAGCACTACATGTAGAAGGAGGACACCATATAATGCTTAATGGCCTGTACTCACAGAGCTAATATGTGGTTATTAAGGAATCATGCATATCACTTTTTTCAATTACAAACAAAAAAATAAAAATTTTGTTTTAGTTTATTGTTAAGTTTTCCAAATAAAATAAGTTTAGTCGAAAAATTAGATGATGAAAAATGTTTTGATTTGACATTTTGGTAACTTATTCAATGTAATTGTTTATAACATTTGCTATCACTCAGCGATTTTTTCACTTGGCACATATTGGAAATTTTGCAGGATAGGATGTACCAAACACAAGTTAAGAACTGAAAAGCAGATTAGTTGTTAAGAAGCTGCAGTAGGTAATATCTAACAGTGGTTGCTGGACTGGTAAGAAACCCAAGGCACAAGAATAGAAAGGACAGAGAGTGAAATATAAATATAAATATACATATATATATACATATATATATACATACATACACATATATATATATATACATAAACATATACATATACATATACATATACATATATATATATATATATATATATAGAGAGAGAGAGAGAGAGAGAGAGAGAGAGAGATGTTGGCCTTCAACTTGACATTGTCCATTCTTCCAATAGAGCTCTTCAACATTCTTCACCATTTCCAGAATTTTTCATGAAGGGATTTTGTAGACGCACTGCTTCACAAGGTCTTCTTGTTCAACAGCGAGAAGTTCAGTGTTAGAAAGAAGTCTGAGGCTTACATTGAACTCCCAGAAACATCTTTCAAGCTCATGAGAACAGTCAAGAACAAAAATGATTCTGTGAAATAATGATTTTTTACCAAGAGTATTCACACATTAAACTCAAGAAATTTGATTTTCAAGATAGATCATTTTACAATATATAAATGGAAATTGATCATGGGAAATGCTCTTGAAGTTGACTTTAAATAGATCAAGGAAGCCTCTAGTTATTGTTAGTTTGTAGTGGCTAGAACATTGATCAACTAATCAGGTAGCAATCACTGAGTGGGACTGAAAATAAACAATGATCAATTACAGAACTTCAAAGTTAACAACTGAAGAGGTGTTGACTGTTGACTTCAAGGTTTCGTTGTTTTACTTACAGCAAACTCATTGATTGTTTGTAACTAATGAGCACATATAAGCGTGCTTTAGTCTCAACTAAAGAAATAATAGTGGCATAAATCTCGGGAAGAATCTAAGAAAGATGTGCTTAAAAGGATAATTTGATTATCTGTGTCGGTCATCCTATTCCTTATCTTCTACAGATCTTAAAAAATCAACAAAGAGAAACTTTGCATTATGGTTTGACCAGCACATTTAATTTAGAAGCTATGCATTTGAAGATCTTAAACATGTAAATCCATGACTTAGTTTACATGATAATTCATAGAAAAAACAACAAGAAAGTCAAATCTAGTTTTGCAGCACTAAAAGATATTCAAATTTATCGACATGGACTAGGAGATTCTCCAATTGATCCTTAATCCTTGTAAAATCATCCAATAAGGTCTATTGTGCTGCTCATCTGCAACTCATCACAGCTTCTGATGCCATTTTCATGAACTTAACCATTAAAATCCATTCATAATCTCGACATGGCACATTCAATGATGTTAGTTGACTACTTTATAGAACATTCATCACCCTGTACAATAGACACTTAACGATTAAAATCCATTTACAATTCCAACCTGGCACAAAAAATATGATTGAACACCCTACTAAAACACTTAAGAACCTGTTAAATACTTACAATCAGTTGTTTGTTTTGGCCATTTGAATTAATTAAGCAATGTAAAATAGTTTTAATAGTCATATCTAGATACATCTGCCTGTTATGAGTCAGATATTCAAGATGAGTAATAGCATATGCTCATGACACTTATTAACAATTTTCTTCCAACAGCTCCATGAAAATTCATGTCACACATTCATGGATTTTTGATGCTTTACTCATCCTAAAATCAAATGACCTTTAACTGGTTATTAACATGTCTTAAAAATCTTGGATTGTGATAAAAGCATATGGTCTAAAGACTCTAAACACTGAAGCAGACCCACGAAAGTGATATCACCTTGAAAGGAATCTACTGTATGGCAATGTTGACATAGTAATAATGTCATGTTAGTTTCTGAACTCAAGGCCAAAAATGTCAACCAAATGGTTTATTGGCTGCTGATAATGATGAGAGATCACATATTAATTTCATCCTGCTAGCCTATATTCCCCAAATTTAATCTTCATTCACACGATCTACAACAATGTTAAAGCACTTTTGAAAATTTTCTAGAAGATTGTAAATATAAAACTAAGATAAATTGGTATAATATAAATTACAAAAACTATTGTCGAATGATATTATTCATTGTTTATCAGGCATAAACAGGACATTTCTCCAACATCAAATCCAACTGTTATTAAGGTTCCAGGTATTAATCCCTCTCTCTCTCCCACCCTTCTCCCACCAGTATGGACTAAAAGGTACACCAAAGTTATTGTCCAATCAATACATTAATTAATATCTGTTTCAGATATTAATAGTGATTTCTCCAACTTCATCATCCAAGTGTTGATAATAAGAAATGCTTACCCTGCTAAATCTCTCCCTCCCCCCAAAACCATTTTGTGATTCTCGAGTCTTGATGGTTTTAATGAGAATACAAATATACTCTGGAGCTTGAATGTTCGTTACAACATGAAGGGCCATCTCTTGGGCGAAGTTGAAAAAAGAAGTGGCTGGCTTGTTACCAGTTCAGGAACTCCTAAATTCATGATAAACCCATGATAATTGAAGTTAACTGTATAACAGAGCTCCCACATGCTTGGTTCGATGACTTTTTTTTTTTTTTTTTTCATTTAAGACCTAAGTCTCAATCCTGCTGAATGGAAAACTAACCAAAGGCTATATTCAGATCAACTATTTCTTCAGGTTATCCTACAGAGTGCTAAATAAAGTCCTACCATTTCAGATGATTATAAACTTGCAAAGGGTCCAGGTTATCGAGTTCTTTTCTTTTGTTCTCAAACTGATTGAGTGAATCAATCGCACAAAAAGCTCACAGAGATAAGGTACAAGCCCTTCTAGAGCTAATTCTTTTGCTTATCACCAACAAATATATTCTACAAAGTCAAATGGTTGTATACCTCTTGCAGCTCCAACATGCACTTAACCTGTCCTAAAATGAAGTGTAGTAGCAGTGATGAAATAGAATGCATTAATCAACATCAGAAATTACAAAGTAACAACTTTTGTCCCAACAAATCTTGTCTCTACTTAATCTACCTTAATCCACATCAATTCCTTAGGCCAGCTAAAGAAAAACTTCCATATCTATCAACATATGCGGTTGCAGAATTACCTTATATTTGTCTACCAACAAATCTTCTGAACTAAAAAACTGTACACCCTATCTTGTGTATGCATCCTTAAAATTTTAGTCTCAAATTGCAAACTCAGCGAAACAAAATCAAGCATATGCGGTTGCAGAATTACCTTATTTTTGTCTATTCTCTTCACCGCCACCCGTTCTCCGGTAGCGTTCTCGGTGGCAACAAACGTATACCCAAACTGCCCATGCCCGAGCAACTTCCCAACGGAATACCGGCTGTCGAAATCCTTGGCATATCCGAAATCGGTCCTCCTGCCGCACGGCACGAGCCCACTCGACCGCCGTTTGGATCCTCTGTCCTTCTGCTGCGGCTGCGTCGTCGGCGCCTTATTCTTCTGCTCAGGCTGTAGCTGCTGCTTCCGTGACGACCTGGTGCCGGCGCTGCTGGTGCCGCCTCTTATTTTGGCGTCCGCGGAAAAGCACGCGCCCATTCTTTCCTGCCCTGGGGAGTATAGCTGATAAGATTACCATCAACGAATCAAGGTAGGAGTCGACGATGATGCCTTATAAAGGAGGTTTGTTGCTCGGATGATGATTGGAGAAGGGGGAGGGAAGGGTGGAGGAAGATGGGGGGAAGGAAAGGGGTAGAGGTGGTCAAAGGACGATACTGATTGAAGGTAGCACCTCCATCAGCCTCCCTTTTCACTCTCTCTCCCCCTCTCTCTCTCTCTCTCTCTCTCTCTCTCTCTCTCTCTCCCCCCTCCTCCTCCTCCTGTAATTGGATCTTCAAAGAAATCAAATGGATTTGGAGGAATTGGAATTGGAATTGGATCTTTTGATCTCCCCCTGTTGGTTTCACTTCCCTTCTTTTGTGGTTAGTTGGTTGGTTTATTCTTGGCATCCTCTCTTGTTATGTTAGTTGGACCTTTTCTCTCTCCTCGGTCACCGTTTTGCCTCATAGCCACGTGTACCATCATTTGATTAGGCGACCCGCCTGGGCCCATCTTCGCTTCCAACCATAGGAAAGGTGCAGTGACAAGTTAGAAAACCACAGGTAGGTAAAGCATCGCCGTGGAACAATTTTCCCGTGCCTTTTGCTGCCCAATTGAAGGGGCGTTTACAATGTGAAATTGCCGTCAGTCTTATCCCAGCCCACGCCAAAATGAGGCCTGTTCAATCCCAATGGATCACTGTGAAGAAAATTCTGGAGAGCTGTGACCTTAGTTAGATAAAAATATGTGCACCTAATGAAAATTACAGATATCATACACGTAGTCTTATTGGAGTAAGGGATTAAAGGGTGTGGTCACTTTGTCAACGTCAAAGAAACTCCCTAATACGAATAAGATCGAGTCAATTGCAATAGCGAGCTCGACGTTCCCAACACGCGGTTTGACGCAGTCGACGTCGGACTCTTAATACGACGTGGTGATATTTGTGGACCAAGAAGCGAGTTGGTGTTTGTCATGGGGTGGATTCCAAGCAGTGGGGGGGATGCGAGTCTCGACTGTATTAGAATACTATGTATCGAATCATGGACTACACGTCTGACTCCATCACCGCTTATATGGTGAGCCACACCATTAACAAAGCTTCTTTTGAGTCTCGGACTTGCAGGCAAATAAGAAGGCATGGGTTGCTGCTGCTTCTGAGATCTGTAGTCGAATGCCCAAAGAGTTTACATGCTGGAATGAATGACCTCCTTGACGCCAGAGTGTTTTCTTCTCTTCCTTTGGCTGAGATGATGAAGTGTTTGAGCTGCAGTTGTGGGAGTGGTTTCTCTTCCTTCCTCTGAGATGTAAGAAGGAAGAAGCAATCCCACCGACAGATGCCTTAATTCTTCTGTGTTCGAAGTCGGGTGGACGAGAAACTGGTTCAAAGAACATGTTCGACCGACGATTACTCGTGAAGAGAAGAGCCGTAGCTTTCTTTGGAGAAGTCCACGCACGCGTCAGACAGTAGGACTTGACTCGGTCAGACACGTCTCCCGCGACTTCTATGCTCTTTCCCGCTTTGTTCTCTTTTCATTTTCTTGTTTCAGGTGGCTGCCGTGTTCTCGCATTGAATAGTTTTGGCTGCCGCTAAAGTCTCCACTGCCATTTCACACACTCCGTCGGTGATTCCAAGCGGTGGAGTTGAACGCAGATGCTTCCGCTAGACGTCCGTCAAAGCTGAAAGCAAAACAACAACATAGATGAAGGAAGCAGTTGAAGCCAGCACGGCCAAACGCAGGACTTTTCCCATCCTTCTTCCTCTTCAAAGCGAGTGGAAGGCCCTCACACGACCAGTGTAATCAGCTCATGTTGAAGAATGTTGCTCAGATCACGACCAGTGTCCACAGATTATAGCAATTCAAGAACACATGTGATGACTCAACACGATCACCAGTATTAAATACTGCAAGATTTCCTGGTACCTTCCTTTTTCGTCACATGGTGTAGCACTTTATCGTCCTGCCGATGATCTGTCTTTGACTTTTCATAAATGTCAAAATATTGGAAACCTGCTTCGGCCAGCACGCGACGGGAACACATGATAAAGAAAACAAGGGTACAGATGGATGAGATCAAGTGGACTCCTCCTGTATCTTATTGTTCTTCTTCCTTGAGTTGATATCATGAATGAATAATCTGACTGATTATGATGTTCTTGTACTGGAGACATCACAGACTGCTGACTATAATCTGACTTATTATGATGTTCTTGTACCGCAGACATCACAGACTGCTGACTGCAGCTTCCTTGGCACATTATTCTTTAGCTCTTCCTGATAACCCTTCTTTGCTTCATCGAATGCAAGCGAAGCCCCACTTCATCAGCCCAGAGAGAAGAAATCATGAGCAGTAGCTGTTCTGGGATTGCGTATTATAAAATATCAATTATAAAATACTCTGATCGTAGATCTCTCGTATAAACGTAAGAACTTTTCTCTCAACCATCTTTAAGAATTTTAAAAGATCACTTTATCTAACCATCAAGAAATCCAGAACACTAAAAGATTCTTCACATCAAAATCTAGAGATATATGAGATATTCATAGAAAAATCAAATCCTAATTATTAAAATTTTTTTTCCTTCACGAGAATTTGTAGAAGGATTTCTACGATAATTTCAGAAATCCTAAAATACTTACTAATCCTAAAAATCTTTCCCTTGGTTAATATTTTATTTTATTTTTATATTTTAAAAAAAAAAACCTTTTCTTTATGCTTTTTCCAATCTTTGTTGCTCATTCTGGTTGAACCTCTCACCACAACATATTTGAACTTTGATACCACTTATTAGGGAGAGAAAAAAGAAAAATCAAAAATCAAAAGAAAACTACATATATCAATAATCAAACGATATACTAGAAATCTAATATAAAATTTATTGTGATTCCACAAATCCCATTGACATATATGAAGAAATTTATATTCTTCAATATATGAAATCAATTATAAACCATTGAGTTATTCTCACTCAAATACAAGTTTCCTTATATACCTCTTACATATATATATATATATATATATATATATATATATATATATATACGCTATTATTAGGTTTTGAATGAATAGATATGCAAAACAAAACTTACGTGAACCGGTTTCCCTCCCTCGGAAACAGCTGACCCTCTCTCCCACACGAGGGTCCCACTTGTGGTGTCAACTTATCTCCCCCTCGTGAAACGGGCATGTGAATGGGTACAACATATATGGCTTTGAAAAAGACGATTTGGGCTCTAATTTCGGGCCACAAGGACTAATCACATATTATCTTTCATATTTAATTATTTTTATTATTTTAATCTTTATATTTTTAATATTTTTATAATTATAAAAATAAAACATCTAAATTTATTTATTTTAATATTATTAATTTTATCAATGAAAATACGAAAATAAAAAAAAAATAATGATCGCTTTATATTTACGTCGATACCAATGCAGTTGGTGAACGGTGAAAGAAAGAGCCATCAATCGAATAGCATTACTCTGTTTGATATTAACATAGTTATTGAACAATGTTACTCCGATGATTCTTTTATCACTTAACAACTATGTCGATATTGATACAGATGTCATCGTCTATCATCACCTACGCTATCATCATTAGCTTACTAAAGGGACATGCAATTAGTACTTAGGAGGAGAAGGTCGTTTGTTAAGCAAGTTTGGGGTCGAATCAAATGACTCGAACTAATTAGGGACGGATCGCAGATCGCGAACCCTCTCCCGTCTCCTCTCGCTCCGAAACGGCTCGCAATCGAAGTCTAGATGGAGCTTCCCAGAGGCGGTCTCCTCTTCCTGCTGTGGTCTATCGCCCTCTTCTTTGCTTCCTTGGCGAATCAAGCCGTGGGCATCCGGTTCCCTGATCGGATCCCGGAGCTGACGCCTACGAGCCAGCGGCCCCTGAGGACTGCCGTCTTTGCCCTCGGGAGCTTCTGGCGATCCGAGGCCGTCTTCGGATGTCTTCCCGGCGTCGTCCGCACCTCTGTCGGCTACGCCGCTGGATCCAAGACCAACCCCGAGTACCGTAATTTGGGGGACCACGCCGAGTGTGTCCGAGTGGGTCTTCTCTTCTTTGCTTCTATCTATCTTCGTGCATCGAATCACCTGATCGATTTTCTCCTTCCCTTTTTCCTGTTCTCTTGATTGCGATTCCCTGATAAATATGGGGGATATTTTCCCTATTAGATTCTTGTTCTGCGAATTTGTTAGAAAATCGCATTAGCATAGAGAAATGTGATTGTTTAGTATCGATTGCATATGTAGTTAAGTTTGTTGATCATGAGTTGTGTTTAAGATGGTGGTGAAGATTTCAGCGTTATTTACTTTTGACACCAAAATCCTGGTTATAACATTTGAAGGCATCTTTTTGGTTTGCAAATTTTATATTAATTTTTCAGTTGAACTCTCATTTCTTTATATTTGTTTAATAATAGCACATGAACAATTGCAATATTTTTGGCCTTGACAATAATAGTGATTTTTGACAACAATCTCAACCATGTTGCTGTTCCTTAGATTGGTTGCTACTTCTAAAGGTATTCCATATTTTAGGCAATTGTGGCTAGAAGAAGATATGATATGTCTAATCAATCTATGACAACTAGAATTAAGATTTGAACATACCTTTCCAGATGTCTGTTGTATGCTTAGAACACATTGCTTGCTTTGTGATGAAGTTCCTGAACCATTTGAATTTCAGTCACGTGTAGCACGTATCAGTAGTTATCATACAGGGCCATATAGGTGGCACAGGGTATTGACATTGCCTTGTTCCTAGGAAAAAAATGATCACACCTGTGGTATTAGATATCTAAATGACATGATATTACACTACATATTACTACGCCCATCAATCATGTGGCACCTTGATCATGATTTACTGGCAGCATTCCTTTTGAAAATGCCTATCCGTGTATTGGAGTGATTTTCACTTGTGTACTGTTCTAAATACAATTGAGACATGTAGCAGACATCATATGTCATGAAGATGGGTTTTGGATAAAATAACTTTTCAGGGTCAATTGGCCCTTAGTGGCTTTCTCCATTATCTTTTTCCTTCTTTTCTTGCTCAGGTTTCCCCTTTGACCTCTGTACTCTATTTGGTATCATTTGGTTGATATTTTTTGTTCATTGTAGTTTTCAATTTTTTGTCCTATCAGGCATTAGCTTCTTTGAGTATAAAAGAGCTTAAATTTCATCTAATTTTCCATGTGGACCACTTTGTCAAATCTGACAGATCTTGCTAGATTATTTCTCTTAGATAGATTGCTAGATATATATGATATATGAAGTGATACAATAATAGAACTCTAAGCGAAAAGATGGCAGTGGCTAAAGTTAGAAGAGGCCAAGGGCCAACCTGCCGAAAACCAAGATGAGAAGACAAGGGCCTCTCATCTTGGTTTGTGTTCTCTCTTGCACCTTTCTTCTGTGCTGTGTGCCGCTGAGAGAAGTTTATGTATGCTAATTTCAATTTTCAAAATCAAGCAAATATGTTAGTTAAATTAGTTATAAATGTTAAATCACAAAAAATTACTGACATATTTCCAGTTAGATTCTGCCAACAAATTATGCAGTATTGTAATATACTATTTTGGCTTTATGCAAACTTTTCACTCTAGTGAACTTTTTATCAATAAAAGACATGCGACCATATTATGGTTTATGGCATATTGGCTGAATTGTGAAATATAAATATTTTTCTAATTCTGTAATCTAGTGTTAATTTTGAATGCTACTAATTTGTCTATTAAAGATTGATTCAATTTCTGGTTGATACTAAAGTCCAGTTTTACACCATTTCGAATTGACCAAGGATAATATCAAGGAGGAGTTTACTTTTATCGTGTATCTATTTCTTGTGACAACATGAATCATATTCCTGTACCTTTGTGATTGCCTGGCCAATAAAGAGATTGCCTGGCCAATAAAGAGAAGCCAAAATCTATAAGCAACATTTAAAATCTTGGTCCAATGTCAATATCAATATCAGTGCCGAGCAGTATTGTATGTCAGTGTGGCTTGGTATTGATCAGTATAGGAGGAGAGGAACAAGTTTGTTGGTTCCAAGGTCGTCAACGGTGAAAGGTAGCTTCTGGTATAGACTGTAAGGGCAAGTGATGTTGGCATCAGAAGTGCAGATGCAGGAAGCAAGGTAGATGTCAGTTGCAGAGTGGATGCCCATGACAACAGAGAACTGGCAGGGGCAACTGGTGGTGGCATGTATTGAGGAGTCAAGGTCGCAGGAGGTGGTGAAAAGGAGGAGTTTATGAGGCCTCATTCAACAAGGAAGGTCGTGAAGGCAGTGGAGCAGGAGTTGGTGGTGGCAAAGGGAGGAAGGTGGTGCTAGTGTAGTTGGCATCGTGCACAGTGGCCAACTAGTTTGTGATGGAGAAAATTATGGAGAAGGAAAAGGAATGGCATTAGGAAGAAGGGAAGAGTTTGAGATGGATACCTATACTAGGCATTAAAGCTACCATTCAGTATACCTTGATGTAGTTAAGGTTATCTGGCTGTGCAGCTGGTACGGAGAGTGTACCAGGCTATAAGCGCAGTATTGAACTGGAACCAGCAAAATGATTCTCAGTCTATATATTGGTTGGCTGTTGGATTGGTGAAAACCAGCCTATAGTGAATGATATGACCTATAAGCACAGATAGCATTACTGAGAAGGTAGAGGTCTTGCATGTCCCGATTATTTGCGCTCAAGAAAAAGCTATTGTCATGCTTGATTTCTATAAAAAAAGTAATCCAAAACCCTTTTCAACAGTTATTGAAACAATTCTTTACAAGTTAAAGATGTTCAGTTATGTCTAAGGTTTAAATCAGGGAAAAATTGAGTTTGATGAAAATTGTTAATAATGATCTGGTGGAGCTTGCAGTAACCATAGAGGCACTTGTTAGGAACACATGATGAATGAAGTATTAATGATGCTGATCCAGATACTTGGGACAAGTTTTATCAGTGTAATTTGTTATGTATTCAACTTATATGGTCAGGTTTGTGTTTCTTTGCTCCCAAGTTATTTACTGTTTCATAGAATTTGTTGCCTATACATCTAGGTCAATCTTAGTCTATCCTTGATTTCTCAGAAAAAAAAGAAGATACAGCAGTTGTCAAGGTCATCCAAATCAATCTGTATATATTGTTTGATAGTGCCTCCATGAATTGTTTGATAAATAAGTCATTGTTTCTTACTAGTCCTCTTCATTTCAAGTCATAAGCATTATTACTATGGGGCTCATTGCTTGCAACAGAATGGTGATAATCTTTGTTGTTTGTCTACCTGTTCTTTTCTTGTCAAATGCTCAAAACCTAAAGATCTGATGATGAAAATTCCTATATGACAATTTGTTAAGTTAGCAGGCAAGCTTAATACCAAATATATGTTATTGTAGTGCAATAAAGCCAAATATTCTTTTTAAATTAATTGATAGATTAGATTGTGTATTGTGGATTGCTTCAAAATATTCTTTAATTCTTATATTGTTATTGCAGGTTGAGTATGATCCCAAGTTGATTCAATTCAAGCAGCTTTTGGATGTCTTTTGGTCTAGTCATGATTCTAGGCAAGTTTTTGGCCAAGGACCTGATGTAGGAGATCAGTATAGGTAATCAAACAAATTTTAGTTCATTCTTCACTCATTTTACAGTTGGTCACGGTTTGTGAGGAACAAATCAGGAAATAAACCTATTAGTATAAAAGGTTATATAAAACATTTATATAAAATGTAATCTGAAATAGTTCGATATTGTTCTATTAGTTAATAGATTATATTGATATATATTTATCTGTCACATTTCAGTTTGATTAGTGATCAAAGTCCAATACCGTTGTCATATTTTTTATTTTATTAGGCCTAAGATTATGTCGGAATGAAGCAAATTTATAGTGGACTTGGCACTACCTTGGAGATTCATTGCTTCCATAGAAAACCAAAAGCTGGTCTTAGGGGTAGTCAATATACTATTATCTTCTTGAGTACCTCTAGAGCACTTTAGTAGTCAATAACTATCAGTTTTGCTAAAGTCAAATGTACAAATCTGATATTGTACTAGCTTCTACTAGTTATCCTTGTTTTCATGTAAATCCTAGTATTCTAAGACAACTTGGAATAACATATCCATGATCATTGCTACAATAAAACTTGAAATTTGTCATGCTTGATCAAACCTCTGGCTACGTCTGACCCATATTTCACATAAACACTTGTTTCATGTTGTCTCAACATCGGGGTGCAGTGGGTACAGATGCCTAGTTGGGAACCATGAAGCAATTGTATACTCTATGTTGATAACCATAAGCCATAAACCATAAACCAGAAACCAAGCAATTGTACAAATGCCTAGTTAGGAAACCATAAGCCATTAAATTTCTTAGCGTCTCAATTTAGAAAAGGAGAAAAAAATATTGCTATTTACAGAACAATATATTGGTCTTAGAAACACTGTAGGATGATATTGGGACGATGACAATAAATAGTTGAAAGAGTTGAGGTATTGGGGTCTCTAATTGTCATTACATGACATTGCATTAAAATAAAATACATAAAACTTTAACTACACAATCTGATTGTTTGAATCGTATGATGAGATTTGTGAGCTGGTGTGAAAATATGCTTGTGGTGGTGCTCATAATGGTATTATCTGTAGTTGCTTGCTGAAGCCGAACAGTTTTCTGCTGAACTTTGGCACTTGAAAAGGTTATTGGGCTGTCTCTGCAGATCCATTATCTTCACAAATCAAACCCAAGAGGCGAGGTTGGCTGCTGTAAGTAAGGAGAGGGAACAGGCTAAAAGTCGGAGTAGTCTTGTGACAACAGAAATCCAGCAACTGGGAGTATTTTATCCTGCTGAAGCTGAACATCAGGTATGTGGGTTCACCAATCTTGTGGATTCACTGTTATCCAGCAACTAGTCTTTCCATCCAGACAGTCAAGTCTTTGGTCTCCAATTGAGTGAAGGCACTAATTGATAGCTAGTTGGTCAAATATACACTAATTGATATTTAAGCCTACCAACTTATATCTGGTTTTCTATGTTTAATTGTGAACTCTTGGAACCTTATTCATGCAAACTAATCACCGTAACTAGTTCATGAAATATTTAAAAAATAAAATATAAATAAAAAAGCTGTGATATAAATTCCTCAGTTCATGTTGCACTATTTGCAACATGTTCTAGAGTAAAACTAACATGGGTTGATTAAAAAGGTTATATATGGGCAAATTCATCATATGACCTCTTCATGGCCTGTTATTGTTGGGCTCCCTACAGATTACTATATGATATGTCCTATTTTTGAGAAAACAAATTTCTGGGTCATTTAAATTACTTTTGACAGTTTACGATAGCATCTACACGAGAAGTATTTTTTTTACTATTTTGAGGAATCTAATTTTTTTCTAAAAGTTGACTTCCCACCTTTACCTGCTTGCCACAATTACACTTTTAGGGGGGTATACATTTGCCAAACTATATTATAAATTTGTCTTTAGGTACACATAAATATACACACAGTTAAGCTAAAATATTATTGGAAAAATTGAGGTCGCACTTTTATCACTAAAAAGTCAATCATGGAGTCTCTAAATCAAAGATTGGTTTTGTGAAACATGATCTACGATGTTGTAAAACATTTGGAAACCAAAGGTCATACAGTTTGTATATGTTTATTAAACTAACATTACAAACTTGTAAAAGGATCATGCATGAAATATGCTATAAAATTTATAATTGATGATCTAAATAATTTATCATGACCCAAGTGTTATTGTCATGAATACATATAACTTGTTTTCATTCTTCTATATTATGGATCAAATAAATATATTTGATAACACTAAAACTACTTTTTTTCCCATCCACTTGATCAGTTCATCAGAATGTTCCACAACCTAAGAGTTTTATTTCCCGCCCTGAACATGTTGAACACTTTTGCTAGAATTGATCTTCTATTTGTTGTCATCATTATCTATTTTGAAGTGATGGGATTGATGCCTCAGCCTTCTCGATAAGAACCTAGCTCAACTTTTGATCTCTCAATGAAGCTACATATTTTATTCTCTACTTTTGATGTCTTGTTGTTAATACCAATAGCAATGTTTATGTGACTTCTTCACTATAACTTGTTACTGGAACTACCTAATTAACAATGAATTGCTCCTAGTCTTATCGTTCCTTATTGACTGCCATACCTTGTGCAGAAATTCGAGCTGAAGCGTAATCGGTTTCTCCTGCAGCTGATTGGGAATATGCCAGATGAGGAACTCATGACATCAAGCCTAGCTGCAAAGTTGAATGGTTATGCTGCTGAGCTTTGCCCCACAATTATACAAAGGAAGATTGATGCAAAGATTGATGAAATTGTGAAAAATGGTTGGCCTGTCTTACGGGAGATCTAGGCCTAAATCGCATGCCACGATAATACTGCATTATTTCTGTGTTCACTATCTTGCACCATTTTCCAGAAGCAGTAGGATGAGGCAAAAATCCATGAGGTACCACATTTAGTTTTCGCTATATTCAAATTCTTGTGCTTCAAAAGCTTAAGCTGCTATGCTGGTAGATCGAGCTGCTTGGCGATTGACTTCATCCATTAGCTTCCACGATTTTGTCATCTCTGCCATAAAATGTCCAGACGAACAAAATAACTGATCTGGGGAACTTTGAGATTAATACTGAGATGGCTTCCTATACAGTATATATTAGTTAGGTGTAATCATAGTTATGGTGGTCGTTTGTAAAAGGCTTCTTTAGCTGTTCGTGAGTTCCAATGGTATTAAACAACTCAGGAGACTGAAAATTTCATGCGGATTATTGAAAGCAAAGGATTTGTAGCTAAGAAATACTTTCAGAAAACATTGAGTTTTTACCCACAAGTTTTACAATTTATACGGATCACAGAGCAGAGGAATGGAGATTGATCTCGGAGACAACAGATACTTTTACCATTATAGCGGTGGTATTTATTGGAAGGACAACAGTTTGCATTGCTTGGTGATCATGTTTTATGAGGTTAATTATAGGTTAATTATGGATTAACCTATGTAATTAGATCTTTTTAGTATTTTGATTTTTAGATTTGAAAATTTTATATTAAAATTTTTATAGTTATGAAAGTGAAATATTTAATCTCATTTATCTTAACATCATTGATTTTATCGACAGAAGATACAATACGTGACAACTGTATGAATGGTATGAAAACAATGAGAAAAAAAATATAATTTCGATAGTGGTGGCGGATAGTGACATCGTGAGTGACTATTGTGGTGGTGGTTGGCAATAACGATGTGGTGATTGCTGATGTCAATTCGAACATTGATGACAAAGAGGAAGAGGAGGTAGAGCGGTGAGACATTTGAGTCGGTGCCGGAGGAGGAAGAAGAGCAAGGTGAGGCATCTGCATTGGTACTGTATCGCTCTACCTCCTCTGGCGTTGCTCTGCATCTGTGTCAACGTTGGAGGAGGAAAATACATTTGCATCGTCGACGATGAGTAAGGAGGAAGACGAGGAGGCAAGTGAGGTATTTGCATCGACGTCACACCATATTGCTTTGCCTTCTCTTCCTCCTCTAGTATTACTCTATATCTGTGTCGGTATCGGTGGAGGAAGAGGAGGCAAGTGAGGCATCTTTGTCATCGACGACGAAGATGGAGGACGAAGAGGAGGCATCTCCATTGGCATCGCATTGCTCTACCTCCTCTTTTTCCTCCTGCACTGTTTTGCCTCACATCCCCCCTCTTCCTCCTCCCTCCTCGTCGTCAGCGACATAGATGCCTCACCTGTCTCCTATGGCATCACATTGCTTTGCCTCACCTGTCTCTTCTTCCTCCTCCCTCCTCATCATCAACGACACAAATGCCTCACCTGCCTCCTCTTCCTCCTATGGCGTCGCATAGCTCTGCCTCACCTGCCTCCTCCCTTCTCATTGTTAACGACGAAGATGCTCACCTACCTCCTCTTTCTCCTTTGGCGTCAAACCGCTCTGCCTCCTCTTCCTCCTCCCTCCTCATTATCGACAACGTAGATGCCTTACTTACCTCCTCTTCCTCCTCCAGCGCCACACAACTCTGCCTCACCTGTCCCCTCATCATCCTCCCTTCATCGTCGGTGATGTAGATGCCTCACTTGCCGCCTCTTCCTCCTTTGGCACTGATGCAGATGCAGAGCGACACTAGAGGAGGAAGAGGAGGCAGAGCGATGCGGCACTGATGTAGATGTCTCAATTGTCATTTCTTCCTCCTCCAGTGTTGCTCTGCTTTACCTCCCCTATCTCCTCATCATTGGCAACACAGATGACTCTTCTTCCTTATCTAGCGTTGACGCAGATGCAGAGCAACGCCAAAGGAGGTAGAGCGATGCAACGTCGATGCAAATGCCTCCTCTTCCTCCTTGGGCATCGATGCAGGTGTCTCATCATTCTGTCTCCTCCTTCTTGTCGTCGATGTTTAGATCGACATCGGCAAGGTCGACCATCACATCGTTGTCATCGACTATATCACCACAATAGCCACCTACGGAGGCATCCTCTGTCACAATAATTGAAATTATCTTTTTGTCTATCATTTTGATACCATTCGTGCACGCGTTATCACATACCGTATCTTCCGTTGGTAAAGTCAATATTTAGGATAAATTGGATTAAATGTTTTACTTTCGTAATTATAAGGATTCCAACATAGTTTTTTAAGCTTAAAAATTATACAGATAATATGTAATTAACTCGATTTTAGGCAAACATTTTAAAGAATTAGGAAGCATTTGGACAGCACGCCTAAATGAATCATTCTTTTAACTAATGCAAAAAAAAGATTGCTTTTTCTAATTTTGTTAAAAGAAAAGGTAAATATATATGTATATAATCGAAGTCTCTAAATATAGTGAAATACATATAATAAATACAGTAATTAATATTAAACTCATCTCAGGGGAGATTGCGACAGTCAGTCGTTTGCACGGAATTTAGAGCCTATTATTTCATTTAATTCAGTCGTTGGCCAGACGATAGCGTTCTTCTCTGTCCGTTGGAGCCCTATTATTTCATGGTGGCTGGCTGGCTGGCTGGCTTCAGGTGGTGGCACGCAGCCCCGTTCCAAGCGATTTTGATTCTGTCGAATTTAAAATCGAAATCAAATCAGATTTATGTGGTACCGATTTTAGTTCGGGAATTGCCTCTTTTTTTTTATTTTTCTCAAAATCTTTCTCCTTTTTAACTATTTATTAAATTATTGAAAGAGATAAACTTATCGTTTGTACAAATATTTAGGCTTTTTTTGTTTTTATAATTGATTTGAAATTGAATCGAAATGTTATATATACTGATCAACTCGGATATCTGAACAAAGACTTGCAAAAACTCTGAGGATATTATATATACATCAAACAACTAATTGGAGGATGAATTGTACCAAAGCCATATGCTATGGTTTTCTTGCAGTTTTCTTCATTTTGTTCAATTTTGAATGCCTACTTGCTTAACATGCTTAAATTTTTTTATCAAACTTTTTCCTAGTTTTGCTAGATTTATGCTGATCATGATACTCCAAAACTAATAAGTACACTATTTTTGCTAGATTTATGCAATATATGAAATCAAATTGATCCTTCCACAGACAAGAAAAGGCACAACTGTACTCACAATGGCTTCCCCAATTTGTTATTGCTCTTAACAGAGATTCCACAGCATGGAAGAGTAATCATCCAAATCTTTGCTCAAGAATAGCTTTCTGCAAGTGGAAACTTATACCATAATTTCTTTATATAAAAAAATTATCCGCAAACACTAAAAGAGTGAATCTGATAAAGGTTTGGATAGATTGAAAGTGTGAATCTTTACCTCCTTATGTTGTACACCAGAATAACCTTGTATTTTTTCTTAAGGGGAAACTAACCCCATGCAGAAGAACAAACAGAGAAAAATTACTGGATTTCACTTCCATATCTGCATCTTTTCTTTTGGTAGTAACCATCCAACTATCAGAAGGACCTCACTTCCATATAATCAACTTAAAGATACTAATGTTCTCAATGTTGCTGCTGAGTTGATTGGTTCATGCAACTCATCCTGTTATTTACTATTTTTTCGATTTTAACATGTACCAGAAACAAGTTTGAACTTTGTTTCATCAGCTCATCTGTTCAAGAACTCCAACCTACTGCATCCTGTATCTTTCCTCAATCCCTTCACCTTCATTAACTGTCTAAGTTCACCAATCTCATTCCACAAACCAACACGAGCACACAAGTTAGACCATTCGACATAAACCCCTGAATTGTTTGGATCCAACTCGAGAGCCCTTTTAGCAGCAAAGTTCCCTATCTCAACATTACCGGAATCCCGACAAGCACTAAGCAAAGCACCCCAAACACTAACACCCATATTACTATCACCATCACCCTCTGTTTCAAGTATCATCTCATTGGTAAACTTCCATGCCATCTTCAAATTCCCTACTCTGCAAAGCATGTCGACCACACAGCCATAATGCTCTGGTCCGGGAACCAGATTGTGAACCCTATACATTGATTCAAAGTAATGGAGCCCCTTGATCACATCACCTGAGTGATTACAAGCTGAGATAACAGCCAGCAGAGCGATCTCATCTGGTTTTATCCCTTCTGTCAGCATGATTTCATATGTTAATACCACCTCAGCAAACTGCCCATTCCGGCCATATGCATTGAGCATGGATGTCCATAACACAACATCCCTCCTCTTTGCCTGCCCAGCCAATTCAAACACCAAGCGAGCATTATCCACGAGGCCACATTTTCCATACATCTCCAGCAAAGAACTCAATGTGAATACATCCTCATTGATGATGCTGATCCTGCGTAAAAGATGAGCATGCACTTGCAAGCCCAACGAAATGGCTGGTGCCTCTGCGCAAATCCTCAAAATCGCAGAAAGCGTGAACCCGTCGGGCTCCAATTTGAGCTCACGCATTCTTCGGAAGAGATGCAAGCCCTCCGTCCAAAGCCGGCTTTCTACATATCCACCAAGCAGCGAGTTGACACAAACCGTGTTCCTAACAGCCATTTCATCGAACAACTGGGAGGCATCTTCGACGGCAAGTGATCTGGCGTAGCAGTCGATCAGGGCACCGCAGACGAAGATGCTACAGATCCAGCCCGACCTCAAAGCGCATGCATGGATCTGCCGGCCGAGGCCTGCGGCTTTCAGAGAGGAGGCGACGGTGAGAACGGTGCAAAAGGAGTAGGAATCGGAAGGGAGGCCGAGCCTGTTCACGAGGGCGAAGTTACGCAGCACCAGGGAGTGGGAGCCGTGGCGGGCGAGGGTGGCGAGTAGGGAATTCCACCGGGAGACGTCGCGGGGGTCACGGAGGAGGAGGAGGAGTTTGGGGTGGACGTCGGAGTGGGGGAGGCGGTGGGTCCGCAACAGGTGAGCATGGAGTATTTTGGCGGCGGTGTGGGTTTGGGTGCGAAAGCCACGGCGGAGGGAGAGGACGATTTCGGTGCGTGGGATTTGGCTTCGCATCAAAGCACGAGAAGGCCGTCTTGCCTGCGCGCACCCGAAGCCCACACTTCGATTAAAGGATAGACCGCAGAACCGTGGGGTGCGTTCGATCCACTCCGGTTTATCCGTAACCGAACCGGGTTTATTTTATGTGATTTGACGATTAATGAGTTACAATAATCTAATTCATGTGAAAACCGGCCTCCGGTTTTCCGAACAGGTCGGTGAATCTGGTTTGGTCTGGTTTTAATAACTAATCCTAAATGGTTAGTCTTTAGAACTAACTAACCGATGAGGCTAATTATAGATTAACTCTTGTAATTAATTATTTTTAACATATTAATTTTATATTTTTAAAAATTATATTGAGATTTTTATACCTACGAAAGTAAAATATTTAATCCAATTGTTTTAACAAAATTTCTCTTTTTTAACCTTATAAAATCTCAATATTTTACTTTCAGATCTAATGTAATTTTTAAAAATATAAAAGATCGAAATACTAAATATAGTTAAATAGAAGATAATACAAAATTAGCTCTAGTCCATGTGTTTATCTAAGCTCAACAAAATAAGGTTCACTTGGTCACAATACTAAGACTATTATGCAAGAACTGGAAAGATAGAACTCTTTGGAAACACGCTTGCTGAAACAACAAATAAGAGCCAAGGATGCTTACCTGACTCAGTGACGACCTTATGCAAGACCTGGAACCGCTAATGCATGCCAAGATCTAGCAAGCCTGAGGATGAACAGAGCAAATTGGTGCTTACAGTTATGCAATTCAAACCAAAAATACATATATCAAAATGATGAGAGATGATTAGAGTTAGTGATGGAACCTTTGAGATTCCAGCAGAGGATCTTCATCAGCAGACATCAGGCAAGAAGAGTGCAACATTGGCTAGCAAGAACTTCCGAAGATGAGAGAGGCCTGAATAGGTCAGAGCCCTCAGCCATCAGATCCTCATTGGTTGCCTTTCTCAGGGATATCAGACAGATCAAGCATTGCCTAATCAAAATTTTTGCTTTCTGGAATTGTCTGATAAAAGAATACTAATATTTGACCAAAAATGACATGATAATGTCTAGAACTTAGCAATTTTTTTTTTTGTAAATACTGGAGGACAGTAATTAAACTTGAACAAACAAGCTAACCCAAGAGGATACTACCAGTCGGGCTAAACCAGGTCAATAGCATCATGAAAAAATTGGTAAAATGTCAGTGTCCTTTTTCACATTGACTATTTCAATTTCTTGGCATTTCTACAATTTGTTATGTGTGTACAAAATAGCGATAACCGGACTATTTACAGCGCTCTCTATACAAAAATAAGCAATATTTGATCATTTCGATTATCCTAGTAGCTTATGACACCCCTGTGGCAAATCGCCTTTGTACAAAAGATGTTACATATGATTCTGACCAGTAAACTAGAAAACTATTCAATGCAAGTGCTGCAGCTGTCATAAAGATTGTTGAGAAACTCCAACACACCTTCAACATCAATATGGGATCTCGTCTTACATCATTCAGCTTCTTGTAATATATTACTTTTAGCCTTCGGTCTACTACAGCAGCTTGTAATAATGGCACAGAAAGCACAGATGACAGGCCTAGCATCGTCTCTTTCTGTTTGCTAGCTGCAAAAGTGTGCTCGTCGTATTGCTGATCACATTGGCCTAATGCTCCATTTCCTCTAATGGCTTTCAACATCCATTGGAAGAAAACATCAGAAAGAGCAGCACTCAAATTTTTACGGAAGATAATTGCTTCTTTAGAAATAAATGCTCGAGCCAAAGAAGTCGAATCCTGTTCAATGCAGTACATAGTGTGTTAATATAATGCCATTGGAAAATCTGTTTAACTTTGGCAACAACACATCAAGGCCAACAAATTAGCACAGGCACTTTAGAGTGCATTACAAGTTGAAAATTTACAAGTAGCATCGGCATGACTTTGATAAATAATCAGACTCCTGGACATGAGAAATTTAAAGTTCAGAGCAATTCCTACTGATAAAATAGTTGTGGGCATCACTTGTGCATTTGACCAATATTTCTTTAGCTCAACAATGATGTTCTCCACATAATGAAGCACAAAATGAGTTCTCTTACAGTCTTACTGTTCCTTACACTCTAAAATTCCCACCTCATGGCCACTTTATTGATTTCATGATGCCAAATAGACTTCATTATAATATAATTTATCTTTTGTCCTACTTGTCTATCTTTAGATAGCTGCTCATTGTCTGGTTTCTTGGTCACAGAGGACACACAAAATGGAGATGAGCAAAAGATGGGTTGCACAAGGGACATCTGTCCCTACTAGGAAACCACTTCATCCAGGCAACCAGTATGCAAACATGCTGAGCTCACTGCCTCAGAGCCATGCGTTTAGACCAGTCAAGAAACTAAAATTTTAAACCCTAATCTATCAGGCCTGTTAACCTAAAATAAAATTGAACCAGGTGATAGGCTGACAAGTTAACGAGCAATAACTTGTTTGCTGAATCAGACTGTGTGAAAAGCTCTATTCCTTGTGCTGATCCAAGCCCGGCCAAGGGTACATATTGGTTTTGGCAAAATTTGAAACCACAAAAACATGTACAGAGAAGACATGAGACGTGTCAGTCATAGTGGTGTTAATCCATCTCAATTTAGTGAACTTTATATTATGCAGCAGCCTAGTAGAAACAGTGCTCATTAGCTAGGTAGGAGAACTATTATTTGACAATGGCAGTTGTGAATTAGGCAAGAGTGCTACCATGAGGCAATCAGCCCCTGCCTAGCCCCATGGCAGGGGGTGGGGTTTGCGGGCAGGGTTCAACGGTTTCTTGAGATCTTTTAGTAAGAGGCCAATTTCAAACTTTTTGATCTCAATATCATGGTATTTCCCTCAGAATGCCAAACTGGCTAGGATCCACTCTTACAACAAAGACCATAAGAGAAAAAGAGGGATATAGGAAAGACAATTATGAAATGGTTCATTAACTGCATCCCTTCACATGTAGTCTCAAAGGTGTCCTCTATATGATATTGACGAGAAATATGTTGATGAGCAGTTCAATGAAATCTGCACACTTATCAAGTCTCACAAAATTCAGTCAGATGGTATGCCCCTTATATGCATTAGTTAGTCTGGCTTCACTAGATGAGCATCATAACTTCTGTCTATAGTAAAGTAGGATCATCTTCAAAAGTCCATGGATACATCATGACATCATGTCAAATTCAATATCTGGTGGAGATTGTAATTGATAAAATTATAGAATTCTATGGAGTTTTGCTGATGATTGATGCTAATAGACACACATTTGCATCATTTATAGATGCTATATGCAACTCATTACATAGACTTAATAATGGACAATAGTGATATCCAACTAGTGAGGATGACAGTGACAAAGGCAAATTAAATCATGCATTTATAATAATCACCAGGTACATGCATTGACGAAGAGATCCACACAGAAAACTCCTATGGCTTGGTGAAATTCAGATTTGTTATTTCACCTCTTCTAATTTTATCCAATAGAAAATGACTAGACCTAAGGTCATGTATGCATCGAGTGATTGGGCTAGCTACATTTTGTTGGCTCATCCAAAAAAATGATTGTAGAGGAGTACATTTTGTCCTCCAGATTTGGGATTCGATGAACATCATTATCACCATTGAGCCATTGAATATATTCCTTCACTGAATTGACATTAAAAAGATGCTACAGATGAGCTCCATGTATCGCCGTCTATGCCCTGCCAAGGAGCTTCGGGAGGCACTCCATATAGACCTAAGGTCATGCATGAATCAAGTGATTGGGCTAGCTACATTTGCTGGCTCATCCAAAAAAAAGACTGTAGAGGAGTACATTTTGTCCTCCAGATTTGAGATACGATGAACATCATTATCACCATTAAGCCATTGAATATATTCCTTCACTGAATTGACATTAAAAATATGCTACAGATGAGCACCATATATCTCTGTATATCCCCTTCAATGGGAAATCTGACCCCTTCCTTATTTGTATCATTTATTAGAGATGAAACACTCTGATGTCTGAAGATTTTGATATAGCATGTAAAATAAATAATAGTTTTATTGTCTTTCAACTTGGTTTAGTTATAGACTTATAGTCCATATGTTTTTGTTGGCCTTATGAAGGTTAGTATCTTAATCCTTATAATAGAATTGGTACAACCTGGCTACTGATACAGGAAACGGAACCCAACTAAAAAATTACTATGGCCAAAAATTCAAAGAAAGTAAAAATACCAACTCAATCTACTCATATACTAATTCAATAAAAAAAAAGCATCAACATAATGATTGCTCATGCACGGGCATGAGAAAAACTGTTTATTTCTCACCTTGTAACTATTTCGATTTAAAATCCCTCCTTACATCACATAAGTAGCATATAGGTAACTATTTCCATCTTAAAATCTTGCCTATACATGCCCCCTTGGCTTTAATACGATCGTGTACATAAGGGAGTTGACTGTTGACCAAGTTTTTTCATTATTTGTTAATGAATTAACCTTTCAGGTTAATAGCAGTAGTAAATAGAACGTATAACATGAGGTACAAAATCGAAAGTCAGATAACTAGATAATTCTTGCTTGAGCCAGAATGAAGTGTTTAGCTGGAAGTACATACTGCAATCATTAGAATTCTTCTGAAAACAGCACCATCCTTTGACGATAATAGCCTCAAAATGAGGTTTGCAGTTTCAAAGACATCCTCTCTGACACTTTGCCCATAGGAGGAAGATCTGTCAGTCATCACATAAGATAAAGGATTGTAAAGAAAAAAAAATCAAGAAACACATTGTGACATTAAACAGCCTGATCCAAGTATTGATTAGCCAACAGACTGAAAATGATTAATCTGCACTCAAACGATACAATCAGATTTTAAAATTCTGTTTCATCCCACAATTCACTCAACATATCAACTCAAATGTATTCATCCACCATTTACATAATGATCTAATGAACTCCTAATGAAACCAAATTTATTTTCATGGACTGTCTTCGTGAAACATGCTGTTTGATGTGTTTTCTATCATATTTACTTTGATTGCAGTAAAGGAACCAAAATGTGCTCTATAAGTACCATGGGTCGGCTAATTTATGCATTCAGATCATTTGAATTTGATTTGATCAGATAACTTCTTAGAATGAGATAAGCCAACACTGAACACACTAACACACCTAAGACTCTCATTGTCAATACAAGTCACCTTCCCTCTACAGCCATACCACTGCCAAAGGCAGCCTATCATTTTTATAGAAGTGAAAAGTGGAGAATCTTGATTACTATAGTTATAAAACATCAAAATGTTCCTATCCTTTTCTTTGAAAGTAAGAAAATGAAGCATCATTCATTTTTTGGGCAGGCATGTATTATCAAAATACAAGGATATTCCTCAAACTGGCGGGAAACTAAAAACAAGTCATTGCCATATTCCTGCTGCTTTATTTAAAAGAATTAGTACCAAAAAGGATCATTTTAGTAGAGGAATAAGAGTAATCATATATTACCTCACGTTACCCAGCCTAAGAAAAAGCAAAATCCTCTGCCATTGCAACTCCCTCCTTTTGTTGAAGACAACCTAAAAAGTAAGTGTAAAAGATAACCCCATTTAAAATTAAGACTATCAACTGTAGTATATTAGATAACACCATTGTAAATGTATATATCTCTTACAGTTATTACACTGTATAATTATACAACAACAACAAAACCGTAAATCCCAACTATTTGGGGTCAACTACATGGATCTTTTGTTGCCATTGAGATATGTAAAAAGTCATATATTCAGTTAGTTTTAAAGTACTTTAGTCTTTAATTATAGTCTCTATTAAGGTTTTAGATCTTCCTCTATCTCTCCTTGTACCACTAGCATTTATAGTACTTCAATATTTATTTATAATTTCTATTATATTACATAATTATAACGATAAGTGGAACTCAATTAATTTTTAGTATGGGCTTCTTTACAAAAAGAAAGAGATAAGCATATGTTTTGCGCAATATAAAGAGCTACATAAAATCTTTAAAATAATGCATGTAGCACATATCAAGACTTTATTTGAACCAGAAGTACCAATCTAAAGAAAAATAAAAATTATACCGAAGAGAGTTCCAGAAATAGCAACTTGGAAGAACATTTGAGTCATCAATTTGATCATTGTGAAGATAACAAAATAAAAGCATAAAATTATATTTCCAGAGGAATACAAACTAATAGAACAACTGACCCACATGTAGGAACTAAAAGTCAAAAACTCAAAAGATTTAGAACATGATCGACTACGTACAAGCTTCTTTTGTGTTGATTATCCCTAGTACTATGTATTGTGTGTCAGTACACTGTAATGGACCAGACCCATTAGTCCAGTTCAAGATTACAATACTTGGAGTCACATGCCATGAAACTATGGAATCAACAGTCAGCACCAATGCCAATCTTCCTGCCCCCCGATTCATAAAAAGGGACTAGGATACCAAGCTTTTGTGTCGACAAGCTTTTGTGTTGGCTTCTATGTGACACGAGTGTCACAATTTGAGTTGCAAAATCAACCCATCCATTATCAAAGATAACGCTATGTACCTTGACCTTCATAAGTGGGAGCCTCATAAACCAAGCCACTCTTTTAGGTTGGGGGAAGGTGATTTCCAAGATAGATCTTATATTGAACCCCTTAGCTGAATACGAGTACTTTATTTAATTACCCTCTTTAATTTGTTCCATCTTGCGCCATTAGCACATCTATGTCAGCAAATTATTGGCATAGAGGGTTCCAGTCATGACTAGCCAGGAGCACATTATGGCAAATTTGTTATTGCTTATGATCAAGGTTCGTCGTACCGTACCGTACCGGCATTTCGACTCGGGCTCGGTACCGGTATGGTACGGTATACCGCTCGGTACACCCAGGTGTACCGACACTGTAGCAGTGCTACAGTGCTACAGTGCACTGCTACAGTGCTCGATACGGGCGGACCGGTACAGGGCGGTCCGCGTACTGCTAGCCTGTCGGACCGATACATACCACCCGTACTGGGCGGTACAGTCCGGTACGGCAAACCTTGCTTATGATAACACCACATGTTGACAAGTATCTGAATCTGCAATAAAGAAAATTCAAGAGTTGCATCAATGTAGTTAACTTTGTGAAAATACATACCGAATACAATATTTTTCTTGCAGCAGCTGAATTATCACGTAGAAGTTTCCTTGCGACATAATTGTAAGCAGCTTGAAATGTCTTAAAATTTCGATCTGCTGCTAGTGCCAAACCTGATGACAGGCATGAGTATAGAATATCTTTCAGGAAAACTAAACAAAGCATGATATCTAAGCAAATTCTGTTCATGCATTTGGCAGTTGATTAAGTGCCCACATATCTGGATGTGCGTGTACATATGCATCTGAATGCAACATCCAAATAAAGATTCCATAAATAACATTCAAATAGGAAAGTTAACCTTCAAAGGAAGCCAAAGAGCGCAAGACCAGTGTAAAGTATGGTGGCATACGAAACTGGTATTTGAGTGCTACAGACCAAATTTTACCAAGAACCTGCAACAGGTATGGCAATTGCCCATATAATAGTCAAAATATTTGCATTTAAGTCGAAAAATAGAAGTATATTATTCATATCACAAATCCAAATAATAATAAGAATGGGCCCGTAGATTTGTAGAACTTGCCAACATTAAATGACTAATTAACCATAGTGAACTTATAACAAAAATTACATTTCACTTTGACAAACAATGTATAATCAATTATAAATTATCCTAGAGCAACAGATATTTCTAGGACTACCAGATATATTATGCAATTAAAATTACCTAAAAGATTCAGTTCTGTTAATTCACATGAAAAAAAATGAAAAATCTGAAAAACTGAAGATGAATCAAATGTTTGACTTTTAGGTGCCTTTTGAGGATATCTGTGTAGTATGTCAAAAAGGGATATGTCCAGCAAGATCCAGAATATGGAGTGAAGGAAACTTATCACTTCCAAAGGAAGCAAAATAAAGAAAAAAAAAAACATTTATCATGAGGTATTATCCAGTTGGAGTAAAGCTGTAAAGCACACTTATACCAGTTCAGTGTCGGACTACTGAATATTATCTGGTATGTACCAATCCGGGATGGTATTCTAAACCATGGCAAGCAAAGGGTAGAACATAAAGTTGATGCATACCTCCTTTCTAATAGAAAAGATGGAGCTCTATGCTCTGAACCAGAAAAAGACATTTTTTCTATGAAAACCATTACTTTTGCTTATGATATCTATCAACCTACCTATAATAGTCCTAAGTGAGATGTTCCTATGATTTTTCCTCATAGAGATGCATTCACATGACCATGACTATCATATCATGCCACCGTGCCATAGCAGAACCTATGATTATCAACCACATGAGCATACATGGGATGATAATACACCTGTGTAATTAGAAGTGGTAATCTATGCACTTTCTAACATTTCAAATTTTGGGCATCTAGGTGGCCTCAGTCCCAAAGAACCAATGATCTAATATCCACAAGAATATCTCATGTGTCAGCAACATGTCAAACTGATTAGCTAGTTAACATGGCATGAAGAGGGTCTATACCGCCACCAGAACCCAATAGTATGGAAAGGCATATTCATCTGAAAGGAGAGAGCCCTTTCCTTTCAACTGAGTTGGCTTGCCCCCCGCTCTATCACATAACGGACACTTCCCTAGATTGGTATAAAGTCTAAAGTTTCAAATATTGACTGAACTACTACATAATCAGCACATCCTTACACTGGCATAAAGTTCAAAAGTTTCAAATATTGATTGGACTACATGTTGATCAAAAATTATCGATGCCAATACCAGTACATATCAATTCTTTTATTATTTTATTCAATGATACAGGAACAATATAGTTCAGTCAGTATATTGCCTAATATACTAGTACTGTAGTGATCCAATAAGTTACTGAAACGGATACCGGATCACTATTTAAAACCTCCACAAATTATAGTTTTTGTACCATGATGGTAAAATTGGAATTCAAAACCATTCAAGGTAATAGTACACAACTCATAAACCAGCCAAAAGTAGATCCATTTAATTGGAAATTTGATAATACATATGGTGGTTGTCACTTGTGCGCCTAGAATACAATTATTCTTTCCATGTCACCTTTTATCTGCTTGACTTCTTCCAGCTCACATTAAAGCTAATCGAGACTATGTCAATGGACCAAATTATACCTACCAAGTTTTCATTTACTAAATGACTTTTGATTGTCAATCTTCTGCTAATTGTTGGAAGTCCTTTGTTGCCTGATCAGCTGATTTCACTAAACAGATGGCTTGCATGTTAACAACGATGGTGGGTATGCACTCCTCCCAGCTGAAGTACAAGAATGTACAACTGAGCATTAATTTAGTCCCCTTATGCTCTTAGATTGGAAGTCAGTGTCTTCAAGTGTGTTTGTGGCGCCTAGGTTAATATGATAGTACAAAAGAATGGTCACAATCCTTACAGATAAAATAGCAGCAATCAACTAAAGTTCATCATTGAATAATCAAGTTAAAAGATGATAAAAACCCCAATTCCATCAGACAATATGAAAGAAAATAATAATAATAAGCTACTTACTCGACTAAACTTGATGTCAGGAATTCCATTGACGAAGACTACCTCACCTAAGGCCTCTTCCAAGTCCTGAATATTAATTCAATTATTAGAGATAAAATACATCCAAGTTTACTATGAAAAAGGTAGTGTAGTTGGCAGACAAGATCTCCTGCAGCCCATAAATTATCAGCTGATGTGAACTTTTGTTACCACTTGATGGTACAATACTATGTGCAAGCCTGAAAATGACCTATATCATATTTTAGTCCAGTAACAAGTGATATTGTCTCAGCACTTGTCAAGGATTTCACCATGCTACATAATAATGATTAGCCTTGTAAGTTGTAACTATTTATCAACACATTTTATGGAAGCAGAAATATACAAAGTGAGAATTGTATGAAGCACATTCAATTGTCATTGTCATTACTAAGTCTTTCTCCCTGGAAGCAAGTAACTTTCAGTAGCTTAAGTCGAGCTGCCAATTGCTCAAATGGAAAATTATTCATGTTGCATAAGTGACATTTTTTCTACATGGAAAGAATGAACCTTAAGAATACAATATAGAGCAACATCTTTTATTTAGGGATCTCCTTTCCTCCTCACATCTGCAGCTTAAATAAAATGATCACCTCCAAATGTTTTCCGTTCTCTTTAAATACTATCCCTCTTGTGAAACATCAATTACATTATGAAGAGAATTATTGTATGACATACATGTCTCCTTTTAGAACGTTTTTAAAATGTTTTATATAAAACATCAGAAAATGAATTGTGGGTCATTAATGGCATACCATTGTTACACGACGAAGGTTGGTTTCTGGCCTTACAATATCCATTTCCATCAAATCATAGACAAGTGCATTCCAGTCTCCATTAGATATGTGAACTATGGAGGCAAGCATAGCAAGCTGATGTTTCTTCTCCATCCGGCAAAGCAAACCAAAATCAAGAAACCTAGAAAGGTCATACGCATATTAAGCAAAGAAAATAAGCAAAAGAACTCAGATAAAAGCAGAGAAACAGCTAAGTCTTTCTGAGATGAACGACCTTGCCTGTAGACAGCAAATATGAAAATCGTACTGCTGATAAGAATTGAAACAATCAATTATTTGTCTCATAATAGAAACTAATTTTGACATACCCAATATGCCCATCAGGTGTGTAACACAAATTCCCTGGATGTGGGTCAGCATGCAATAGGCCTGTGTCAAGAAGTTGAATTAATGTTGCATCCACGCCTTTCTTGACCTACAGTTTAAACATACATATAACGACAAGATAAATGGTAAAGCAAAAGTCCATCTCTTAATTTAACATCTTGATATAAAGTAAATAGAATTTACATGTTCTATAACAAAGAATAAAGCAACAGAAATACTATTCTATCACACATTAACTAGAACACATATTTTGACCAGGAGAGCAACTCAAAGCCACACTTGCATTAGCGTGTACTTGCCTAATGTGTGGCGAAAACATATCTATTAGCAAAATATGAGCAAAATATATATCAACAAGAAAAATAGTCATTTTTTTCTGATCTAAGCACAGCTATTTAGGAGGAAAAAATTACCCTCATAAGCCTAATGTGTGGGGGACATAAGTGTAGCCCACATCAAGGACTGTCTTGATGCATCGATCAGTGGTATCGGTCCATGGGCGAATCAGTACATACCAGTATTGACGTATTGTGCCAGTATGTCGGTACATATTGGTTTTTGGGAAAAAGCTAAAAAATGATCATAAATTAAAAAAAAAATCATTTTCTAGAGTTTTTTTACATAATTTATTGGTATAAAAATTATATTTATATAAGAAAAGTGTAAAAATTATATTTATTGGTATAAAAATTGTAGGTTATAAAAAGGAAAATTTGAAATTTTCTTTTCGAATCCGTAGAGGAACCACTTTGTCGCACAGGCCCCTATCGAAGGAAGTAAATCATTCGATTAAGAACTTTAATCACAAGCGAGAGTATGAAAAAGGGTAAGAATGAGGACGTGAGTGAGAGCGGGTGAAAGAGGGGGAGGGAGGGGGATTGACAGCTCCAAAAGAAGCCCAATTGTCAATTTGACCATTCGGGTCAAACTAGACCTGATTTGGGTTGGCAACAGTCAAATTATGATAGGTACCAACCAGTATCAATTGATATCAGGACAAGAGTTGACTGTATTGGCCAATACATACCCGAATCGACTGATACCAGACCATATTTCAGCGTACTATCCAAAACAAGCTAGCCCATATACCGATCAGCTGGAGAACCCATATATACCGTTCATTTCGTGTCATTTCGGTCAATACGTTAAACCTTGGCCAAAGTCTCAGATTTTTGACAGGCATTTCCGAGATGATTTACCCAACTAAATAGCCTTTTCAGTCCAGTTTAGCCTCATGAGCATAGTTTGCCTTACCGATCCATAACAATGTACAGATTGGCTATCGGTATAGTATGTATCGAGCCATACCAATATACTAAAACATGGAACGATGAGGCATATCGACATACCAGTATATATTACCCATACTGGTCCCTTATCAAATCAGTATGTACTGTCAGTACCAAGCGGTAAGCCACAATATGGTGAACTTTGCTCATGAGATCCTATAACATTTAAATACAGGAAATCTGAACAAAATTTACAAGCATATAAGAAGGGTTAAATGAATAAAAGAACATTTCCTACTTAATGACCAAAAGTTTCTTATAGCAGGATGTCAAAGTTGCATATTTCTATCAAATACTACAATTTACTGCAATTAATCATTCCTACAAGGTTTACATAGTATTTTCAGAGGTAATTCACCCTACTAAATAGCCTTTTCATTCTGAGATGTGCCTTACATGATTCGATACCATGTAAAAGCAGGAAATATGAACCCACAAGCACCATAGGAGAGTTAAATAAATAAGATAATATTTCTTACTTACCTTAAGTATTTAAAGTTTCATACAAGAGAATGTCAAAGCTGCATATTTCTAATTAACTATTATAGTTTGCTGCAAGTAACCATACTTACAAGAAAGGTCTTCAATTTCGAATACCGAACCCATGCCAGTCCATGGGACCAATATGGGTCAAGTCCATTTTGGTGTACCAATACATGGTACACTAGAACGTCTGCAAATACAAAGAAAGGGGGGAGGTAGAAGAGAAGAGGAGGGAACTAAGAAGAAGAAGAAGAATAGGATGAGAGGAAGCAGCAAAGGAAGAGGAGAGGAGGCCATGGAGAAGAACAGGAGGAGAAGTCAGTGTAGCAGAGGAGGATGAGGAGGAGGGTAAGAAGAGTACCACCAGCATGTGGTGCAGGTTGCAAGAAGCAATGGGGGAGGGGGATATGGATTTTAGGTTAATGGCTCTAGACCAGGCAGTAATCCCTGTTCATAAACCTTGTATCACACATTAACTGTCTGAAAATTGGGTGGTTCACATATTGGGTCATGCTCAGACCAGTAAACACTTGTTGGTAGGTACAACACCGGTCATTACATATTGACCAGGATGAAATTGCATTCCTTGCCTACAAGGTTTAACTTCGAAACTACAGCACAATTCCAGACTAGTACCAGTTAACCTTGGATCCATCTGAAATTAGAGCATAACTTGATAACACAACTTTGAATTTTGGTTTAATATTCGTTCTGACACCTTGTTAGATCAATATGATATCGGTATATTAAGCAGTATATTAACTTGTACCATCCAAATTGCTGAAAAAATTTATATACAATTTTATACCAAATAGTATTGAGCTATATAGTGCAAATTTGATTCTTCGTATGGAGCAGTAAATACAGTCTGTATGGAGCAGCTTGACTAGTATTTGAAACATTGCTTATTACCTGCAATCTTCTTTCCCTTTCTTTTTGTCTGCTTAGATATTTCTAGTCAATAAATTAATTGTCAATGTACTCCAATCAAACTTTAAGATCTAACAAAACCTTTTAACACAATTGAAAACTTTTGTTAACAGAAAAATACTCCCAATAGCTTGTCTTAAGGTCCCAATTATTACACCAATATATCAATCAAAGTTCGTCATACCGTGGCATACCGCTCTATCACGGACAAAATTGTAAACGGAGTGTTTGATGTAATGCTCATGTATGTCTGTGTCTTTCGATTTTGTTCATACTTTACACAGTATGTAAAAGGCTGACAGTAGACTAAGCAGCCCCATTTTAATTGGTTTTGGTGGCCATCTTAGGCTTGCAAACAAAGGTTATATTATGTGGGCACTAAAGGGGATCTCGGTCTATAGTGGACCATTTTAGGCGACCGTTCAGAGCTTGTGAAGTCTATGGTTGTAATTTGCATTAGCCATAAAGTGTTTGCTGAAATGGTTGCTTGTGGATCCCGCATGAAACGCTTTCTCGAACTCGTTTTCTCTTTTGTAGGTCCTAAGGGACCATAGGAGATTTCGGGGAGGCTGACCTTTGCGGATGGAAATGTAAGAGTGCCGCACAACTTAATGCAAAACCAACTAAGTTCGTGACAGCTCGGTATGGGCGATACATACCAGTCTGACAGGGAATCGGTATGGGTAGTACATCGGAACACCTCCATATACCATGTGTCGGTATGCTCGGTACGACTTAGTACAGCTTGGTACATACTATACCAACAGTTGGTCGGTACACTGGTACGGACCAGTAAGGCAAACCATGATATCAACTCCCCCTGGCTCCTTCCTTTAATCACTCCATAACCCCAATGTGCATGTCATCATAATAGCACACAGGTGGATTTAATTTTAACACTTTTTGACCTTTGTCCCCACTTTCTTTTACCGAGGTAAAAACCACCGAGTCATTTGATAGTATAGATGCTTTTCTTCAACAAAGCAACACCAACAAAAGATTTGTTCCTAGGTTGACCAATTAAACTAGTGACTGACAATGCTATGTTATTTCTGTGTTTTTTATGATTAAGTTAAACTATAGTTAACTTTTAATTTGCATAATACGATTCTATTATTGTGATTTTCAATTTTATTGTTAGATTATTTACTTGATCAATCATGATTCCTCAATCTAATCCACCAAATCCATCAATCCCAATCCTCTCATGGCTAATACATCTTGATCTCAATAATGATCTAACCAGGAAACTTCTTTTTGCTCAGACTAGTACGTCGCCACTGGTATATTAAAGAAAAAAAGAGAAAAACCTAAATCCTACCTCCTCGCGTGCAAGGAACTGCCCACTGTCGTCCACCACTACCTACATCCCCACCGCCCAGTGGAGGCAATCACCCACTGTCATCCATCGTCAATTAGAAATGCTCCTCTACTTCTCCTCTGACTCCTCTTCCTCCTCCTACTCCTGCTCTTCCTCCACTGCCCCATCTTCTTCTTTCCTCTTCCTCCTCCAATGTCTCCTCTTCCACCTCTTCCTTCTTTCTCCTCTTCATCCACCACCTTCTCTTTTTCCTTCCTCTTCCTCCTCTTCTTCCATTGCCTCCTCTTCCTCCTTCCTCCACTTCTTCCTCCAGCACTTCCTCTTCTTCCTTCCTCTTCCTCTTTCTCCTTCTTCCTCCTCCTCTTCCTTCACCACCACCTCTTCCTTCCTCTTCTTCTTTCTCTTCAAGTCTTCGGTACACAAGTACCGGTTGGTATATACCAGTCCAGCCAAGGACCCATCCTATATCCTGGTACAAGATTGCAATCATTGGCTCTAACAAACTATTCTTGTAACCAACTCATGCAAGCCCTCCAAGAGTTACTTACTAAATTGGCCTCTATAGGCTAGTCAAGAGCCCTTGGGTGTGCATAAAAAGATCACTAAAAGCAATTTGAGAATGACCTCATGCAGGTATCTATGTCATTCTAGACAAATTCATGACATAATCAAGTCCAAGTTCCCACTGAGTTCAGATGCTAGCTAAAAAAAAAGATACAATGTGTGAGAACAGTAGAAAGGTTCCAAGAAGACAAATGGAGACAAATTCAAGCTTCCAGTGGTCCCTAATACTAGAGTTAGTTAATGAATGAAATTCAGAAAGTTAACAGTCTAGAAAAAGAATGCCCAAGACCTACGCTTTGTGGAAAAAAACACGGTTAAGCAATTAAAAGTTCTTTTTTTCACATGTTAAAAAAGGCCAGTCAGTCGACAAGTAACAATTAGTATTCAAGAACTACTTGTTAGTACATACCAGATCTAAAAGTTGCACTTTTGTGTCCAATGTTTGCATTTCCAAGTACTGACCATTCTCCTGGACAAGTTCCTTGGATTGAACAAGCAACTCATTCGGATTTTTTCCATTTAGCCACTCCATAGTGAGAACTCTCTTGCTGGTTAATTTCATAAACACCTTTGGGACCAACATAAATGAATACTGTGAATGAACTTCCTGCCCATAAAGACACAAAATCATCACATGGGCAGTTTTGAAAAACATAAAATTACTCCTCAGCAAGTTCAACCCTTTGAGTACCATAAATTCAGTAGCATTTGCTGCTTCTCTTGTGTAGTCCAATTCACCAACTAAACCTTTACCAAGCTCATCAGCATAGAGGCAAAGATCACTCTTTCGTTTTGCTATCTTCCTTAACAACGCTAGCTGCAACATGTAAAAGGTGTAACAAATACACAATATATCATATGTTACCAATTTAAGCACATTTAGGAAGATTAGTGTTAAGAATATAGACGAGCTTACTACGGCAACTCATAATAGGAGATAAAGAAAGTAAGCATCATGAGTGTAGTCACAAGTAATCCAATAATTATCATCTCTCACGCAATGAAAGATATTTATGCAAAACAAACTGGTCAAGAATTTGAAAAACAACTTAAATCAACCTTGACCTGAAATAGAATAATTCCTCCACCACTAACAAGCTTAGAAAAGCAACTGATAGAGATCATAGGCAATAAGCATAACGTTGTTGGTCTTCAGCAACTAAGTCATTCATTATCAAGTTATAAAATATAATAGAATGTCCTATAATATAATCTATTCTTGGCAAGCCAAAGAGGACTTCTTAGCTATTAAGTTCAGAGAAAGAAAAAAGAATTCAACCTGAATTCAAATTTGACCTGCATTCAACCTTATATATAGATGTACTCATCTAAATCCTACCAAAAGGATTCAGGCTTCAGTACTATCGACTCAAAATCAGTTGTGGAGGAACTGTAGTCAAGATCAACTCCATCAAGCGTGATTTATGATACTTAAAAATTAAAATGTCTTATGGATAAAAATATAATGTATTTAGAAGTTTTCTAACATATACATTAAGAAGGGTAGAAAAACAAGCAGCTATGATGGCATAAAACATGTTTTAAATCAACCAATCAAAAATATTTAGGCTATTTTGTCCATTGGTTTTGTTTTGATATGATGAATATGCACAATACATTCAAATTAAAGAATTTTTGCTTCTAGGTCTTTTGATCATCATAGATTATGTTCAATCGAGCTAATATTGGTTATAAAGGCCCCAAGAATGTTTTCAAATTGATAGGACTAAAGCCTAAATTATAATATATGTTTATATATTATGCATCACTGCTTCTGAATTTCCTTCCAACCAAAGTTTTAAGTAATAGTATTTGTATCCATAATGGAATCTAATTAGATGAGTACAACAAAATGGCCCATATCAACTGGTATGATACCAGATACAGTGCACCTAGGTACATATATATGAAAGATATTAAAAATCATTTTATATATCTATATGAACCAATATAGTTATTACACTTAGATAAACCAATATGATACTAACCAGTGTGATATGGCTGTGACTGGTATACATTGGTATTAGATACCATTCTTCCCACCCATTCTTGAGCCACTTCCTCAATTATCAAACATGACTAAAGGTCCATAACTCATTGCAAGGAACAAAACCAGCTACCTGAACTTTAACAACCCGCTGGTAGCACTAGTCAACTTGCCCAACTCATCCAACTGTCATGTCTCCAAGCTGGTCTCCCTTATATCATCCCCATCATAGATAATCAACCTATTAATTATAGGCCCTATATTGCTCCCTGCTCACATTGTCACTAACAACCTATTTAACTCATCTTCTAGAGGAGGATAAACAAACAAACAAATGTATGAATGGAATACAAATATGCAAACTCAACAATATCCTTAATCATCTGAGCTAAATTGGCAATTAAACTAGTACCAACTGTAAAGAAGTTGGAGAACAATATCTAAATGACATATTTAAACTTACATGCAATTCATACTCAACTAGACATATCGACCAACAAAGAATATCTAAGTACCATACAAAATTGTGCTAAAAAAGCATTGGTGCCAAATCAAAGAATTGATAGCTTGAATCCATATATTAATGATTAATGGTAAATAATCCTTTATTAATTAGATTTCAGCACTCTGTTGCATTACAGAGAAGATTCAGATAAAACAAGTTTTGTTGCATGAAAAGAACTTGAAATATATCACTGCACAGATGCGTCTTGTCCACATAAGAAAGAAAGGAACAAAAGAAGAATTGTGTAAGTTCCAAAAATTGAAATGGGTTCCCAATACCAACCCCAAGACGTAAAATGTAGATATCTCGTGCAACCACATGAAGCAAGTTTGGACGTTGGACCTTTACAGCAACAACGCTGCCATCAAGTGTACAGCCACGATAGACCTAAGTTGTATTTTCAAAAAACGGATAAGAAACTGTAGTGCAAGAATAATTATGTCTCTAATGAAATCAATAAGATCCTCGTCTTAAATATTGAACTTGATCCGCAGCTAGAAGATAAGGTTTATCTACTAGTTAAACAGTCAATAAAAAAGAATGAAATGAATACAATTCCAAAGATGTTAACCGGAAAGCATATGAACAGGTCATAAATAAATCAAATTATGTATAACCCTTAGTAAGATTGCCATGCCCTAGATGGAAATAAAGCATGTATATGGTTGATGAGTAGCTCCTGTAAATGCACATCACTTACATTAGGGCAACATTAGAATACTGCTAACTAGAGTGAAAAGCATTAGAGAAGAAGAATCAAGAGGAGAACTTCCACGTCTCTTACAGAGAGAGAAGATCAAACATGTGGTGGCAATTCAAGAGGATCAGGTTTGGGTTGGATTGACCAGGAAGTAATCACCTTGAATCCAATTAATTCAAAGTTAGGTTAAAATTTCTAATACTTTACTAGACATTTTCGGTTTCTGGTTAGACTCCAGTTAATTTCAGGTTATAGTTAATTTTAAAATATTTAAAAAATAGTTTTAAGAAACATGTTATTTAAAACTAAGCCATTGAATCAATAAAATCTTCTATATTTTTTGGTTGAGTTAAGATCTCCAAGTGATTTTTACATAGTACATCTCATTTTCCAAATTCTATCATGCAACACCCCTACTTTCCTAGACGTCTGTTGTACACTTCAACAGTGTTAGGTTTAAGTTTTCCTCTTTCTTTCCAACCAAATCAACTCTGGTTTGCTTGTCAAGTCCGAATCAATGGAAAAAGGACCTAGTTCAGCATTATTATTTTGAACTTCGTAATTCTTATTTCAATCTGAGCGCAATATTGTTCAGTGAATTGCACCGAAACAATCATTTAAGCAAAATCTTTGCCATAGTGTTTACAGATCATTTCTATTGAATATTTATGAAGTATTAACACTTAGTCAATAATTCTTAATAATTGCACTAGACTTTGCCAATCAGATTGACTTTGTGCTACTAGATATAACATCAAATTTATTGTGTATAATTAGCAATATATACTAATGAGATTTTTATCATCATTTTATAATTTTATTATATATGTATATTGTTTTAAGTTTTAACACAGTTTTACAGCTCAGAACTGCTCACAAGCCCTATGCATCATTCAATCGCAGCGTCCACATGTCTTATGCCGGTACTTCTCCTTTTCCTCCTCTTCGTCTCCTCATCCTCTTTCTCCACCAACTCCTTGTCCTCCTCCTCTCCTCCACCTCCTCTCCTTTAATAGTCGGGATCTAATGTAAATCCAATACTTTCACTGGATTAATTGTGTGATTACCTCTGTCAAGGCAAAAGGGAGAAATAATGTACAAGATCTAAGAGTCACCATGATCATCAACAACAATGACAACAACAAACCGTAATAGGGTTACATGGATTATTTTCGCACCAATGAGTTAGCTCTATCTAGGGCAAAATCTTTGGTTTAATCAAGAGCAACCAATCTAAAAAAGACCCAAGAATCATGAATAACACAAAATCATTAAAGGATTACACAATTTATGTTTTTTGGTTGCCTTGTTTCATTCTGGGAAGATTTGAAGCAAATTGTTTTACACCTAGTTGACATTATTAGGTTAAATACTAATAATTATTACATACTTTGATAATAGACATAGGCAACATAAAACAAAGAACTACCTGCCCAAATGAAGCTGCAGCTACTGGATCTTCTGAAATGTAACTAAAGATTCTCTCTACAGGGCTTCCAAATTCATCCTCAATAATTTTCATTGCAACTGTCCGTGGGAAAGGAGGTACTTTGTCATGCAACTCAGATAGTGCCTGAGGTAAAGCAGGAAAAACATCATTCGTAGGTTTAAAACTATGCCCAAACAGATGTCTCGCTCAAACATGATCCACAGAGTTTCTGCTGAGATAAGGTAACAACATCAAGACATAAAAATACACATTACTCTTGACTGACTTTTGAAATATCTGAACCAATTATGTCTGGCCTTGTAGAGAGGGACTGCCCAACTGCATATGCAAGCAGAGATTATTAAATAGTAAATTTGGGATCCACCAACAAGAATGAAAAGGTTATTACAGTTCCAGCAGCATCCTAACAAAAATAATGTTATATATCATCTAGGCCACACTAAAAAATTTAATGTAAAAAATTTCCAAGAATTAGGTCTCTGACCTTTGACAAAAGTTGGACCAAGATTCAGCAATGACTCTTTAACAATCTGACCAATATGATATCGTGAACCATCGAAGCCGTCATTCAGGTTGGCTCTGTGCTTATTCAGATTGGAAATTTTTGAAGCTTGCAGTTTTATGGCAGCAGAGGCAAATGACAAGAAAACCTAAAATTGTAAATGTATGCTGAATAAAGTCATTCTAATAATTCTATATTGTTGTGCCTTTACTATCAAGGAAAGGTCACTTTTTTTTTCGCAAAGTGAATTATCACAGTCGCATCAATTTGATAAAAGAAATACAAAGTAGAACCTCCAATACCTCAGTAATTCGGAATGCCAGTATATGAGGTCGGCAACTAAAATAGAGTTCCACCTTTTCAGGGTCATAAATTTCAGGTAAAGGCATGAACAAAACTTTACAAGTGTCTTGCAAATGATTAGCATACACCTTCAAGGCTTCAAAATCAGCCATCATTAGGTCCAAACCAGATAGACCTGTCAAAAAAATTCCACATTGAGTTTAGTAAAGTATCAACTCAGTGAGAAAGATCAAGGCAATAAGGAAAATGACATCATGTTCTGCTAAAGAAGAAACGAAAAACATGTTCTAGTTCTATTTTGAGAGAATGTCCACCACAAAATATTGAACAAAAGAGGCAAAGGCATTCGTGAGAACTATAACAGCAACATTAAGTAGATCATGTGGTCGGCACAAGGAATGACATTTCACCTAAACCAATACGAACGGATGGTATGTACCGGTCCGAGCATCAACTGATATGCGGACCACTCCAATCCAGTTCGCCATGTAAAAGGAAAACCCTAATCATTTCCACTTCTTTAGCACACCGCCTCCACTTCTCACATAGTCGCGATCGACACCACTGCTTCTCACCTCAACTTTACACCGCAACCAATGCCTCTGCTTCTCACCGCAACTTCTCACTATGATTGATACCTCCGTCTTCTCACCGCAATCGACACCTCCGCTTCTCACGCAGGCCACTATTGGCAACCTCCACTTGCCGCAACCTTGCTGCACAATGCCATCACGCACGATCTTTTGCCCTAATCACTTCTTGGGTATAGTGGAATACCTCTTCTCCTGTTCCTGTTCCTCCTCCTCCACTATCTCCTCTTCTTCCTTCCTTCTTCCATTTTCCTCCTCCACCGCTCATTCGTCTTCTCCCTCTTTTTCTTACTCTCCGGAATATCAATACACACCAATGTACTGACACATGATACAGCGATATCGACTGATATGTCCTAGTTCAATAGATCATCAAAATGGGTCCAGCACCTAAAACGGCAATCCTTGATCGACACCACGGTCCAACTGCAACTCATGATGGTTTGGGTAGCTTCTCACATCCGAATAAAACCTGACAATCCCCCAAGATCACTCGTGTGAATCAACTCCCCTGCTTAGTACCGACCTTGTCAAGTCCCACTAAAAAAGGTCTCATGTCCACGGGCTCACCGAGAGCTCTTCGATCCCTCCGAATCCTATATTATCCTCCAGTTTTATTAACTTATGCATAGAACGGACTCCCCCAATTTAATAATGGGGATCCCCTAGCAAATCTAACAATATACATTAAATCGAATGGGCGCATCGTAGTCATACAAGACTCCCGATATCCTCTCTACTCCAATCACTCACCCAGGGTTAACTAATAGATATATTCAGCAGCAGAATTAAGATCGAGGAAGCGAAGGAAGATACCTGGCGGATGCGAAATCTTCGGCCACGCTTCAGGAGGGCGGCGCACGTCTTTGGCGCGGGGGTCTTCGAGGTTTCGGAGCCAGAGGAGGTTCCCTAGCGCATTGGAAAGCGGCCGGAGACGCTCCCGAAGAAAATCGCGGTCGTTCCGGAGCACCCGGAGCATGTTCCCCATCCCGCCCGATCCCTTATCTTTCCTCCCCTGCTTCGCCGCCCAGGTCGGGCGGACGGCCGCAGCGGAGACGGGCGGCCGAACGGCCGCCGTCATTACGAAAGGAGAAGAGGCGAAGAGCTCGGAAGGAAGTGTGGCGAGCGGCGCGATGGCGCCGTGGTCCGTTATCGCTGTGGCGATCGGAAGATTGACGACCACAAGTAGCAACGCGAACCAAATGAGGGACGGTCACAGTGGTTTGTGGCGGTCCTTCAGCCGTGTGAGTCGTGTAAGTTGCATTACTCGTAGGGGCTAATTGACATATTAGCCCTGTAATTAGTGTCCCTATATATATTTTTTTAATTATATTTAGATCTTTATATTTATAAAAATAAAATATTTAATCTTATTTTTTAATCAAGTCGTACGATATTTTTTTCGATAGAATCGATGACACGAAGAGAAACAATATTAAATATTTTACTTTCGTAAGTATAAGGATCCCAATATAATTTTTGAAAGTATAGGAATTATAATATTAAGGGTAACTAATTAGTACTAGTCCTATACTAATAATATATATATATATATATATAATACTTTAAATATTTTTAAAATATTAATAATTTTTTGTTTAAATTTGTTGATTGATCATTTGTGCTTGGGGGATTATAGTGCATGTAAATTGAATTTTTTATTTTCATGAGATCAAATCAATCTCATCATCAATTAAACAAATAATTATTGAAAGGTATATCATGAAAGCTGAATTAGATGCATTATATACCACTTGTTTGAAAGCCGAATAGGTATGTAATGTATTCGATCTTATCTTATTTTACTCACATCAATTCATTATACAAGTGCTGTATTAGAATTTTGACAAAATGTATATGAATTTTAAGATAAGTAAACACATAAAAGAATTCATAGAAGTTGATTGGATTACATGATACCCAATTTATGTTACATTTCAAAACTAAATGTGGGCCGATCAATTATCTTATTAAAAACTTAAACGAGACTAAGTTCTTGAATCATTGAGAGATTGAATCTTTGTCTATAATAGCCTTCCAATAATGCGAACATCACATTTATAATAATCTTGTAAAAAAATTAATATGATAATAATAAATTGATTAGTTGATCAAGAAATAAAATGGTGTACTTTGTGAAAGTACTACATTTCTCATGTGCTCTTTTACGTGGAGTGATGGTTTAATATAAAAACGTTGGTACAATGTTTTCTAACGAAATAGCACTCTAAAAATTCATTATAAATGTTTCTAATATAATTTATGTTCTATTAAAATTAATTATGAGGTCAAATTTCAATACTATGTTTAATGCAAAGGCGAAAATATGATAATATCAAATTTGGATGGTCTAACTCTGCTTCATAGCGCCAACATAATAAGATCAAATTTAATCATTTGTTCATTTGAGCCGACATGACTCCTTTTTTGAAGTATTAGTATTAGTAAATTTTGGCAAAAACTAAATACACTGAGATAAGAATTAAAAAATATAAAAAAGAGATCAAGATTTGAACAATATCCAAATAAGATATTATTTATATAATTAATATATAAGATAATAACAACGTGATAAGAGACCATTTGATCGGTCGATCATTGGTGTGCCCATGATCGAGAGCTTTAGAAAATATTTTTAAAAATAAAAGAGTTAAGTCATTAATTCTCATACTCTTCAATCAATATGGAACTAAACGACATTATCAGTATTTCCTCCTGTAGAGGAGTCAAAGACTCATAACCGTGTACGACTCATGAGCATGTTTGCTTGGTCGAGGTATGGGTATTGGGCTATCATTCTAGTGCCAATCTGATAAGAGATCATTTGATCGATCGATTATTGATATGGTCCGTAGACTCGTGAGGAATGTACCTCTCTAGATGATGGACGTATATATACAATTTTATCCTTTTATAACTGGTGAGGTTTAAAAGGTGTTTGGGTAAATAAGAATCAATGAACTTATGAGCTCAACTAATGTACGACTAAATGATCATATCAAGAATATTCTCTAAAATTTTCAATAATATTTTCCTGTCTCGATACATATCTTATCGTTTAATGTCCCCACCATCTCTATCAACACAATGCGACCTATGATTATTTTATAATATCGAAGCCTTTCTTTCTGGACTCACCAAAGTTAATGCATGGAGTTGGGTTTCCATCAAGTGTTCCTGGAAACCGAAGCGTGCGACATGCGCTTTGACTTTGTGGCATGACTTGCGTGGTTCTTTGTCCAAACACACAGCCTATCAAATCGGTCTTTTCATGCCATTAGTATGATTCACGTTTTGATTCAGACTGCCGGATCTACCTGCGAGCCAAATGTTGGTTTAGTTGCATTTTCTCCAGTATGATTCATGTTTTTTATTATATGATAGATGTAGAGAGTTTCTTGGAACTCGCGAGAGCGTATATATCAAGCTATTTAAAACTATGTTTTTCTTAATGTTAAGAAAAGGATAAATTCAAAACAATCTAACTTTTTATATTTTTCTAGAAGAGCATGTTTTTTGTTTATATTTCTGTAGAACATCTATTATTTCTTAAGAGATGAAATTTTCTTTGATCTATGTCCTATCGATCATTGTCATCATCCCATCGTGATCACCTCTACTAGTGGGATGAAGACAAAAGAGACAAAACAGGCAAAGGTGAAGATGATGGAATGACGAGACAGAGTTGGAGGTTGTAATCAATCATGCATAAACTAAAAATAATCTAATTGTTCAGAAAATAAAAAGCATTTTATCATAACTATCGTGATAAGAGAAAGATAAATGTATTTAATCGACTCCATCTCGTATGTTATCGATCTTAATTTAATGGTGAGGAAGATTTGACCTACTAAGGTTTAATCTTTTGATATCAGAACAACGATAAGAGAAAGTGAGAGAGAAGGATCAATAGAGAGAGAAAAGATAAATAGTCAAAGCATCATCAAGGAAGGAAGAAGCTATGCCTAACCGTGACATCGCGTGTTTTACGTCGATGCGTTCGTGAATTAGGCGGCTCAAGCTGGCCCTACTGTAGTCCTGACAAAGATGCAAGAAGTCCGATGATGAGACGACAGCGTTGGGTCAATCATCATCCCTCGTTTTGGTTGGACTTGGATGAAATGTCTACATCTGATGTGATATCTCATTTAAATATGTCGATTACGAAGTAAATCAAATTTGGACTGTAGGATTCAAACTCAAATCTTATAGGAATATACGTATCAATCGATCAAATTAGAATTCAATTAGATATAAATTCAAGAACATAAAATAGATATAAATCCAATTTAATTAAGTGATTATTTCTCAAGAACAAAAGGTATTAGAAAAAGGATCCAATCTTCTATTAAACTCTAACAGAAGGGAAAAAAAAAAAGAGATCAAATTGTACTTTTAATACCATAAAATAGAAGGAAAAAACAATAAAAAAAAAATAGGTAGATGTAAGAACAGGAAGATCCAAACAAAAACCTGATATGCTTCTGCGGTTGCCACTGTCCTCGAATTGACCAGAGAACACCTCCTCCTGCGTTCTTCTCGTGTTTGTTAAAATGGCGACAAGAGCTTAGAAGCCATCCGTGGCGGAAGATTCCAGGAATGGGGCGCGTCCGTCGCTTCGCAGCGCGGAATATTCTGCTCGCATTGTAACGTTATCTTGTGACGAGTGACTGTGGGGAAACGAGAGAAGGATGGGAGGTAATAGATCACAGTTAACGTATCAAAGGATGGGAGGATACAGAGTGATTGTCCCAAAAAAAAAAACCATATTTTCAGTCATAAAATTTAAAATAATAAAAATATTATAATTAACAGTTAATAATTTTAATTTTTAAGTTTTCCATCGAAACTTAGTTGAAAAACTAATTTTAATTTTAATTTTTTCATTGATGATATAAAATATAAAATAAATAAATAATCAAATGAGACGAAATGAAGATGGAAGAGGAGAAGAGATCAATTTAACATTTTCAATATTTGTGATGAAGGATGATATCTTCCATATGTCTATAATAATTCAGAAGATATCATATTTTCAATTAGTCAGAATTAACCTAAATAAATTTATATTTTAAATCAATTGAAGAGATTAATTTGAAATATATAAATCTTCTTTGGGTGGATTCTCAAAAAAAAAAATTCTTTTTAAGTTTTTCTTTAAAAAAATCCTCTTTTGTTAATTATAATATTTTTTACTGTATTGTAATATTTTTTTAGTAAAACACTATAACACAATGATATATAGTATTATATATCATTATATCTTTATGTTATTGTATTTTTTATGTTATTAAAAAATATTATAATATGATATAATATTATATATATATATTAAATATTATAATATGATATAATATTATAATATTACATTTAGAGAAGTCTAGAAATAGGATATTTTTCAAAAAAAAAAAAGAAAAAGAGAGGGTTTTCTTGAAGTTCTCCAATTGATGCATATCATTTGTAATTCGCTAAATGATGCATATAAAAAGGTGCTAATTGTTCCGAACTAGATTGGTTTGGTCGGCCAAGGCATCTCTTGTGCGACACACGCACACCGGCGTCACCATCAGCTGCGTCTTCCTCCCCTGGATTGGTGAGTAGGTTCGCTGTACCTTGCCGAGCGCCTCCTCTTCTTCCTGCTAGTCGTCATTCCCCCGGAAGGGCGTGCTGTTGATACAGAATTCCAGAAGTAGTGTCGGCTGAAAGCCTTGCCCCTTTTTTGTTCTTCGATTGATTTATCTTGTTTTGGATTTTGTGGTCATGCTTAATGGAATTGATGCTATCTGAACCTCCAGTTAATTTATTGGTTTGTGAATTTTCTGGCTTTTTCCTTTTCTGATTTTTTAATTGTGTCTTTGTAGGACTGAGAAGGTCAGGAGAGGGTGCTGTGGATATGGCCGCTGGAGCTGTTCCTTCTTCGATTCCTGGTCTGCGGACCAGGGACTACGGCTTGAGCTTTGCAAAGAGCGTAGATTTCGCCAGGGTTTCTTGCGCTCCTGAGCAACCGAGGATGAAGCTCCGGAGAAGACACGCGGCTGTGATTAGGAGTTCTTCCAATTCTGGGTCGGAGATTGTGGAACTTGAGTCCGCCTCAGAAGGAAGTCCCCTCTTAGGTACTGAAATATTCTATAACCGCAGATGGTTAGGTTGTGTTACGTAGCTATACTTCACTTTGTTTAAGAAATTTATTACAAAGGATTCTTTTTTGTTAAACCATCTATCAAAATTTCTGATGTTACGTGCTCTAGTTGTCTCTGATTCCGTTGCGACCTCCTGCAACATAACATTTGTCCCCTCCTTCTTCGTTTTTTAAAAAAGATAATTTCCCCTTCAGCATACGCAATTGTTTGAATTGCCGACTTTTTAACACTAAAGTAGATTATAAACCCCCTGTTGATAACTTATTTCACTATCATCAATATAAGATCTATAAGCAAGTCAGATCATGATAGTTTGAAGTTTCAGAAAAACCTTACATCATTAGTGGCAAGGATTCCTTTTAACTTGTGCTTCATTTTATATGTTAGTTCCTCGACAGAAGTACTGTGAATCGGTACACAAGACTGTCAGGAGAAAGACACGTACTGTGATGGTAGGAAATGTGGCACTTGGCAGCGAGCATCCTATACGAATTCAGACTATGACGACTTCCGATACCAAGGATGTGGCTAAGACTGTTGAAGAGGTTCACTCACTTAATCCTGTGATTATATTTTTTTCCCTATGTAATCATGTAATAATTACTTTTCCTATGCCAAGAATGTCATTAGTATGAATTCACATTTATTATTGTTGAGCTTATTAGGCTATGATGCTTAGTTTTGAAGGATAAGTTTGTCACTGGATCATTCAAATAGAACATGGAGCGGTGACAACTAATTATATTACAAATAGAATCATTCACACATTGACATTGCCTAAATTTTCAAGAAAGGTGGCCAAGTGCGCATAGCTTTTTGGGGAAGATCAATTTATGCGATCTCAAGCAGATAGGTTATTTCTACATCTAAAACCCTAGTCACCATCTTTTAAATTTTGAATTGACCTACAAGGAGTTAGTTGGTTTATACTAGAGCTGGTAACCTTATATATAGTTTTCTTATTTGGTTATTTTGAAAATACTTTCATCTTTAGTTGTAATGTCTGGATCACAAGCGTAGTGCTGTTCGAGCAAACAGTCGATATTGCAAACAGCAACTGAATTCTGACGTGCAAAGCCTCCAGAGTAAGGAAACTTGAGCCGTGGATGTAAATGAGAAGGCCACACCTGTTTGAGTCTTTGGCTGTTACAGTTTACCATGTATGAATAATACTAAGAAATTTTAGTTTCCTATGCAAATCTGAAATAGATTTCATGTGGAAATGGCCATGATTTATCTCTGTCTTATTTGCTTAAGCTTTTTCATTGACTATTACTATATGCATGATCTGAAATTTGGGTCCTTTATTCTTTTCATTTAATTTGCCCTTTTCCCAAATGTCCAATGCCATCTGATTCCTTTTTTATGTTTTTCTTAAGGTTCTCTCTAAACTTGTTTGTGCACTATACTGCATGCTTTTCTTTCGACAGTATCGGGTTGAAACTGTTGTTTTGGCACTGGGCAGGTAATAAGAATTGCAGATAAAGGAGCAGATTTGGTTCGGATAACAGTCCAAGGGAAGAAAGAAGCGGATGCTTGTTTTGAAATCAAGAACAAACTTGTCCAGAAAAAGTAGGTCTTACATTTGTTCATCATTGGGACAAGTGCATGGATAATGCACACTTTAAGAAACCCTCCGTAATGTATCATAATTTCTTTTTTATGAATCCAGTTACAATATCCCTCTTGTGGCCGACATCCATTTTGCACCTGCAGTTGCACTCAGGGTGGCTGAATGTTTTGATAAGATTCGAGTCAATCCAGGAAATTTTGGTTGGTAAATCTACTGTATGAAGAATAACACCCACCATCAAATTCTAAGCATTGATTACTGAGATAATTTCTTTGCAGCTGATAGGCGAGCCCAATTTGAGACGATAGAGTTTACTGATGACGACTATCAAAAAGAGCTTGAGCATATTGAAAAGGTTTGGGAGATTAGTTTGTTTTCCTTCTTTCCATTTTTTATAATAAAAAATGCATGTGCATGTAGTAGTGTGAATTGCCTAGGATGCCCAGCTGTTAACACAACTAATTCCTTCTAAAACTGGTTCAGAGTTGAATGGTTTAAATCTGATTTTGAGTTAGATATTCTATTTCTGACAGATATATCCATGGGCCTTATGTAGTTTATTTTTTTGTTGAGGTTCTTTACATTGTCTCTACTGGAGACCTAATGAGACTCTTTTTCCCCATTGAATGTTACGTATAGCATTGAATCCCATACATGTATTTGTAATGCTTACAGAGACCTAAGAATTTGTTTCCTGTTGTGTTCATATTTTGCAGTTAAATTGTTGCTTACATCATCTGCATTATCTTACCACTGAATCAATGACATTCTTAGTTCAAGCCACCTTTGAAGTATGTTAGTATTCAGTCAATTATTTCTTCATCTTTCTGGTCAGGTCTTCTCTCCATTGGTTGAGAAATGCAAGAAGTATGGACGAGCAATGCGAATTGGGACAAATCATGGAAGTCTTTCTGATCGCATAATGAGCTACTATGGAGATTCTCCAAGAGGAATGGTGACCACTCTTTCTATAAACTACACTTTAGGAACCCTTTTTTCTCTGTAGAAGAATCTATGCTGAAGATCTTGCTATCTCATGACAGGTTGAATCTGCCTTTGAATTTGCCAGGATATGCCGGAAGCTAGACTTCCATAACTTTGTCTTCTCAATGAAAGCAAGTAACCCAGTTGTCATGGTTCAAGCCTATCGTTTGCTTGTTGCAGAAATGTATGTTCAGGGTTGGGATTATCCTCTGCACTTAGGGGTTACTGAAGCTGGAGAGGGAGAAGATGGACGGATGAAATCTGCAATTGGAATAGGAACTCTTCTTCAGGTTCATACTTCTTCAAACCCTTTATTTTATAGTATTTGCACATTTTATGTCTTCATATTCATATGTCAAGCAGAGTTTATTATGTTGACGATGTTGTGCAACACTTTTTTTTCATGAGCATTGAAACAAGAAGGTAAATTAGAAGTTTGTCACCTTCTTTCTTTGTGAAGTTATTGGACAAACTCCATCGAATACTTGTCCAAGTGTTATATTGACTACATATGACAACTTGTGCATAAACACTAAGCAGGTTTTTGGTGGGTCTTGTCAATCAGCCATTTATGACAACTTTGTGCAAAAACACTAAGCAGGTTTTTGGTGGGTTTCATCAATCAACCATACATGATGATTTGTGAAAAAAAATTAAGCATGCTTTTGGTGGGTTGGTCAACTAGACATTTCAAAATCATGACACATGGACCCTTATAGTTGCAAAAGCCCAGCAAGTTCATGTCTAATACTAGACCGTTTACAACCATTGAGTAAACTTCAAGCAAATTTACATCTTTGTGGAGTTCAAGATCCCTAATTGCATAAATAAGTTATATAAATGCAGAAAGTTCATTCCGGTAATACAAAGAAAAAGGTAATTTCTTTCATGATAGACCAAGTCTTCAAGTTTAACAAACCTTTTGGTGCAACTTTGAACTTAGAATCACAAACATAAGCAATCATGAAAATATCATGCATTTCAGATTAATCCATGAGAGACATCATATAAGTCG